>NC_090934.1:325932321-326557321 GCF_040938575.1 Ambystoma mexicanum
TCTTTAATGTTTCTGATCCTCCATCCCACAAAGAAGCTGGAGTACTCAGGTGAAAATGTCCACTTTACATACTGTATACAGCTTTGGCTGTCCTTCAGGACGAAAGTCTCCATCATTTGCTCAAACAATTCAAGGTGCTTACAAACTGAATATTTGGCACTTTTGTGGTAGGGCACAATGACACACCTAATAGCTTTTATTTGCTTCAGGGGATCTTTGAGTAAAGCTCTCTTAACTTTGTTGGCCTTTTTAGTTCTGGTCACCCTGGTCCACTCATCCTCTGACTCAGAGGCTCTGCTACCAGAGTTGGCTGTCTGATCTTCTAGGCTCTCCCTGATTGTACGAGCATGGGAATGGCTGGCAGAATGTGGGGGCCAAGTCTCTTGAGACCTGTGGCACTCAGAAGAGTCTTCTGACACTCCCTTGCTCACAGGATTGGCTGAGTACACCCCCCACTGTCCTAGCTGGGAAGAGGTTTTTAAGATGCTCTTAGTGGGCCTAGACTCATGGAGTTCCACACCAAATTTCACTGACTGATCTCTAGGTAGGTGATATTTTTGAGGATCCAGTTATCTGATTCTCCCCTCAATGGAGTCTCCCTGATTAGCAAAGATGGCCCTAGCACTTAGGAACCTGTACATAGATGCCCGCCCATCTATTTCTGGGAGGCACTGATCTATTAGCCCTATATTTCCCATTGTGTTGAAGTCTACCATCCCTGTGGCCCTTAGTTCATATGAGCCAGTGGACATGGGGGTAGCAGAGTCCATGGAATTGAAGGGATTAAAGTCACTAATGCCAGGGTTCCTGAGGTTATGCTCAGGGGTTTCTCTCTCCCATCTTACCTCATCTCATTCAGCCCCTAGACCCTGATGACATGCCAGAATCTGACCCTTTTGTTCCTCTATTACGGCCTTGCTGGTCTCTATGAGTTGTCGCTGCATGGCTATCTGTCTATGGAGCCTGTCATTCTTTCCACAGAGAGCCTCATGGTCTCTCTGCGCTTCCTGAATTGGGAGGATTGGGCCAGTTTTTGCTGCAAGAGACTCACCTCCTGAGTTTGGCCTTACTGGTTTGATTATCTTTGCCAGAACCTCCTCCACCCGCCAGGTGTGCTCTAACAGCTTTTCATAATCCATTTTGATTTCACCAAGTTCCTGAAGGGCCAGGTGATTTTCTTCTAACTTTGTTTTTAAATGGCTGACTTCCTGGCCTAAGGCGTCCCTCTCCTGACTTAGAGTGCCCCTCTGTGCAGCCAGGTCGTCCCTCTGTTTTTTGAATGCACCAGCTTTCTGGCGCTCTTCATAAAACTCTGTTTGGGATTCTAAATCTTTGATGATTAATTTATTATTTTCCCCTTTTAATTTGTCTATTTGGTCTTGTAAGATGACCACCTGTTCTACAAAGACTCTATTAAAAGTTAATTGTTGGTTCAACTTCTGTTGACTCTGTTGTAGAGAATCCAACCTTTCTTGACACTCTTTTTGCGGTTTCAGTACCTAGGCATCTTGCTCTGCATTCTTTTGCAGTAAGAGCATCAGTTCTTCTTGCAGTTTGGTGGCATACTGCCTAGCCTCTGTTTCAGGTTCTTGGCTAGTCTGGAGCCTTTGCTCTGCAGAGTCCAGATTAGTCTGGATTTTCTGCATTGCTTCCCCTTGCCTCTTTGTGAAGTTTACATGGACTGTGTGCGTTTCCTGTATTACTCCTAAGTGGAGGTACAGGTAGGCCGCTATTTTGGCAATTTTGCATTGCTCTGCTTTTACTTTTGGGGCCATACACAGTTCACTAAGTGCCTGGTGTAGCCATGGATCTAAGTCTGTGGCAGTGACTTGTTGTTTGATTTCCTGCAGCCAGACTTTCTCATCCTGCTCTACCCATTCACCCGTGACAAACAATTTGTGCAGTAGGGGTTCCCTTGCAATATTGATTTCCACTGGGGTCACCATTCCGGAAATAATAATTTCCTTCTGGCTTATTTCTGGGTACATTTACTTTTTCAGGCCTGATTTCTAGAGTATTTATTTTAGGGGTGCTTATACAGTGTAGCACACCACACAAAGTATTATTACTCTGCAGGTTAGACTGCTGTGTTAGACTGTCACGGGTGGCAATCAATCAAATCCCAGACGAGCCCCTAGTTTTGTTAAGGATTTCAATCAGGCGATACACTCTTACACAGAAAGAGAAAAACAAAGTGGGCTTTTCAACTGTCAGTATGACTTTTAAAGTGGCTGAGCAAGAACTCTAAATGTGTGGAAAAATGCTTAAATTGTTGTTTTAAATTCCTCTGGGAGCCGCTTTGAACAGTTGCACACAAACATAAGCAATGATTTAGTCAGTGGAAAACATTTGTAATCTTAAAATTCAAGTCGGAAGCAGTTTGAATCTATTTTCCACTTGTAAAAATTTCTCAAAATGAAAATTCACGGCAAACTTTTCCATGCGCAATATTTGCGATAACGGGAGAAACGCACTGTTTTGGGATCTATGGATATGGATGTTAGCTACAAGGAGGAGTTGAAATTTTGTTTCTATCACAAAAACTGAGGGAGTTTAGTAAAGGTTGTTTTTGCGAGATAGGCGCGAGAATGGAAAGAGGCTTTAGTTTTAAAATCAGAAAATATTGGTTATGGAATTCTTACCTGTGCACCCAGGACGGCACAGCTAAGAATCAGGAGTGATTCGCGACACAGTCCTGGTTCCTCCCTGTCCACCTTGGAGCCTAGGCTGGTCACTCGAATGAAATTAATAAATCAAGTTGACAAATAACTAGGAAAAAGAAGAATTTACAGATAGACAGAATAAGATTTCACTACAGATTTAAACAATGTTATTGATTATGGAAGTAAGGATAGTTCAGAGGTTAGTAGGGGACAAGATAATGCACCGGAATCAACAATTTCTAGCTTTCTGTTAATACTCACAAAACAAAATGGATTTAAGATTTTGGGCATTCAGGATTCTGGACCGTCAGGATTCTGGACCTATCAGGGACTGACAGCTGGGCATATCGGACTGGACAGGATCAGCAAGGCGCTCTGGTCACAGCATGGCACAGGACTGGACAGGGTCAGCAAGGCTCTTTGGTCACAGCGCGGCACAGGACTGGACGGGATCTGCCCTTCTTGGTTCTGAGGATATTTCAATTCTGCAGGCGAGCAGTAACAGCACAGTCCAGCTATATTATGATGCTTGCCCTAGGCTTTTGGGGTTCTGTTCTAGAATTTGAGCCCTAGCTGAGGATGGTTCAGCTATGCAATAGGCCTTTGCTTTGCCAAGTTTGTGGAGTCTGGAGCAAGGAAGATGTAGATTTCAGCAGCAGGGTGCTCCGCCAGCATCAAGAGAGTGAATGGATCTGTCTGTCCCTATGTCTGGTCAGCTGTCTCTATTTATGCTATAAAATGACATCATAAAGGGGTGTGTGGGCTGGCTTAGCTAAGTTTGCCCCTTTGAGCTGGGATAGGGTCAATACTTCATCTCTGCATAGCAAATTTGAGTGATTGGCTCGAGGCTGGGTGATATCAGGTTTTATGATTTGCTTTACAATCCTCAGAGACCTCCCTTTAGCCATTGGTCTCCAAGTCTGATTTTATATTAATTGTACATTTCTACACGGGTCACCTTTATACAAATCACATATAAAGATGCCATATTTTATATAGCAGCTATTCCTCAAACCACGCATCCCCTTTCTACAGATGTTTGCCATTTTCGCTATGAACACCCTTTCCGATATTTCTACAAATTTCCACAAATATGCATGTTTAACATGGGGACATGCGTGTACATTTTCCCAATTTTAACAGTCATACGGTTTAGGTATAATCACATATCCTGCCATTCCTGTCCAGAACATGACACAAAGGTCTGCAGCCTCTTCGCACGTGCAGCCAGAAATTAAATTAACAGCTCTGTCATGTTTATATTTTTCACCATTTTGGATAGCGAGTTATAAGTATTTTAAAAAGTGTTCTTTGTTCAGGTTCAGCAACAGATGGTCACTTGGTTCCACCCCTTTGTCTCTCCTGGGAGCCCAAGGCATCCCCTACCTTGCTTGCTCCTTCCAGAGGCCATTTACGACCCCTTTTAAAACTTCCAATTTCCTGGGTTGGAGGATGTCCATTGTTTAGTCCTGGGCTAACCAGAAATTAGCACCTCCATATGAGTTTTAGCTGAGAGGAAGGCCCTCCCACTGCAAAAAAACTGCCTTTCCGGTTCTTGCAGCTCAGCCAGGTTTAATTTAATTGTTAAATTCTTTTGGATTTTACTTAGCGCAAAGCAAACTTGTTGTATCAAATAACAGATAGAATTCTCATTCAAGATTTTAAACCTTTGAGATCAAAAACAACTACAATATGGGTTACTATCAGTAACAGGCCTCTTATATTGCAAACATTTTACTTTCAGTTTATAACATGTTAAATTATAATCAGGAAGGCCCCTGACAGCTGTCATCACAGGTAGCCCTCTGCTGCACAGAGATTGTTTTACAGATCCACAGGCAGGCCACTTTTGCTGTGGACATCTCTTTATGCTCTTAGCCTTTCAGGACCTTGTAATTTCACAGTGATTCTTTAAACGAACGGAAGTGTAGCACCCAATGAGAATTTTGAATATTTGGAAGGTGTTCTGTACCGGCATTCTGAAGTTTCAGCAGCAAAGAAAAGGTGATTTAAAGCAATATTGGAGTTTCATTTAGCAAAGCACTGCTTTATCCTTCTGCACTCCACTTTCAATTGATGTGGAGCCCAGTGACACATTTCAGTAGTGAGATATATGTTCCACCACTGACCACGTACGTGGCAGATTGGGCAGTCATATTTTTGTGCATTGAAAAGCGCAATTTTCATGGATTTTAGCACGCACAAGGGTTTTGGGCCATTTTGCTGTTTATAGCACCACCATAACAGAGTGATGCAGCATAGCAGAGCAAAAGTGGGTACATCCCACAATGCACAAAGCCGTGCACATAGGTATGCCTAACACCTAACTATCTTGACTGTAACTTTGCCCTAGCTTGAGGTAAAAGAATAACTGCAGGCAAAGCCCCACCACCTGTGTAGATCTCCAGACATGCACACATTGAGGAATGTTTAAAAAATGTCTTTGTTTTTTGTGTTTTTTGTAACACACAAACCAGTTGGTTGGAGGTACAATGGAATATGCCACAAAGCTCTGACACCACCATTAAATGCATTCACATTCTGTTGCCTATCTTCTAAACTGGAACGACAAAAAAGAAAAGTCTTATTCCTAAAACACCTGCTGCCCAGATTCTAGGAGCCCCAACAAGTCTGTGCAATAATTTTCCCTGAATGTGCATCCCCACCAAATCCTACCTGCCTGAAAGAAAATGCCTTTACATCTATATAATGGTTTACAGGAATGTAATTCATGACTGGCATAGATGGGGCCACTTAGCCTTGCCACTAATGGTCACTTTAAATCACATGCATGAAGGCTGAAGGGCTTCATGGATTTGATTTAAATTAACCATTACTGGCATAGATAGGGCAACCTCTCTATGCCAAGAATGGTCACTTTAAATCACATGCATGAAGATTGTGGCACTACCTACCCATGCCACTAATGGTAACTTTATATCACATGCATGAAGACAGATGTGTATTTATGTATGTATTTATTTATGGAAATTGCTAAAGCGCAAACCAAGGCCCAGACGCACCTGGGTGCTGGAGGAGAGAAACCAGACAAAGTCAAGAAAAAAAACTAAACAGAAAAAGGGAAAATACAATACAACAGATTAGCTGTTGAACAATATGGTCTTTAGTTGTTTCCGAAAACTGCTATGCTCATGTATATCATGGAGCACCATGGGGAGAGCGTTCCAAAACCTGGGGGCCTGGACCGAAAAGGAGCAGCCTCCTCATCTGGTTATGTGGAATCGTGGTAAAACAAGGAGATTTATGCCACTAGAGCATAGACTGCAGGGAGGAGTATATGCTGTAAGTTTGTGGCGCACAAAAAATAGTAACACTTCAGTACAAGGTCCTGTGAACAACACACAGGATCTTGAACTTGTTCTGTCTCCTAACTGGAAGTCATTGTAGTTTACTGAATACAGTGGCGAAAACTCAGATTGGGGAGCCCCTAAGGCTAAACGGGCTGCAGCATTCTGAAAGATCTGGAGTCTATGGATAATATAAAGTGGTTGAGAGAGCTTATTGTAGAAGAAGTAACCAACGAGGCTTAACAGGTAAAAGGAAGAAAAGGCAGAACTTTCCTATGCAGTTTTAGTTCAACAATACCTGTGCTACAAACTGAGTAAATGTGGGCGTCATGGAAGCAGGAGGGGTGGATTTTTACCCCTAGGCTTTTGACAATGGGGCAGTGTGCTGGCAGATCAGCCAAGGACTCAGGCCAAAAGGTACAATTCCAGAAAGAGCTATGGGCAGAGGTTGTAAAGTCCAGGACTTTGGTTTTACTCCTGTTAATTTTAAGACTATTGTTAGCCATCCAAGTGGAAACTGCTGTCAGACGGTTACTGAGAGTAGAAGGAGGAACATATGTCTGATAATCGAGATGAAAGAGTAATTGCATGTCATCCGCATATGTGTAAAAACAAATACCATAGGAAGAAATAAGAACAGCAAGAGGTTGAAGATAAAGATTGAACAGCAGAGGAGAGATGGAGAAACCCTGAGGAACACCACACAGCACTGTGAATGGTACAGCAGAAAAAAGCAAACAGTGAGACTGTTGACATTCAGATAGAAAAGAAATTAACCAATCTAAAGATGTGCCTCTAAAAATGGCCTGGGCCAGCTGTTGAGCCATGATGCCGTGGTCGATTGTGTCAAAAGTCGTGGATGGCCAAGAAGAATCAAAACTACTGCCTCTCCACGGTCTATCATTAGCGCCAGATCATTAAGATTTGAAAAACATTACTGATTTAGTTCCCATAGCATGTCTGAAACCTGAATGAAACGTGAAGAATGTCATTTGACTCTAAACAAAGAGAAAGCTGGGGAGTGACTATAACTTTCATGAGTTTCATGATGGCTTGGAGAAGTGAAATATGAAAGTAATTGTCAGGAAGGGAGGGGTTGAGGTGGTGTTTCTTCAGAAGCGGAGACACAACAGCATGCTTGAGAGAAGGGGGGATAAAACCATGTGTAAATGAATATTAACAGCTGCAGTAAGTAAATCATGTGCTTTATGTGTGGGATGTTTCAATCTACTAGTCCAGGCTCTGCAACATTACTGTGCATTGCTTGCATCAGGAGCAGCAGAATGGCCGCCAGAAAGCATACTGCTCGCTAAAAATCACCCAAAAGTGTGCAGTAAAAATCAGAAAAATAGGGCACCATCCACTTTTGCCTATCTCAGTGGTAAACCAGGAGACCACTGCCAAAACCCATCATTTGGCTGCCCACAGAGCAAGGCTGATTGCAAAAGAAACACAGAGCTGTGTGAAAATCAGTTTTTCTTGGTTGTCAAATTTGCAAAAATCAGGGCTCACAAACCACCCAAAAGATCCAACCTCCTTGTTGGGTGTTAAACATCATTCTACTTCAAGAATCCACATAAATACAATGTCCACAGAAGTACACTTATCAGAAGAAAATTCACATTGAAGATTGCTTGCTTGTAAAATTATGTTGAAAATGGGTGCAAATCCGTTACTCGCCTCTGTCAGACGCTGGCGATCTCTAAATCTGACAGGTGAAACTTGTGTCTCAAAAGCTAAATATGCCAAAGAAAGACTTGCTATCAGAAGCCTGAGAGGTGGATACAATTCAAAACTATATTTTACAAGGCTTGAATTAAGAAATTGGTTGATGTATTTGTTAAAAAAGTAATTTATATTTTAGGACACGACAATTTCAGACACTGTGTTTAAAAGTTAAAGTTAGCCACACTGAGCTTCAAAGACATTCCACACCTTCTGCCAAATAAAGGAATCTTCCCCCTGCTTTCTGCTAAGAAACTGGCAGGCTGGTCTGAAAGGAACTGGGAGGGGCACTCTGGCATGTTGCTTTGAGTGTAGACAAAGGACTCCCTTGAGCTGAATGCAAATGCTAATTCTTGTGTGACTGATATCAACTGCCCTGGCAGGAAGAAGCCAAGTGACTCTCTGACTCAGCCGAGCCTTGGAGGCGGGCCAGACTGAAAATGTGGATTTGAAACTAAAGTAACTGTTTGTTTTGGGAAAAGACTTATAAAAATATTGTGCCGAACTGACAAAAAATATGAAACATAGAGATTATTAAAATGAAACATTCGTTCACAGTTTAAAACTAATCTGGAATCTGTGCGATGTTCTGAGACTGAATAACAAAAATTTTAATATTGTAGCTATTGTGATTATGCTATGAAGATGAAAATTAACCGAAGTATACTCATATGGTATGTGCATGTATGTGTAAATAATTATACAGATCCGAAAATGTGTAACCAACCAAAAGCACAAAAAACTGTCATTTATGAACCAAAACTCGTAGGAAGATAAGATTTGGACAAAAACGTACCTTAGCAATCTGTGATGTATATATGTATTATGAACAAGTTGTGCATATTGTAAATATGTTTTTATGAAAAATAAGATATACTGTACAGAGACAAAGGGGAGGTTTTCTCCCTAAGCCATAAACATGACACATCATGACACACTGTTCCTTTCTCAAATCAGGAGAGGGGGAATTCTTTGACCTATCAGATCCTTAGAGGGTTGGGCATAGACAATCAGCCTCCCCACCCACTTTGAAAAATGGATAAATAGGGACTGCTGAGGACAGGCAGGGGGGCACATTCACTCATCACTGATCCACTGGTGAAGCACCCTGCAGGAAGATCCAGACTCCAGAACCCTGAAGCAGAAGCCTAACCCAAAAAGCTGAACCTTTTCACCAGGCCTTTAAAATCTAGCAACCTGATTTTAACCCCTAAACTTCCACGGGGCCTAACCCATTCAACAGCCTGGCTGAGCTGTGTTGCTGCTTCTGGCCAAGAACCCAAGATCCAGATCAGTCCAGCAGAGCTGTAACCCAGAACCCGTCAGATCAAGTCCAAGAGGCTGTGCAGACCAGAGGGCCTTGCTGAGAGCAGAACCAAGCACCTGAGACCTGTCCGGTGGCGAGCGAATCCCAGTCCAAACCCTTGACCAGATCTTTGACGGGCCCATTCCATTCCAAAGCCATAGTAGAGAGTATTTAGTATAGAACTGTCCATAGTTGTCTCTTAGTTTAAAGTAATCCTATTCAATCCATTTCAACCTATCCAGAACTGCATTATAGAATCTTGTGTCCATCCTGAATTCTTCTCATTATATAGTCTGTGATAATTGTAGTGATAATCAGCTGTGCGCTGATATTTTTCTGAAGAATGTCAAGTGTCCTGTCGGACAGAGGTCAGAGTGGAAGGCGCCCTGTTCTGGTGGCTGTCCCGTTGGTTATCTTGCACTTTCATAGCCCCTTAGTATAAGTCCATCTTGGTTCCTAATCTTTAAAGCGCATCTTTCATTTTGAAATCTTGACTCTGTTCTAAGAAAAATGCACCTTCACTAAAACCTCTGTAACTTTTGAACTGTACATCCTAGAAACGTAATTTCTAAGCTAACATCCTCACCTTTCAAACGAACCCAAAACAACATTCCAATTCCTTATAGTTTTTCCGTAATCGTGTTTCTCGCACACGGAAAAGTTGCTGCGAATTTGCATTTGGCTCAATTTCACTCCATTTAAAATAGCTATTTCTTACTTTCAACTTCTGAATTTCGTTTTCCATCTGCTCATCATTATACAATCATTGCTAGTGTCTACCTGAACCAATCCAAAGTAACTCTCACTAGTCCTGAATCCTGTTTAGCAAATTAAAATCATGTTTAGCATTTTTCCATTCCTTTCAAACTACAATTAAAAGCAATGGACCTGTTTAAAATCATTACTGTTCTCTCTAAGCTTGCTGGGGGGAACTGGGATTGAACTGAAATTGTTGATTGTTATTCCTGATACCTGTGTGCCCTCATTCCATATCTTCATATTGCATGTTGGGGGGAGTGAGTAGTAACAGAGGGAAAGAGTAATCCCATTGTCTTTGATTGAAGTCATATCAAGTTTATTTCTGTTTTGCATTCCTTCCTATCCTTGCATTTCCTTGAACCCATACAAAGTATTCTCTGCTACATTATTCTTCCTATTTCTACTCCTAATTGATTAAAGAGATTGTTGATATTGTAATATTAACCATTGCTGATCATTGTATACATATTCATAAGTGTGATATTCCGATATTGTTCATATTCATAAAACTGATGTATATATATATTCAGTGAAAAAAGTTTGCTAAAAGGGACGTAATGGTTAAGTTGCGCTACTAAAAACCTATGAAATTCAGTGAAAAAACATTGTTAAAAGGGACGTTAGGGTTAAGTTGCGCTACTAAAAACCTATCAAATTCAGTAAATAAACTTTGTTAAAGGGACGTTATGGTTAAGTTGCGCTACTAAAAACCTATCAAATTCAGTAAAAAAACTTTGTTAAAGGGACGTTATGGTTCAAAGTATAACCGAAAACCCCCTGAAATTCAGCAGTTATGGTAAGATAAGCAACCATAACTCACGCCACCATGCACTGCTAACACTAACACCCAGGACATCAAAGATGACATCACAAATGTCATTGATGACATCACTGATGACATCACAAGTGCATTTACTTTTCATGAAAACTCTGTAGGAGGGATTCTTATAATGTTGACCAAAAAGTATGAAGGATCATTTCAATAAATATGATGAGCTAATTAGTGCATTAAGCAATGCATTGATATAAATAGCATTCTATTATGAAGTTCTATCCAGTATACTAAGCAACTCATGCAGAAACTTAGGCAGTGTGTGCAGTGTACATGAGGAAGGTGCAATATTCATAATCTAACATGTAATAAGTAGCTAATAAAACCCACTTAATACATAATTACACTTAATACAGACAAAACACAAAGAGACAACAACACATACAAATATGAGTATATACAGGGACAGAGAAGTAAGCAAAAAAGCAGAAGTAGTAGCAGAAAGAGTTCATAACCTAACTGATTATCTTTATGCAGAGAAATGATTGCTCTGTTTCAAAGGTGATACTTACTGTATGTATGTGTATCAAATGATGTCAGTGAACCCTAAGGAAAGGAGTGTGAGTACAATGTATACAAATATGAGCATATACAGGGAAGGTATAGTAATAAAAATAAAACTATGAGAAAGTGCTGATAACTCTAATTATTATCTTCATGCACAATACAGACAACGTCTTCAGGACCCCCCCTGCGAACATTCCAGGACCCCACGAGTCTTCTTAGAACACTTTCAACTTGACACCGAAATCATTCTGTTTATTTACGAACATTTCAGAACAGCTGTGTTGTCCACAGAAAAATCGAACACAACAAAAGTGTCTAGCACATAAAAAAACAGAACATTGAACCTATCTCAGACTCCCCCACCCTCCCCAAACACTCTTACACACCAACACACTCCACTAAATACAATTTTTAATCCAAGTTTCACCGCGCTGTGCGCGAATGCAAGATGGCGGGCACCACAGAAAATCTGACACGCACCACGCCGTCCAATCAGCGAACACATTGCATGTCCGCGGACATCACGCAAGCCGCTCGGCCAATCAGAGCAATGTCCGCGGAGCGAACCGGGAAGTCACTAATTTTTTTGCCTTACATTTTGTTCATTTTAAAAAAAACTACTGGATGTATTTACACCAAATTTGCAAAAGCACGCTTTCGAGACAAAGCCCCCGCTCCTGCCGCAAATTTGGTGTAAATCCGTCCAGCGGTTTGGGCTGTAGGCGTGCGCAAAGTTTTTTCCCATTATCTCTATGGGAAAAAAACAAAAGTTTTGGAACCCCCCTATAACTTTGCTCCCCCTGGACCAAACCTCTCCAAACTTTGCAAGAAAAATTCAGAGTGTGCCATATACTTTTTTTGCAAAGTTTGGTGAGGATTCGTCCAGAGGGAGCGAAGTTATAAGCCACCCAAAAAATGCTCTTCTTATGGAAACACCAACTTAACCATATATATATATATATATTGTTCAATTCTTCAAATAAATCTTTTAACTTTGCAAAACAACCTTCTTCTTGGTTCATTCAAAGAGAGGGGCGTTATATAAGGGTACATCATCCAGAATTAAAAGAACTTTTCACATAAAAATATATAAATAAGGGTTTCCATTGGGCATCCCATACTAGGCATTGACTAAGTTGGAGTGCTGGATTGAAATCACTTACACATGCATATGATTGAAAGTCATAATTACAGGCATAGAGAGTACAACCTATCTATGCCAGCAATGGTCACTTTAAATCACATGCAAGACGCTTGTGGCACAACCTATCTATGCCAGTAATGGTCATTTTAAATCACATGCAAGAAACTTGTGGCACAACCTATCTATGCCAGTAATGTTCACTTAAAAAATTCAATGCAAGAAGCTTGTGGCACAACCTATCTATGCCAGTAATGGTAACTTATGCAAAGCCAACACGTGTTTCGACCCAAAAGGTCTTTGTCAAGCTGTGGTCGGTATATGAATATGGAATCATGTATAAGGGAGCTGGAATGGTCTTCAGGAATACAAAAAGATTGTCTGAAAATGTATTGGAAAAACATAATAAGTATTCACATATATTTATAATACATATCATTTAGATTGTATTAAAGTATAGGTTTGATTCACCAAGTTTGAGTATCCTTTAGATCTTAGATGCGATCATACCACATTAGCAGGAGATATCCCCTCAATTTCTGAATAGTTAATAATAAGACAGTGACTGAGTGTTAATTAACCCACAAAAGTCGGTCACTATTATACCATATGTCTAATAACCCTCATAGTAATCTCCATTTCACCCCATGAAAGGGTGCAGACCAACTAATGGAAGTGGAAAGATGAATCGATCCAAATACAGAGCCAGTAACCAACATATAGATCAGCATTCACTTCCATAAAAGAAGTGCAAACCAACGAACATATCAAGCAATAATAAGAAAGTTCAAGCATAGGGCCAGTGCCTAGATAATGTGTTTATATTGTATGCCCAGTAGGAAACATACCTCAATGTTATCCAAATCACAGAGCTCTTATTTCACTCCCAATAACGCAACAGTTATGTTAATATCTGCATTCCAAAGGTCAAGCTGCCTTTCTGACATACCTGGTACATGTAGTTGCATTGCAATCCTTCACATGGAAGCCCAACGTGACATTCTTATGCTGGTCCTCTGTTATTGGTTTTTCAGCAGTATACCAACAATTGCTATAGCCTATATGACAACAAGTTCAGAAGCACTGTAAATCATGTCCTATCCAGAATACATTTAGCCCAAACAATAGTCACATGCACTATCCTCGTGTATTCACCAATAATCCCATACCTTGATATATGTGCATCAAACACATGGCTTGTCCCAACAACACTAGGCAACTAGAACTCCAATGAAGTCACCCAAAACTGATCCCAAATGGCCACCATATTTATTGTGTTCGAGTGCAGGGTTGTGTACATAGAACACATCAACACAATAGTGTTAGGTTGAATAGGCAGTGCCCCATATGTCAACTCTTAACAGTTAGGATACAAAATAAATATAATGGATTCAAAACAATATAACTGCACTCCATTCAAAGATGATCGCCACATCGCAGTGACTTGTGAAGACATAGTGTTATCCCATAGTGAAACGAGAATATCATTTACTGGGATAATGTATTGTACAGGAGGGAGGAGCATCCTCTGACGGGCCCATAGGTCAGACCTCACCCTCTAGTACCTGTAAGACAAGATAGCTGCACCATGTGAGGAATGGGGGTGCAGGATTCACTTACTCTAACACACTTCAATAAGGACAACTCAATAGTTTGGCAAGGGAAGTCCATTTAATGACAAGTACAAAAAACGGGGAAATAAATGGTAATCATCAATGATGCGATCACCTTTCTCGCTTCAACTCCCAACTTCTTCATTCAGACGTCAACTTTTATGGGCAAAATTCGTCATCATTTGACGTGTAAAACTCATAAGTTCGTCATGCAATTCTATTGGTTGGAAAAGGTAACTTAAGTATAGGTGCTATATCTGTATATGGTAACAGAGCATGCGGATTGGACAACTCTTATCGGGTAGGCGTCTATGCCCATCCCACTACATCACTTGTGATAGACATCACTACAGCTACGACATCTTATTGGTTCTACAAGCTATAGGACCCTAGATTATTTGGTCAGTTGTGATTGGGTGGGTTACACCCCTAGACATAAATCTCCACTTTAATTAGCAGCATGCAGAATGGACACACAGATGCAGAGTGCCCCAAGATTCACCCTGCCTCCCTTCCATCAATCAGTACCTTTAGGCTATGTGTCAATTAGTTGGCTGAGGATGGCTTCGAAACTGTGGCTTCTTATCAGGAAAAGTTATGGCATCCTGGGTTCTGGGTGACATCAGACGTTGGTACCTCTTGCCCTGGGCTGGTCACGTGTCTGTTCACTGTGAATCTGCTTCATTTTCCTGTTATTCACATATTTGATTCTTCCATAGCATCGCCACCTGCCTGGGGCCTCTTAATCTCGACTTTCACTGGCTGGATGTATGCTCTGAAGTTTCGATTCTCTGAGGCTGCAGCTCTCCTCCCTTCCTTAGGTTGACCTCGAATTCCCAGGCATTGAGCTGCTTCTTACTGAGTTTTGATTCCGCTCTTCACTTTGGCTTTGGCTGGAATATGAATCTTGGCCTTGCTAGCCCTTTCCAGCCTGGGCTTAACTCTGCTTTTACAAAATGGAGTAGCATTTGTATGGTGTGCTTTTATTGAGCTAGATATATAGTTGGCGCATGCTGCTCTATTTTTCCACTAAGCATTGTAAGCAGTTCCGTTTTCTTAGCTTTGTGCGTTCCAAGTCTAGTTACAAGCGTTAGCTGGTTGAAGACTTCCATCTTGTTTCACAGCTACGTTTCCTTACGTCTCTATGTATTAACATTGTTTCTTCTTAGACGTCCATTACATCGTTACTCTTTGTTTTTAGTCCTTGTGTGTCAGTTTTTTGTTCGTAGTTGGCGTTCATTTCTTGTCACCATCTGCCATCCATTAAGGCTCTCTAGGTCTCTTCATTGACTGTTTGTAAGTAATCCTCATTTCGTATCAGCTGCTGGTATGGTTGTCTCAGTGGGTACCTTGCTGCCCACGGTTGTCTGGTTATTTGCGCTTACGTCGGTATACATGTCCCTCTGATGGGTACTGGATAGAGCCCCACCGTGGCTCTCTGTTGGTTCATTTGCTCCTTATATGTCACATATCTTGGTGAGTATGCTTCTGGCATTTCGACATGGGTGGCTGGAGTGCAGGACATATTTGGGACCTCCTTTACACACCCCTCCTCTGGTCGGTTTATGGAACACTTTTTCTTCTTCCTTTAGATTGTTCTTGTTTGGTTCTTTCATATCCAATTATTCGTCATCTGGGTTTGTACATGATGGTGTGAACATGTGCATCTTTGGAGTCCATATTTTTATCACTCCTTTCAAACTTCCTGTTGTTTTTACGTGTTCGTCTTTGATCCAGGTCATTAGCTGGCATTGCCCATTTGGGCTGCAGTAAATCCATTTCCCTTCATACCTTCTTCATTTTCTGGGGTATGCAAAAGTTTTCTGGCATTGTGTTACGATTATCTTGATAACACAAAATCCTAGTAGTATCATTACTAGCAGGGCTCCCAGAATTTTGAATATGTCTGCCATCCATTGTGGGACCCATAGAAACAGTTCTTCTTTGATTGCGTTGAATCCTTTTAGGGTAGTGTTGATGGTCTGCAATATCTCCCATCTGGTTATCTGCAACCATTTAGCATTCACTCCTATTTGGATGTGCGCAAGAGCATTGTTGTGAATACTGTTGAGGTGAGGCTAAACAGCCTGTACTCGTATGGGATTGCATGGAATGCTTCTTCTGATTTGGCAGAGAAGTAATTCTCTCTTTTCATCTGGGATACCAGTTCCGCAGACCTCCTCTTCCTTAGGTGAGCATCTGCTTTTGGGAAACTGTCAATGGTCAGGTCACTTTTCAGGATCACTAGTGCAGGAACGTGGATATTCACTATTATGCATATGCCTCCCCAGTTTTTCCGCAGTCTTATGTATGCTTTGGATCTGCATGCCCAATAATGATCCATGATTACCGCGGTTCTGTGTACCATTCCTGGAGCTTCGAAGATTTGTCCGCAGTTTTGATTGTCGCCCATCTTCCTTGTGCCATTGTTTCTGAAGCACAGTTTTGAGTTTTCCAATGGTACTATTTGCAAGGGTCCTCCTCTGTCTTCAACCCATGTCAGCAGCTTTACCAATTTCAGCCATAGTGGTTTGCATAACCTCTGTGAATTCTCTATTGCTTCCTTGCAGGCTCCAAGGACCATCCACGCTCGGCAGATTACAACTCCTTCTTCACATCCGTTTGGGGAAACCACTGTTCCCCAGATCTGCCTTTGGCCTCTTTTTTTCCAAATTTGAGCCTCTTTTGCAGTCTTTCCTTGGACGTTCAGTCTCAGGTTTATTTCCCATCTTGTTCCTGATCCTTTCACTTCAGGCTTTTCGTACCTGATCATTTGATTCTTAGTGTGCGCTGTTTCTTGTCTTGATATCCTGGATGGAACCGTCTTCATCAGGGTATTCCTGTTCAGTTGCCCATATCAATGAGGCATCTCTCCCCATAAACTGCCCTCTGGTGTTGCACATTGCTATGTGTGACATACAGTGTGCTGTAGGGACATCGATTTCTACGGCCACAAAGATCTTGGATTTTCCCATGCTGTATGGTAGAAGTGCACAGACGAAGCATTCACCTTCAGCTTTTCTTCTTCCGACCTCCTTCATGTGTTGGTATCAAATGTTATTTCCTAGATGTGCTGTGCTGTCTAGGTACTTGTTTAGTTCATTGTTGTCTTCATGTGGGTTTCTCTTGATCCTTAGTGTCTTTCTGTAGTTTGCTCTAACTATATCTTTAAATTCGTCTGTGCTGCTTTTCCATGCTAGGGGTCTCTCAATCATGCTTGTCGGAGGGGCAGGCTTCATTTCCTGTATCTCTGTGGTAGGAGTAGTTTTGTGTTTCTCTTCCTCTCCCCCCATGTATTCTCTCGCAGAGCTCCTTTAACCACCACCTGTGTACCGTCTGTCCAACGTGAGGCCACATCGTGGGCCTGGTGCTTGTAGGAACTGATGTGCTTGCTGTGATAGTCAATGTGGTTCTATTTTTCAGTTCCTCATGCAGTTTCTTCGCTCTAGCTATAAACGGGAACAAATGGTCTATCAGCTTTTGTGTCTTTGCAGTGAATTCTTTTGTAGCAGTCTCTGTCTTCTTGAGTGCTTTGGTTATATATTTTTCAGTTGGCCTTTCGCTTGCTTCCTCTTGGTCACTTCCACTATTTTCTGGAACTGGTTGTTCGGTAGGTAGTCTCTTACTTTCTGTTGCCATTGTTCGAGGTTCTGTAGCCATTGACACTTGCCCTTGTTCGTGTGCATTTAGTGTGTGTGTGTGTGTGTGTGTGTGTGTAGTGGTCAGTGCTACATTTTCATTCATTCCGCGCTGACCCTGTCTCCAGCTTTTCTCTTCATTCGTTACCTCAAATGTGTATGAATCACTGTTAATTACATTTAATTTTAGCTTGTTTGCTTTACCATCAGCTTTTCCTGGAACTAAATAACTATATAGGGTCTGGGTGCTTTCGTGGGATTTGTATCTGGTGGGTGCACTGAAATTGGAACGCTTTGTGCACCAATAAAGAATGCAGTTCTGATTGTTAATGACAGAAAAACAATAATAATAACTATACATATGCACATTATCGTTCGATAAGACAATTTGCAGCATTTTATCCAGGGAAGTGGGGGCCGCCCCTCGGCTTGTGGGAGGACTAGGCTTCTGTTCTGGGCCCCCATTTCAATCATATCAATAGTTCTAGAAGGATCTCTTCTTTTAATTTATTCCATTATGGTCTTTCAGGAGGTCTTGGACGTAAAGTTTCTTGTTCTTCGTAAGAGTCCTCCATCTCGAGGGTGAAGATTATCTCTGGTTGCGGGAAGTAGTTCCCTTGCTAGACTATAGAAAAAGATTAGACTAGCCTCTTTGGTGAGTCCCATTCATTGAGCATATTCAAAATAAGTCAATTTCCAGTCCACCCCCCGAATTTGCTTTAGTACGGAAGACATGCTGGAATCTTGCTTTAATGCGAAAAAAGGTGGGGAAAATTGGAATCAGTAGAAAAAATTGAAAAATGATAAAAATGGAAAAACTGGAAGAAATGGAAAAACTGGAAGAAATGGACAAACTGGAAAAAATGGTACAGTTCAAAATCAAATCAAAAATGGGAGTTAAATAACCATAAAAATGAAAAAATTAAAATTAAAATAAAGAGTGGTGTAGTTTTCTTCCCTGCTCTTCTCGGTCTGTCCCACAGTGGTAAGATGAAGAACTGTGTCTCTGTTCTCTTGATCTGTCCCACAGCAGAAAGTTTCACTGGAATCTCCTCTGGTACTCTTGCTGAGCATTGGACAGCTCCACCTGGAGCATGATACCGTGGAGGAGTGTGCCCATATGTGCGACATTAGCTGGGTCTCTGAGGAAGGTGATGACGTCAACATCTGCAGGCCTCCCCACCATTTCTGGATAGTCAGTGACTAGATGAAACAGGACATTATGCGCCAAGTGGCTTTCCTCGGGCGACAGGGACATTGTCCTGCTTTTCTGGGTTCTGGATCACAGGCCTTTCTTTTGACGAGAACAGTCTCTGCACTTTCCTGCTGCGTGGATTGCAATCATGTAATTTAGCTTGATACACACTTGTTCAGGTATTCATTGTTTCTTGGATCTCTGATGAATGTTAGGGTATCTGTGGTTCTCCCGATGATTCCAGGGCACTCCTCTATGATGCGAAAGAAAAGCGTATAAGTGAGTTAATTTATTATCACCTGTGGTGGAAGCATCAGGCAGTACAATGAAGGCTTCCGTGATGACAGTTAGTAGTTGCCAGATCACCTTCTTGTTGGCAGGATTTTGGACAATGTCTGTGATGCTGGTGACTCTCCCTACAAGCGATGGATATGTCTCTAGTATTAACTGAAAACAGGGCAGAACATCTCTGGTAATATTCATGTTGGGGGATGTCATACGTTCTGCAAAACAAAGTCTGGGTGTTAGTTGATTCAGGTTACTGTGTGATGTTCTTAACTTTTGCTCTTAGTTCATCAAAGTCTTGTTTACTAATAATGCTTGGATATGTCTTGATTCAAAAGTTCGTATCATCAGTGTGTTGTGGCTTAGATGTGCAATTCTCTTCTTCACCCTGCAACTAGAATGCACAGAGTGTTTGTTATGTCCTTATTCCCCTTTGCTTGGAGGAGTGTCCAGTTTTAAGCCACAACTTGTTTCCGTGTTCTTTGTCTTGGTTTTCCTGCTCATGCATCCTTCTTACTCGTCATAGCTCTCGTCTGCATGTCATGAGGTTCTTCCTGTTGTCTGTAGGTTCTTCACAGTGGGATGCAGCTAAAGGGATCTCACTGATATAAGGTTTAATGTCATTTAGGAAAATCCAATCTTTCACGGCTGAGGGAGTGCAGTCCTCTTCGATGAATGGGCCGTTGAATCTCAGCTCGTCCCAAGTTTTCTTTGTGTGATTTCTCACCAGTACTGAGTCACCAGGGAAGATGATTGGCGCACGTAGCCCTTGAGCTGTGTCTTTTTCAGCATCTCCCTCAGGGTCTGGTGTTGTATTGCACCCTTTTCGTCGTCACTGCAGTTGGTCTGAAATGACAGCGAGGATTAGGGACTATTGTTTAATGCTCTTAAATCTTGGATTAAACGCCACAACCCTCCCTTTGATTTCTTGACGGGATAAATCACCGTATTGCAGGGTGATTCTGACATCACAAGGGTGCCCTGCTCCATCATGGCGGCGCAATCCCTTCATCTGCTTCTCTGGACATGGGATATTGTCGTGCCCTTGGTAAAATTGCTCCTGGTTTCAAATTAATTTTCTCTTCTCCTGCTCCTTTCAGGAGGCCTACGTCATATGGTCCTGTAGTCCATACTGAGACAGGAACCTGGGCCATTTCGTATCAAAGTATGTGGGGCGGATCAGTGTCAATATCATTCTCTGTGGCACTTCTAGTTTGATCATTTTGACCCAAAACATGACTCACTTCCACCCTAGTCTCTGCTGAGTCAGGGTGTTCTTCGAACAGATCTTCATCGGTGACGTCAGTCACTCGCTACCCTTCTTCAATGGTGATAATTGCACATCATTGTCTGCCTTCAACATCGTACCCTTCAACCATTACTACCTTCCCTCGTACTGCTGCAATATGTATCGATAAGGGAAATATTTGTCCCTCTTCCTCATGCATGGGTATTCTTGGTCTGAACTGAAACTCATCAGGGGTTCTCATAGTTCTGTATGCGAGGCCTGGCAATCCCCCAATAAGCACACGCAAGCCATATGCGAAGACGTCCGGTTCTAATGCTATAGCTCTCATGGCTATGCGTCCGGAGTACGCTCTGATCATTTTGCACACGTTGGAATAATGCATTCCTGGAGTGGAGCATACTATGCCCTCCTCTGTGAACAATATTGTCATATTCAACTTTGTCATTAAATCTCGACCCAAAATGTTTGCTGGGGTCTGGCGTGAATATAACAAGGGTACATTCATCTCACATTCTCCCACAGAGACTGGGAGATTGTCCGTAAAGGGAACTCTGCTGTGAGCTCCTGTAAAACTCAGAGTGTCTATGGCCTGGCAGGACAAGGAAAACTTGCCTTCTCGTATGCACAAGCGTGTTTTACCCATGTCAACTAAGAAGGAATATTCTTTCCCCCCCTATGACGACATTTACCCTAGGTTCCCTGTTAGGGTCTGGTGTCACTGATAGGATAGAGCACATCAGAGTTTCCCGTGAGCTCTCTTATTGTATATATAGGTTTGGTCCACTGTATGCTTGTGGATTTCCCCCATTCCCAGGGTTGACTCCCCCTCTGGAGTTAGTGCCCTGCGACATTTGCGGCTGTGCCTGTTGGGATTGCCCCTGTGGCAAATTCCCTATATTCGAGGGTTGAACCCCTTGCAGCGTACCTTGCTGCAAGCCTGGCGCCTGCTTCTGCACTGCGTGATTCTGTGCATCGCCTTGTTGTGGGACGGCAGGCTGATTCACCATGCCTGTTCCCAACCCTTGGCCATTTTACCACATGCCTTGGCTTCTGCACACGCGCGCCACATGTCCTGTCATTCCACACAGCCAACACACTGGCGGTGGTCGGGCCATCTGTCCATCTGGCATAGCTGGACTGCCCATCTGCGCATTCTGAAAGCCACCTTGATTATTCTGAAGACCTCCCTGATTACTCTGAAACCCTCCCTGAATACTCTGCCATCCCCTTCCTCTTAAACCCCTACTCCTCGGGTAAAATCCCGCGCTACCCTGGTTATTCTGCAATGGGTTGGTCACTTGTTGCGCGCTTGGCTCAGCTGGGTTTGTCAGCATGGCTCTCTTGAGAGCATACTTTGAGAGTTTCTTTTGCACCAGCTTCACTTCCTCACCTTTACGAGTTGCCTCCTTTTTTGGTTCTTTTCCTGCAACAATCTACAGTAGAGTCCAATTGTCAACTGTATTTAGGCCCACAGTTTAGCTTATACTCCTACCAATTTCTTGAGCTGTTTCTGCACCGGTTTTGGCAACCCTTGGCACAATATATGGTAGAATACAGGGATAGATTTCGTCCAAGATTCATGCGTTTCGAGCACCCACGTGTCTTGAAAATTCTGGATATTAATCAAAGGATCCTCTGACTCTTTCATTTTTCGAGTAATTTAGCTCCCTTATCGGAAGTGTCTGGGTACAGTACTCGTAGCGCTTTCCACACTGCTGCTCTACAATTATTGAATGGTGCTCCGTCATGGGTAGTGTTAATAATGGTTACCCCAAGGTACCCAGCCCACTTCCATACATCGTCTGCTCTCTCACCCAGTATGGCGATCAGGAGACCTTTAATGTCCCCTATAGCCAACTGTAAGAGGATTCAATTCAACACTACAGCTAAGTCAATGCCTAGTCTGGGATACTGAATGGAAACCATTATTGATATATCTTTATGTCCAGTTCATGCGTTCTGGATGACTACCCCTATATAACACCCCTCTCTTGGAATCCCCCTGACCCCACTGAGCCAAGAAGTAGTTCTGTTTTGCAAGTTTAAAAGGTTTATTTGATAATTTAAAATATATATATCACACTTTATAATAAATTAATAATTGAATAGCACACTTAATCTGATATGATAAAGATCAACAACGGAGAATCTGGCACTAGCACACTTCTTATAATCACTAATGAGTTGACATGAAATGGATAAGGTAGCACACTGGTAAATAGGAACAAAAGTATAATGTGGTAGAGGATGCTTTATGTAAGCTCAGGTGGATGCAATATTCAATGAATGCAGTACAGAAAATACTCAATATGATTTCAACCAAACAATGTAATCACTTTTCTCTGGCAATCCCCTCCCCCCCCTTGATGCAAGGCAAGGAAATGGAAGGAAAACACACAGTTCTCAGAAATCCAATAAAATGTGATTCAGTTCACCCCAGCAAGCTTAGACTACAGAAGTTTGAAAACACAGATAGGAGTTTTGAAAACACAGGCCCAAATGCATTGATATGTGCTAGCAATGGATGAGAAATATGCTGGAAATGCTTTTTAATTCCCTTTCAGAGGTTCAGGGTGAGTGGTATCTAGTTAATATTAGTCCAGGCTCACACTAGCAATGAGGCAGGGATAGTTAGCAGGTTAAACGAATTTCTGGCAAATGGAAGGCAAGCAGCAGCAGTTTTTACATGTGAAGAAATTTGCAAATCGCGGTAAAATTCGCGGATGCGCCGAGCGCTATTACAGAGGAACCACAAGGACTATCTCTATCGTTTTGGGGTCCTAGGAAAGCCTAGGATCTCAGCTTCAAAATGAAAGTCACAAACGGTTGCGGAGATATGAACGATTGAATAAAGGTCGTTTTTCAGATTTGAAATTTTAAAGTTCAAAAAGACAAGTGCAGCTTGCAAATGACAGGTGACAGTTTTGGATCTATCAGGCAGTTCTACTTAGGTTAAATAGATTGAATTAGATTAATTTAAACTAAGAGATTGGATCTGCACAGTTTTCTAGGTACTCACACTATATTCTTGAGTGAAATGGGCCACGCCACGGATCTGGTCAGATTTTAGACTCGCCTCTGGTCTCTGCACTTCACAGTGATCTGGGTCAGCTCTCTCTGGTTCTCTGGTCTGGGTCTCTAGTTCTGGATAGATTGAAGTCTCTAGTTTGGCTCTCTGGGGGTTTGATGGAGGTAAAGTATGGATTTTTCCGGCAGAGCGTCCCGCTGCAGATGGAATTTGAAGGTCCCTATCTGTCCTGTCTGTCTGCTTTTATGTGTTTAGAATGTGGGTGTGTTCTAGCATCACTGACCCTACCTCTCTCTCAGCTTCTAATTGGTCAAACTTCCATTTCTTATTTGATTGGGGAATGAACTGTGAGTCAGAGGGATGTCATTTTATGGCTTGCAGATAGGACACTCCTCTGTCAGATTGCACATATTCTATATTTGATAATAAAAGACATATTTCACAGTTACACAGTTGCTTGAAATTACATATACATGGTGTGGCTGAATTTAGCCATGTCTCTGTCCAAATCTGCTGTTTCTAAGAGCTTGCATTCAGAAATGGCAGACAATTGACTTTTTAACTGATTTTTCACTTTCTGACATTGACCCAACTTTACATACATGTGTGCAGGGAGTAGGGACATTAACTGATGAAGTTTCAGATTTTTAACATGCATACATTTAGAGTAATATCCACTTTTCCGCTAAAACCCCCCTGAACATGCCACCGGGTCGAAAAACCTCTTAAAATGTGGGCAGAAAAATCACAAGAATTATGGTATCATTTATAAAATTTTCACATGTCCGCTCTATGAGTTATTCATCTTTTTAAAGTTATGTTCTGGCTCCAAAGGGGTGTGGTTTACCCTCAGCACAAGGTTGAATACTGGTTAATCCAGTTCTGCCAAGCCAGCTTGCTCTCACAGGCAGTGCCCCTCCCAGCTCCTGCCAAGAGGAAGCTACATTTTACGACTGCGTAATAAAACCTTTGCCTGAGTGAAGAGGGCTTTGTTCACTCTCCTGCAGAGCACAGGTAATTCAATTATCAGATAGATGGCATATCCTTAGTGTGGGCAGCAAAAGGAAGGTTGGCCTGGGAACACAGTGGTGACTCAAGTTTCACTCCTGATGGGGGTAGCTGCCAGGCAGAATTCAGTTCCTTAAGCCAGGTTTCAGATAAAATGTCACTTTTTGTTCCCCAGTTCCTGCATTCAAATAAAACTAAACATTTTTACATATGCAGCTAGAATGCTGATTCTAAGTGCAAAACTATGGCATTTCAACAGTTACAAAGGCATGTGACACCAACATAGGTCACTCATTTAATCTAAACATTTTCGATTTTAGTGTCTTTAAATCCAGTGCAACTTAAACTGCTGACTCCATAGCTCAGCCAGTTTTGTTATAAGCATTGTTCTGGGCTCTTCATTTCCCAGATTTTGTAGGCACACAAAACTCCATTCTACCAAATGTCTGCTGGTGTTCAGTGAATATTTTGCACATATTGCAATGTTTGAAATAGGCACTTTGGCTTGCCTTCAGAGAAACACAGGGTGGTTTTAAACTGCCGGCTTTTGGATAGTGTTGAGTACTGGTACTGCACCCATTTTTGGGATTTAAGAAAATGAATCCCCAACAATTCTAGGTTGCATTTGGCAATCAGCATTGCCATTCCCAATGGTTTCAGACTACTGTGTGGGTAGTCCAATGGTGGTTTTAGGCAGTGTCCTTCTGTGCCCATAACATCGGCAAAAATGGGTGGCAGCCTATTCTTCCTGCATTTCCCTGTGCATTTTCTGGGAAGCTCTGGCCATCATGATGTTTTCCATGTCAGTACTGCACAGTTTTGAGGTAGGGCTCGGATGCATGGGTAAATACATCCCACAAGCCCCCCTCTTGCGATGGCCATTCGGTTTCACTGATGGGACTCGCAAGATCTGGGATGTTTCCTCATCTTCTTCCAATAGATGGCACAGTTCAGCATCTTCTTCTCCATCCGGTACTGATCGATCGGTTCTCCTCGCCGGTCCTGATGGGAATATTGGGCGGTACCCCGAGCCCGTTGCGTCTCAGCTCCCGGTCTCCGGATCGTCCTCCTTGGCCCGTCTCAAGGTTTTCTTTCTCCTAGGACGACAAAGGAAGAGCGGCAATACCTATCCATAGACATTTTTCCACCACTGTTGAGATAGTATTTCATCATAACGAAACATTACATTCTTATTTTGAAAAAAAAAAAACAGTATAACTAAGAGACAGTTTCATACAAATCACAATATTTTAGGAACTAGATGTGGTATGTTTTATGATTGGAACTGAATTAGTCTGATACCGTACCCGCTAGGATTCCAGAGGATTCCTCCAGTTGTTGCAGAGTGTGCCTGGGATGGCAACACTTCAACTGGTTTATGTGGACCCACTTGTCTTCCCCCGCTGCCGAACCGCCTTTGGGGATGTGGATTTTGTAGGCCACAGGGGAGATCTTGTCGATGATCTCAAAGGGTCCCTTCCATGTAGGCAAAAATTTGCGCTGCTTGGCCTGGTTCCTTTGGAAGTTGTATAGATAGACCCGGTCTCCCACCTGATATTCCTTCCTGGAAGTTTTCAGGTCATAATGGGTCTTCATGCTATCAGCTGATCTTTCTAGATTCCGCTGAGCATAAGCAAAAGCATGTTGGAGGTGTTTCCTTAAATTCTCTACATACTCATGAGTAGTGGAGGCATTTATCAGTGTCTGCTCTTGGGTCCTGTAGAGCAAATGCTGAGGAAGCACCATCTTGCGCCCAGTCATCAACTCAAATGGTGACATTTTGGTTGCAGATGAAGGGGTAGATCTGATGGCCATTAGGACCAGAGGTAATCGGATATCCCAACTTGGCCCAGAATCTGCCACAAACTTCTTTAATATGCTCACAATTGTCCGGTTATATCTCTCTACTGCCCCAGAAGAAGCTGGTCTATAAGCAATATGCAGCTTTCTCTTGACCCCCAGTATCTCCCACATCTTTGTCATTACTTCACTGGTGAAGTGGCTACCTCTGTCTGACTCAATCCTTTGAGGTAGACCAAAACGGGAAAAGATGTGGTTAATCATCAAGGCAGCTGCAGTTTCTGCCTTGCAATTTGGGGCTGGGAGACATTCCACCCACTTGGTAAACAAGCATGTCACAGTCAACATGTACTTATTCCCCCTAGCCGAGCGAATCACTAGGCCTACAAAGTCGATTTGTAAATCTGACCATGGCAGTGTCATTCCCCTCTTTTGTAAAGGCGCCCGGTGTGTGAGGGATGTCGGCTGAAATTGTGCACACACAAGACAACCCTTCAAATATTGGTTGAGGTCCTGGCCCATGTGTGGCCAGTATGCAACCTCTCTTAAGATTTCCAATGTTGTGTGAAACCCCCTGTGACCGGCAGTGGCCGCATCATGGGCGTGACTTAACATCAGGCTTCGGAATGAGGTAGGAACCACCCACTGATCGTGGCCAGCTTTGGATTTCCTTACCAACAAACCGTCTTGGATTCGGAACATTTTTGGACATTTCATCAACACTCTTAGGTCCTCTTTCCCAATGTAATCGGTATCCGTCAGGGGAAAGTTCTCGGGGTCCTCAAGGTGCCGGTAAAATTTACCAATTATTGGATACCCCTTCTGAGCGGTAATCAAATCAGCATCAGGGGTCTCCTTACTCCATTGTGCAATTGAAAGGTCGTTGTGAGCATTTGTCTGGGACCTAGTGATGGCAGTGACCTGGATTTCCCCCAACAGGGGCTCAATCTCAATTAGATCCCCTTGGATGGCCCCGGTTTTGGCCAGCTGATCAGCTAAGTCGTTTCCAGTTTTGTCTGGTCCCTCTACTTTGGAATGACCCTTGATCTTTTTCCAATAGATGGTCATCTCATTCGAGGTGACCAGATCATCAATGTTTTGGATCAACTTCCCATGTTTCAAGGGTTTGTTGTTAGCACATAACATGCCTCTGGTTTTCCAATTAACCGGGTGCTCCACGAACCCGTTCCGTACATAATCCGAATCTGTGATTATGACCAGTTCGCGGAGTTGATTCTGGACAACAGTGAGGATGGCCTGATGCACAGCCATCAATTCTGCCACCTGACTACTTCGGGGACCAATTTTGTATCCAGCGGAGGGTTCTGGGGACTCATTCACCCATGCATTCCCTACGCCGGCCACCAGTTCTTTCTCCCCGTCGTTGTCAACATGGTAAGAGCATCCATCCACATAGACAGTGGGCATTCCCTCACACTTGTCCTCTTCAAAGACTTTGTGGGGGGAATTAAGGTATGCCTCCATGTTGTCCTTTATTTTTAGACTTTCGTCCTCGAGACAGTTTTCTCTGGCACAATCATGCAAGTCAGCCAGACCTTGCGCGAGGGGACTCTTCTTGTTTTGGCCATATCTGACCTCCACAGGAAAGCCTTGCATTGACAGAATACAGGAAGTAATTCGGGAATTACTCACATTTCCGGCCCGGATTCTGTCACTTTGGAGATATTGCAGAGGCTGGTGTGGAGTCTCCACTATGATGTGTTCCCCCTGGAAAACGGGCGGTAATTCTTCAATGCCCACACCGTTGCCAGGAGTGCCTTCTCACAATCGTTGAATTTTTCCTCCACAGAGGATAAAGTTTTGCTCGCATAGGAGATTACTTTATTGACCTTGTCATGCTTTTGATATAATACTGCCGTCAAGCACGTATTAGAGAACCCTGTCTCCAGGAAGAACTCCTTGTTTCTGACCGGGTAAGCTAGGCAAGGCGCTTGTGAGAGGCTTCTTTTGAGTTGTTTTACTGCCTCGGATTGTTCTGGACCCCATTCCCACTTGACCCCCCCCTTCAGGAGATGAATCAGGGGTCTGGTGATCTCTGCGTAGCCCTCAATGAACTTTCTGCTGTAATTAGTCAGTCCAAGGAGGCTCCTTAGTTCCCGCAGAGTTGTGGGGTCTTTCAGTTTCTGAAGTGCTTCCACTTTCTTTTCCTGGGGACAGAGACCCTGAGGAGTAATCTCATGCCCCAAGAAATTAACACGGGTTCTACACCACTGTGCTTTCTGAAAGGAAAGTTTTGCTCCGGCCGCCCTCAACTGTGTCAGAACATAACGGATCTCCGCTATGTGTTCCTCCACAGATGAACTTTTGATGAGGACATCATCTACATAAGCCAGGTTACCCCTCGCACCCAGGTCGGGCATGGCCTTATGTAGGAAAATGTTGAATTCATTGCCGGAGTTGAGGTATCCAAAAGGAGTCCGGGTCCATGTGTACTGCTGGCCCCCAAAGGTAAAAGCCAGTTTGTATTGGTCCTCCCTGCTGACAGGCACGGTCCAGTATCCATTGGTCAGGTCTATTGCAGTGAATACCTGTGACCCCTGAATCTGGGCCAGCCCTTGGTCAATGTAGGGCAGAGGTCATCGGGAAGTATGGACCCGTTTGTTGAGCTCCCTGAGGTCAGCGCAGAGTCTCCACTGGCCGTTTGGCTTCAATATTCCCAGCACCGGATTATTGAAGGTGCTGTGGACTGGACGGATTATTCCCCGGGACTCAAGGTTCTTAATTATTTCAGTAAGGGACTCCATTGATGCGAGAGGCAAGCGATATTGCTTCACAAACACTGGAGTCATGCCAGGGTCCGTGGGGATTGTTGTTGTGTGGATGTCAGTGCGACCACAGTCATATGAGTCTACCGCAAAGAGATCTTGGAAATCCAAGAAAACTTGTTTCAACTTTTGCTTTTGTTCCAGAGTCACACAGGCGTCAGCTAGGTTGACTCTCTCTTCCACCATCTGCCTGAAGCCTGGAAAGACTTCTGGTTTGGCTATTTCAGCGGCCTCCTCCAGCTGGGTGGAGAAGTCCCTGGTCAGAGTGCTGATTTGGACCGGAGGCTTCAGGTGGGAAAGGCAGCCCTCATGTACCTGGAAAATCACCTCATCCCTCCTGAAGTCACACGTCACATCTTCCTTACCATAGGGGCAGGAAGTGTACACCAGGAAATTCCCCCCATGCCGGGTAAAAATCCTGTCTGGTGTTGTATTGTCCTCACTGTCACTGTCAACACAGTCCTTGGGGATTGGTCCTAACAGTTCATTTCTAAGGCTCAATGGAGAAATGTCGGTCATCAACCGCCATTCCAATAATGGTGCCTGCGGCTAGAGTAATACTCTTTAAGTCGCTGTTTTCCACCTCTATTGGAATGGTGTCATGTTCTATGTTGACTAATGGTGTTGGGTTTACCCCCAACCCTTGCTGTTGGAGAGAAGCATTTAGATGTATGTAAGCATCAGGGTTTTTCAACTCTTGTCCTCTTTTAACTTTCACTTCCAGGGAGAATTATCGGTCCTTTCTGGGATGGTGACTTCCTCTTTAACCTGAATTTCAACTGCATAAGGTAGCAATTGAGCTGACCTAAATGCTTTTTCTGGATCATCAAAGCCCATGGGATTATCCGCTAATCGGGACCAGGCTTTGAAGTTTATTAGGTCCAAACTAATGGCTAAGCGATTGAGAATGTCACTGCCTAAGTAAAAGGCGGCAGTGACGTCTCGCACGACCCAACAATTATGGACTATGCTCTTGTTGCCAATGGAGATTTTGAGCATACACCTGCTTGGCAGGAGATGATTGGAATTAGGTGCTTCCAGGTCCATTTCCCATTTGTCTATCAGTTTGAATGTGGGAATGGCTGGATCTTTTGGGAGTTGGCGGAACATGGCTTCGCTGATGAAGCTCTTGCCGTTGTTCTCACACACTCGAGCGAGAACAGAGTCCTTCCCATCATTTAACTGAACAGGGATGAACAACTGCTCTCCAATTTGCTGAATATCAGCCAGGCTTTGAGCTGATTTCACATCTTTCTGGACTATAGGAGTGGGAGTTTCAGATTGTGGATTGGTATAGAATTTCAGAGTGTTTCCTTCCAGCGTGGAATACCACTTTAAACTGGAAGGAAGGTTGATTTTCAGAAATAGAGAGGACCCCCCATCACCAGTCTGTTGTCCTACTGCTATTACTGTCACGTCTGGAATTTGGTTGTTCTGGAAGTGAAATTCTACTTGGTCAGATTTTTGTTCAACCATGTGGCATGTGCCGTTTAAACTAACATGGTTGACACTCTGTTTTAATTTTATTGGTCGGCTAGTCTGGGTCCAGAGGACCTTGTTTACACAATCTATTAGGGGTGACAACCTTCTCAGGAGGTCATTCCCTAGTAAACAAGGGGTGCCCTCCGGGGTCACAACTATGACCGGGTGTTTCAACTTATGTCGCCCAATTTTAATGTCCAAGTCTGCAGTCCCCTCAACGGGAATTTCCTTCCCGTCAAAGTTCTGTAGTTGTCCCGGAAGAGAGGTGAGAGGAATTTGGTAATTCTCTCCCCTTCCTGCATTCAGTTCGTCAAAGGCCCTTCTGGACAGAAGGGTAGCTTGAGATCCAGTGTCCACCAGTGCCGAGATTGTACCCTGCCCCTGTACTTGTACCGGGGCATAATATCTTCCCTCCTTCTCCTCAAGGGGGCATAGATAATGTACATTTTTGGACAACTGGTGGGCTAATTTTCTGGTTTTGGACATCGCTAGCGAAGAGATTTGGGCAGAATTCTGTGGAGAGTCTTGGGAATCTGAAAGAAAAATTTGGCAACTGGAGATCAGAGCCATTGTGGGTTCCCCTGGTTCCGGTTCTGGGCTGCCCCCCCCTTTTTGGAGGCAGTCCCCAGGATGGGTTTGAACCAGGGGATTTTCTTGCTGTTGGTTCTGGGATGAGATGGTGGGCGGCGGTAGCTCAGTCTCCACATCTCCCCAGTCTGGATTTGCATCCCTAGGGACCCATTTTTCTTTGGGGGGAGTTCCCCCCTCTCTGAAGGAGAAGATCCTTTTCCCAGGATCCTCTGAGGATCCCTCTCCCTCAAATTGGAAGATCTGTACCTCCTCCTCAAACTGAGTCTGTTTGGGTCTTTTGTTTCTCCTACCCCCCCTCTGCTCCTTAGGAGGCAGACTTTCAGGGGCAAGAGATTTCGTTTCCGGTTCCTGGGTTTCCAGGGGCTGTTTACAAGTGAGGAAGGAAGCTTCCTCCAAGGCTTTACACCCCCCTTCCCTTTGTGCCTCCTCCCTGGGAACCGGTGAGTTATCGGGGTGCTGCCCCCGTCATTGATCTGGAGCACCAGGTCCAGAGTTGGGTGCGTTCTGCGCCGGCACGCCCATCTGAGGGTTCTGCTGAGCCCTCAGTATGTGACCCAGATCCCGCGCCATGTTTTGAACCTGGCGCTCTAACTGGGAAACCCGCTCAGGCTGATACGGGGCCCTGTTTTCTCCCCTGGGCTGATCCCGGGAAGGGTAGCTGTCCTTCCTCTGGTAATACCCCGGGTTGGGAAGATTTGGGTACCCCCCCACCCTTGGCCTCCCCTCTCCCGGATTCAGTGGTCTGGGCTCAGGGAATTGGGGAAAGAAGGATGGATGGTTTTGGGGCTGAAAGTCGGGTGGATATCTGGGGAAAAAGTTCTGCCCAGGGTTTGGTAAATTTCTGCCCTCCTGTGGGAAGTTTGGAGGGAGGTTCCCTGGGTTAGGTGCTTGGCTGGATCCCCCCCCTTGGGCTGGAGGAGTCCACACATAACCCAGGATGGGTCGATTTCCCTTGTAACGGGGACTTACATAATCAGGAGAGCGAGGGACCCCATTTGTGGGGCTGCCTCCCTGGCTCCCTGTCTGTGACTGGCCCGAGGACCTTCTGGGCCTAGCATTATTAGGTGCAGGTAGGTTTTTAGGCCCCCCCATCTCCAAATCCAAAACGGGGGTGACCTTTACCTCTGCCACCTTGGCAGCAGCAGGGGTGGTGTTGGCTTTGGGGTTTTTCTGGGCATTACTTTTGCTATCTACCGGTTTCTGCACCTCATAGATCCGGGTAGCCTGTTCAACGACCCAGTCTAAAGATCTTTTCTCGTGAAAATCCCTCACAAGCTGGGTCATGATATATTTGGGCAAGGCATGGAAAAACGTATTTATAAATTCCCTGCTATCCGTGCGCACCCTTCTTGTGGTCTGTGCAAAAGCCCGCTTTAACTCCTGCACAAATTCTTGTGGGGCCTGATCCTCCCCACATTGCAAATTGTAGGCTGCCTTGCGAGCCTCTTGAGGATTTCTGTGAACAGAAAAATGTTTCAAGATGGCCGCCTTATAGGTGGACCATCTTAAATGATTTTGGTCCTCCAGCCCCGCAAAGAAACTGGAGTATTCCGGGGAGAAGGTCCACTTTACATATTGAATACAGCTTTGGCTGTCCTTCAAATGGAAAGTCTCCATCATTTGTTCAAACAACTCTAAGTGCTCCCAAACAGAATACTTAGCGTTCTTATGGTAAGGCGTGATGACGCTCCTGATCGCCTTAATCTGCTTTAAGGGGTCCTTAAGCAAGGCCCTTTTTGCCTTATTGGCCTTTTTGGTTCGGGTAACCCTTGTCCATTCTTCCTCGGACTCAGAGGCACTGCTCCCAGAGGTTCCCGTCTGTTCTTCCAGGTTTTCCCGGATTCTGCGAGCCTGGGAATGGCTGGCAGAATGTGGGGACCTGGTCTCCTGTGTCCTGCGCAGTTCAGAGGAGTCTTCAGATTCCTCCTTGCTGCCAGGATTTGATGGGTACCCCCTCCACTGACCTAACTGGGCAGAGGTTTTCAGGATGCCCTTAATGGGCCTACTCTCCTGGGGTTCCCCATTGAACTGTACTGTACTTGGGTGCCCATACCCGGATGCCCACCCCTCCATTCCTGAGTGGTACTGGCCTATGAGCCCCATACTCTTAGCTGCATAGTAATCTGCCATCCCTGCAGCCCTGTGCTCATGTGCGCCAGGGGACATGGGGGTGGCAGAGTCCAGGGACTGAAAGGTATGAGGGCCTCTGGTACTAGTGCTCCTGAGGTTATGCTCCGGAGTTTCCCTTTCCCAGCGAACCTCATCTCTATCCGCCCCTGCTCCCTGTTGCAATGCAAGAGCCTGCATTTGTGCTTTCAGTTCCTCTGTTAAGGCCTTACTCGACTCTATCAGTCTCTCCTGCATCGCTACCTGGTGTTGGAGCCTATCATTGTGTTGGCAGAGAGCCTCATTCTCTCTCTGTGCTTCCTGATTGGTCCTGGAGTACTGGGCCAGTCTTTGCTGCAGGAGGGTTACCTCCTGGGCAATGTCCCTATTGGCCTGCTCCTTTCTTGCCAAAGCCTCTTCCACCCTCCTGGTGTGCTCTAACGAGTCCTGGTGTTCTTTTTGGAGGTCACCCAGTCCCTGGTGGGCCAGGTGATTTTCTTCCATTTTTCTTTTTAAATGGCAGACTTCCTGGCCTAAGGCGTCTCTTTCCTGACTAAGAGCCTCCATTTGTGCCGCCAGGTCGTCCCTTTGCCGTTGAAGGGCACCAGCTTTTTGGCGCTCCTCATCAAACTCTGCCTGGGTATCCAGGTCTTTCAGAATTAGTTTGTTGCTCTCTGCCTTCTCTCTATCTAGGTGACTTTGCAGGGTGACTACCTGCTCAGCACATGCCCTATTGAAGTCTAGCTGTTGCTCCAGCTTTTTCTGGCTTTGCAGTAGGGAGTCCAAACCTTCTTGGTGTTCCTTCTGCAAGGCCAGAAATCTGGTATCCTGTTCAGACTTTTCCTTTTGCAGCACATCCATATCCTCCTTTATTTTAGTGATGTACAGTCTGCTGTCATTTTCTGACTCCTGGCTCCTCTGCAGCCTCTGCTCAGAAGAGACCAGGTCAGATTGGACCTTCTCTAACACCATCTGTTGCCTATTTGCCAGATTTTGGCTTTCAGCACATCTATCCTGCATGTCTCCCATATATAGGTACAGGTATGCTGCTATCCTGGCAATCTTATTGTGTTCCTCTTTGGCTTTAGGAGCCATATATAGTTCGCTCAGGGCCACATGTAATGGACCCTGATCTCTATATATATCTGACCCTGTTTCAGTGACCTGTTGTGTGATTGCCTGCAACCACGTATCCTGGCCCTGTTCGGTCCATTCACCTCTCACAAATAGCTTATGCAAGAGGTGCTCTCTGGCCATTTTCATGTCTACTAAGGTCGTCATTCTAGAGATTGGTCTCTGTCCTGACTTACAGAAGTTTGTATTTTATTTTTGCAGAACAGAACTTTTCTTGGAGTGTCCCTTTTGAGGGATGCTTCACAGCGTAATGCAGCGTGGTGATCCGACCGGATGTATGTATCCCGTCAGTTAGCACACTGTATTAAGCTGCACAAGTGGTAAATCTAACCCAACGTCTCGGCTCGAGCCCCCAATTTGTAAGAGGATTCAATTCAACACTACAGCTGAGTCAATGCCTAGTCTGGGATACTGAATGGAAACCCTTATTGATATATCTTTATGTCCAGTTCATGCGTTCTGGATGACTACCCCTATATAACACCCCTCTCTTGGAATCCCCCTGACCCCACTGAGCCAAGAAGTAGTTCTGTTTTGCAAGTTTAAAAGGTTTATTTGATAATTTAAAATATATATATCACACTTTATAATAAATTAATAATTGAATAGCACACTTAATCTGATATGATAAAGATCAACAACGGAGAATCTGGCACTAGCACACTTCTTATAATCACTAATGAGTTGACATGAAATGGATAAGGTAGCACACTGGTAAATAGGAACAAAAGTATAATGTGGTAGAGGATGCTTTATGTAAGCTCAGGTGGATGCAATATTCAATGAATGCAGTACAGAAAATACTCAATATGATTTCAACCAAACAATGTAATCACTTTTCTCTGGCAATCCCCTCCCCCCCCTTGATGCAAGGCAAGGAAATGGAAGGAAAACACACAGTTCTCAGAAATGCAATAAAATGTGATTCAGTTCACCCCAGCAAGCTTAGACTACAGAAGTTTGAAAACACAGATAGGAGTTTTGAAAACACAGGCCCAAATGCATTGATATGTGCTAGCAATGGATGAGAAATATGCTGGAAATGCTTTTTAATTCCCTTTCAGAGGTTCAGGGTGAGTGGTATCTAGTTAATATTAGTCCAGGCTCACACTAGCAATGAGGCAGGGATAGTTAGCAGGTTAAACGAATTTCTGGCAAATGGAAGGCAAGCAGCAGCAGTTTTTACATGTGAAGAAATTTGCAAATCGCGGTAAAATTCGCGGATGCGCCGAGCGCTATTACAGAGGAACCACAACAAGGACTGTCTCTATCGTTATAGGAAAGCCTAGGATCTCAGCTTCAAAATGAAAGTTACTGCAAGTCTCTAGCACAAACGGTTGCGGAGATATGAACGATTGAATAAAGGTCGTTTTTCAGATTTGAAATTTTAAAGTTCAAAAAGACAAGTGCAGCTTGCAAATGACAGGTGACAGTTTTGGATCTATCAGGCAGTTCTACTTAGGTTAAATAGATTGAATTAGATTAATTTAAACTAAGAGATTGGATCTGCACAGTTTTCTAGGTACTCACACTATATTCTTGAGTGAAATGGGCCACGCCACGGATCTGGTCAGATTTTAGACTCGCCTCTGGTCTCTGCACTTCACAGTGATCTGGGTCAGCTCTCTCTGGTTCTCTGGTCTGGGTCTCTAGTTCTGGATAGATTGAAGTCTCTAGTTTGGCTCTCTGGGGGAATATGGAGGTAAAGTATGGATTTTTCCGGCAGAGCGTCCCGCTGCAGATGGAATTTGAAGGTCCCTATCTGTCCTGTCTGTCTGCTTTTATGTGTTTAGAATGTGGGTGTGTTCTAGCATCACTGACCCTACCTCTCTCTCAGCTTCTAATTGGTCAAACTTCCATTTCTTATTTGATTGGGGAATGAACTGTGAGTCAGAGGGATGTCATTTTATGGCTTGCAGATAGGACACTCCTCTGTCAGATTGCACATATTCTATATTTGATAATAAAAGACATATTTCACAGTTACACAGTTGCTTGAAATTACATATACATGGTGTGGCTGAATTTAGCCATGTCTCTGTCCAATTCTGCTGTTTCTAAGAGCTTGCATTCAGAAATGGCAGACAATTGACTTTTTAACTGATTTTTCACTTTCTGACATTGACCCAACTTTACATACATGTGTGCAGGGAGTAGGGACATTAACTGATGAAGTTTCAGATTTTTAACATGCATACATTTAGAGTAATATCCACTTTTCCGCTAAAACCCCCCTGAACATGCCACCGGGTCGAAAAACCTCTTAAAATGTGGGCAGAAAAATCACAAGAATTATGGTATCATTTATAAAATTTTCACATGTCCGCTCTATGAGTTATTCATCTTTTTAAAGTTATGTTCTGGCTCCAAAGGGGTGTGGTTTACCCTCAGCACAAGGTTGAATACTGGTTAATCCAGTTCTGCCAAGCCAGCTTGCTCTCACAGGCAGTGCCCCTCCCAGCTCCTGCCAAGAGGAAGCTACATTTTACGACTGCGTAATAAAACCTTTGCCTGAGTGAAGAGGGCTTTGTTCACTCTCCTGCAGAGCACAGGTAATTCAATTATCAGATAGATGGCATATCCTTAGTGTGGGCAGCAAAAGGAAGGTTGGCCTGGGAACACAGTGGTGACTCAAGTTTCACTCCTGATGGGGGTAGCTGCCAGGCAGAATTCAGTTCCTTAAGCCAGGTTTCAGATAAAATGTCACTTTTTGTTCCCCAGTTCCTGCATTCAAATAAAACTAAACATTTTTACATATGCAGCTAGAATGCTGATTCTAAGTGCAAAACTATGGCATTTCAACAGTTACAAAGGCATGTGACACCAACATAGGTCACTCATTTAATCTAAACATTTTCGATTTTAGTGTCTTTAAATCCAGTGCAACTTAAACTGCTGACTCCATAGCTCAGTCAGTTTTGTTATAAGCATTGTTCTGGGCTCTTCATTTCCCAGATTTTGTAGGCACACAAAACTCCATTCTACCAAATGTCTGCTGGTGTTCAGTGAATATTTTGCACATATTGCAATGTTTGAAATAGGCACTTTGGCTTGCCTTCAGAGAAACACAGGGTGGTTTTAAACTGCCGGCTTTTGGATAGTGGTGAGTACTGGTACTGCACCCATTTTTGGGATTTAAGAAAATGAATTCCCAACAATTCTAGGTTGCATTTGGCAATCAGCATTGCCATTCCCAATGGTTTCAGACTACTGTGTGGGTAGTCCAATGGTGGTTTTAGGCAGTGTCCTTCTGTGCCCATAACATCGGCAAAAATGGGTGGCAGCCTATTCTTCCTGCATTTCCCTGTGCATTTTCTGGGAAGCTCTGGCCATCATGATGTTTTCCATGTCAGTACTGCACAGTTTTGAGGTAGGGCTCGGATGCATGGGTAAATACATCCCACACAACATGACACCCCCTGTCATTTTTTCTAACTCGTGTATCCATTTTCCAGCTCCCGAAGTCAGCATTGGAAGCTTGTTTTTCAAGTTCTCTTGATCCATGTGTGGCCATGGGATATATTGTGGTCTTGCGCCCCCCTTTTCTAGCAGCGGAAACTGAAATACGCAGTCTTCCTTCTCTTTCCCCATAGCTCTCCTGTCTATCACTGAGGTAGCATTCCCGCATCGCCTTCTACCTGGCAATGTCCTCAATCTGTCTACATAGGCAGGTGCTGGCTCCCCCCCTTTGACCGCAGGGTATTCCCTCATGTCAGCCAGGCTGCGCGGTGAACTCCAATGCCCTATGTGCGGACTTGCAAGTGTCTGACCATCGTACCCCTTGGTCCCTTGGGAGCCGCTTCCCACATCGTCTCCCTTCTTCATGTGTCTCCTCCTCTGTTTCCCCACCGGAGTCGGATGCTGATTGTTTCCAGTTCAAGCAACTCCTTACATCTTCTTCATTCTTACTGATTTCTAGCCTATCCAGGGACAGTCCCCTGCTCCCACTACTTCGGGTGACATCCTCAGTGTCATACAGCTGAGTGCTTTCCAAGCGCTCATCTTCCCTTCCCCCTTGGGAAATTTGTTCAAGCCCCATTTCATCGTATATCTTATCAATCGTTCCCCCGATGCTTCTTGTGTCATAGTCATCTTCAATGTTTGCCCCATTCGTGCCTGATATTGACTCATTTGCAGGGAAGAACTCTTCGATGTCTTCCCATTCTACAGCAGGATTGGGTTTTTACCTTCCCGCTCCAAATATTCAAGATCCCATGCCCTCTGTCTAAGTTTGTATTCTATATCACCATCGACTTCCTTGCGCTTCCTCGCTTCTTCTCTAGTCTTATCTTCTTCTCTTTTTCTCTCATTTCTACGTTCATTTACCCTTCTAACTTCCTCATCTTCCCGTCTCCTTATTCTGTTTCCACATACTCTTTGCTCTTCTTCCAACCTTTGCATGTTCTGTCCTTACTGTGCATAGGCTACACATAGTTTGCGACTGAGCGGTTTTCCTTGCTCTTTGCAATATAGCTGTTCTCGCCTAAGCCTATCTTTCTTTTTTATTCTCTCATCCCTATTTTCCTTTTCCTTCTCCTTTTCCCTTCTCTGTGCCTCATCAGACTTCTCTCTCAGCCTTATATCATCACTTCATTTACCATCAAGTTTCAGCAATATATGTCCTCCCATCCATTCGTCTTTTGGGAATGCTATCTCATCAGTTCTGCCTTTGCTTCCCTTCCATTTCTTTCTCTCTCTTTCCTTAACGAGAGGTGCACAACTCTCTGCCTCATCTTTCCTCTGCTCATTGCATCTCTCCTTGTCCCTCGGGACTGCAGAGGTAAGATTTAATTTCCTGCTCCTTCTCCTTGATTTCGTCACTACTGTACGGACTCATACGCAGGGTTGCTGTACCCCGTAGCTGCCTTAAGCTCTCTTAATGGATAGAGTCCCTCTGACTTACTCCCCTCGATCTCTGTCTCAGGCGGTAGGTGTCTCACCCCCCTCCGTGCATACGTTTAGTATCCAATCTGCAGGAGGCTCTTCCTCCTTAGGCTGTTCAAACATTTTCCACAGTTCTAGAACAGCAAGACGTTTCTCCAGTTTCTTGCCTGTGTATGTGCCATGCAGATAAGTCGTCATATGCTGTAAGATGGTTTTAGATAAAGACCTGTTCTGTGGCCACAGCATCAACATTTTGTGGACGGTACCCTTGACCCACTCCGCGCTATACTTCTTAAGCTTGAGTGCGTGCTTGGGTAATTGCTTGCACAAATGGGCAAGTGCGGTAACCTCTTCCATTCTCAACTTTGGTTACCAACACTATTTTATGCAGTTTTCACACATTCAACAGTATGAGTAAGCACCAAATATGCAAGCTCCAATCCGATCTTTCCCGCCAAAGTTCTATATCATCACTTTATTCAAGAATATCAATTAATTGGTGATTCCCTCTTAGATACGGAATAGCGTAAAGCCCAAACTTCATTTCAAACAATCAATGTTACAGTTCTTTACGCTTGAAATATAACAGGACACGTATGACAGACATTTGACAGACACACATATACCTGCCTTCTAACCAGTACCCCGACCTGGGATTTAAATGACCCCCATTAGTGCCGTCTTTAATTGTCACCGTAGCCTAATCGTCCCCTATTATGTGGGCTCTGAGTTCACGTTTCTTCTGACCGCTGTATTAAAGTGCAGGAACAAGGCGAATCCTCTTACTTTTTCTCTCGGGTGCCCTCCCGGTAACCAACTTTTTATCTATTATACTCGAGTCATTAACCCCTTAAATATATGCAGTCTTCTCTACTTCTGACTATTTTTATTTTTTCTCCGCCACCCTCCGTTACCTTTCCCTTACTTGTTCTAATGCCTACAAGACATTTGCCAAAGTAATGAGTTTATTATTTCACTCACCGCTCACATCTTTTCCTCTCTGGAACTTTGGATCACCGCCCCTCCTTTTCCTGCCTTTTACGGTCTTTTCGTCCGATCCGCTGCCCGTGGGAATGAGAAGGGTTATGCTTGGAAAGGCAGGTTCCTTCAGACCTACTGCAGATTTGATGGACTTACTTCTATCATTGTCCACGGGAAGCTTCTCAGTCTACTCAGCCGAATGGCGAAGGACTTGTGATATTGCCGAAGGCCTAGAGTTACTTTGTGCCATCGGTCTATGGGTGTCTTAGTATTAATCAATAGTTGATGGTCGAACCATACTCACGCTACCAAATGTAAAGGAGGGGGGAGCATCCTCTGACGGGCCCATAGGTCAGTGCTCACCCTCTACTACCTGTAAAACAAGATAGCTGCACCATGTGAGGAATGAGGTTGCAGGATTCACTTACTCTAACACACTTCAATAAGGGAAACTCAATAGTTTGGCAAAGGGAAATCTGTTTAATGACAAGTACAAAAAACGGCGAAACAAATGGTAATCATCAATGATGCGATCGCCTGTCTCGCTTCAACTCCCAACTTCTTCATTCAGACGTCAACTCTTATGGGCAAAATTCGTCATCATTTGAAGTGTAAAACTCATAAGTTTGTCCTGCAATTCTATTGGTTGGAAAAGGTAACTTAAGTATAGGTGCTATATCTGTATATGGTAACAGCATGCAGATTGGATAACTCTTATCGGGTAGGCACCTACGCCCATCCCACTACATCACTCGTGATAGACGTCACTACAACTACGACATCTTATTGGTTCTACAAGCTACAGGACCCTAGATTATTTGGTCCATTGTCATTGTGTTACACCCCTAGACATAAATCTCCACTTTAATTAGCAGCATGCAGAATGGACACCCAGATGCGGAGTGCCCCAAGATTCACCCTGCCTCCCATCCATCAATCAGTACCTTTAGGCTATGTGTCAATTAGTTGGCTGAGGATGGCCACAAAACTGTAGCTTCTTATCAGGAAAAGTTATGGCATCTTGGGTTCTGGGTGACATCAGATGTTGGTACCTCTTGCCCTGGGCTGGTCATGTGTCTGTTCACCATGAATCTGCTTCATTTTCCTGTTATTCGCGTATTTGATTCTTCCATAGCATCACCACCTGCCTGGGGCCTCTTTATCTCGACCTTCACTGGCTGGCTGGTATGCTCTGAAGTTTCGATTCTCTGAGGCTGCAGCTCTCCTCCCTTCCTTAGGTTGACCTCGAATTCCCAGGCATTGAGCTGCTTCTTACAGAGTTTCGATTCCGCTCTTCCCTTTGGCTTCTGCTGGAATATGAATCTTGGCCTTGCTAGCACTTTGCAGCCTGGGCTTAATTCTGCTTTTACAAAATGGAGTTGCACTTGTATAGTGTGCTTTTATTGAGGTAGATATATATAGTTGGCACATGCTGCTCTATTCTTCTACTAAGCATTGCAAGCAGTTCCGTTTTCTTAGCTTTGTGCGTTGCAAGCCTGTTTACAAGCGTTAGCTGGTTGAAGACTTGCATCTTGTTTCACAGCTATGTTTCCTTACGTCTCTATGTATCAACATAGTTTCTTCTTACACGTCCATTACATTGTTACTCTTTGTTTTTAGTCCTTTTGTGTCAGTTTTTCATTCGTTGTTTGTGTTCATTTGTTGTCACCATCTGCCCTCCATTAAGACTCTCTGGGTCTGTTTGTAAGTAATCCTCATTTCGAATGGTATGGTTGTCTCAGTGCGTACCTTGCAGCCTACGGTTGTCTGGTTATTGGCGCTTCTGTAGGTATACATGTCACTCTAATGGGTACTGGACAGAGCCCCACCGTGGCTCTCTGTTGGTTCATTTGCTCCTTATATGTCACATATCTTGGCGAGTATGCTTCTGGCATTTCGACATGGGTGGCTGGAGTGCAGGCCATATTTGGGAACTCCTCTACAGTATGTAACGCAAAACACCTAACACCTTAGTACAGCGGTATTCAAACTGTGGGGCGAAGCCCCCCAGGGGTATGCAGGTGCCTCCCTGGGGGGCCCTCAGAGCTCAGCATGAAATGGGTTTTTTCTTTCTTTTTTTTTTTTTTTTGTAAATTGGAAGAAATGGGCAGGGGTCTCTCACATGGTCGGCTAAAGCATGAAACTGTCTCAGGCAACAATGAAAAAGTGGCCCGCAGTTGTAAATGGATATTAATTCCTAATCCTATAGTCACAGACATGGCCTTAAACCTATGGCGGTACAGTAACAACAGTGCCGGGTAAGCTACCGGCACTATTGCTACCGTACCGCCATAGTCTGGGTTGTGCTTGCGGGTGCCTGACAGCCTGCCAGGTCTGACCTGGCAGGCCGAGCGGCACCCACGAGCACAGTTCGTCAGATGCACCGACACCGTTACTAACAGTGCGGGTGCATCCGAGCTCCCCATTCCCATTGAGCCCTATAGGGCTCAATGGGAATGGGGATCTACCGGTACCGGCACCCACTAAAAAGGGCAATTATCAGTTCCGCCTAACTCGGCATGACTCGGTAATTGCCCATTTGTGGGTGCCGGACCTGGATGCAACTCTGGCAGCAGCTGTGCTGGTTTTACCGGCACAGCTACTGCCAGGGATAGAGTTGTAATGAGACCCACTGTTTCAATAGTACACAAGGGGGTGTTTTGTGTTAAATGTAAGTAAATTGTGATATATTCAGCAGCAATGGTCAAAATTACTCACTGCGTAGTAAAGTAACTCATCAAACTTGTCCACATTGGCCGAAATGGTAGCCCATTTCGACTGGCCCACACTAGCATTTTACATTTTTGGTACATGCATGGCCCTATAGGCCAGTCGGAGCCTGGCGGCTCATCCATAATGGCGAGGGGGTGCCCACCTAGTGGCCCCTCACCCATTATGGAGGAGCTAAGGAGTCAGCCCAGTGAAATAGTGAGCACTCCCTCAGCTGCTTTTTCCAGCTGATGGAGTGCTCCTGGGCTGGCTGAACTGTCAAAGAGAAACACTGTTTCCCTTTGACAGTTCAGTTTAGTTCCCCTGCCGCACATGTTCACCTAGCCATGCAAGTGCTGGGGTGTTTTGCTTCGCCAGCATTGCATAGCTCATTGGAAATGCTGGCTGGGGCACTGCATGTCTGTATATCCGAGAGGTAGCTCCTGCGCCTCCTCGCACATAAGGACAGACCAGCCTGGAGCAGGGCGTTCCAGCACACACACACAGACCAATGCAGAAGGTACGTTTATGTTCATTTTTTTATTTAAACATGTGTATGGATGCGTGTATGCTTATGTTCTGAGTGAGTGTATGGTGATGGATGCTCGTGTGAATAATAGGATGATTGCTGTATGCATGTGCAGCGCCTTGCATACACACATAATCATGTTGATTGTGTTAGGCCCAGTGGGGCCCAGCGGACAGGGATGGTATCTTTTTTACTTGACATCTATCATAGATGTCCAGTAAAAAATGTCATGCCTGCCCCTTGTTCCCCCCAGCACCATTTGCAAACTGTTTGGCTATTTACCCATTTTTTTGTTAAAAGTATGCTCTACAATGCAACATTGTAACCCATTATTTAAAAATAATTCACAGGAGGAAACCCCTGCGAACCGTTCTTTATTAGGTTCGTGCTCCCTCACTATGCTCCGTCGCTATGGCATTTTTCGGGGAAATAGTTATGCCCCTCCACTTAAAATCACCAGCCGCCACTGCCCCTCAGACTGTGTTGGGAATGGGATGGGGGGAACCCAGGGACTATGGTAGGAGCACATTGGGTGGGAACCATGGGATAGGGGTGGGAGCAGAATGGGGAGAGCCCAGGGTGTGTGATGGGGTGGGGAGAGACCAGGGACTGGGTAGGAGTGAGATGAGTGAGCCCAGCGACTGTGATGGGAGCAGGTGACGGCGCGCAATCCATAATGTCCATTTGGCATTTCTGGGGGGTTCCCAGCCTGTCCAAATTTTGCTCAGGGGTCCCCGGCCAAAAAAGTTTGAAGACCACTGCCTTAGTACCTTTCACGTTTAATGTGCCTAGAGAGACAATCTCTCTACAAGGTGTATTTTATCACCCGTCTCGAACCAATAGAGAGGCAGCATAGTAATATAATACTGATTTCCTGGATCACTTAAAAATCTTTCTAAGAAACCATATGTATGCCTCGTCCTTACCCACTGGTCAACTGACTTGCGTATACGTAGAGCCGCCTTAAACTGTAAATAATACCAATGCAATCCTTAATTGTGGAAATGAACGAAGCGAATAAAATGCATAGTTCACTTTTACATAAGAATAGTTTAACAGAGAGAACATAATACCAGAGAAGTCCAATGAAATTAACCTTTATGGCTCAAATGTTACTGTGACAAATCAACAAATAAGCAAAGGGGTACCTATCCCCACTTGACCCAATATCAATTGACAAGAACGATAGATAACATTTACCCATGTCAAACACAGTATCAGCATAGTCCAATAACGTGAACTTGTGGAGTACATAAGATACCTTCGCACATCAACAGGTAAACAAAGGAATAACTATTCTCACTGAACCCAAGAACAAATGTTACGGTAGATACATGTGTGTTACGTGTGCAGAACATATTATACCCGAGCCACATCCTTCAATGCAATACATTACTATTATGTGTTGATTTTAGGACACACGTTCCATAGGTTTTCATTTGATACATTTTCACATACAATAAACCAATTCAGAAAGTAGTAAGCCCTCACACCGGTCCACAGTTAGTAGTTAATGATGCAATAAGATGCATAGTGCCTTCAAATGTTATTGGTTAAAAAAAAAGCAATCCAAAAACCTGAATGTGCCCCAAACGATTGCAAATTATAAGAATGGTTGCAGATAAAACTCCTCATTCATACTGTGTGGGTGAAGGGCATCAAGTGTGTGAATCCAATAAAGTTCACATTGTGTGAGCCTATTTAGCAAGTCTCCACCCTGAGGGGGTTTGCATACCAAGGATGATGCATCATAGTTGTGCCACTGTGTGTTGGTTTTGTGAAAAGTGTACAGCAACCAGAGACTTGGGGATATTGTTCCTTAATGCGACTCTTACGTTCAGTCCGTCTATCCTTGGCTCATCTGGAAGTCTGTACATCGTAAAGGATGCCACAAGGGCAGAAAAGTCCATACATTATAGACCATGTATAACAAGTTGCCTAATCACAGAGTATGATTGTACACATCTTATGCGCATGCCTCACATAATCACCTTTCGTCAAGTTATTACAATGATTACAATTGAGACGTGGGAAGGTGCAATTTTTCTGTTTAGATAGAAGTAACTGTTTCTTTTGCTCTGCTTTCTCTGCCTTTACCAAATAGTCTCTAACATTTCTTCCCCTTGTATGGGCTATTACTGGTGGATTTGGAAACATTTAAGAAAGCTGAGGATAATATCTTATCACATTCCAATTCAATCGTGTAATGTGATGTATGCATATTTCATTGAGTACATAAATGGCACAATGTCAGGTTTAACTTTTGGAATCAACAATTCCTCACGTTGGAAAGTTGGAAAGTGATGGCTCTTTGGCCCCATCAATTGCACCATCTGTGTAAGGCCATTCAGCAAAGTTGTTAGCCATGCCCTCTGATGCCACACGATAGGACTCGTCCTCTGAAACAATTCAACAAATGCAAGAATTGGCTAAAAGGCAAGTTGTTTCTATGGTGAAGAGGATGCAAACTACAGTAATGTAATGCACTGTTTACAACTGTGGGTTTCATAAAGACTTTGGTAACAAAGCTATTATTGGCCACGAGACCTCTACATCAAGAACATGCAATCAAGGTCTACCAACTTCCATTGTAAATTTGATCCGTGGATGGATCAAGTTCAGGTAATTCAAAAATCCTGTAATTCATTCTAAGTACCAATCCACATTAAACAAATGCTATCAATGTAGCGTTTCCAGAGAAACAATGTAGCTGCTTAGGTCTCATGATTGAGCATGCAAATGGATTAAAAATTGTACATAAAAAATGTGCATATGCCAGGCATTTGGTGACTCCCTGGCTGTATCCAATGCTTGCACATAAAGATTCCCATTAAATCTGAACACACTATTCAGTATGAGGATTTTAGGCAGCTCCATAGCAAGAATCTTAGATACCTGAATGAGTCCTGCTTCCTGAGGATGAACTCCAGGGCCTCCAAACCCCCATCATGGGGGGTGGAAGTATGGAGACTCTGTACATCCAGTGAGAACAACATCAAGTTGTCAGGTAAGGGTGCTAGATCCTTTAAACATGTCAAAAAATGTGATGTGTCCCTTAAACATGTGGATATACCCTGTACAACAAGTGGCAAAACTCAAAATAAATACACTATTGGTGCCTGCTACAATGGGTCTTAAAGGTGGATACTGAACATTCTGACGAATGTTCGGCAGTCCGTAAAATACAAGGGTAATTGGAAATGTATTTATCAAACCATTCATAATTTTCTCATTAATCTATGGTATGATGGTTTATCCAGCACTTCCTTCATCAAAGGTTGTATTGAAATAGTCAGATCGTAATCTCAAGATGCCTGAGGGTTTGAAGTGCTATATAAATGCTAAAATATTAAATTATTATCATTATGTATGTAAAACCAGTCCCATTCCCAAGTTATCCCAAGAGCATGTGGCTTGTAATCGCTTTATAGAAACTGCTGTTCAATGCCCTTTTTGTGCTCCGGCCTTTAAACTTGTTATCAGTGGTCACAATATCCAGTATGGCCTTTGTACCAGGTCTATAAAGCTAAATTAGCAATCTCACGCCTACCTCTCTCACTCACATATGGCCGCTGGTGTTAAGTCGCAAAATGTTAGCAGCTGAAATGCAGCACTTTCTTTCTCATTTTAAACACAAAGCAAACAGCCATGGCTGCACATGGCCTCCCAGCAGAGGCATAGAGAGGGTAGGGCCTGAGCAGGCAAGGCCCACCCACAATCTGTAAATGGCCACTCAGCAGCCATGCTTGGGCATTTACATATGGTAATGTCACGGCTGTGAGCCCAACCACATTAGCTTCTGGTCCCACTTGTTAGACAATCCTGGCATTTCCTCTGCCTCCTGGTACAGCCTCAGATATCTTTTAACGCTTGTATCAGCAGACCATTTAATAACAGTGATTAGTGTTGATAACAGGTGGGCGACCGACTTTTTACATATGCCACTTGAAGTGTGATTGCTAGGTGATGGATAAACTGCAGAATGTGCGGACCAATGATGTTGTCATGCATTCACTTCACTATGTGTGTGTATGAGATTGTATTTACCATTACTTATTATGCTGGAACTGATAGGCTTCGATAAAAGATGTGGAAAATAAAACCACTTTAATACTCCTATTGCTCAATAATGTTTTGCAAAGATATATACATATGTAAAATGTAGCATTATTTTAGATCTTCAAAGCCAAACATTAACAAATATGTTGCCCAAACACCTCAGAAGATGTGTGGTTAAATTACATTTTATATTAGGCTCATCCCTTAACCAAAGTGTGCGATCTTGGGCAAAGCCTGTAATCTCAGTGTACCTTAAATCTCAACACTGGCATTCTCTGGAAATGATTCAGTTTTGCAGTGTGCACTATTCCGAGAAGAAAAAAAAAAAACCTTGCTTGGGTTTTGCTAGGCTAGTGTTACTCCAACTTTAATAATAGTGGCCGTTCGCAAGATCCCTCATGTCCCTCCTCCACGTTGGAAGTTATTACAGTATTTCGGCACCATTTTATTTTTTTATTTATTTGCATTTTTAAAGCGCTCACACAGCCCAGGGGCATCGAGGCGTTGTTACAGCAATATAACTTAGTTGCATATTTATAACACGCTTAATACACAGAGGATTCTACGCGCGAACCCGGGGATCGAGCCTGTGTTGCTTCATGTCGTCTTATTTCCAAGGCGAGCACGTTGCTGCTGAGCTATCTGCCCGGGACTCCATTGGAGAGTGGTGAAGCTGAGATGGAGGCAAATCTGTGAGCCTTGTTCAACCCTTGCAGGAGAAAGAGCGCAACATACTTGCTTGTCTCCAGAATAGTGCATGTTCTTTGTGGGAGTCGTGGTTGTTGTATGGTGTGGGCTTGCCAGGGCCCACACCAGCATTCACACTCAGCCACGCATTCACACGCCAGGGACCACACGGGACACTTGTGTGCTGTTCAGGTCCCCGGCTCGAACTGACGGGCTGACCGTCTTTATTTTTAACGCGCATGCGTGAGCCTCGATGTCGCTCGCGCATGCGTAAACAATGCGTATGCACTACACAACAGTGGTGAATGGGAATGGATTCAGGGGGTCTTGATGATAGATGATGACATTGGAATGTGAAAGAAAAGTGGATGGAAGTAAAATGGGACAGCAGATGGAAAAGGAAGATTGAGAGATTGATTTTTCTACCCTACTTTTCTTCCTTCTGGATATCACTCTTTCGCTGTGTGTTCAAACCATTTTGTCTAGCTCAATTAATGCATTTATATTACATGAATGTACTTACTTTTAAGGGCATGATTAATTGGGATTCACGTCTCAGGTTATTTATTGTGCCTTAATCTTCTGTTTCTATGAATAAATATATGAGACCTGTCTGAGTTTCCACACAACCCTTTTCCTCCAAGGTGCTTGGTTTGCCCCTTATGGGTACACTGCATCTATTTGAGAAAGAGATAGAAATGAGATAGAGAGAGAAAGAGCGAGGTGCATTGGGAACTAGTGAAATGTGACATGTCTGAAAAGGGCCATGGCTATAAGTGTAGGGTGACATACTGCAACCAGAAAAGTCATGGGTGGAATGCTTTAAATGAATCAGAACCACAGGCAATGTTCTGGACATCCTTCCACACCACCGATATTTAGCCTGTCTGCGCCATTGCAAAGGGGTCCAACACATCAGTCATGTACTGCCCCTAATGGGAGCAGTCCAGCCTGAACTGCAAGAACAGTTCCCCCCTACACAGAAACACAAGCAACCCCAGATATGTTTTGACCTTGTTGGCCCTCATCACTGAGGTGCTGTTTGCTTCCCTATGGTGCAGCGAGCAAGAGACCCACGTCTCTCACCAACTACAATCAAAAAACTGATGGGTGGAAGGTTTTCAATACATTTGAACCACTGGCACTGCTCTGTCCCGTGCCTGATGGACCTAGAGACCCAAGCTCACTGATGAGGTCCAACAAGACCGAAGCATGTCTGGGGATGCTTGTGGCCTCGTGCAGAACTAATGTGTCCAAGCAGTTTGGTACTAAGCCTGATTTGCATACACTCGTTCCCCTTTTGTAATCGCGTTGCAGGCTAAGAATGAGGGTTGCGCAGCACAATGCCAGAGGTTAAGATTAATTCTAAACATTCCAGCCATCATCTCTTCTGATTTGTAGAAGTGTAGGGTTGCAAGTTGTTTTGCCTTGGAAGGCATACTCACTTATTCCCCCCTCTAATCAACTCCCCTCTAAGAACTCACACTACCTCAGACTACAGACATATAGTCTTCACATACAGCCGCCATAGGCATATCCACTAGCACATTGACACAAATGAAGCCAGGACTAAACCTTCATCTTTGGCCCCATCGTACTGTCCCACATCGGCGGCTAACCAGATCCAAAGTGCTCTATCAGATATTGGGATATTCAGCATTGCACACACACATCCATACCCCTAAACCCACCAGTCACTCAAGCAGCAACTCAAGGAAGTATTAACCAAACAAAGGAGATTCATGGGGATTCCCAATCCAAGAAATTGTTTGGAATAATGGGTTAAAATGAGGCACTATACAGTGCACATTCTGTTAGAAATTGGGTCCAAAACCAAGCAGTGTGTACTTGGTTTTGTTGGGTAAATCTTATCCAAATATTCAATAGATGCAAGTCACCAACAGTGCAGAGAAATTGATTTTCATGATGCCTTCCCCACAACGTATGCCAGTATAAAAACATTTTCAAGTAGGCTTTGCCCAGGCATCTCCATGTTGTTTGCAACAATATATGGCAGTATTGTCATATATGAACATACTCATGTTTGCTTTGTGCATGATCCAGTAATAATGCAATAAGAAAATGCTGTCCACACTGGCTCCGCCAATATATGGCAGTATATCAACGTAAGACCATTCCTCTGTTGGCTTTGACATTAAAAATGCTATGCCACAATAAGAAAACATGTCCAAACTGTAGGTACAGTCTAGATTATAAAACATATATTTGCTTTACCCTTGTTGCCTAGTAGAATATGTCATGGCACACAAACAAATAGCAAGACTGGCTACACCAACATGCCAGACAAGTATCATAACAACACTTATCAGTCTTCCCTTATCATAGATGCCTAAAATAAAACGACATTCCACAGTGACCGGCTGCACCAACATGTCACTCTAGCACCTAATAATAGAAATCATACTTGCTTTATCATGGATGCTCATTACCAAACTCTGTAGTAGCACACTCACCCCCACATCCCCACCCACCAAAATCAACTCTTTGGCCCAGCACCAACACAAGCTCACACATATTCACATAACATATACTCAGTCATTTACACACACCATTCACACACTCATTCACACATGTAACCAGTGACATATCCATCATACATTGTTGTGTCACATACACTCATTCAGACACACTACGTAATACATAATAATCACCCTTGCTTTCATGCATCCATAGATAAACACATGCGTGTACATATACATTATAAAAATGCAGCAATCACACTTATACTTTCTTTTTTACAAATGTTTCCCAAGAGACTCCTCTACAGGCAGTTGTCCGACTCAAACTCTCCATGCAGACGGGAACGAGGAAGCAGGAGGAACTTCCTGGTTTCTGACATGTGCAGCAGAGCAGAAGTGCCTTCATTTCTCACTGCAATTGGTCCGGAATTTAAATACTTTCTTTCTGGAGTTAGAGTGCACCCACTCTGACTCCATGAATAAATTATTTCTTTGTGAACAAAGTAATTTCTGTCTGGACATGGTGCAGTGGGACCCCAATACCGCAGAGTCTTCGGAGACCCCTGCCATGCTGGTGGCCCTAAGGGTTCATAAACATGTCATTCTGGCTACCTCTTTTAGCTGTGCACTGCATAGCTTTACATCTGAGTCCCACAAAAAACTATTCAGTCCAGCTGTCACACATTCTCTATCATCTTCATCACAGGCCTCTTATGCCAGCCTATGCACTTTATGACACTGCCTGGATACACCAGAGGACCACATGTTCATTATTCTCCAAAAACTTTACTTCTGAAGAAACCAAATGCTACTCCTTAAGAATCTACATTTATAACTGGCCTATCAAACAATTCCCAAAAATACAGAGAAATATATCCTGAGAAGTGGGCTCGCAGTGGACCTACCCCAAGCAATGAGCAACTTTCATCAAACACTTCTTCCACTAAGGATGCAATTCACGCTTACTCAGAAATGAAGTCTGGCATTTGTGACAGCCAGCTTGTATAATCACTCTGAGAAACTAAACTTGAAAGAACATTCTGACAAAACCTACCATTACAACCACTCTCTCAGAGTCATGAATGGCCAGCTCTGCGACTCAAAGTGCCCAACATCATATGGCCTTTACGTTGTACATACAGAAGCACATTGACTATTTTTTATAGCAATGTTGCGTCAACTTTCTTTTTTACAATTGCTCAGGGTGAAAAACTTAGCTGAATGTAAAAAAAAATATGTGTTGGTATTGTTAATTATTCAAATTATACAAATGTAGAATTTGTTGGGAAATAGTGATCTCAATTCAGTGATTGCTACATCGTAATGTCCATAGTCCCTCTTATTTGTGAAAGTACTGAAAGTACTGAACCTGGCTATTTCAATAGACTGTACATCATGGGAAATAAGTAAATATTTCAGAAGTGTAAGTTTCTTGAAAATTTGGATTTGATATAATAGACCAACATGGTGTGTATATTGGGAGATCCCTGACCCATTTTCTGTGTAATGGCCAAGTACAGGATGGGAGAAATAACAAAACTTGCTTTGTGCATGCCTAGAAAAATAATGTAATTTAAGGAATTCCATGGTTCTATCAATGAGCATGTATGGATGCTAGCTCTGAACCACTCAAGGAAAAAAGGGTGAGAGTTTTTAAACCCATTTTCCCCACTTTATGCTAACCATTGAAAATAACAAATGTGCCTTTTTACATGTTAATGCAATAGGAACACCATTGAAGTGAACCTAGTAAACATACAAGTTAATAGACATTTTTCTTTTTGCAAGCAATTTACACTGAATTGTTGTATAGCCTGTCGATATATTGAGTTTTCTAGAATACTGTTTGAAATACTGACATGTCTATTTAGCAAAGGAGGGATGTTCATTGTTTCAATAATTAAAAACTCAACAGATTTAGCTAGGCAGGGATGTTCTGATTTAATATTATTGTCTATAAAATGAAAGCTTTGCCCTGAAACCTTATTCACTTTTCAATGCATGGTGAAAGTGTGCTCAGGATAAACCAACTGTGAATAAAGGTAGGTGTGTGCTTTGAAAAGTCTACATTTAAGTTAAATGATGGTTTGATAATTCAATTAGTTAGAATAGGATCATTCATCATGGTAGTAATCCTTGACAGCGAGATTTCAGAGAGATTGGTATGATTATTATTTTTTTTTTTAAATAGACCTGCTTTGCAATCCTTTTTATTTCTTGCCCAAAAGTGAAGGGAGGCTGTAGAGCAGATTGATGGCTGAGTGGATGTCCCACTGGAACAATTTGGGTAATCCTGGTCAAATCACTTTGTCAGCAAAACCTAATGGGAAAGCAGGTACAGCTAACCAGAGTCAGACCTCTAAACACACAACTCCAATAGTAAAAAAGTACAATTTAGTAAAAACATGAGACAAATGTCACTACCTTTCATAATTTTCACTCTTGTAACAGTTATTAACAACACCCATCACTGTCTTTGCCACCATTATCTACCCTCCAAGGCCCGATACCAGCCTTGACCCTGGGCAATTTGCCTGACATCCACAAAGAATGCCTACATTCTGACATTTCTGATGACTATTTTCTGATGCTGATTTAGTAACTTACCTTTGTAGTAATTGTCTCGGCTCCATCCTCAAGTTGCTCTGCTTCTCTTCTTCCACCAGGCTCTGAGCTGTCCATCTTCACATCACCTCATCCACAATTTAAATGGAAAGGGGGTTCTTTATGTAATTACTTTCAATGCATTATGGTGGGCATTTTGCATGAAGTTTAATTTTCATATTCATATATGATTGCAGGCCTGAATATCTTGTACTAAAATAAAACATAAAATAAAAAAGGAACACCAGTTTGCTATTCACCACAACACCTTTAGTTAGAGTTTGTAGCATCTGGTAGTGGCAGTGCAGCCCTACTTAAAGGCCCTAACTTAAATCAGGTACGGTAACATAGGCAGGTGGGCCAAAAATAGATAATGCTGTACATAGCTGTGGAAATTATTGAGTAATTACGCTTATTCCATGCCCGAACTATGCACAAAAACCTTAATATAACACTTGCGATGTAGTATCCTGTATTCTAACATGGGGATTTCAAAAACAAGATCCCATGAGCCAACCCAGGATGCCCCAAAACTCCCAGGGCCAAAGGAAAACATTGGTAAACCTCATATTATCGTGGGAGCCTGAAGATCCCCCCAGCCAAATACCCCACCTTTGAAGTAGAGCCTCGTGCTTAAAGATAAAAGCTGAAGCATTTCAAAGTCACTAGGGATCAAAGAAACACATTTTATTTTTAAAGCAATGGGGTTCTGTAATAGTTCTACTGTGAAATGATGATTGTTTTCCTTCTCCTTGACCTCTCCATTCAGATTCACAGTTAGGTCCCTTGTTAGGGAGTCAGGTCTATGTAAACTAATCAGAAGGTATTCCTGTGTGCACAGTTGCTGACCTGCGATTGATACAGTGGTGGAAAATATGAGACCAAATCACAACCTAAAACATTCAGAGAAGAGTTGATGTGGTGTTCTTTTGCATTTCTCTAATGATTGCTTCAATCCGAATTGCTAACCATTTCCCCTTACAATTGTTACTTTCGTATGGTGATTTTCAAATTATGTAGATTTAGTGTGGCAGTGCTTCTCAATGATGGAGAGAAGCGTTTGTTTGGTGTTAGAAAGTCTTCAAGCAATATCAGACTGTATCGTAGGCCATTTTGGGGGTCCTGTTACATTTTGTTTGTTCTTAGGTGGTACCACTGCTTATGCCTTCAAAAGTTCTTTAAGTCACTGTGACTTTGTAGTGGATTGCCTGACCAGTGATCTGTCCCTTTGGACAGTTTTAAACTATTCCAGGAATCATTCATATGTATTTATTTATTTATTGTTTGCTTGTTAGGTGCTTATACAGTAAGTAAATTCTGTTTCAAAGCGCCCATAGGGCAACAGGGAGGGGGCAAGGGTATGAGAAACGTCAAAATACACCCAAATAAACATATAAAATACAATGGGGGTGGGAGACAAACCTACTATGTGAGTGCCTTGTGAGTGTTCAGAACGTGGACGTGCAGAACCAAGGGAGAATGGTGTAGGTGCTGGAGCGCTCATGGGTGGGCAACAGGTGAAGTGTAATGTATGGTAAGTGTGAGTCTCCAGGGTGTAGGGTGTGCCGAAGGCAAATGCTGAGGATAGATAGAAACTGCAGGGGATTTGGTGTGGGAGGTCAGGGCCCGAGGATCATTAAAGGCCCCGAACACCAATCAAGCAACTGTGAGATTAGCAGAGGAGAGAGGAGGAGGGCAGTAAAGAGGAAAGTCTTGAGGAACATCGGGAATTTAAGAAATTCCTGCTCAAGACAAAGAGGGAGCGGAGGCTGTTCCCGAAAATGGGAGCCAGCTGAAGAAAGCGATCGACATCCTGAACTCTGTTTAGCAAAAAGCTTTACACACAAAGAGTTGGTGCCAGAGGAGCAAAGAGGTCTAGAGGGGGAATATTTGGTAGGAGAGAGTTGAAGATAGTGTGGTCCCTGGCCCCAGACAGCCATGTGGATGATACCGTGTGATTTGAATTTAATCTGTGAAGCAACCGGGAGCAGTGAAGACTTTTTAGGGCAGTAGAGATGTGGTCCAACAGAGAGAGAGGAGTCGATATAACTCCAAGGTTTTCGGCCTTCAGAAAAAGGAGCAGAAGGAGAGCCCATGGAGGAAGGCCAGAGTGAAGGGAGGAAGTCAGGAGCAGGGTCCGAATGGGAAGGATACCAGAACACACTATTTTAAATGTGTACAAGTTGTTATTATTATTTTTTTTAAGTGTTTTTTTATATGTTTTTAAAAAAACCTTTATGATACACCAATGCAGCAATATAACATACAAGATAAAATAAATTGATTAAAACCTCATTCTCATCAGTTCATTATGTTGTTAAAACACTTCCTTATAGAGAATATCATATTTCGCATTAACATTTTTTCCTTCTAAAAAAGTATGTGCTGTTCCTCTATCTTATGAAGTAAGAAATAAAACTGCAGGTCAATACCGTATAAAGTGCAATCTTCTATCAGGGTTACAAAATGCCTAAGTGCAAAGAGGTTAAATGACAGCCAACACTGACCCGTCAGATGTTATATTACTACTAGAGCAGCTTTTCCACACATTTTCATAATTTAAAAATAGAAAGCATACCTCAGATCAATTCCGTAATAAGTGCAGTCTTCTGGCAGGATTACAAAGTGCTTAAGTGCAAAGAGTTTAAGAAGGCAGCTACCTCCAACACAGCAGAAGTTAAGTTGGGCATATTTTCCACAAGTTGTCATTATCCAATTCATGGAGAAAAACGATTTCTTGAGATGTACCGATATTTTCAACTTTAAAACTGTGCATTCTAATAATAGCTGCCTTGCAGTTTCCACACCTTCTTTGTCCTCACAGAATCTTTAAAATGCATCCACACTACAAATCGAACCCCCCTTATCATCACCTCTTTTGTCAGCAACAAGTTCCATCATAAACGCATTAGGATCTATCTATAAAAACGCAGTACACATTAATTATCTTCCTTAATGAAGTTTTAGGATGCTTAATATTGAAACAATGATTTGTCAGCTGTGCACCTGGCAATGTATCCTTGATCTCATATGAGGGCATGTTAGGAGTTGGGGATGAATGCTGTGAAAAAATCCTTGCAGCATCTGTGATGTGGGGGCATCTTTCTTCTTTTGCAGGTTAGTAGGTGGTCAATAAATGGTCTATGCCTATCAGAGAAATAATGAGGCCTGGGTCTGTCAGAAATGATAGTCCCCACTAGTCATACAGAGCAAGTGACTCAAGTCGCTCTAGTATTGCTTGCCTCACTTTAGACAGGCAGGCATGGCACTTTGCACTATCAAAGGCGTTGATAAAATCTGAAATTCTGCAGTGATGTCAAAACCTGCACTTGCCAATGTAAAGTGGCCATCACTACCGTTGCAGGTTCAGTTAAGTTGAGTCTTGGCAACATGAGGCTCTTCCCCTGGTAGCCGCACACCCTGCAAACAGCTCAGCAGTATGGGATAATAGTGGAAAAGACGTTCATTTGGGTTTGGTATGGCGATACCACTGAGTATCAACTGATTAGAAGTTACACCAAAGTCATTTCGCTCAGACAGAGGTGTTGCAGAGGGTTTTGTCCATGGTAACGTGACCAGAAGCTTGCTGGCGCCATCACTGGTAGTTGTTTGGGCTAATTTCTTTTTTTTTTTTTTTTTTAATGCAGTGAGGGGCTTGCAAGAGGGAGCGGCAGAGAGCCGAGAAAGGGGCCGGGGAGTGCATGGAGGCAGCACGGGGAGGAGGCAACCTGTTGGATGGGGCATGGCAGGGCTAAGGCCTAGGCTCCTTCGGGAAAGCCATACATGGCATACCCACAGTGGGGGGGGGAGCAACCAAGGCGGGATTGCACCGCAAGCCGGTGAGCTTACCGGGTGATGGTAAAATGGAGCACGAAGGCCAAGGAAGGGACTGGGCGCTCAGGGCTCATCTTGCTATACCTACAGCGTGGGACCTTGGGGTAGGGCTGGTAGGCGGGGGAAGCGCCTTTCCACGTCGCCGGGGAAAAAGGGAGTAAGAGAGTCATGGTGAAAGGGAGAGGCGAGACACACAGGGCCCATCCTGCTGGGGCATTGTGGGCACAGGCAGTGCAGCCCGGGGAGCGAGGCTCCTCATCTCCCTCTCATACTGGCCTTGAATGTAGGCTGCTGTATTTTGTTGTGTCAAACTCTTTCAAAATTGCAGAGCAGGAATCAAGAGTCTTCCAGCAGTAGGAAGCAGGACCAAAGAGGATGCCTGCCTTGCCAACAGGGCCTCATGCAGGCTGCTCCTTGCTTCTGCTTCCCTTTCTGTTTCTATGCCGTGACATTTCTTCCCCCAGCTATTGATTGGGGCAGGCCCCTTCCCCTCTTTGGCTTGTTATGGGGCATGGTGGGTGTGCCCACTAAGGGTGGTGCATTCCGCCTGCCATCTTATAATGCGCAGTTGCCATGCAGAGGACACCTGCTTAACTCGTAGACTCCGGTCAGACCAGCTGATTTCGTTCTCGCCTACTGTCTCTCACTGGCTCGCCCCCCTGCCCTCCACCTAAATGAACCCCCACCTACAGCCTTCCCTTCACCCTGCTCGCTTTTTACTTCCTCACCCTGCTGCTGATGCTGCTGCTCCTACGTTCGAGAGGCATGTGTGATCATGCACCCATGCTAATCACAACAGGCTACCTGCCATTCAGGAGCTATTAGCCTGTTGAAAATTGGCATTCAATACAACTGGGCTGTCGAGTTGTAGTGGAATTTGGAAGCCTTAAAAGACACATGTTTGACGAATGGAGATTTGCGGGCAGAATGGCACGCAAATCCCTGTTTTACACGCAAATAAGTCCGTGGATCAGGGCCATGAACTTTTGAGAGTCAGTCCTGGGAGATTAATGCTGATCTGTCTGAGAGAAGTGACTCTGGTTTAACGTCTAAGCAGCTGATACTCTGTGCTACTTGCATACCAAACCCAATTGAAAATCTTCTCCACAATTATCATGTACTGCTGCAGAGGCGTTGCAAGGGGGGGCTGATGGGACTATAGCCCTGGGTCTTTTGGATGTAGCCCCGGTTAGAAGCTCAGGGTCTTCAACCAAAAGGCTAGCTAGCCCTGAGTCCCGACAGTCACGTAATTAGCGTAGCCCCGGATCTTTTCCAGACGTAGCAACACCCCTGTACTGCTGGGCTGTCTGTAGGGTCCACTCCCGGGTCTCATATTTCTGGCTTTGGATTTACAATCAAATCCACACAGTCTAACTTACTGTTCTACTCATGGGCCTAAGTAAAGCACGCCAGTCCGTTTCTGAGAGTGTTTTTAATACCAGACTGCATCAAAATTGTGAAGAAAGTCCAAAAAACAACCAGAGGAAAACATGTCTTCGAGCAATGCAGCCTGCAGTTCCAATAAGGGAGACAGGCAGCTATCTTAAACCGGCGCTGGGAACTTGAAAAGGTGTTCCCGTGCGTGAATAATACTTCCCCTTTAACCACAACCAGATTCAAAATCAAGATAGACTTCATTTGCATAATTACCAGGTTGCCAGGCTGCATGCTATTTGATTTGAGCTGCTACATAGGTGAGGAACCTGCCATGTACGACTTGATTATGTTTAATTGTCATTAAAACAATCTTTAATCAAGACAAACTACGGAGAATGTCTGATTAGAAATGAAACTCTTCGTACGGTAATTAGAAGAAAAAAATGCTTTTTTTCGCATGTGTGGAAGGTGGCAATTGTAAGTGCTTGGGATAAGGGGGTTGAACTAAAAAAGATGAAAGATGATGTGCCATGTTTACAAATAATAACATATAATGACTGTTTACTTTGAAAATATACCCCGGGGTGTATTTAATATTATTTTGTACATTGCAAACATGGAAAGCATGTATGCACAAATCTGTCTTTAATATTGTGAAAAGAACAATGGAATTTAAAGATAGCTCTACCCCATTGTTTATCTGCAGACACAGAATCACCAGGTGCTTCTTCTTCGAGGGATACATCAGGGTTAATGGTGAACATGCTCTGTCCTTTTCTTTCCCTAGGAACGGAGCACGGATCTATTCCGCCGAAGGTGAAATCCCAATTTATTTCCCTCTTTGCAATGGAGCCAGCATTTCTGTTTGGCCCTAGGAGGTCTCTGGTTGCATAGCCTTGGGCAGCTGCTTAGGAGTCCTTTTCTGTCACCAGTCCTCATACTGTAGTACACATGTGTTTCACCCACTTGGATCATTACAAACTACCCTGAGCCTGAAGGATCAGTTTTGCTCTGTTATCTCTATATTACAGATATGCCTTTACAGGTGCACGTGCACCTCATTCTAATGACCCGTTTGTGTTCTGTCAATGGAACATACAGAAAGAACTGCGTGCCTCGTTATGAGCATGCCCTGGTGGAGAAAATGCTGGTAAAATGGCCGGTATTACCGGGTGTGGAATTTTGTTCGGGACCAGTATACTCCGAGTCTGCTGGTAGGGGCAGTGAACCACTGGCAGGCCTGACCTGCCGGTAGTACAAGCCCCTACTGGCAGAATATTCACTGAAACAGAGGTTCTAGTGATTCAGGGGTTCCCATCCCATGGAGTCCTATGGAGTGGGAATTTACCTCTGTTGCCAGCGCCTGTAATTTCCCAGTAACACCAGGATAACAGACGCCGGTAGCTGTAAGAGGAGTCTGCCAGTAACCCGCCAGTAGAACCAACGGGTTACCGGCAACTCCCAATTTGTGCGAGCATCTCAAAGGACATTTTAACAGTTGTACCTCCAGCCATACTCAATTTTGTTTTAATAATAAACTTTATTTTGCATAAATAAAGCATTCACATTGGCCAATAAATATGATATAATAGGTCAAATGGCTATAAGGGCCAAAATAACCAGAAGACATACTTTCTTTGTGTGCACCACCAGACTCTGGAACCCGCTCCCTGTCAGCAGAAGACTCAGCCCCTCATTAAAACCTTCCAGGAAACAGCGCAAGACCCTCCTCTACAGAGAATGACTCCTCTCTAACATCTAGATCCACACACCCTCCATTCCCCACCTAACCTGAGACTGGGATATCTGCACCCCCTGTTTCCTCTCCTGGATGCTTGAAGATCATTTGCTGCCAAATGTCCTGCCCTCCCCCTTTGCTATCTCCCCGCACCCTTGTATCTCTGCTTACCTCACTATGCTCACCCCCCCCTAAGACTTGTAAAGTGCTCTGTAGCTTCCTAAAGCTAGGTCTGTGCTCAATAAATACCAAAATAATAATAGAGTAATTTAGCGGGTGTCCAACAAAACATTTGTATGCAATTCAGTTAAACCCAGTAGTAAAATATAGAAGGCACCTATTATTATTAATTAAAATCCACAAGGTATGACTAAAACAGGAAGGTAACAAAAACATTAACTAAAACACATACACACACACACACACAAACTATAGGAGACAGAGACACACTGCAGTATGTGGGGAGACAAGAAACAAGCCAATGCATACATTTCAAAAACTAGCCCGACCAAGGTGAACAAGTGTAGAACTCCATAAATCCACCACAGACCCCACTGTACTCATCGAATCCCTGACCTATCGAACATTCTTTCCTCAAAATCTGCTTTCAACTGAAAGCTTTATCCATACCTCCCATAACCTTAGAGTCAGTTCATTGGGCAAGAGCAATACTCTACACATAGTAAGTAAATATGCTCTTTCTGGCCCAGGATCCAAAACGATAAAGCCTAGACACTTTCTGTCAGAATTTGGACCCCCACACTCCCAGGACCCAGTTTATCCTGCCATAAGTCCCTCATTCCTGGGCAGAGCCACACCATATGCCCCAGGGAGGATCTGCTACTGCTACAGTACCAACATCAATCTGAATCCAACAGCCAAATGGCTTAGATCCAAACTGGAGTTAGGTACAGCCGGTTGACTTATCTTCTGATGGCTCAGCCTCAAGAGAGGTCTACACCACCAACCAGCAAAGCGGTTAGCTCTTTCACCCATTCGTCATCTGCCAGTTCTATGCCTATGCCCCCACCCCAGAACCACTGCATGTCTTCCAAATTGCCCCCCCTTCTGGCACATTTGGAATGTGTTTAACAATATCCCGGGCCGTTAGGCTGGATTGCTCCAACAGACATCCCATTTTATCATCAGCGCCCAGGACATGAAAATGCATTCTTATCTTGTCCCGTAGTAACTTCCGCAAAATTACATCCATTGCTTTCACAACAGCGGGCAAGCTGTTCATATCTATACTTAACTTCCCAAAATAGGGCTGCAAATCTCCATTCAGCCTTCCCATTCATAGTGAATGCTCATTGTCACCCAACATTTCTTGTTCTGGCTAGAAATTACTTATTTGGATGTCAGGATTGCCATATGCGAAAGACTTGCAGTGCAATTATGAATTGTTAACCCGGGATATCAGATACCTAAGGGTTATTAGGGTGTTTCTCAGAACCTATGGGACTTTTTGGAAATGTTTTCAAACCTCTGGAGGTTAACATATATGTATTTCTAGGTGTCATGGCCTGTATTTACAGTTCTACTCAGGGAGGGCATATGCCTGGATTCTGCTGCAAAAGATAGTGGACTGAACACAACATGAAAGCTTGATCTGGGGAGATCAAATGCACCCCTTTCAAAATCTATTTGGAGTTTCTTCCCCCGAAACATCATAGGGAGTTTTGCAGTGAACTACAAAAGGTGTTGTACCCCTGCGAGTAGAGGATTACCAGGAGAATGTGTAAATAGCAAGATCTTCAGTAGATTGTACATTTTTATAGTGTTCACATTCTCTCAGAGGGAAAGATTCAGTTTGTCGTATCAACGAAAATCCTTATCCAATTCCAAGGCCATCATATAACAGTTATACATGATCACTCTTTTTGGTTCCCTCACAGTATGGATCCTCAATTGTTTCACGTTGCCCAACGACCATTTAATTCCCCATGTATTTGAGTGGCCCTTAAAGATGTCTGAAGACGTCCTCAAGACTACCAATGTTCCCAGTTTATTTTATGACTAGATATCCTTCCAAAACTATCTATCTCTGGTAGCAGGTGGGGGCCCAAAAGATCGAGGTCTTATAGGGAGATGACCATGTCACCTGTATAAGGAAGGGTCTTGTGAGTAGTCGCTCTCAACCTGATTCTAAGAAACTCCACCTTTGCACTGATCGCTGCTACTACTGCAATTGCCAAATTAAAAAGAAGAGGAGATAGAGGACAGCCTTGCTTAGTACCCTTCTCCAAATTGAAGAATTAGAAATTATATCATTTGACAAAATCCTAACCAAACCTCCATTGTAGAGTGTAGAGGAGGAACAAAAGTGTCTCTTCCAGAAAGCCCGCCCACACATTGCCTATATGTTGGAAACCGGAAGATGCAAAATGCACAATGCCTATAATGGCCCTATACTGCAAAAAGTCCTTGAAACGAGGTATCAATTGAGAAGGCCTTATAACATGTAGCAGTAGAGAAATGACAATCTTTTAAAGGAGATTCTAGAAGAATTGTGAAGATGAATGAAAGACGTCACATGAAGCAGAAATGAGTAACCCAGAAGAGATGCCAATGAAGAGAGTATATAGACCTTATGGAATCTGATGGTGAAGTAAAGAATTGAGCAATATTTCATGTGCGGAATGAAGACTGAACATGCGGAAAGCACCGAAGAAAATGCAGTCATTTTATAATTATATAGATAGACTAAGTAATCATAAGGCTGGCTATACGTAGTGAATAGACTGCAGGTGGTGCCACCATTATATATATATGTGTATAGAATCTGGATGCTCCATGACGTATTTTAGCAAACTAGACCCCCATGAACAGAAGGGCTGAAAGTGTGGCATAGTTGAAGAAAAGAGCTGAAGATGATGGAAGTTTCATGTGAGGTTGTCTGGCCCAGTGTCAAGGGTTGGGCAGCCAAGAAACTGGTTATCTATTCGAGAAGCTGCAATGAACGTGGGAAGCGAGGCGAGTTCCTGTTGAGGTGCAATGGAAAAACACTAGAATCATCATGTTTTGTTCATTTAATAGTGTTAAATGCGAAGAAGGAGCTCAAAACACGGTCTCCTGCCACATTGTCAAAATGAAAATAGACTTTGGGCAAGCTACACCTAGACTTTACGATAAGACCATGCTCACATCCCTTCTATTCTCAGGCGCAGTGATACTTGCAAGGCCGATTTCAAACACTAATACAATGGCAGAGAGCCGGAGTGATACTGGATGGTGGGCTAATTGGTTGGGGAGGCATGGTCAAGTCCAATCCTCCAGCACCTGGATTACCAGCTTGCATGCTGCTAGCAAGTGGAACATTCCAGAAGGGTGCAAGCGTGCAAACCAATTGTAGAGGGCCACGTAGCAAAGACCTATAGTTTGAAAGCCAGTGAAACTTTGTATACTTCATGACAGCGAAGATGATTTGCACTAGCGATGGGCATAGCTGTCCACCTAACCTTAGCGATCCAAGCACAATGATACCCCCATAGAAAGTACACCAAGATGTTCCCCATAGACCAACCACAGTATCACATAGCTTTTCTTATTTTGCCATGTAGTATGACGTCACATATGAATGATTTTTGCTATAAAAGTAAGTTTTTTTTTAAAATTAAATGCATAGCGAGTTATGCTGTGGGTCATCCGTTGACACCCATTGTTCTCCCTGTTTTAGACAATTGCAATTAAAAACTGTTACATTTTGCCAACTTCCTGAGTCAGTCTTATTATTGGTATAAGAGTAAGATATGCATCCCGATCAATCCTATAGAGCAATACCTCGCTTAAAGGGCCTACGGGTTCACGAGCATGTGTAAAAACAGAATGAAAATGTCCTCAAAAGAAACATTCTCAATGTGAAGATAAAATTAAGACTACCCCACGCTGTTGAATGACATTTTTGCAATAAAAAAAGAAAAAAGTCAGAACCGAGCCTGGCTCTCAGCCGACAAATGGTTCATATCTTGGACTTTCATAACATGGTCAGGTCTAAAATTCTCCTTCAGTAAAACTGATTAATAAGTATGAATATGAGATTCAATGCAGGAATTCAGTCTTTCAGCGAAAATATTTGCCAGAATGTCTGTGTCAATGTTAAAACATGAAATTGGCGTATAGTTTCCACATTCCACACAAGTTCTGCTCTGGCTTAGCTATCTTCATAATTAAGACCTATTTCATATCCTTGTGTTATATAGTGACTAAAATATTTGCAAAAATAGGGGCCACCACATTTCCTGATTCTTTATGACATTCAATGGTTAGCCCATCAAAGTCAGGGGACTTTCAAGAGGTATAAGCTGGATGACAGCATATACATCATTTACTCAATTGGGTCTCATTACCTTCCCTCTCCCTTTATCCAAGACAGGCTCAATCAAGGTTTTGAAAGAAAGATTCCAATCTAGTAGAGTCTGGTATTCCTCCAGACTGGCATCTGTGCAGATAGTAATCCAAAAAGCCATGCAACCCCACCCCTCATAAACTTGTCACTCAAGAATACACATACACATCTCCATGAACAAATCTGGTCAGAACACCAAAGAGCATGCATGTCTGAGACTCTCACACTCAGACAATGCCTGCCGCACATGTAATCTGACAGTCCCACAGTATCGGGGCAATTAACTAAAATAATACACATTGTGCACCAGTCACACAACCTTAACCACACACAATAATAATAATAATAATAATAATAATAATAATAATATTTAGCATTAATATAGCGCTACATACCCTCAGGTGTCTGAGCGCTGCTTATTATTACCCACGTTGTATGGTGCTCATTTATCGACCTCAGAAGGATGAAAGGCTGAGTTTGACCCTGCCATGATTCAAACCTGCATCAGCAGGCTCTGCATGGATGTCAAAGCGAGCGTTCTACTCTCTGTGCTATCGGACATGGCCCAATAACCAGAACAAGGCCTAGCAAAAGGTTTCCTAATTCTCTTGTGGGGCACAGCTGTCCCCTGCTCAAGCAACTCAAATGACTGTGAGGAAGCATGGGAGGATATTAATGTTGGTTCTTCTGCAATCTGTCCACTTTACTTGAATCATTGGTGCACTGGCTGCCAGGAAAGAGTATATATATCCTTCTGCCAAATCAAGTGTTATGGAACTGAGGCACAGCCAATGCTACTATAATGCAGTCCTATATGACAGCCTCAGGGGCCACCAGCGGAGAAGCACAAGGGGTCCCTATTTTGTCCATAAAAACACAAACGCAGCGATTCATGGAAAATGATTCACACCATGAATGTCACTGCGTGAGCCTGCATGCAGAAGAAAAAATGCGCACCATGTGTATTCTTGAAATATTCTTTACAAAGTAACCGTATGCGAAAGTACGCCGGGAACGCCCCCGACACACCCCCACGCAAAGCAAAAGCAGCCATAACAGCTACCCTTGTGTGCTCTCTCCTTCAAACAGTGCATGGGGTCACCCACAAGTGGACTTGCATCTCAAGGACCCTGCGCAGGGACCTCCTTAACTGTTACTGACACCCTGAAAACATGAGTACAATGTATGGTAACACTGGTAAAACTCAGAAAATGTGCGTGTGAACCACCGTAAACTGTCCCTGCACCACACTACACTACATACACGCACCCGTGAATCCAAACTGGACCCCAGCTGCAGACACACACCCCTAAACCTGACATGCAAACCCATCTTCCTATGCACAAGAATACTTACACCTGCCTTCGGGTGTCAGAGAGATGGAGGGATTTGCATGAGCATTTCGCAGACGAGAGGTTGCGCGGTCACAACCTTGTAACGGCCACCCTTGTTCCTCCTCATTTCCTGAGTTCCACCCCTGCTCCGCCCTCTGCGCAGGCCTCTCCAACACTCTGCGTGGTGTCTCGCGCAAGACACTCAACCGCTCACAGATATGTGCTGAGCCTGCGCAAATTTCCCGCAAGTTGCGAAAAAGTGCTGCATAGTCATTTCCATGAATCGATGAATTCGGTTTTGCATGCTGAATGGTGCACAAATCCACGATATTCCACGCAAATAATTTCATGTTTTGGCCACTAAGTCTGCCACACTGTAAGAGAAGGTTTTTCAACTAGTGGGATATTCATCTATGTACAGACTTACAATTTCAACAGGCATTACGACAGTGTGAATTAATTATTTGAACAAGATCGCACACTTTGATTGCGCAGCTATTCCGGCATTTGAACACCCTATTGACCGACATGCCTTCCAGGCTCTTGTTTATATATATTTTCAGATTTCAAGACCTAAAATGATAGTGTGTTATAGATTTACAAATCACACCAAGGACTCCATCCAGACAGTACATGGATTCTTATAGAAATGTGTTAAGTCAAAAGAGTGTCACTGTAGTTTTATTTTACACTCCCAAAATGCAAGACTACAAGTTTCAGAATGCAAAGTAATGCAATCGAGGTTTTATACAATTTCAGCACTTAAGGGTGCATGAAAAAAGAAATTCTGTGATAAGGTCCCCCTCCTTTTAATATTGCTTGCCACACTTTTTTGAATTATTTTTGTGTATGCTTTTAAGAAAAAATGAATGTCAATCTAATAAACATCATGGATATAAATTAAGTTTTAAGCAGTGTAATTATCAACACACTGGTGATTGCTGTCCTATATTGAGGGCAGTAATCCTCCAAATCCTGGGTTAAGTTTCTTCCCCCGGTACCTTCCAAACCCCAACCTGCAGGACAACCTTCCTTTCTCTCCCCGCTTTCAGGAGTCCAGACCACCCAATCCAGTAGAGGGAAGGCCAAGGGTTACCAAGGGATTCCCAGTACCCAGGGTACTCTGGGAGAAGGGATAGTTACCCTTCCCGAGAACAACCTAGGTTTGATAAAAGACCCCTGTACCAGCCAGATCGGGTGTCCCAACTGGAGTGCCAGGTCCAGAACCTCAGTCAGGATCTGAGTCACACGTTGAGAGCTCAGCAGAACCCTCAGCTGAACATGGTGGCTCAGAACCCCTCAAACCAAGAGTCTGGCAGCCCGGAACAATAACGGGGAGAGAACCCCGACAACCCACTGGTTCCACCAGAGGAGGCACGGGAGGAAGTGGGGGTGCACAGTGGCGTCGCTAGGAGGAGATTGGGGGGCCAGTGCCCGCCCTCTGAAATCATGTGCCCCCCCATGTGCCCCCCCTACCTCAGCTCTCAGATGCCAGCCAGCCTTTTAGCAGCAACGGCGTGAGGCAAAGCCTAGGCTAGTTGTGCACCTGGGGTCTGCATTGCAGTCCCGGATGCTTGGTTTTATGATCCTCTACTAGTAAAAGCAACATTTACTAGTAACCTCTACTAGTAAAAGCAACATTTGTTGCTAAATTCCAATCCCTGTGAGGGCAGGGCTAGGCCCGACCTGAGCGACCTCACATGCCTCCTCCTCTGCGTATGTGCTTTGGGACAATATAAAGATTGATTGTGCTAGGGACTGTCTGTTGCTCATTCGAATCCGACCGATGGACAGACAGTCACTTGATCTGCACTGCTGAGTGCTGTACTGGTGGCTGTCTGACTGTGGACACTGGACACACACATTTGTGCACTGCACACAGTGCATAGCAGCAGGCAGCAGCACACTGAGTGTAGTGACACTCACTGACCACTGACCATCAAGCTCGACAAGCTGCAGCACCAACCCAAACTGAATTGGATTGAAGGTGCGTGGGCACTAAGCAGCCCAATTTCATTTAAATAGAGATCACTTTGTTGATCTTGCACAAACTGTTTACAGCATTAAACGGTTGGGGCTGGAGAGGGGTGGTTGCAGCCTTGAGGCAGTCCCTCAAGCAGCTGGAAGAGAATCGCAGTATGTAATGCTGGCGCTGCAAAGGGCACATTTTAACCCCCAGAACAAAATGAATACATTGGCGTGTTACAAGACTGCTGAAAGGCAACATGGGGGCAGTTGCTCGAAGCCCCTTTCATTTGAAAAAGTAGAAAGTCCCTGACGCCGTGCCTGCTGAAGGGCTCCAGCAAATGTAGCTTGTAACACGAGCGTGAAAGCACACATGTAAAGCCCCAGAAAAAAATATATATAAAGAAAGGAATCTATTGGCGTATTATAGACTGCTGACTGGCAACATGGGAGCAGTTGCTGGTGGCCCTCATGTGGCTCGAGGCCCCTTTCATTTGAAAAAGTTGATAGGCCCTGACACTTTCCCGCGTCACATTTGGGATCATGGAAGGCAGCAGGAGTCTCACAGGCCCGGACTGACTCGTGCTACTTTCCTTCTGGTTAGGATGTCACTGCCGATCCTGCTCCAGGAAGTGTGGAGGTGGAGGCATGGGGAGGGGGTCTCTCCCTGAAGAAATCTGGACTTTCCTAAAGCGCCCCATGTCTGGCCACGTGGAGCTCCAAAGTCTGTCAGTAGAAGGGTCTCATTTAAGAGAACCTTAACATCTTCCTACACGCTGGTGCGCGCTCTAGGGGTGCCACCAAATTATAACTGTGCAGGTCCTCTGACTCTGTAGGCATGTTAAAAGAGACACCTCGAATTAGATGCAGACTCTTTCATGGGCTCATATGAGCGGCCGGGAGGGCTGGGACGGTGTCAGTCACACACTAGACCAGTACCTCTGAAAGTTGAGGACAGTGTTATCCCATATTAGACCAGTACCTCGGAAAATACATTCCATATTAGACCAGTACCTCTGGAAATCCATTCCATATTAGACCAGTACCTCTGAAAGTACAGGACACAGCCCTCCAATATCAGACCAGCACCTCTGAAAATCTATTCCATATTAGACCAGTATCTCTGAAAATCCATTCCATATTAGACACTACCTCTGAAAGTACAGGACAGAGCTCTCCAATATCAGACCAGTAGCTCTGAAAATCCATTCTATATTAGGCCAGTACCTCTGAAAGTCCATCCCATTACCTCTGAAAGTCCATCTCATATCAAACCTTTACCTCTGAAACGCTGCTTTCGCTGGTTTGGGTATCTGGCAACCATGTGAGTTCCTTACTGTATGAGGACAATACCTGTAACAGTTTATATGATAATGTGCCCTGGCAAAACATTATGAATAATGGCAACGTGGACATGTGACCATAACACTAGGCACAGTGTGTGAATCAGAGGTGGGCTGGCCACCCAGGCATTCAGCCCGGGGCGATTCACACAAGTCATGTGTGGGCCATAAGGTCAGGGGGCCGAAACACAATCCCCTGCCTTGCCTGCCTGGCACGTCCCCACTGCTTCGCTTCAACTCCCAACCTGAACACGCTGCGAATGACAAACAGGCATTCATTGAGTGGCTGGCAGCGCCAAGAGGCCATTCTGTGTACTTATTGCGCCTGCTGCAAGGATCGGCATTTAAATATGCATGCCTCCAATTTAAATAGCTTCAGTGAGTTAGCTCAATAGGTTGCATTGAACTGCAGCAGAAATTCGTACTGTGCACCTGTGAGTCACAGATTTGAATACTGCTTTGCTGTCATGGCTTAGCGGTTTAGGCTGCTGCGATTTGTGTACGACTGCAAACTACGTATTCAACCTTTGCTTGTGAGATAGTTTGGTGAGTTGGGTGGCTGCAGTGCAGGCTCCAGCTGATATGTGTGGGCAGCCTACAAGACAAAGGATAGAATCTAGCTTGGTTAAAATAGCGCAAGAAGTCAATCTACTGCAGTACCTTAGCAATCTGTGAGTAAAACATTTCTCCTCCTCAGGCTTGTCCTTGTGTGCAAGGCAATGTCAGATGTGCAGGCTCAACATGCTATTGGGGCCATTTTTCTTTGGTGAAAGTGGGCCAGATTGATGAGTTATTACGCTGTGCAGCTAGAGGTTTCGACCAGTGTTATGGATCAAATATACTTTAAAATATACACTGCAACACTACAAGAGTCTCTCAAAAAAGGATCAAAATGACTAATGATTATGGGAAACCTTTTCATTGTGGTCCAAACCAAGGCTCCAGTCTGATGCTGGGTTCAATCCTTTTTTTTGGGAGAGCACAGCATTTTCTTGTGTTGAGATCCTTACACGAGGTCCTTGGTACGGGTTCAAATCCCAGAGAAGTCCATTCGTCCTTTCATCCCTCCGACGTCGCTAAATAGGGCAACATGGAGTTGGAGAAAGTAAACACACATGGGGTCAGATTACAAAACTTTTGCCCCAGTGCATGTGCAATTTTGCATGGTATTAGCACTAGGGCAAGCATGGCTCTAGAGCAAAACAAGTATTCATTGAATTAATTTTTGCACAAGGGCAAAGTGTTTACATGTTCTAATAAGCAATGTTATTGTCTTAGTGAAAAATATGTATTCTTTCAGTGCCTTTTTGCACCAGGACAAAGATTTCCATAGCATTAGCACTAGGGCAAACTTTGCCCTAGTGCAAAAATACATTGAAAGAATACATTTTTTGCAGATGGCCAATTTTTGACCGAGTGCTAATATTGTGCAAAATTGCACTTGCATCGGTGCACCATTTCTGTAATGTGGGCCTGGGATTTACACCAAAACGAGGCTGCAATCGTGTGATAGAGCGTAAACAGTGGATTTTCTTTTAAAAAGCTTCCACAGGATGGGAAATGTGCAGGAAGGCCCCACCCTCAGTGAGTTAGGCCACATGCAACTTGGTTGATATAGTTGCAGAAAAATGTTTTCGTAACACTTATTTGCCCGTAATATACATTACCACAAGGTGATCAGATAAGCAAGAGATGCCATTGGTGGCACAGAGATCCCCCAACCATGCTCTATGCATGTCAGCTGTGGGTGTACACCCCATCTTACACACTGCATGCCCACAGTGCGACGTCCATGTAGCCACTGAGTATTGGAAGCACCAAACTAACCTCTCCACTTTGGATTCACTAGGTTAGCACGTCAGTAGATCTGAGTACTCCTGAACCCCACTGCATGCCCTGTACCCACTGAGTATTGGAAGCACCCAGCTAACCTCTCCAGCCTGCGTTCACTAGGGTAGCCCGTCAGTAGGACTGAGTACTCCTGAACCCCACTGCATGCCCACAGGGCTAAGCCCCTGTAGCCAAGGCTACACCTTGTTCATGGTGATTTACCAGATATGTTTTTACATTCTGGAACATCGGAACTCAATGCTGTGCACTACATGTACTCCTCGGCCAATATTAAAACTAGTGTCATTTCTACTGACCTATGATTCATGGCATGTGGATTACAGTTGATGTCCTGGCTTCAGAAGTATTCCAATTTTGCCCAGGGCCACTTTGGACTACTTTCTCTGCGTCACTTTGACAAAAGCATATACATTCGCCTTTTATAGGCGGCTCCCTACTTTTGTCTGTGGCCCCCTCTGTGCCCCTCCTAAATTTGATTCCTGGAGACGCCACTGTGGGTGCAAAGCCCTAGAGGAAGCTTCCTTCCTCACCTCTGAAAAGCCCCTAGACATCCCGGAACCAGAACTAAAATCTCTTGCCCCTGAAAATCTGCAACCCAGGGGGTGGGTAGGAGAAAAAAAGAAATCAAAAAGATCCATTTTGTGGAGGAAGTCAGTTTCCTCCAGTTTGAAGGGGAAGAATCCTTGGAAGATTCTGGGAATAAAATCTTCTCCTTCAATGATGGGGGAATTCCTCCCAAAGAAAAATAGGCCCCAAGAGAGCCAAACCTAGACTTTTTAGGCATGGGGATTGATTCAGAATTACCCATCCCTGAACCCCAGAATTGTCATCCATAGAACAAAATATGAATGGAGGGATCCTCCCCACAAACTGGTTCTAGTGACTGCCACCAGGTGAAAGGGGGCAGCACAGAGCTAAGGGAAAAAGGGGATTCCAAAATCCCACCTATTTCAGGATGCCTAATTTTTGTTACAGACTCCGGCATAGAAAACCGTGTGTGGGCTTTGAGGCAATGGTGTGGACATTGAAAATTACCACCCATTCATCCAGGGGGAACACATCTTAGTGGAGACTCCACACCAGCCTCTGCAATACCTCAAAAGTGACAGAATCAGGGCAGGAAATGTAAGTAATTTCCGAATTACCTCCTGGATTCTGTCCAGGCAAGGCTTTCCTGTAGAGGTCATATATGGCCAAAACAAGAAGAGTTACCCTGCACATGGTCTGGCTGACTTGCATGATTGTGCCAGAGAAAAATGTCTCGAGGACGAAAGTCTCAAAACCCAGGACAACATGGACTCGTACCTGATTTCCCTGCACAAAGTCTATGAAGAAGGTTAGTGCGAGGGGATGCCCACAGTTTATGTGGATGGGTTTTCCTACCATTTTTACAACCCTGGCCAGTAGAAAGAGTCCTGGTCTAGAGTGTGCTGCATCTTCAAATACCGTGACACTCATTGCCAGTGGGCGCTCTTCACTATGGACGGGGGTTGCCACATCAATGGTAAAGCACACATTAGTGTTATTACGTGACTTGACTGGATTACTTTGGTGCCAGTCTGCATATACTTTCTTACTGTGCTATAGCATGCATTATTTATTGACCATCAAGGGTAATTCAAGTATGATAAGTGTTGTAAATTGGCTAGGCTGGTTATATGTTCCTTTTGTGCTAGCTATGGTTTACTGTGTGTCAAGAGTAAAGCAAACACAAGTTGTACGTGACGTGACCTACATTGATGGTGCCAGTCTACATGTACCTTTTCAGTGTTGCATGGCATTTTTGTACTGGGTGTTAATGGTCAAATCAAGCAAAAATGTGAATACTATGTGGCTAGACTGGCCTACATAGGCCTTTCTGTGGCATGTCATTTTTACTGTCTGGAAGTTCTTTTATGGTAAACTAGCATATATTGGAGCGGCCTACATGGGCATGCATGAGTACAGCCAGCATGAACATGTTTTTTTTTTATAATGCCATATATTGTAGGCAGAGGTGTTATGAAAATCCATTGGAAAATCCTCCTCTTCACTACTGATGACTTGCCTCTATTGTGTTCTTTTAAAGTGCTACCATACAAACCAATTGCAAATTGTATGGCGTTTTTCCCAATTTATCACTGGAAAGTGTGCTGTAAAATGCATACATTTATCCCATTATTTTAAACATTCCGTCAATGGGACAACCTCCCACCCCCAACATCTTTGTTTGATTTGGGCTCGGTTGCTCCCACATTTGGGGTAACATTTGCTCCTCTCCATTTCAAAATACAACAGCCAACATTACTCATTGCGGTACATCTGATACTTTGCCCATCTGGCATTTAGATAATGATCAAATAAGCAAGATGCTTGCCAAAGTGTCCATGACTGAATAAATTACATATGCAAATTAACGTCTTGTTAATAATGTCTAATTAAAATGCCAATGCACTTCTCCAAATATCAAAGGTAGAAAGAACATCCAGGCCACTCTGTACAGTGGTCTTTGCATGCTCCATTATCTGACCAATATAACTGGCCCAACATGCTTACAAATACATAATTTGCGACTGTTTCCCAAGCATTTCTTGGACAATGAAGCCCCACTAAGGTGCACTTTAAATCTGTTATGTTTTGATAGGTGTTAATGGATGTGTGTGATTACAAATACCCTGTTTACCACTTATATTCCTTGTAAACATCACCTTAATCTCGAATTCAGTTAAAAGTGATTGCAAATGTGCTTAAATTTACACCTTGACTTTCTCTTCAATTGCTGCATATTAGCATGTTTTATTTATACAATTCTATTTACTACCCTTATAATTTGGGTTGCATTTCATTTTGCCACCACCTGAAAGACAATTTGTTCTGTTTGATAAGAAAATGGTACTCATTGCCCACAAATGGTTGGGGACCCCTAGGCTAAATAGGCTCAATAAAGTCATTGGGAATCTCCTTGCAAGCTACATTTTGAGTTTCTCCTCACATAAATCGCATACATCACATACATCGCACAAGACATAATGAGATGGGCTGACAAGAAGGTTTCACTACTAGGGAACATAAAAATGGTCAAGATGATGTTCCTGCCATATCTGTTAAATGTTCTCTGCAATCAACACTCTCCAGTATTGACAATAAAGATTACAGAGATTGACAAACCAGCTGATGGACTTTTTTCCAGAGAAGAAGCAATCTGTTTTGTCATTAAAGAGACAGCAACATCAGTAATGCAATGAGGCTTTGAACTCACAAATTTAGAGAAGAATTATCTATGCCTGGGTTAGAACAGTCCAGCATGGCATTGCCATGCTCTACAAGCAGGTCAAATGAAATGGGCTTGAAACTTCAAGTTCAAATGGTGGAAATGCCAAAAAAGCTGTTAGTTTAACTAAACTACACTAACTTGTGTTAGGAAAGAATTCCATTTCATGTGTAATTTTTCCTCCAGTTGTGTACTCCCAACTTTTTGCTTTGTTTAAACACCATAGTCATAGGGCCTCATTATACGGATGGCGGTAAGGGTTTACCCGTACCGGTAAATCCTTACCGCCTTACTACAAGGTCCCTTTGCGGGTTGGGGAATTTAACGCCTGCTTTTTGCAGGCGGTAAAAACCAACCCGCAAAGGGACCAGGGAGCTAATTATGGTACCGCAATTTGCGGTACCGTAATTAGCGCCTTCCCCATTCCCATAGAGCCCTATGGGGCAAAAATGGGAATGAGGAAGGGCAATGGTGGAAAGGGGAATTACCGCCCCGCCAACCTTGGAATAGGGCAGTAATTCCCCTTTCCACCAAGGCGGTGCCGATATTATACCGGCATGAACCATGGCACTAATAGCGCCATTGTTCACCGCCATCCGTGTAATGAGGCCCATAGTCTGATTTTTCCAGAGGAGCACAGTATTCTGTTGCAATCCCGTGGGCTTTTTGCTCATGGCGAAACTGGGGAAACTGACATGCCCTTAAAGACAGTCAATAGTGGGAGACTTTGTTTCCCTTAGTCATTGTCAATGTTGCAACTTTTCTGTAACAAGTTGCAAGTGCACGAAGTGCCTTACAGTACAGTGCACTTGGGTCTTCCTGTCGTTTCTAAAGGCCCTAGTTACTCTCAAAGGATTTTTTGGAGAAGTGCAGTTGTGCCTTGGACAGGGGTGGTGGCAGCTTATCATATTGTGTATTTTTAACCCTTTCTTGCCAGGTAAACCATGATTACCCCATTTGACACGGTTAGGTGGCCTGGCTCCAAAATGGCCACGCCACAAAATTCTTTGTCCTGTCCTTTGGTCATCTTTTCCCTTAACCTTCCCCAGGTCGAGCCAACCTGGATCAGTCCTTATTTGGGCATGCATTTTCCAACAAAATGCCAAGCTTTCGCAGGCTTCTGCATGCCTTGAGTGTGCGCCCCCAGAATGTGGGATGGACTGTCTAGTTCCAATACACATTATGGGTGCCAGAGAGTCTGGTGTGCTGTGAATGCCTAGGACCACCATGGTCTATAATTGGTCCACCTATGATATGCCTCTATGTGAGCATATCTCCCATTGGGTCCTCTTCATTTTAGCACAAAGGAGATTTTGGATAAGAGAAGGCTCAAAACACCCATACCATGTTGATCTCTGGAGTTCTCACTGAATGAAGAATAGGATCCAAGAGTCCTGAAACTAAGAAGCTGAGTCGAGGAACCATTGGGGACCCGCTGGAATATTTGGCATCCTGAGCCCGCTCTCGTCCCGTGGGACCCCTCTGCTTCTGGTCGTACTAGAACCAACTAGGTTTGGCACCTTCATCAAAACCTGCAAGTAAGCCTTTTCAGAAGCGTCCCTGGGCCAACCAGTAGGCTGATCAGCTTGTGCAGATGTTTTGCCCTGATACCGCTGCCGTTTCGAGGAGGCCCTTGAAACTTGGTACATTACGAGCTATGTTTTTGCGGCACTCTCACACCGAATTTTGTACACTTGGCATTCCCAAGTCTGGAGTAAAGTGACTGTGCCCGAACCGGAGTACACGCAGTTACCATGTGGTCCAGTCTAGGCGACGAACTTTGCAAGTTCATTGCAGCTGTGGACTTCTGTGCCCTGAAGCCTGCTACAGTAGAACGGGTCTGATCCATCCACCAGTAGCGGAGAAATAGCCACTGTCTTGTAGGGGAATCAACGCTCTATCTTCGTCGCTGAAAGCTACAGAGCCGCGAGATTGCCGCATTTAAAACTGCAACCGAAGTGGACTCGACTGCCGACGTTTGGTCCTGAGTGCACCGGGGTGGGTGAGTAATTGCAACCCTAACAGGTAGCCCCTAGCGCATCCATCCATTTTTATGCACCAGAGGCCCCTGAGGGCTCCTCTCATTTCCACTGCTAGTGCGAAATAGTGAACTATTCCCGACTCTGGAACCTGTTCTGCCCTGTCAGGGAGACCCTCCATGAATAGTGGGCACTTATTCTTCATCACCTCACCCATCTTCCTGAGCTGCTACAGACCTTTGAAGAGACCCCATTTTGCCAATCTGCATTACCGCATGCGCCAGCATTGCAAGTACATTTAAGCAATAGGCTCCACTCTTCTTAGGGACTGGACTAAAGACTATTTGCACTGCCTCCTTCCTTTCCTATTTAGGTTGTGGACCCATTTGGTGCATTCATCCTTTAGACACCATTGGTCTTTAATATATGAGTATAAATAGGATTGTGTTGGTTTAATTGTATTGCTGTGGTTTTCTTACTGTGTGTTGAATTGCAAAGGCCTTGGAATAAATGTATTTGTATTTTTGATATATATTTATACCTGACTGCGAGTAATTTTAAGTGACCTTTTCTCTGTGTGCTCATTGAGGTCTTTCAGTCACCCTCACTGCTCCTGAGACCTGGTCTGGACTGCCGCCAAGCTATCTTGATCGGTCTGGCTTGTCCAGAAGGTCATCCTGTTCCGAGAAACTAGCCTGGCCTTCTGAACCTCTGCCCACCAGGTCAGAGTTCATAAATCTGTCTTAACAACTTGTCAGCAGAGTCATTAAACCAAAGCATAGCAAGAGACACAGAAAGATTTGATAAAATATGGAGTAGAAATTATGCCCTTCTCAAGGCGGAATGATCAGGAAAAAGCCCAACATTTGGATCTTGGAAAAGATTCTGTATTAGCTTTCTTGGCTTAGCAAACACACACTGGCCTCTTGATAACAGATGGCAAGATGGGAGGGGAGTAAAAACGTTTCTCATCTTCCCAAAACACCAGTGGAGGGAGCCACCTCAACTCAGATCGTCTCCAGGAAAGGAGCCTTGCTGTTGACTGCACAATTCTGACATGGGATATCAGAAGATAACATTGAGATCTTCAAAATATGTTAAACCATTTGGCCAACGAATCAAGGGGTTTCAATCTCTCCACGTGAAATCCCGAAAATCATGAATGCTTGAAACATCATACGAGTCATAAAAATGCATTACTGGATGCACTGGAGTACTGTGACGATGAATACGCTGAAAAATGAAAGACCTAGACAAGTGCTGGAGGTGCAACAAGGCCAGCTGGTCCCATCTTCACAAGCTATGCAATTGTGAGAAGCGAATACGCTTCTCTTCTGATGTGCTGCACAGGATCAAACTACTTCAGAACACTTAATTCACTCTTGGCGCTATGCTCTTGGATTTTAATGTATTTTAAAAGAAGCAAAGTATCATGCCTAGAAAACAACAGGGAAGCTTATTCAGCTAAGGTGCTTGGTGCACAGTATTCATCCTTAAACCATTAACAAGGTAACATCTGATAACACAACAAAAGCGGTTTTTTAGGAAGGTAGGTATTCGAAGTGCATCAAAAGATTGCAAAATAACTGAATCAATTAGAGTGCTCACACTCAACATCCATGAAAAAAGGGGGGAGGACCACCCGACTCGGCGTACCTGACCCTAAGGAAGAACACCCTGATCCTAGCGGGGGTGCCTGTCCCTGGGTGGCGTGTGGTGTATCGCCTACTAAAAAGATATAGAGGAGAGTACTGTCCCTCAACCTTCTATACTAATGGCAATGTCTGGAAACAGACATGGGTCGTCCAAAGCAAAGCAAAGGGGGGCATTTAAAACAGTGGTAGACTCCAGAGGGTTAAGTAGCGTACAACAAGACAATGAATTGGGTCTTGAGGCTGCTTGATCTTAAACGTGGATCCAACCTGTAAATCAGGTCAACTGCTTGTATTCCATCCAGAGTGTGCAAATTTAATAATACCCGTAGGTCACTGTGGTTGAGGAATATAGGAGTACTGGTGGAGTAGCCACTGGTGGGTCACTAAAAAATGGCCAGCCGGGGGGCTGGGGGGCTAGAAAGGCTCTTATAAAAATATGTGGCTCACTCAGTGGTGATGAGTGTGCTACAGTAAGTAGTGGTTAAAGGTTTGTGTCTCTTTGGTAGGTGTGTAAGAGATCAAGTGTGGGTCATGAGAGCCCTCATGACCGAAAGGGGTCGACCGGTTTCAATGGCGTAAGAGATTTAGGCCATCTTCTTCAGGACCGTGATTTAGAATGCAAGCGGGTTTGCCAAGTGTTCAGTAAGTTACTGAACCGGAATGAAGATCTTGGTGTCTCCTGGAGGGAGACAAAAGAGGGAGGGGGGAGAAAAATGGAGAGCATTCAATGCGGGGGGTAAGAACAGGGACAAGGGGAGGGGGTGTGTTTGGGGGCACCAGGCGGTTGGTGCAAAGTGCTACGGAGTGGTGCTTTTAACATGCCTAGAGTGGAGCATGTGGGAGAAAGGCCATTAATTGGTCCAAAATTACAGGAGTAGTAGAAGGTGCCTGTACACCAGTGGTTGAATTCATCGCCAATAGGTGGGGGAGAGGAAAGAGGTGCCAGACAAAGTCTCTAAAGGTGACTGTTAAAATGCTGCCAGGGAGTGAGAGTCGCTGATGTGCACTTAATATGATACAAAGTGTGCACTACAGGGTGGAATTGGTGGGCCCCTAGCTCGTAGGCAAATTGGGTGAAGTGGTGGCAACCCGCGTCCGACTGGTGCATGGGGGGTGCCTGTGGGGTGGGGGAAGCAGGCTGAACATACCTCTAAACCAGCATATAAGCTGGAATCTAAACGGTGAATCTTGGTTGCTCAAAACACCGAGTTGCAGGTAAAAAATATACCTATGGGGAATAAACAAGCCATATCAGGTATAGTAAATAGTGCTGGATACATGGCAGAATTTGCCCTGATCAAAGTGCCATAGTGCCTAAGAGTGGTCTGTACCTGTTGAAGGGGGCATCTGCTCTCCTCTGTGCTGTCTGGGAGCTGTTTCGGGCTAATGCAGCTCGAGAGCGCTGGTTTGGTTGAAATAAGGCCAACTGACTGTAGAAACCCGCTTTTGTTGTGTTACCAGATGTTACCTTGTTAATGGTTTAAGGATGAATACTGTGCACCAAGCAGCTTAGCTGAATAAGCTTCCCTGTTGTTTTCTAGACATACTTCGTGCAACTGTCCACAGTTGCTGGGATAGATTTAATCTACCTACGCAAGAGGAAGGATCTTCCTCCCTCCTGCCATTCGTACACAGTAACCTGGTGGTTGTTCTCCCCCGCCATCTTTTCCCCACCCCACCCTTCCCTCACCCTGACAAATGGCCGACGGTCACTTTCTAGCTTTTGCAGAGGAATTAGTTGATGGCATTCTAGCCAATCCATCCCTACTAGGACTAGACCTAACACCAGAGAACATTATTAATAACGACGAATGGAATGATATTGAGATCCTTAGAAAGAAAATCATTCGCACTGAATTACATGGCGCTCTTATGACTGAGTATCTGAGGGCGCATGCTGCACCCAACGGCCTTATCATACGTATTGAACCACGTATCTTTCTAGATAACCTTAAATTCAGGAAAGACTGGTCCTTCATAGCCAACAAGTGTACCAGAGATTGGCTCATACTCATCATCAACACTGCCAAAACAGTAACAGATCAATTACTGAAAGAATTGAATGATAAAAGTGAGGCACTTAAAACTAAAATCACTGCAGATAACTTACTGAACATTTGGCAAACCCGCTTGCATTCTAAATCACGGTCCTGAAGAAGATGGCCTAAATCTCTTACGCCATTGAAACCGGTCGACCCCTTTCGGTCATGAGGGCTCTCATGACCCACGCTTGATCTCTTACACACCTACCAAAGAGACACAAACCTTTAACCACTACTTACTGTAGCACACTCATCACCACTGAGTGAGCCACATATTTTTATAAGAGCCTTTCTAGCCCCCCAGCCCCCCGGCTGGCCATTTTTTAGTGACCCACCAGTGGCTACTCCACCAGTACTCCTATATTCCTCAACCACAGTGACCTACGGGTATTATTAAATTTGCACACTCTGGATGGAATACAAGCAGTTGACCTGATTTACAGGTTGGATCCACGTTTAAGATCAAGCAGCCTCAAGACCCAATTCATTGTCTTGTTGTACGCTACTTATCCTCTGGAGTCTACCACTGTTTTAAATGCCCCCCTTTGCTTTGCTTTGGACGACCCATGTCTGTTTCCAGACATTGCCATTAGTATAGAAGGTTGAGGGACAGTACTCTCCTCTATATCTTTTTAGTAGGCGATACACCACACGCCACCCAGGGACAGGCACCCCCGCTAGGATCAGGGTTTTCTTCCTTAGGGTCAGGTACGCCGAGTCGGGTTGTCCTCCCCCCTTTTTTCATGGATGTTGAGTGTGAGCACTCTAATTGATTCAGTTATTTTGCAATCTTTTGATGCACTTCGAATACCTACCTTCCTAAAAAAACGCTTTTGTTGCGCAAAGTATCATGCTTCATGCTGAAGACCAATGAAAAAGCTGGGCAGAGAATGTTCCTTAGCCACTGAAAACGGATGAAAAAGCTGTGAGTGGTGGAATGGATGGAAGAGGTTGTCCTCCATTTCCCAACCAACATTTGCCAGACCTGTCCGGGGACATGCACATGTGCTCCGTCTCCCCCACAGGCTTCAAGCTGATCTTCCAACATCAGCAGGGCTCCATCCAGATGTGGACGAACGTATGTTCCAGTTCACCATAGACGTGGCACACTGCAGAGTCTCATGGTGGCAGAAGGAGACTTGGTGCATCTCTTACATTTAGGAGGCTGAAGAAATGGCATTCTCTAGCAGGCCCTTCCACTCCCTAAGGAAGTTGTGGGTTTCAAGACAAGCAGAAGGTTACGAGTTGGACTTTAAAAAGAGCAGCTGCAGTCAGGGATCCCCAAAAAGTGCATTGTTGTGGGACAGGGATAAACGTGTATTTAGAACAACCTGAGTCCTTATTGTGTGTTCATTTGCAGACTGTGACCTGGGTTGGACATGTATAGGACCATGCTTCAGCACACGCCTTGTAACCACACTTCTTTTTGCATGAACACAGCTAATGTGAAGCACTAGTGGATCTATTTGATTACTACGCAGTGCAAAATTGTGAATCCGAAAATATCAAATTCCAAAATGGTGCTGTGCAGTGATAACATAGATCACTTTCCCAGCATCCGGTGTTCACCCACCTCTTACCCCACTAACCTTTTCGGTGGCACACTCAGAAGTGTCTCACCGACTTTCCTCTTTCCCTGCGGTGTCAGTTCCCTCCCACTAATGTGCCTCGGAGTAGCACGGCAGGGTCCTTTTTGCTGTTTTTGTCATCAAAGCGGGGGACAACCCCACCAACCCTGAAGTCCATAATGCTGAACAAGGGGAGTGTGGGACGCCCCCACAACCCCCACCGCCCATGTTCAGCATTATGTACTTCGATTTTCTTTTCCAAGCCGAATGAGCTGTGAAAACACATTCAGATTTTTTTTTTCATTTATTTCGTCCAATACCCTAGTTAATATACTTTTATGGACATTGTGCTCCTATTAGCATCCTTTTTTGTTGTTGTTCGTCTGCTGGATTGCCAATTGACCTGCCTACCTTGTTGATGTGGTTGATGATGTGTGTTCCACCTTCGTAAAGTAGTTAATACATACACTTCACCAAACTGAATGTGCTATCTGGCACTCCTGCAAATGGCATGCTGTGCTTCTCAGTACATATTTTGGGATTGTGTGAGGCAGGAAAGCAGCTTTGAGTTTTCCTTACTTCATGTTTAGGCCTGGCTGGAGCCAGCTCGGGTTGCTGCTGGAGCTTTTAAAAATGCCTGTACGAGCGGTGTCCCGCATTAGTTAGCTTCACAGTAATGGATCAGGAATGGATTGTGCTGAATGCTGTTACACAGCATTTTTTTTATTTTTTATTTTGTATATAGTTATAAAACTTTAACACAAATCCAATTAACACAATCCGCACATATATACCATAATGAAGAAAAACTATACAGTCACATCATTTACAAATAGTACATAAGTTCAAATATAAATATATAACTAGCAAAAAAGCAATAAAAAAATATGATACGTTAAAATCAAACCCATATAATAAAAATACTTCTCGAATTCAGCTATATACAGAGTATCGTGGAGTGTAATATGCTTACACTTCAGACGTTTTTAGAGTTCACTGTGCAAATAAAATTACCGAATAGTCATAGCAAACAAAGGAGAAAAGGAAAAAAGAAAAGAAAAAAAATATATATAGATGATTATCACTACACTACCAGACGAGCAGAGGGTTAGAGATCTGATATCAATTTGACTTCTTCAAAGCTCATCAAATACTTGTTAACACTCTTCCACACTTGTATAATGGCGATAGTTAGGTCCTGGCTATAGCCCGACAAACATCTAAACCAGAATAATTCAATGGTAATGCATTCAGGATTTTTCACATATTAGGGAGGTAGCATTCATACACCCTTCTCATGGTCGAACAGCTTGTCAGGACATGTCTAGCAGACTCAACTATACGCCTATCAAGGCATATTCTACATGTTCTTTCCTCTGCCAGTATACCCATCCAGGCACCTTTAATCTCTAGAATATACAGGCAATTTAGTCTTATATTCCGGAATATTCTGCTTGTAGCAGGAGAGAGCAATAGCTTTAAGTAATTTTGAGGCTGTTTATACATTAAAAAACATCCTAGGGAAGAATTTCAAATATCCCATACTAGAAATCTTTTTATGGCACTTCACCCAGTCCCATTTCTCCAAACAATGTTTGAGTGACATAAGCATGGCTCCTTCTCCATGCTCCCAACTGGGTAACCAGCCTATTTCTTCAAAGAATTGCTGGTTTCTGTCCCAAAATGTATTCAATGCAGATACTTTCCCACTCTCCAATGAGGCTTGTAGGATGAACAAAAGGGAACTGGTCCAGCATGTTCGATCTTAATTAACAGTTTAGCTCTATTAAACTCAATAAGAGCAGACAAAGAGATCAATCCCATCTCCAACCTGACTGCTTCAATCAGTGTATAGTTGGTTAGTCCCAGTAATCTTCTCCAAATAAGACCTTCCATTAGGTCAGCCCAGGAGGACCAATCTAAGTAGGATGTCTCTAGCACATACAAAAAAGCTGCAGATAGTTTCTGTTTGTATATGGTAAGAACAATAAGAAGACTCTACCCTGCAGTCCGCTTCGAGAAAGACATCACAGCAGCCAAATTTGACAATATTGTTACTCTCGTATTTTGTTGTAACGTCTCATTCGCTTTTTATCTCACTTCAGTTACCTCATGGCCCATATACTTATACCAAGAGACCCTTTTGTTGTCATCCAAATGACAAGAAATGATAGTCCATTTACAGCACCTTCGAGTGACAGCCATAAATTGGGTTTTCCCAAGATTTATTTTCAAACCATTTTTCTCAGCATTCTCGCAGACAGCCTTAGTACTGTGACAGATGCCCACATAGGTGTTATCAAATATAATAAAGTCATCGGCATAGCCAATCCACCCAATTTTGACATTACCAATTTTTGGGAAAGCGTTCTTTTTTTCAATAAAGATGCCCCCGAAGTCTGCCATAAACAGGTTATACAATATAGGTGCTAAAGCACACCCCTGCTTGACACCCTTTCTGACCAAGATCAGACTAGACATCAGACCTTGGTTGTTCAGCCTAACCCTAGATGTAGTTTCTTCGTACATCATTTTGCATGCAAAGAGGAGATGTTCTGGCATGCCCATCATTTCCAGTTTCACCCATGATTTGCTTCTGTCAACCATGTCAAACGCAGAAGAAAATTCCACAAATCGCAGGTACAGTGGGAGATTGTCACAGCAATTAGCTTGTTCATTCAGAGTGTTTACCAAAGTAGACAGGGGTTGAACCAAGGAGATGATACCACTAGATCGTAATAGGCATCAAGCGTGTTTCTTTTTAATCCTATAGGAAAGAGATAACAGAGCATAGCCATGCAAGCATTAGTACACTATAGATAAACCCTTGTGTTGCAGCCGCTGTTGAACAGGCAGCCAATGCAGGCTGCACCTAGCCTCATAAACAAGCATACTAAGCTTGAGACCAAGCACAGCACGCAAAGCACTATTCTGGACCACCTGCAAAGATCTAAGATTAGCTTGAGATGTGCCAATTAGAAGGCTGTTACAATAATCCAGTTTGCAGTTCACAATCGCAGCTCCAATCAGAGCTAGCATTTTTTTTTACAGATAAGGCCTTATCTGTCAGAGAAGCTGAATGTAAAAATGGCAGGAAGAATTTAAATAACTAGTTTGCCGATGAAATGATAGTTGGGGGTCGAAAAAGACACAGAGAGTTTTAACAGTTGTTGATACTTGAATGACATGTTGGATGATGAGAAAACTGTTGTATCTTGCATCCAGCTTCTTAAGCTGCTGCTGAGTGCCGGAAACAAGGAGTTTGGTTTTGGCATTGTTAAGAGCCAAGGAATTCATGGCCATCCAATTCTGAATTTCAGAGATGTGATTGATACGTTCCTGATATTTATAGTACTCACCAGTAAGTTTGATGACAATCTGCATATCGTCAGCATAATTGGCAAATTATTTCCCATAGCCGACAAAAGAGCACAGAGAATATGTGAGTAAATGTTAAAGAGTAGGGGTGATTGACACGACCCCTGGGGGACACCACATAATAAATCAGAGGCAATAGAAAAGGCATTCTCCTTAATTAATCTCATATTCCGGGGTGTTAAGGATTTTAAAGTTACGTCACACTCCAGACCAGGACTCTTTTCACTGGTAAGGAATGTGGCGCTTTTAAATGTATTAATTTGGATTTCAGCTTTGAGAAGGCAGCCAACCTATCTCACACCCCCGCTTAACGTACATCCTGTGTCGCAATGGACCATGAACCAGGCCGGTGTAATAATGAAATATTTATTTATTTTTTTGATTATTAATAAAATAAAACACATTCAATAACGGGCAGCAATCACCGGTGTGGTGATAGTTACACAGTAAAATGATATAATACACTTAGTTTGACCTTTTTATATAAGATATAAAATGCACAATTGAAAGAAAGCAAGATTACTTTTTGAGTAGGGCTTTTAAATGGCACCATAGTTAAGCATTCCCCCTGCAATACCCCCTCAAACACCTGTTAACCAAATTTTGTGTGGGTGGAGAGAAGACACAAGGAGTAAGGTATACTATGCAAAAATCGGATTGAAAATCCGACCTACCGCAATGAATGGGAGGAAAAAATCGGATTGAGCTCCCTTGAAAAATGAGAAAAATGGCACTCAAAATTACTGAATGGTGATTTTACATGCGCGGTTCAAGGAATAAGGCAAGAATGTGTATGGCTGTATCAAAGAAGCATGAAAATAGACAAGCTACAAGGCAATGTACTAAACAACGGGTACACAGTGCAGCAAAATCACACGTGGCACGCTTGCAATTTCTTGACTTTTACGGTTTTAAAATAGCAAAACGGCTTGGGAAATGAGCTAAACAGACAAAATCAGAATGTGGTTTTAATGCTAAGGTACAAAGGTACATCACAGGTATGATATGAAAGTGAAAGGGTAACTCTGGATGGATAACACTAAGGGATTATTAAAGGGAAAGGAAAAATCAGCTTTTTAAAATGAAAGCAGTTGCACGGGGAAAATCATTTTTAAAAGGACGTGACAAGTTTTACTGAGACTATATTTTAGTGGCTAAGAAAAAAAGAATGCCAGCCGTGAAAAAGGTTAATTTGGAATTTTAACCACTTCACACCGTGTGTTTCTTTATATGAGAATTAATTAATTAATTCCAAATAGTACTAACGACTTATACAACAGACTGAAATGATTTGGAAAGAATGGCACTAACAAATGGAGATTACTATGGATTTTTCTAAGGACAGCATACACTGCAGATTCTGACAATTTTAAGAATTTACTAGGGTATTTATAGGATTTCTATGGGATTGGACATAATATCACGTAACAAAGGGATGCAGCTTTTTGGTTACTGGGGAAAGGAAATACTTACAACAAGCACTTGAATGGAATAGTTTGGACAGCCAGCTGGGTCTTGGACAGCGGGACTGGGTCTGGTCGCTGCGCAGCGGTGGCTCTTCTCTAAGGACACAGCAAGGCAACCAGAGTCTGGCCTCAGTGGACAGCGGGTGCATCAACTGGGCAAAGCAGGTCTGGTCACTGGATAATCCCAAAAGGGTTCAGCCTTTCCCCTTTTCACTGAATTACTGGATTTTCAAAGGGTTTAACTCTGGATAAAAGTTTCACAGCCTGGGTAAGAGGTTCTGCCTGGATCTGCGGTCAGCTACCCCTGGCTTGGCACTGGAATCTGGAATCTTGCAGGGTGACTGTGGAATGTCTGGATCTCTGGATGTTGATTTATGAATGCTGGATTTTCTTGAATGCCGGTCTGTCTGTATGTGTCCACCTTATATAGCCCGAATGACATCAGAGAATTTTGACTATGTGGGCAGATCTAAGCTAGACATACCTCTAAATCAGATAGGTTAGCCTGTAACTTTCGCCGCCTCCCTGTAAGCAGATTGGACTGAAGGACGTGACTCAGTTTTAGTGTGTGTGTTTTTATGAGGTGCATTGTTACGCCATAGTTACTTTTACCAAAATCAGTTATGAGACAAAACCCCTATATTTACAATTGTTATCCTCCTGAAAATTAGATTCCATATTTTATAAGAAATATGTTGTTCCAAGTCCCAAGTCGGTGCAATGTTGTTTAGTAATTCTGGTAATAATTGTGTTTTCTCTCTTTCTTTCACAAAAGCCAGTCTTTTTGTAAATAGATATATTATACACTTAAACCAAACCCCATCCCCACCTAAAATACTATTTCTGTGCGAGTATTTGGGATGATTTCACATTTTAACTTTCAAAGTGTACACATAATTACGGGTCACCTGGCCTGAAACGAATTTCTATGCTGTTCATAGATTTCGCTTGACAAACAATGCCTTCAGTGAGGAATGCCCTCCTCTGCTGGTTTACAACCTGAAGATAGATGGTCATGGGTGTGTCTCACTAGAGATAAACTGTGTAATGTTGAAAAGATGAAAATAGCATCAGTGCATAGTCATTTTAACACAGAACATTTTCACTTTCAATTAGAAGTGTTGAGCTTTCAGCATAGCAGCGCTGCACCAGGCTGCTTTTGAATTCTTCTTGTTGGTGCACATGAAGAAAATAACGGCAGCCTTTCTCGGGGTGTTCTCGGTTCCATCTCGCCCCATATGTGCTCAGCAGAGCCAGTGCAACGATTCTTCTTCTAATTGCTGAAAATGCATTTTGGTGGTGCAGAGGAGTTCTGCTGGGCTGGTAAATGTACCCCACAGTGAACCCAAGAAAGATTCGGCCCAGGCCATTGCCTCTTTAGTACATTTGCCAACCAAGATGAATCTATCCGCCAAGATGGCTAAGATGCTTCTATGGCAATGAAGAAGCGTGCATGCACTATGAACCTCACAACAAGGACAATGCTCAGGTGCTGTCTCCAGGGAGCGATGAAACCACAGATTATAGAAAATCAGCAGGCTTTTATTTGATTCTAATTAGTGCAATTTACAGCTGACCTTTGCCCGGTCTGGTCCTGTTCATGGCTCAGCGCTGCCTGTGCCATGGGATACACCAGTCCTTGATGACAGCATCACCACAGTTTCACCCGAATTCCCGCACAGAGACTACCTCACATCTATAGTGTATTATTATTATTGCTGCGAAAAATAACCATTTTGCTTCTTTTACTTTTCAAGTGAAATGCACTCCTGGGGAATGGTGGAAGCACACAGTAACCCGAGCAGAGCCCCAAGCGCCCATTACAGTAACAAGAGGGGCTATGATATCACCCGCAATAACACCCACTTCAACAAGGTTCATTTGGCGACGAGGAGGGAGGATGGGGTGACAACTCTGGAAAGTGGACTGGGTGCTGAAAGTATCTGTTTTAGCCAGTTGCTAGCCATATGCACAGCAGCACGTCAGGCCACACCAGTGCTGTAGCGCAGCCGTCTTTGAGGTGCAAGTATGATGCTTTGCCAATGAAAAATTCATACCTTAAATACATGTGTAACAACACCAGCACCTCTGTCAAAGGACTAATCGTATGTATCTGCACTGCGCCTCCACTGCCCAGGCACTGGGGCTTCATCACCGGAGAAAAAAATATATATATCTAAAAAGAGCACCTCACTATCTCTCCTTGGCACGAGTTGTGCAGTGCGCATTGTGGAGAACAGGCATCCTAATCAGGCAGGGCCTGCAGCAAGAGTGGTATCCCACAGTCCTTCGAGCTCGCCTTAAAACGTACTTTCCCCCCAATTACAAACAACCAGGGAAAGGAGCTAAGTCACTGCATGGACAATTGTGTAATTGGTGTAATCAGACCCTTTGGTAAGGAGGATGTCATAAATCATGATCATCGCCTGCTGTTCTTTTACCCAGAAATACTTTTTTTGTAGGTTTTCACACTGTACTGTGCATAAAGGATTGCCTCACTTCATCGGTATGCCTTCTTCTATGTACCATTGAAAGATGAAAGGCTGAGCCAACCCACTCCTGATAAGACCTTAAATGTGTGGCATGCCCAGAGGTTTAGGGCTGCCTGCGGGCCATGGGGAGGGTGGATGGGCTGCCTGCCTGTATTCCAGGGGTGCGCATGGACTTTCACACGCAATTTCACTGGCGCAAGCATGGTAGGTGTATGGCGGGGGTGCGCGTGGACATTCACACAGAATTTTTGATGGCGTACGTGTATTCCGGGGGTGCGCGTGAACTGTCACATGCGTTTTCGCTAGCATGAGCAGGGTACGCGTATTCCGAGGGGTGCGCAGGGACTTTTACATGCGTTTTCGCTAGCGTGAGTGGGGTACGTGTATTCCGGGGGTGCATGGGGAGTTTTACATGCGCTTTCGTGGTTGGGGGGCTGTATGCAGGTCCACTGGCCTTTGCGCTATGTAGGGGATTTGTGCGATGTTTTTGGCGCATGGGGCGGGGTTGGGGGGTTAACTGGCACTGCTGCAGGGTCGCTGCACCACTCTGCACCATGGCTGGTTATGGATGTAAGTATCCATGAATATGCTGGAGTTTTACACGCTATTTCGCTGGTGCGAGCGGGGTACGTGTATTCCGGGGGTTCGTGTGGACTTTCACATGCCATTTGGCAGTGTGTGCCCTCCCGGGTGTGCCCTCCCTCCCTATGCCCCGGAGGTAGCCCATCACCCCTGGGCATGCCCCACAGGCAGCCCATCACCCCAGACCATGCCCCACAAGCAGGCCACATGGCACCATGCACTCGGGAGCACCGACACATGTCCACCCCACCCCCATTGACGGGCACCTGCCAGCAGGCCCCGACTCATGTCCCCCCAAACCCCCATTGGCGGGCACCTGCCAGCAGGCCCCGACTCATGTCCCCTCAAACCCCCCCCACCACCCCCATTGACGGGCACCTGCCAGCAGCCCCTGACTCATGTCCCCCACCCAACACGTCATCACAATGCAGACACATGGCCCTTATGGCCACCCAAATCCCACCCCACGCCACCCCAGTCCAAATACCCAACCAAGCATTCCATCCACTCCACATTGAAAACCCCATGTCATGACAGATCCCAAACAACCAGTATGGCCATGAATATATGTCCGTCAGAACCACACAATGGCGACATGACTGAGAAAACCCACATTGTGACATGCACAAAACCAATGAGAGAAGACCACACAAATGAATTAAAAAATAAAAATGTATTCTATACAAAATGGAATAATGAAATGAAATCACACAAGAAAAAAATAAATAAACAAAAGTCTGGATGTCCAAAATAAAGGAAAAAAATGAATCCAGAAATCAATGAAATCCAAAGTAAAATGGCTGCAAAGCGTCCGTCCATAAACCAAAATCCAAAAAATTAGAAAAAAAGAAAACCATTCCTCCAGGGTAAAAATAATACAGTGAAATCAGGTCCATAACTATGTATACAAATATAAAATCAAAGGTCCATGAGTCCGACAATCCAAATAAAACCTAACAAAAAACCTACCTAACAAATAACTATTTACAAAAAGGTGGGGCATAGTCCGTGCGCCCCAAAAAAATAAGAAAGGAAACCTACACCTACTAAACTATTTAGAAAGGTGGCGGGCCAGTCCCACGGCTCATTTAGTGATGTTCTGGGCCAGGGCATCATCGAACTCCGCGCCGAGGTTCCGGAGGCGTGCCTGTTCCCTGGTCTCGAGGTCCCGCATGGATGCAGCCATGCGAGTTTCCTCAAGCCCTCCGCCCACCTCAAAGTCTGGTGCATGGAGTTCTCCGCCCTGACCATCCTGAGCCGTGCCCTCTCTGCATCTATTTGCCGGCCCAACTGCTGCCACACGGAAGACACTCCCACTCCGGAGTCCTCCTGCCCCTCGACAGATGCCTGCCCCCCGGGTGTTGATGGCCCTGAGCCATGATGCCTCCCACGCTGAGTCTGCCGCTGCCTTCGACGCACTGCGTCTGCCACCACAACGGCATCCAGGCTGATGGAATCCACCAGCGCTGTCGTGCACGTGCCCTTGCCGATGATGCTGGCACATCCTCCATCTGCTGGGGTCCAGTTGGTGGGGTGGCCACCCCTGCTGGACCTCCGACTCTGACTGTGGCAGGGATGGGATCTCTACCAGGCTGGCTGCATTGGCCTGGTGCCATCTGGGCCGGAAGACGGCACGGAGAATGACTGGCGTATAGTGCGCACAGAGGAGGAGAGGGCCGCAAGACTGGCTGACACATGAATGAAACCCCCAACCATGGTCCCTCCCAACTGGGCCACGTTGGCACACAGCTCTTCGTGATGACGTGCGGGGTCCCTTCAGGAAGCACGCACGTCATCACGAATGTCACGTGTGCACAACGCGACACCAATCAGGACAGACTCAATCCGGTCACGGGTCTCCTAGTCTGGAGTGCCAGCTGACATGGACCTACCCCCTACCTGCAGACAGACCTGGGACGGGGCATCCCTGCTGGTGCATGGTGATGCAGTCACAGTGTCAGGGACAGAGACATCCACAGGCACCTCTGCGGTGACCTGTGCTGCCTCCTGCCCCTGCCCCTGCACTGCACCACTTGCACCAGTGGTACCACCTCCACCAGACCCCATGTGCGGCTCTGTAGCGGCCTACTCCTCCTCTATACACACCAGCAATGTGGATGGCTCCCAGCGTCTTCCGCCGTTCCAAGTCCCTGTGGGGGCTCATCTGCCCCTTCCACTACAGCCCTGGTGGCAGACGCGGCACCAGTCCCCTCGCTCCTTGATGATAGAATTTCCTAGGAGGGTGACTGGGCCTTGCGTCGCCGGCCAGTGGAGGCATCCCTGCCGCTTTCCTCCACAGTGATGTCTCCGCCCTCTTCTTCACTCACCACTGTGTAAAGGGAGACATTGAACACAAGCCTCAGGGTACTGAAATATAGTCCCCTAGACACAAAGCAATAGCACATGAGTGGCACTGTCAAACGTCACTTCCATCATGTCCCTCCACAACACATGGGTCAGTGCAGGCAACACACATGCAGGAACAGGCATGGCAAATGCAACATACATTCGTTTTCATGTCCAAGGCATCGTAGATTCATCCAATGGTGGGCTGATATTCAAATGAATCATGGTACATGCTGGTTACATGCACACAGATCACCAGAGGGTCATGCATCTAACCCGGTATACCACCAGATACAGTGGATACAAGGAAGTACAGACACAGGCATGCATACATGTGTGTGTTCCGCATGCTGCTCCACATGATGCATTGTAACACATACACCATCCATGTGGGTCACGCCTGACTGGACTCACATGCAGCAACATCATGTCCCTGCACACACACATCCAAACATGACCCATGTCACACATGCAGGCAAGTAGCTAACTACCAGCACACTGCAACATGCCCTTTGTTAAACGTGAATACATGGCCACTTACCGCTCGACCCAGACGGGCCTGCATCCTGAGGATCTGGTGGTGAAGCACTGAGCAAATGCACTCCAGGACCCTCATCTGCTGGGTAGTAAGCTGGACCCGGTGCCCCACTGCATCCGCTGTTTCCAAGAGGCGCCAGGCCTTCTTGAGGGTCCTGGACTTGTAGTCCTCCCAGCGCTTCTGGACGTGTTTGATGTCGTGGGGTGCCACCCCCTCCGCGTTGATGGCACCCACTATGTCCTTCCAGATCCTCTTCCATCCTTCCTTGTCAGCGCGCGATGGTGTGAAGAGGGCATCATAATGCCCCAGAACTTGCTCTACCAGGATAAAAACTTCCCTTTCACTGAAGCTGGTAGCCCTCTGCCTCTCTGCTGGGAGGTTGCCACTGGTGCTGGAAGGTGTTGTGTCGGACATGGCAACCCCCGAGGCAGGTGTGGGTGGGCAACTGGCTCCTGGGGCTGGGCTGTGGAGTGATGGAACACCAGTCGGGAGACTTCTGTTCCAGCAGGGGTGGTCACAGCAACTGGACCCCTGCAGATGGCAGATGTGCAGGCACCAAATGGCAGGGCACGGTCGCAGCAGGCAGCAGCAGATGGCTCGTGAAAGGCTGCACGGGGCTCTGGGGGGCAGTAATTCGTCTTCTGGGCAGGAGCGTAGTCTTCTGTGTGTTGTCGCGTGGCCAGCTTGATACAGAGTGATTTTGCATGTGAAAAACAGCACGTTTGTGTGAATTCCAAGGAAAGGCCCTTAGCGCGTAAGCGCGTAGGTGACTTAACGTGCGCGCGGGCATTTCCCTCGGCACGGGTTGAAGGTTCCACATGGGTTTCCATCGCTCTGTACGTGCTTTTCGTGGAAAGCGGTGCGTGTGTTTTCCATATGTTGGGGTTCACACGAGATTACTTCACAGCGTCTACAGTGCATACTTCTTCTTTTGGCGTGGGTGTTGGCTATGCGTTCTTCTTCTACATGCAAGGCAGTCAGTGAGTTGCACATGCTATTGTTCCTACTGCGGGTGTCCCTCTTAGCCTGTGTGTTGATCACATATGCATTTGTTGTGTTCCTGGCTGCCACAGCGTACTGCATGTGTTTATTTACACGCACGTGGGCTACAGGGGTCGCATATCTCTTTTTCTTGCTTTTTTGGGATGCCTGAGTGTTGCGTGACATGTCATTTCTCTTAAGGGGCCACAGAATGGGACATTCATCGTAGCTGTATATACATGCTTTGTTGTTTGTGTGCCGTTTTATACTGCACAGGGATGCTTCTGCCTGCCTTTGGGTGGCGGACGTGTTTAGGTCTGTGCGTGGTGTCTTTTGGAGTGCGCGTGTTTTCCTGATTCAATTCTATGAATACATGTAGTTCGCGTGCGTGTGGGCGTTCTGTGTATTTCACAGCAGTACTTCCCCAGTTACGCCCTTATTTTCATGTGTTGTTCCCCATTCCACGTGTTGCGCCGCGTGTTCCACCCCCTTTCTGGTGTGTGCGCTAACGTTGTGCGCTTTTGCTGTGCGCATCATGCATGGCGTTCGGGATGTTGCAGTGATGTGTGCGCCGGTGTGCGCCACACACGTATTTGGCGCACATCCCGGGGAAACTACGCACAGGGACTTCCATGAATCGCACGCGTGTGCTTGCTTTTTCACGCTTGCGCCAGCTTGCGCAATGGATTTCGTCGCACATTTCTTCCATGAATCGGCCCCTAAAAATAGGTTAAAAAAAATTGTGATATCTGGGTTCAGTTGCAGACTAACTTCCCTGTTTGCTCTGCGGACAGGCCTCTGATTGATCCACAGGGCGGAGTGATGTCCGCGAACATCTGATGCACCCGCTGATTGGATTGTGAAAAGCGTGAGGTGTGTCATATTTTAGTAATGCCCGCCATGTTGGATTTGCGGACAGCTGCCTTTGTCCGCAAACACTGCGGTGAAAACATATTAAAAAACACAACATTCCACTTGTCAAACTAATGAAACAATCTTGTGGAGGTGAGGGGTGATGAGAATGGGATGGGATATTGCCTTAAAAAGACCAAAAACAGGTGTTTTTACAACTCCGATGTCCGTGAGCAGTCTGCATGTCCAGGGCATTCTTGTGATGTTCGCAAACATCTAAGAAGTTCTGGGACATCTATGCCTATTTCTGCATTACAGATAGACAAAGCAGTTTTTGGATGGCTTATAACTTTGGTGCCACTCAATGAAACTGCATGCAGTATTGGAATATCATTCTAGACCTGACTCTGAATGGTTCTGCAAAGTGTAGTGCTGTTTTGCCAAGAGGGAACAAAATTAGAGGAGGATGGTCCCAAAATATTGTAAAGGCTTATAAATGTAGTGCAATTTGACGAATTTGCACAGGAGTTTGCAAAAAGATATTAGAAATAGATATGCCTGTCTAAGTTTAGTGGGATTTTGTCAAGAGGGGCAAAGTTAGAGGGGGGGTCTTAACATTTTTAGATGGTTTATAACTTTGTTGCCATTTGACGAATGTGGACGAAAGTTTTCAGAAAAGATTATAGATTTTTGGAAAACACCCTTGCATGCAAAGTCTGAAGTGGTTTTGTCAAGTGGGGGCTAAATTATATGATTTTTTTATGGACCTGAAAGCATGGTTTTGCAAATGGGTCTGTGTTTTATTTTTTTAAAAGTGTCATAATGTAGGTAAAAAAAATAGTGATATATCTTTCAACATGTGAATCCAAATTGGCCATCTAAGTATTGATATGCCCATGTGGACAATATTATGTAGGACAAACATCCAGAAGGGTCAAAGACAGGATTAGTGAACACAAATCAAACATACGTACAAATAACATGAAATTCCCAGTATCAAGACACTTCCACACTAAACATCACACAATCTCACAATTGAGATTTTTAATCCTTGAAACAGTTACCAAACCACCGAGAGGTGGCAATTTACAACAAATACTATCTTGTAGAGAAATGTTCTGGATACATAAATTAGAATCATTGGAACCAAAAGGGATGAATGAGGAGTCCTCCCTAAATTTTTTTCTATAAGTGATGGGTAATGTCTGCAAATTATGTAAAGTTTTGGTCTAGAAGCTGCATTTATGCACTAGAGATCAGTATACCAACGCTGAAATCAAATTGATTGTTAAGTATCAACTGCTTTTTAAGTATCAACAGAATACTAATGAGTCTGATATTATTACCATTATTTAACTAAATTGTATGTTTTGATTTACAATGTTGCTGAAATACAGTATAGGTAACAATGTGTTAAAACTGTAAAATTAATGTGGACTAATAGGCACTACTATTAGAACACGTCTTATTTATAGTGTTGAACTCATGATATCCAGGATGTCATAGCACTATCTATACTACAATTTCCAGCGAATGGCCAAATTCGTATTCAAGTGCTGACTGTACTACAATTCCCACAATTTCTTTATCTTACGTGAATAGGTCTCACTTATGCGCATTCCTGCGCATTTCATAATCAGGTAGAGTATATTGATGAGAAAGGATGGTAGTTTAAAATTAACACATGGACGTCTTCTTAGTATGCAGTTTATCATGCAGACATTCACGAACATGAGTGCGTTCTTCCACACTACGAGTCTAATGATCCAATCAAGAAACGCCAACGAAGCACTAGAATACGTACGCTGTCTTAAAGCTTGGTTGCTTGGCAACCATCAAACTTTGCACCTCACGGATTGACATTCTCACATCGCGGCCAGCCAAACACAGATACAGAGATGCAGGTCACCAGTTGAGTGAATATCTCGTCTTACTTTGATTTTGAACACTGAAGAATACGTAAGAAAAAGGAAATAACACAGGCCTGTTTCCTTCAGATGGGAGACACACGCAGTCAATAATCTTGGTTGCTCAAAAACCAGTTAACCCCACGCCTCACAGGTAGAAATCTTCACAGTGTTGCTGTCAGAGCATAGACACGAACTTGAATGTGGGCACAAACAACCGACTTCATAGACTGAAAATAAAGATCTGGAAATGATCAGCTGACTTGGTACTCAACAAGCACATAATAGGTGAGCATAAGTTAAAATGAATTATTCTCATCTATCTATACAGGAAGCACTTACACTGAGTTCCTTATATTTCAGGGAATCACGTAGCAATTGATCAAAAGAATTCACAGAATGAAGACTATTGCTTAGCGTTGATCGAATTAGCAAAAGTGAACACCCGGTAATACCGGGTAAATTAGAATGCACTCTTTATTAATATAATGAGTTACCTTTAAATGTAACAGCACACTCATTCAGTTCTATACTTCACATGTATTAGAACATTTGAGTCATCAACACAGTTTAACACTTGTGCCTATTACTTCACATTGGTTAAAATTGGAAGTTTGAGAATGTATTCACTGAGATACAAGAAGGAAGAAATTAACTATATATGATTGAATGTAGAAAGTTGTTGCTCCGGAAGAAGAGAGTCATTCTCTCGAAAAGCGTTAAGCTCTTGTCTTTTGTTTTGATTTAATTTTCATTTAATGTGATTAGAATGTATAGGATTTTTAAACATTGATTAAGAGATTGTAACTTGCATGATTACGAATACAACATATTTCTGATTGAGTTGAATATTAAGATTCACTGATGTATTTACAATTCCGAAATTGAAAATTGCTGCTAAAAAAAGATTGCTTTGAAAAAATATTGTTCTTCAGTCATAAGATAGCAAATTATCATGGTTTAATATAATCAGAATACAGCTTCAATATTGATTGGATTATTCCAATACATTCGGGTGTGCAGGAGAAGGGAGTTCCCATGACTCATGGGAATTCCAATTTTTGCATGATACATTGACTTTTGATACTAGAGTCATTATTTTCTCCCCCGCACCCTTGACTTTGGCTAATCTCCAGTGAGCCATAGGAGCTCCAAATATTTGTCAGATCTCAGAATTATCAATCTTTTAAATATGGTGTGCTTTACTCCAATGGCAATTTAATAACTTTGGTGAATAGCCTGTGGCCCTGCGCAGTGACCAGATTGTCCGGACAATCTTGTTACTGGTCATGACCAAGAGTGACCAGCAATGGGTTTAAAAGGGGCATAGCACCATGGACCAGCTATGTGCTAACATTTTTCAAAATCGGGATAGGCTTGAATGGGAAAATAAATCTACTTGTGGGTACAGGTTTAAGTGCTGTATAGGATTGCAACAAATATGCACGTGGAGGGTCAGCAAGAACTTGAAAGCATGGTTTTGCAAATATGTCCTGTGTTTTATTTTTTGGAAAGTGTGAACATGTAACTACATAACACAGTGATAAAACACTGGTGTTTGGGCAATGGGGCTGGCCATGAGCAAGGAGAAATTGATACTGTAATTTGCTCTTTGGAGTATGCAGCATGGCCGAAGTGGTAGGTTTGAAAGGGAACAAATATTCTGCTTGAGGTTACAGCCTGAAGTGATGGTCTAGATTACAACACACTTGCACGACAAGCATTAGCAAGGACCTGAAAGCATGTTTTTGGAAATATGTCTTGGGTTTTATTTTTCCAAAGTGTAAGCATGTAAGTAGAAAAACTATTGATATACATTTGGTGTCTGGGAAGTGGACCTCGCCCTCAGCAAATGCAAATGTGTACTCTGATTTGCTCATTGGGGAATGCAGAATAGCCGAAGCCCATGTCCCATGGATTTCGAGACTGGCCATGGCTGAAAGCCCTGACCACTGGCCATTTGTTACATTATTAGGGTATAGTGGAAACTGATCTAGTATGCAGGGTTGAATAAGAGGGGTGGTTTAGTTCAGCTGGGTTCATGGTTGGGCCTTATGCCATAGGCAATTAAACAATGATTTGCATCCCCAGCGTGAGCTGCTGATAACGACAGACATAAGTATGTGTTGCAATACATATGTTTCTTAAAGGCAGTTTATAGTTCTTTCACAAATATGAAAAGAGAAATTATTAATAACTTAAATACAGTGATGTAACAACATTAAACATTGTGTCTTGTAAAAAACGTATTACAGTGACACAAAAAACATTGTTAAAGGGATATTACGGTTAAGATGCATCCCACCTGTGGGACTCCTCTGCTTCAGTAGTTAATCAGTGGTGTCCCACCATGGCATTCCTTGGCATTTCCCTCCTAGGTTTGCATGAGCACTTGCCCATCCATACTGCCCCTTCTATTTATGCACTTGTTTATGTGCATGTATAGGAGCACTGTGTACAATTGTTTGCATAAGTAAGGGTAATGCAAATGCAAAAGATTTGTAGAAGATTGTTAAGTGGCATTTGGTGTGTGGAAGCTTAATATGGCCATAGGGTTATATGTACAGTTTTTGGAAGTGATTGGTGGATATATGTGTGACTGTTTGAAACAGGCATTGTGGGAGTGTTACAAATATAAAATCAGAAAGGATACAAGGGGTTCCCTGTGCGATGGTGTGCACATGCCATCCAGGTCTTTTAATGATCCATGGCCTGGAAAGGAGACTGCGGAGACCATAGAGAGGTATAAAGGTCCATCAATTATGGACCTTATTGTGTGCTAGAGAAAAGTATTTGGTACAGAAAATTGTTCCTGTCCTTTTATATTGTTCTCTGCTATACAATTGTCCATTATTCCCATTAGCATAACTCAAAATGCTAATGGAAATGTATGAGAATCTTATTGTGTCTATCTACTTTACTGAGAAATATAAAGTAGATGAGTCTATAAATTAATTTTTTCGTTTTATTTTTTAACTGAAAGGTTGTTCCTAAACCAACCTATTTTGGTGATTTTTTTTGTTTTTTACAGGATAATTCAGAACGTAAGGTGGGGAGGGAAATGAGGGAAGAGGCACAAACCAAAAATATGGATGGAAGGTGGTCAGGGGAGCATGTTGCACGTGTGTTACATCTAAGGTAGGTGGCAGTATTTCTCAAGCTCCTTGATTACAGCTTTAAAAGCACTTCAAAATTGTGATGTGTTGCAGTATATACAAAGTACTGTTGTCTTAGAAAGATATGATCAACAGCATCTTTAATCGCTTGCAAGGTAGCTGGTGGGATTTTGTGCCCCACCAAAGAAGGCTGTGTGTTTACAGTATTGGTTGAGGAAGATGAGGTGGAGGAAGACAGCCCACTACTTGATGAGAAAGGAACAAACTTTCTGAGAGCATAGCAGTGGTTAAATATGGTGTGGGGTGCATGGAAGTGGTCCTGTAGAAGTACTGTCAAGGTAGTCCGTGACTGAATTGCACTCAGTGCATTTCACTTTGGTAGCTTTAGCGTTTGGTACATTTCCAACAGTGGTAAACAACTTCCCCACCCATGATTCTCTCTGGCTGCTAGAGGTAGGCACTTCCTCTACCTCATCTTCTTGGTTATCTTCATTGTCTTTTGAAGTACTGTGCTTTTTTGTTGTGTAGATCCTCCAGCTGGTGGTGGTGGTGGTGGTGGCTCTTGGGGAGGAGGGATGGCAATAGCTGATACCATTACTAAGATAAATAGCAGTTTTTGCTAATATTCTTCCAAGTATGTGCTGTGTGCTAGATTGTTGAATAATAATGAGTAAGAATAGGTATAGGGGCTAAGCAAGGGTAAATTTTGAGCTTCCTAGATCAGCTGAAAATGCAGTTCCAAACTGTTCGCGAGGCATCGACCCGTTTGCGAAGTGTGGATGTGTTCACGAACATGTCATCATGCCAAGCGGGCATGTGTGCTCCTGTGACACTGCCCGAAGAGTACGCAATGACGTCAGACGTTCGCGAACATCGACGAACACAAGAACAGAGGAAAACGTGGCAGAAAGTATATAGAAGTGTTAAAAATGGTCCTAGAAGGTGGGGAATGGCAGAGTTTTAAGGTGACAAATTGTAAATTGGACAAAAATGCTGCTATGTTGGGGTAAATGTGATATTACTAAGTTGTAGGAATTTAGCGTGCACTGGTAAAAATCCATAAAATTAACAGAACAAATGTTGTTAAAGGGACCTTACGATTAAGTTGTACAAATAAAAATCTATGAAATTCACTGCAAAAACTTTGTTAAAGGGACATCATGTTTAAGTTGCACTAATAAAAACCTATGAAATTCAATGAAAAAACATTGTTAAAGGGACATTATGGTTACAAGTAAAACCAAAAACCCCAGAAATTCACCAGTTATGGTAAGTTAAGGAACCATAACTCGCACAACCACCATGCACTGCTATACAAACACAGAGGACATGAAAAATGACATCACAAATGTCATTGATGATATCACTGATGACATCACATATTACTTTATTTTTAGTAAACAAGGGTTGAGTTTATAATCTTGGAAACAAGATGTTAGGTGTGATTGGGAGATTTAGCATGAACTACATTATGTATTAAAGAATGTATTCATGTAAACACATATGTTAGTGTTGTTGTTAGTAGAGGAACCTAATCATACATACATATAGGCAATGGTTGCAGCAAGCACCATAGAAGTACAATATTTTTAATCTGGTAATTTCCAATAGTAATATAATAAATGCTAATTTATGACAGTTTTGAGTAATGTTAAACATGGAATAAATAGGTAACAATTGAAATCTTACCACACACTTGTGTTAGTAGATAACATATATATTAAAACACACAATGCATACGAATTAGAGGCCATACAGATAAACTAAAGTAAGGAAGAAAGAAACGAAAGCACCAAAAAATGACAATAACATGACAGTTAATGATCATGTACACAAATTAATTGTGTGTTTGAGGTGTGCTTATTGCCCCATGTATGTGCACTATGAGCTCAGATTACACACTAAAGAAAGTGCTTTAAGAACATATAAAAAAAGTTAATGTTTAGATATACTACACCGTTAAAATTTTGGAAATTCTCCTAAACAAAAAAATTGCTTAATCATATCAGTAAACAAAAACAAATTACCCAGATATGTGATATCATCAGTGATATCATAAATAACATTTGTGATATCATCTTTCATGTTCTGGGTGTTAGTCTTAGCAGTACATGGTGGTGGCACGACTTATGGTTGCTTAGCTTACTTGTGACCATAATGTCCCTTTAACAATGTTTATTCATTGAATTGTGTGGGTTTCTGTTAGTGCAACTTAACCATAACGTCCTTTTAACAAAGTTGTTCTTTCGAAGCTGTAATAAAGCAGCATGAGAAACACTGCGCCCCATCTTAAAATTAATGAACACCCAACTCTCTCCCTGTCAACCTGCCTCTTTTTATCTGTGGTGGTGTATCTTCCCATATTTCCCTCCCCACATAACTTCCTAACCTCTCCTGAAAAAAAACAAAAAAACACAAAATAAATAAACACAAAAAGGTTCCTTTACGTACCACCTTTCACAATTTAAAAACAGAAGTAAAAAAATAGGCTTAGAGAGTCCATCTACTTTACATTTTTTGATAAAGTAGTTGGACTCAATAAGATTCTCCAACATTTCCATTACCATTGTGTACTATGCTAATGAAAATAATGTAAAATGTTTTACTAGACAAAAATAAAAAAGCAGAGAAACAATTTTCTGCCCCAAATACGTTTCTCTTGCATACAACAATGGCCATAATCAATGGACCTTCATAACTATCCATGGTCTCTGCAGTCCCCTTTCCAGATCAGGCCTCATTGAAACACCCGGATAGCACGTGTACACCATCGCACAAGACAGCCATTCTAGCCTTTTCACTTTTATGTTTGCAATACTCCCTCATTACATGTTTTCAAACAGTCACCGATCCATTAACCAATAATTTCCAAAAACTTTACATGTAACCGTATGAACATATTAAACTTCCGCACACCAACTGTCACTTAATATTCTTCTACAACATGTTTCCATCTGCATTTCCTTTACTTATAGAAACAAATTCTACACAGTAATTCTATTAATGCACATATGTAGAATGATAATTGTATTAGAGAAAGGGAGAGTAGGGATTAGCAAATACTCATGGAAGGCCAGGAAGGAGGAACCAATGGGTGCCAAGGTCAGAGGCTACTACCTAACTGCTTGGCCAGATGAGTCTCAAGGGTGGGGTGCATAGCCTCTAGAAAGTTAACCCGCAAGGGCAGTGCTGAAGGAGGGGTTGAAGGGGGGTACTGGTCTCAACTAGTTATAGTGCCTTGAACCTATAAAGTTAATGATGCACCAGGCCACCAGTATTAGCGGCAGTGGGATAAACTAGCAGAGAAATGAGAAAAGGAAAGAAAAATACAGGAGGAGAGTTTTGAAAGTTTCCAGAACATAAGAAAGTCCAGCTCAATGTCTTAAACGGGCAGGAACACTGTTCAAAAGAAAGGCACCAGCTAAACAGAGAGATCTACCACTCCCTCTCTGTCTGTAGAAGCATTTAACAAACAGACAATTGAACTTAAACAAGCAGAAGGCTCTAGCAGGATAGTATTTAGGGACATAAAGTTGCAAATAGCGTGTTCCCAGACCCCAGAAAGCCTTGTGGATGATGCAGAGGGTCTTCCATTTTGTCCTTACAGCCACCAGAAGCCAGTGCAGAAATTGTAGGGCTTCTGAGATACGATGCCTATCCTTCAGGCCAAGCATAACTCTTGATTCTAGATTAGCCTAAAGGTCCATACAGAAGAAAGGGGGAGGTTGACAAAGAGGCTTTTACAGTAGTGCAGCCTACAGAAGACCAAGGTTCTCGAGTTATTCACCTTGTAAGGGAATGTAAAGAAACATAGAATTCCTGCAAAGAGGTGAAGCTCAAAATGGACCTTCTTCAAAAGGTCAAACATGTGAGGAGTAAAGGAAAGGGAGTAGTTAAAGATAACCCCCACATTTTTGGCCTCAGAGAAGTGTCCCAATAACAAAAATCTTTATATTACTGCCATTCACACAGAGACCGTTAGACGCACACCATGCCTGGAAAGAGATAGACAATCAGGGATCAGAGAGGCACATAAGAAAGTGATAGAGGAAAGTTTAAAATAAAGTTGTGTATCATCACCATAAAACTGCAACTTAGTTCAGAAGGAGCAGATGAGGTGAGCCAGAGGGACAACATACATATTAAAAAGCCACAACGATAGGATAGAACCCTGGGAGATGCTGCAGGTAGAGACGCAGGCAGTGCACGACAAATGGCCCAGTTGCACCTGGAAATGGCAGTTAGGCAGGAAAGAGGTCAGCCAGTCCAGTGGCCAGTGTATGATCCCATAGGTATCATGGAGGCGTTCAATAAAGATAGAATGATTCACCTTTTCAAAGGTGGATGACCAACCAATAAGAACTATCTCAATTGTACTACAATCAGAAATACCATATACTCTTCAATTAGATAACTACACAAATTTGGTATACACATATTACTATAGTGCATGTGGCCAGTGGCCAGATTCTTGGGGACACGACCTATGGCCATGCCCCCTAGAATCTGGCCACTGGGCACAACCACCAACATACTATTAAACCATATAAAAAGTATGTACAATAGAACCTTGAATAACAAAATGCACCCAGATACCCCACCCACCCCTAATTCCAATAACGTTGTCCGTTGACACAAAGATTCACAGCACACACGCCATCACCTAGACTGCTTTTTCAGTTATAAAAATAATCTTTATATCAACTTTGTTCCATTCTCCCACCCTTTCCAAGCCCTCTTTTATCCACAAAATAACCCCAAATATATTTTCCAGATTTCTTTTCCTCGTGCCCCAATAAGTAAATCACAGTAAGCATTTGTCCTTGCGGAGAGGCAACCCCACTGTCCATGCACTACAGTTATATCACTATTTTTTATAATTGCATTTAGACACTTTGGAAAAATAAAGCACAAGACAAATGTGCAAAAGCATGCTTTCAGGTCTTTGCTGATACTCCTCGTGCAACTCCACTGCAACATTTCAAGCTGTAGCCGCAAGCAGAGTATTCTTTTCCATTCAAATCTAAGGCTTCGGCCATGCCACATGCCCCAAAAAAGTAAATCAGAGTACACATGTGTCCTTCCTCAGGCATAGACCCATTGCCCAATTTTATATCACCCTTTTCTGAACTTACATGTGAACACTTTAGAGAAAATAAAATACAGGACAGATTTGAAAAACCATGCATTGAGGATCTTGCTGATGCTCCTCCCAAATGTTTGCTGCAATCGTATCCAGCACATCGGGCTGTATACACAAGCAGAATTTTTTTTCACATTGCGACCTACCCCTTTTTCAAAGAATTTTAACACATAGCTGGTCCATGGTGCCCATGTGCACTTTAACCCTCTTGCCAGTCACTCATGGTCATGGCCAGTAGCCAGATAGTCAAGCTCATTGCCTTTGGCCATAACCCAGACAATCTGGCCACTACCCATGTCCAAAGGCTGTACCGCAGTCACCAAAGATATTCCACTATTTTATGTACCTACATTATGACACTTTTCAAAAAAATAAAACACAGACACATTTGCAAAACCACGCTTTCAGGCCAATACTCCTTGCAGGAGTTTTCTACAAATCCCTCCATGTGAAATTTTTTCAAAAGTGTCAAAATTTACATAAATAAGTTAGACCGCACTTAACAAAATCCATGTAGACTTTCCACAAACATTGATGTTGGGTCTATAACGTTTCTGAAAGCTTTTGTGCAAATTTGTCAAACGGCAACAAAGTACATATTTTCAAGCCCCCCCTCTAATTTTGGCCCCTCTTGACAAAATCTGGGTCTGAAACCATTTTGAAAACGTTTGTGCAGATTTGTCAAATGGCACCAGATGTCTAAGCCTTTCAAAGATTGTGCAACCCTCATTCTAATTTTGCTCCCTCTTAGCGAAACAGCACCAACTTTCACAGAACCATTCAGGGTCAGATCCAAAATGATGTTGCAGAATTGTATGCAGTTTCATTGAGTGGCACCAAAGTTGCAAGCCATCCAAATACTGCTTTCACCAACACTGCAATGCACAAATATGTATAGATACCCCCGAACATCTGAGATGTCCGCAGACATCACATGGCTGCCCCAGACAGCCAAACCGTTTGCGGACTTCGGGGAGGGCAAAACACCAATTTATTTGGCTTTTTATAGCCATATCCCATCCTCATCACCCCTCACCTGCCGGAGATTGTTTTATTAGTTTAACAAGAGCAATCTTGTGTTTTTGAATGTGTTTTCACCATGCTGTCTGCAGACAACAGCGTATGTCAGAGAATCCAACATGGCAGACGTTTAAATAAATTTGACGCACCTCACATTTTCTATTGAACAATCAGCGTGCACGTCCGATGTCCGCAGACATCACATTGCCACCTGGGCCAATCGGAGGCCTGTCTGCAAAAATGACAATGAATTGAGTCAGCAGACCGAACCCAGATACCACTAATTATTTTCGACCTTCTTTATAGCCATTTTGAAATGACTAGACAGATTTACACCAAACTTACAAAAGCAGTGCTTCTGTTTGATACATGTCTGGTAGTACTTGTCGAGTGCCTGTGGTGAAATGATAACTAGAAGGTGCTGTGCTTTAGTGATGATGGGCTGTGGCTAGAGGCCCAGCCCATTTCTCTGTCGGCAAGCACCTCTGGTTTATTGTAGTGGGACAACATTATCCCCTTTAGCCTTTAACTAGTCATTGCACTTTCAGGATGCTGCAGCATGAAATTGTAGAAGTATTCCGAACGACATATACAGTTGCCAGAAATGTGCTTTATCATCTGTTTTTGCCACAGCCTCACTGTGGCTCACACCTTCCTCTGAACGTAGTGATCTTAACATTTGAAGTTCAAATATGTGCGTATGCCTTCATATCTTCTATCCTGTTTCATCTGTGTGTAAAGCTAGCTGATGCACAGCAAGGAATGGCATGATGAGGGTATTAACATTTTTATGTGTGCCTCGTTAATGTTTGTGCTCTGTCACAAGTCACAAACAGTGCTCCCATTAATAACAATTTGATTTCAGATCCTTTCTTTCTAATGTGCTTTTTCTGCTAGAGCGAAATCCTAGAAAGTCGATTGGGGCTACATGCAAGGTTCTTTAAGGTACTTACACTTTGTGAAGGCATCATAAAGCAAGACACAGACAACAGATTCATAAAACAAACACTTTTATTAACTAAAATGTCAGGGTGGTGTAAGGCCTAACTTGCCCTATGCTAAGGTGGAATTTCCCTACCTAAAGAAACAAAGGATAGTCTGAGTCAGGACTAAAGCTATACAATTGTAGGGATTTCAGCACCAAAAGAATTAGTGTTCCAATTGAAGGTTCTGAGCTTCTTCCAGCTCTTGGCTTGCATTTTAGCCCATTCCCCAAGTTTAAAATAGTTCCACAGAAAGGAGCTTGGGGTTCTCTTCCCCAAGCTTAACACAGTTCAAAAGGGTCTGGGGGGTTCACTTCCCCAAGTTCAATACAGTTCTCTTGACTTTCGATAAATACTCCGAACCAACTTTGCAGCCTTCCAGACTTTTCAATGGTTCACTTTGCTTGTTCTTTACAATACTTGATAGGAACAACAGTTTCAGTAACTTAAACTCCAAGTAGGGGTTACTCAGTCTAAGCACAGTTGTCAGACCACACGGTCCACCCATTACAGTATTATCATGCAACTGATAATATTATTATATTTGCTTGTTCTCATTGGACTTTCTTGTCAACACAGGCTCCCTATCTGAACCTGTATTAATTTTCCACTTGCAGTTCTTTTTTATCCTTGGCAGCATCTTGCCTCTGCCACGATGTGACGTTCACATCATTCACTTTGTGGGCTGCTTTCCTTGTCAACACGTTGTGTGCCGACCTTGATTGTCCTGCTGTGTTGACAAGTCCACCCCCTCTGTACTCTGTCTAGTCTGCTACCTGTTCCCTCACCATCCCTCATTTCCCATTGTCTCTCTGTGCTGTATTCTGCTCAGCCCTTCATCCGCTCCCAACCCTTTCCTCTATGTGGTCACTGTTCTTCTATGCATATTAACTCCACTCCAGCTAGCAGTGTTTTTATTTCCCAGTCCTATACCCCCCTTCTTACTCCCCTCGCCGTGCCCTTGTGGCTTCAGCCTGGTTAGATGTACCTCACTCTCTGCATTTTGTTACAGCACTCTCTATCTCTCCTATCTTCTCAAATTGCTTCTCTGTCTCTTACCCTCCACCCCTTGCTAAGTCTGGCAGGAAGAGACTCAAGAAGGCCATACTGCGCTCTAACCCAGGGCTTCAAATTTCAGACACCTACATCACTGCCTCTGCCAGAGAGTCTGTCAATGACATACTCTTTGTCATTTCCTCACCCGACCCATGGACCCTCCATATGATCACTCTTCTCCCTCCTTTCACTTCCTATCCCATCAATGGTGGTACCTGTTGGGAGGTCATCATCAATGTCTACTGCAATTGTACCATCATGGTACATGGTCCTCAATCCAACCTTCTACTCCTTGATAGGCTCCTCCCCCACCTTATCAACCTCCTTCCTCCTTCTGCACCAGCTTCTTTGGCATACCTGGCTCTCTTGTCAGCTGTGCCCACCTTTGCTCCCTTGCCGCCTCCAATCATCCCTTCTACACATGTCAAGGCCTCCTTGCCACCATCCCATCCATTAACAACCCTGACAGCCTCCTCCTCATTGGTGAACCTGCCACCCACTAACACTGTATCTGTGGCTCCCTCACCCCCTGCAGTCCCTCCTGCACAGCCTCCCTTCTCAACCACTATGGTCCCGGCTCCCTTGCCGGCCTTGGCTCCTTTGCCCCCCTCTACTTCTGTCCCTCAGCCACTCTCGTCACATATGGGGGGACCACTGTCTCCTGCTCCCCCAGAAGTCTCTCACTGATGGCAATTTGCTCCACATTGCCACACTTAACACTTGCTCCGTTGTCAAACACTCCTCTGACATCTACAACCTCCTTGAACTCCTGGATCTTGAGGTTCTTGCCCTCACTGAAACCTTTTTCAAGGATAGCTCTGTCACAAGATTTGACACACACTACTCCCAGAAGGCTACATGATACTCTCACTGCCTAGACCAAACAGACCATGTGGGGGAGTTGCATTGATCTTCCCTGAGTGGATCCCTGTGTCTGTCATTCCCACTCAGGCCTACTCATCCTTTGAGTGCTTGGTCTGTAGGCTCTCCCTCTCTCCTAGCTCCTAACTCCTGTTGGACACCTTCTATCGGCCACCTGGTCAGCCCTTCTTCTTCCTTTCATAATGGGCTGACCTAGCCTCCTCTCTCCTTTGCTCCTCCTTGCAACTCCTCCTACTGGGTGATCTCAACATCTATCTTGACTCACCTGATTCCTCAGGACTTTTCCGCAACCTCTACGACTCTCTTTCTCTTTCCATCTTACCCTCTGGCCCAACCCAATGCACACCACTGGAAACAGCTTGGATGCTCTCATCTCAACTGACATTCCTCTATCTCTCTCACTCCTTCTCTCTCCTGGACTCATCGCTCTCTCCTCTCTTCAGACTTGAAACGCTCTTCTCCTCTTGCATCGGTAAGCCTGCCACTGCCTCCCATCTACAAGATCAGCCAACCCATGAAACGAGTGTCAGTAGCTGCCTTTGCCTCCACCTATACTGTGCCTTCCACTCCTGGGGCTGACTCCCACCCTGACACAGCCCTCCCTAACTTTAAACTCTCCTTTTCCAACACTCTTGATATTTTTGCCCCTGTCATGAGGGTACGACTGAAGCCTACCAAAAAGTGCAACTCTTCGTTTGACTCTGAACTGGCTACTCTTAAATGCAAGTGCAGGGCAACCAAACGGAAATGGGATTCCTCGGGCGCACCATCTGACAAACTGGCCTGCCGCCTCCTCCAAAGGCAATATAGACTCTGCATCAGCTCCAAGAAAAGAATCTTTATTCAAGCGTGCATTTCTGCAGCATCCAATAACAGAGCCAAACTTTTAAAAGTCTGCAAGGAACTAGCCAACCCAACCGCAGCCTCCTCCACCATTGCTCCCACTCAGGCCCTTTGCTCGGCCCTGGATGCACACTGCACCTCTAAAACACAGGATATCCTGTCATCTCCCTCTTCCTCACCACCTCATGCACCAACATCTCTTGTACCACCCTCGGCCTCCTCCTCCCCTCCCCTTCTTCTCTCTTCTTTCTCTGCCTTCACACCTGAGGAGGCCACCTGGCAGGTCCGATCTATGAAAGCCTCCTCTAAACAGGTGGACCCTTGTCCCTCCAAAACCATCAGGGACAGCATTGACTCTCTTGCCCCAGCTTTGGCCAACCTTTGCAATCCCTCCTTTGCCACTGGAGTTTGCCCAACTGCTCTTAAGCGCTCCCTTAGACACCCTCTCAAAAAACGTTCTGCTGACCCTTCCATTTTGGCAAACTATCGCCCAATCTCTGTCACCCCTTTCCTGGGCAAACTACTGGAGAGGTTGGATATTTCCCAGTTTACCCTACACACTGAATATGTTTGTTGCTTCCATGACCACCAGTCTGACTTTAGAGCATCCAGAGGCATGGAAACTGCTCTTCTGAACACCTGTGAAGATATGCTCTCAAATCTTTATTCTAACCCTCTCTCTGTCCTCATTCTACTCGACCTCTCCTCTGCCGGCAAAATGGTGAACAACAACACCCTTTTCCCACAACTCCATGAAACCCTTGGCATCAATGATCAGGCCCTGGTGTGGCTGACCTCCTTTCTCTTTTATCTCCCATCCCAGGTGGAACTTGGGTCTTTCTTCTCCCCTATCACTCTCTCTACTTGTGGTGTCCCCCAGGGATCTAACCTATCCCCCGGGTTCTTCAATGGCTACAGAATGATAGCCACCTTCACAAATAACTTTCAGTGTTGTGCAGATGACACGCAGCTCTCCTTCAGGCAACCCTCAGCCTCTTCTTCCTCACTCATACCTGACTGTCTGCACTCAATTCAGTTGTGGAGTGCTGCAAACGGCCTCTGCCTCAATGCCAGTAAAACAGATATTGTCCGCATCGGGACCCCTGCTCCTGCCTTCCCTCTTTCTCTCTGTCCAGCCTCCCTTGGTCCTGCACCTTCACCTACCCAGTAGGCAAAGAACCTAGGGGTCATCTTCAACCCCACTCTCTCCTTCTCGTCTCACATCACAACATCTCTCAAAAGTCATACTACCAACTGCAAATTTTCAGAGGTATTCTACCTTTTTTCACCTTCGCCCAGAGGCTCACCATCTCCAGAGCACTGGTCCTCCCTAGGCTGGACTACTGCCACAGCCTCTTACTCAACCTGCCCTCTTCTGCCCTCCGTCCTCTTCAACCCATCCAGAACAGAACTGAAAGACTTATCCTTGGCCTCAAGACCAGGGACTGCATCTCTCCAGCGCTGAAATCCCTTCACTGGCTTCCCGTGACTGCAAGGATTAGGTTCAAGACCCTTTGCATTGTCCACAAGGCTTTCTGGGGCCTAGGCCCACCCCATCTACAATGCTCGCTTCCTAAATACTTGCATTCCCAAACCCTCCAACTCTCTGCGGGTGAGCCACTTCTCCAAGCAGAAACTTGGGGTCGATCTTTATCCTCTGCAGGTGCCTCCCTCAGGAACAGCATGTCTGCCTCTCTCTGTCTTGTGCCGATCTCCTTAAATTCCAGAATCTCCCCAAGACTTTCCTCTTCACATCCTCCTTCTCTCTCCCCCTCCTCTGCTAACCACCTCTTTCTGCTCTCTCCGCCTCTTCTGCTCAGTTTTGCTGACTGGCTGCCTGGTGCGCCTTGAGAGCCTCCAGGTCCCAAGCTTTCCTTTTATGTTCACCTGCATAATCTGAATGTACCAAGCCTAGTAAGATTGTTTGTCCTGTCCTTCCCTATTTCTTCCCCTCCCATTCATGTTTGCGCTTTAACACACATGGGTATAAGCGCATAATAAATAAACAATCAATCAATCTATTTTACAGCTAATCGAAAAGCCTGATTTTTCATATGTGTATTGATCATGCCCAGATGTTTTGCAAAATAATCAGGGATTGTGGTGCTACAATTTCCAAGTGTAGGACTTTCCTGGCAGCCGTAAATGATTGGGTCAATCTCAACAAGCTAAAATGCTACCTGTTAAAAGTGAGATTATCATGTTTTCTCTTCCTGCTACTCAGGATTTCAAATTGAAGTTACCAGTTTGCTTTGGTAAAACACTGTATTTTTGGGAGAAACATAAATCCTCTCTATTGCGCAAAATAACAACTTGTGAATGGGGAATTTCAACAGGGCTGCCCGCACCATACACATATGTTGTTGGTATATGACATGATAGTTACTTTATATAGCGCCTACACACAATGTGTTTCAAAGCGCTTCAAGGCAAGGGAGGGAAAAAGGGAAAATGCAATGACATTCTTACAGGCCATGAACAGTAAGGATGTGAAATTAACTATCATACTCGATCTGACGACATTTCAGATAGTACAAGAGCTAAGACACAGATAAGGAAGGGAGGGGGAGATTGGGAAGGAAATGGGAACAGACAGGCGACTACCGTACTAGGCCTGACAACATTTCTGGTATAGCTGGAGAAAACAAAAGGTGGGGGAGAGGGGAGCAGAAAGGGAGGGGAGGAACAAAACAAGTGACAACCGTACTAGACCTGACGACATTTCAGATAGTGCTGGAGGGGGTGGGTTCAAGAAAGGGGAGGGAGGAGACAGACAAGGTTGCTATCATACTAGGTCCAGGGACAATTCTGATAGAGTAAGTCCATAGAAGAAAGTAAGGGGAGAAGGGGAGGAGATCGGAAAAGGGAGAAAGGGAGAGTAGGAGAGCACAGTCCAAAAGAGTGGAGGAGCAAGAGGAGAGAGCAAATACAATTTCTGAAGTCAGTAGTTACACATAAAGTTGCAAGCCTGCATGCAAGATTAAGATGTGAACAGCATGATTCAGGGCTACCATGATTACAAGATGCAAAGGAGTTGAGAAAGGGTGACGCACTGTGAATCAATGAAGTCCATAAATGCCAAATCCAGCTTTGGCCACAAGACGGTGATAGTGAAACTAGAATGTATCAGGACAGACTCCTGCAGAAGAAGGCTGGGGTGGGTAAAGAGGGCAGGGTACAAGAATCAAGCAAAACAGGCAACACCTGTGTGCGAGAAGAGTGGGGGGCACAAGGGAAAATCATGGGCGGACCAAGGGGTGGGTGGGGAAGGCCTGTGTGGACAGAGGGGGTAAACACATGTTCATGCATGCTTATCTGCTGTCTGAGCAGGGGTTCGGGCCCTGGGTCCTCCTGGTCCGAACAGGTCCAAACATGAATTGCCCTTTTCTTCGACTGCCCTTTGCTTCAGATGCCTGGGCGAGCAACGCCTTTGATCTGAGAGTTAAGAGCAGGAAGGAAGGGACAGGGCTAAGAAGGTGGGGGGTGCTTAGGCCAGGTGACCTAGATCCACTTACACCTGATTCCCATTAGCAAAGGAAAAGTGGCAGGAGAGCTCCTTAAGGAGGGAAAAGAGCGGCAACCAGGAAGGCACCAGGTGGGTTGGGCTTGCTAAGTGGGAAAAAGAGCAGCATCCTGGAAGGCACCAGGTGGGCAGGGCTTATGCCAGGTGACGTAGATCCACTTTTACCTGCTGCCCATCTCTCAAAGGAAAAGAGGCTGGAGGGCTCCATAAGTAGGGAAAAGAGCGGCAACTAGGAAGGCACCAGGTGGGCGGGGCTTAGGCCAGGTGACCTAAAGGCTAAAGGGAGCTTAGCGCAAGTCCAACATTGAGTATAGAGGGAAGCACATCAGGAAGGTATAGAGGGAGGAAAATAGACAAAAAAGACACCAAATTCTGAGTCAAAAATTCCTGAATGTGATGGATCTTCATAGGGTTCCAAGTCATTCCAATGAAGTAAATGACTTTGATGCAATTTACTTTGTTGTAATTACTTTGAAAAAACACATCAAAATGCTTTATTGGGGGGAGTGTCCCCCATACCCACTTCCACTCCACTCCCACCACCACCCCAACCCCCTCACGACCCTCCTTTTATCCCTTACCCCACAAACATATGTCCATTTCGAAGTGTTTTCAAAATAGTGTCCACGAAGTAAATTACATCAAAGTAATTTGCTTTGTGTAAACCACGTGATACCCTTCATATAACTGTTTCATGTGCACAAAAGACCTAGAGGTGGTGTTGATTAGTTATGGACGCTGAGCTCACTCACCACCACCACATGTCACTGATATCTTAATGAGCTGATGATTGCCTCTCTATTTCCACAGAGATTAATCATAGTCAACACCTCTGTATCATCTCGGCTAGGATCCTGTAGTGGAATGTATTTAGGACAACCTAAATTCAGACTTGCAAACCATCAGCATATTGAAATGTGGACGACCAGTCTCATCGAGGATGCTGTGCTCATTGAACTCCTGGACTAAGATCGGTCCTTTGGGTCTCTATGGGCTCCGGCATAGAGTGCACATCACTGTGGTTGGTGCACATGGCACACCATAGACATGTTTTTTTTTTTCGTTTTCTTTTTCCCTAATGATATCTGTGAATTATGTTACCCATTGACTATGTTGATCATCTGATACGTGCTGACTGCACATTCCGAAGGCCCATGTTACCCGATTGGCCAGCAGGTTTTTTTTCATTTTTTGGCTGTGAAGCTCCCTATCCATATAAGGACTTTCTATGATCAGTCATTTAGTCTACCAGGGTGCCGTTAACAATGATTAGACCCAGTAGGATAAGTCAACTAGTCATTCCATATGTACTATGTCTTTGCCTCAACGTCACAATTCTAATCGGGGTCAAAGTTGCACTTGCATTTTTTTTTTTGTTTTGTTATATACCAGTCAAGGGTTTATACCAATGCTGTCTTGTTTTCTCATTTATTACTGTATCTTTTTATTTAATGTGCTTTGCACGCACATGTCGCCTAACGACCACTTTGCAAACCTTAGTGTTGCCTAATGTGAATGACATTGCTTTGCAGGTTGCCATAAGGCAACAGTGGGATCCTACATTATTTGGCGATGGGAGCTTCAAGGGACCACACGTGATGGAATAGGTAGACGTATCTTTTGTGACATGGTTCAGTGGGAGAGATTGTGAGAGATCATGTCATATTGGCACATATTTCAAAGGTTGAGCAGTTTTGAACCGTAAAAATGGTTTTCCTTCGATAATGCAAGCCTTGTCCGTGTCTGAATATTACAGCTGACCATCTGGATTTTTGATGGAATATCCCCATCTGGATTACAATTGAATTTGGCATGTCTGATGCAGTGTGCTGAGATCGGTCTAAGGAGCAGGGTTCAGTATTACGTAGTCCGGATCACTACCTTTGCATGATTTACAAGCAGTACATGTGCTCTTCACACTGAGTATCAGCTTCATTCGGAGATTCAATGCTGGGAGTATTTCTTATTCTAGGTGGAGGATGACCAGGAAGTTGCCTAGCACAAACATTACATGTTGCATACATGTATCCCTAAATATTAGAACATCTGTATCCTGGCAGTTCAATTGCTTGGAATGCAGAGACAGATACATGTCTGGTGCATGCCTTCATCCCATTTAATCCAATAGATCTCTTTGACTCATTATTTTAAATGTAACATGCTACGCACATTGGTGGAATGTTGTACCAGATTCATAGTCCCTTTCCCTCCTGCTTCCATATTGTTACAGGCCAACGACCAGTGTAGCACGTGAAGGCTATATTATACATGGAGTAAGAATTCCGGTTCTTCCCTAAGTAACTTTATCCCCTAGAGGGTCAGAAATACTATACAAGTGCCATCTCTTTTGCACACCACTATTCCTTTGAAAATGTTAGGCAGATGAGCATGGTAGCACAGTGAATGCAGTGTGAATTTTATATTTTACACAAAGGGTCCCAAGTTGCAAACCAGTATTTACTGCACTTCTATGGAAGTGGATGTGATCCTAAATGCTGTGAGTATGAGAAAAACCGAACGTCTGCCTGGCATAGCTGATGTTATGCGGATTAGTATACTTACCCTAATGTTCCTGATCCCACAATAGCTGAGGGCTTCCTATCTGTGAAGGAATCTCAATATATCATCATGCTTTGGAACTAATTGCTTTTTCTTAATTAAAACAACCAGAAGTAATTTGAATTCTCCCTGCAGACTGTAGTTTGAGAGATTTCAAAAGTTAACCCTTTGCACTCTTCCAGCTCATGCAAGGATGACAAAGGGGAAACCCACTGCATATCCTTTTTGTGGACATTGCTGGAACCAGACAATTCCATTTGGAAAGAATCAAATGCATTGCTAGAAGGGCATGATGAAACAGGCCTTTTTTGAAATATGAAATCGTTACACAAAAGCCAAAGCACTACACAACTCCGGCTGCTTTATCTGCTCAACCATGACTGTCAGCAGACACAAATGAACGGGTCAATGAAACAAACACAAACCCCTCAAGCACATGCGGGAACAAAATATGCAGCTTTTCTCGAACACATAGAGAGATACGTGCCTGACCTGTTCCCCCTATGGACAAAACTATTCACTTTATTATTTACAGGTGAATTTCGCCGCCGTTTCTGGTTAGATTTGGATGGTCCTGCGTTTGTTAAACAGTGAAATTGAAGCGCATGTGACTCCATTCCATAAATATAGGAATGATTTTTGCCCACTACATAAGCACATTGCTAGGGCATTAGCAGTGCAATGAAAATCACAATGTGCAATGTAATGACATGATCCTATGGCGTAAGCCGTAAAAATGCATGGGGGTGCTCCTTCAAAGATGCAACATAAAGTGACATCACAGGGATGGAACAGATCGGAAAGTGAAATATGCAATTGTAATTCAATTGATCTTTCCCAATCGAAGACAAATTTGTATTGACCTCTCAGAAGACTAATCATGAACACCCAAAAAGTAACCCAAGAGTGGAGTGCTTCCTATAATGTTACTGGCAAAGCATAAAATAGGGGATTACATCTAAAAAAGGTGTATTTTGATATTCACATAGCGTAAAACCATAATGGGACATTTCACAGGCACCAGGGCCTGATCTTCACATTGTCTTGTGTACATTTTTGACCTCTAAACCTGTTGCTCCTGCTTCGCATCCCCACTTCACCACGTTCAGCAGCAGGTTTAACACATTAATCCAAAAGAAGTGAGCACACTATTGTTTTTTTAATTCCTCAAAGGGAATTAATCCTGTGGGAATTAATCAAAGCCCATAAATAAACAAAACTGAAGGGCCACAGTAAGCATGGCCTGCTAGCTTTCATCAAAGAAAATAAGAAACACCTTCACCTAGAAACTGGGCCTCTTAAGGCAGACTGTGGGGGGTTCTGCACGTAACACAAGGATGTGATATGTGAAATGTAATTACAAAAGGAAAAGCAGCCTTTTTAATTTACAGTGGCAGAAGAAATCCAAAGGAAACTTTCACATGAAAATCAGGGTTTTCAAACAATGACACCAAAATTACTTTGCATGGGTGTTTGCAATATAAAGCAAGACAAGAGAAAAATATTACCCTACAAGCATAAAGATGTCAGTGAAAAGACATGGTCAAGGTTTTCAAAAAGTAATGCATATTATGCTTCATATGAAAAGCCCACTTTGTTTCCTTGAAAATGTTCCTGTGGGCTCGAGGCAGACCTTTTTGCTTGCTGTGGGGCAATTTTCATAAAGGACTCCTCCACTGAAACCTGCCCGGCATCACAGCTGTTTACAACTTCAATAATGTGTGGCTTCTAAGATGTGTTGAAAACAGACTTATCCCAGACTTGGTGTCTCAGAAAGCTCATTTCTGTGCAGAGCAAATGGCTCTAGCCAGTGCATGACTAGAATGTCGGGAGGGGGGTCTCTTTGTGGCTGGTGCATCCCAGGTATTTACCAGCTGCAGCCTACACGTCAAACAACAAAGACACTAATAAAACACTAGCAACAAATGGCAAATGGTACTGGAGACAGGAAGGCTCCAGTTTACATAACCTGAAGAATTGCTATTAATTAAAAAGGTCTTATCATTAAGACATTTTTCTCGGAAACCCTAAATTGTACTTCCTTAATTTCTGTGTCATTGTTTAGGAAATTTCCAGCAATGTTGTCAAAATAAAAATAAAAATCATCCACCTGCGACTTAAGGAATTGTAATGGCAAGCTAAAAGTTGTTGAAGGCTACTATCAACATGATCCAGATTTAAAAGTTGGTTTAAAATTAGGTATGTGGGGAATAAATTGCATGTTCCAAACGATTATGCTTTTTGTAAAAATTGCGGGAAATTGACAAATTGCAGTGCAACATGGTGCAGACCCAGCTGTTGTTTTATTGAATGCAGCATGATTAGCTGAAACAGAATGTATATATAATATGGCAGTTAGTAGTAAATCACAACAATTTTGACACATGACTAGATTTTTGCCAAAATTTAACATGAAAACAAAAGGGGATTACAAATCTGAATTGCCATATGCCTGCTCCAGACTCTTAACCAATACACAGTGAGAGGCTGGATTTGGGAGGAGAGAGAAGGGTAACCTGCCAATCCTCATTGCACAAAACTCTTGTAGGGGAACTGCCCAATGTGGTATACTTGATGGTGTCATATACAGTGTTTGCACTTTGAGAAAAGGACCGAGATGCTAAAATGTACCATCTGACAACTGCAAGTAAACACCAAAAATAGAATTTGCTGAAATGCATCTGGGTGAAGTGGTCTATTGCTGGGAAGGCCTAAAAGCTGACTGGGTCCTATGTTGAAGAGCTTGGTACCATTCTTGAGAGTGGAGTGATCAGACCCTGCCCTGTCCTTGCAGAGGGTCCTGACATGCAGCTGGATTTTCTGAACTTTAAACAGAGATTTTCTTTGTAAATAGAATTGAACGCTTTGCAACCAAAAGGTGGACAAATCTGCTGGTCTTAGTTCCTTTTCCCTTTATAGTGGGAAGGGTGGGGGTCTGTGTAGATCCTTAGCCTAATTAACTAAAAAAATATTAATTTCATGAATTCCCCTTGGGGGACCATCACTGGGTAATTTTTGTCAAAATTGTAAATTAACAAATCTCATTACAAGACTGCGCTGAAAACTATATCTGTACTATATATCTGTAATTTTGGGAAATCTTTCTATTCACCTTCCTCCACATAGGTCTTTAAGTGGAGGGGGGCTGAAATCCAAATGTCTCAAATCATCCCAATATTTACCTTCCAGGTTCCCCAATACAGGCCTTTAAGTGAAGGGGGGTCTGAAATACTACATTCGCAAATCATCCCAATTTTTTGTGTCTAGCTTCTCCGACGCAGACCTTTAAGTGGAGGGGGTCTGACATTCAAAATTCTTCAATCATCCCATTTTTTCTGTCCAACTTACCCAACACAAACCAGAGTAGGGTGTGTGAAACCCCACTGCTAAATCACTCTGTATTTTATTTACTGCTATCCTTTTAAGCGCAGGAAAACCAAAATCGCACAGCATTGAAATTTAAAGTGTTTTTTTTCAGGGACTAGTGTTGATGAGATGATAATTTATTTTGAAATGTTTATGAAGTAAAATATTGTGATTTGAGTTTTCCCATACAAATTGTGTGAGTTATTTATTAGAGAAAAGTTTATTGAGTTATGCCACAGATAAAATGGTGTGTGAAATTTTTGCATGATTTTGTATTAACTGTCATCCAAATAAATACAAATATATTTCCTGTACACGGCCTGGTTTTTGGCTCATTGGTAGCTCAAAGTGAGGAATCCAAGGGGTATTATATGCATCATAAATAGGGTTGAATAAACAACTAACAATAAACCTAGATTAGGAAGAGAACAAACTCCCTGTGTTGAGGGTGGCCTCTCAATACATCATTACAAATTGGGGACTCATCCGGGATTTGACTGGCTATTTTTGACTCATTACAAGTGCATTTTGACAGACAATTCATTTTGATGTAATGGCATCAAGGTGAAGGGAAATTAATCTTTGCCTTGTTAAAGTGCCACAAGCACTTGACCCCTGAGTTCCAGGGAGATGTATAGGTGAAATATTAAAATTGAGGAAGAATTGATTTTGATTTGGCATTGTGAGTGGAAATTAAGCTGGAACATGGTGAATTTTGCTCCTGTGCAAAGGAAATTCTACAAAATTACAAAAAGGTAATTTTTAAAAATTAATACAATTGAATGAGATGATTTCAGCAGACATTTCCTTACTAAGCTGTTCATTCGTGGTGAGTGGACAGAGGTGGACAAAGGGAGCTGGCAAGCCAAAATGATACAAGATGTTACATCAGAAAGAATTGACCTTAAGTGTGAAGGTGGGATATGGTACAAAGTATTAGAGGCATTTCATATTTATATGACCCAAAATGCTCAAGAAGAAATTAGTCAAATAGCGCAGCTAGCAGCTTAGCTATATTTAATAAAGTGAGGAGGCGGTAAGTGCAGATAACTTTATAAGTTTAATACGGCGAGCCCGCCGGAACAACCTCTCTTCCAGCAGCTCCCACTAACCGTTGCTGCCGTCGCGCAAACCCTTCTCTCTAGAATCATAAAAATGAAACAGAGGCTCGCGAGACGGCACACGCTTTCATTCATTGCTATTCACTACATATCTTCCCCCTTAGGAGGAAAAATTAACTACAACCATTTGATTTAGTGAACAATACATAAAATAGTAAATATTCGGTAAATAACATGTACAACATTTTGTAGAACCATTAGAGGTACCAAACCATGTATAGTAATATCATACTATTATAACACAAAATTGTATTAATTCCTGACATATAGTCTTTCATCCATGCTGGTTTAAACCTTAACCTACAAGTAACACCAATTTTATCCCCACCATACATTCCTTTATTCACACTTCCTTTCCTATTATGCTGCCCTGCATCCTCCCGTCTTCCATTCATTCCATACGCTTTCGCAATTCTTCCTTTTGAGCACACTTGGTCTCCTTCCAAAACTACCACAAATTTCTTTACTGCTGATATCTTCTTTGGCCCCAAATATTTACTTTCACAACATTTATCACAAATCTGGGGTTCTTTACATACACCTTCTCTCCCACTTTACACTCACGTTCCTTTACTCTTTCACGAGCATTGAAATCAGCTGTAGTTTTTTCTTGGCAGGCACTTATGAGTCTCATTATTTGTTCTCTATCTACATGAACCACTTTGGCAATCCCTAACCATCCCGGACACAATTTGGTCCCCGGTTCTCTACTCTTCAAAGACACAAAAGGTAACACTCCTGTCACTGAATGTGGGATCGTTACATAACTCCAGGTCAACAAATTCAGAACCTCTCTCCACGGTTGCAGCCCTTTCATAGCTAATTGTAACCCTTCCTTCAGCCAAAGGTTGACCCTCTCCACAAGACCATTCACCCTTGGATGATAAAATGCCGTTTTGATGTGTCTTATACCATAACTACGGAGAAACGTTTTCATAGCTTCTGACACAAACTGAACCCCGTTGTCTGAAAAAAGTTCCATTGGCACCCCTTCTCTAAAAAATACTTTCTCCAAAAATGTTATCAATTCTCTAGCTGTGACTTCCTTAACCACCTCCCACTGAACCCATTTTGAATGATAATCAATTAGCACAAACAAAACCCTTAGACCTCCTCCTTAACCCTTTATTGGGCCGATGATGTCCACTGCAACTTTGGTCCAAGTTTCACTGGGAACAGGATTAGGAATCATTGGAGTCTCACGCACAACTTTTGTTTTGTCACTCGTCTGGCAAATCAAACAGTCTTTCAACCACTTCTCAGTCATCTTGTCAATCCGTAGCCACCAATAATTCTGACAAAGTTTTCTTTTCATAGCTCCTTCCCCCGGGTGACCCTCATGAGCAAGTTCAAGTAACCTTGATCTGACAGACTCAGGAGGAACAATACACCTCCCTCTCCTTAGTTTATCCTCAAAAATATTTAATTCTTCCTTGAACTCCCACCATACATCCAATTTTCTTTCCAAAGTTCTTTTTTGGGGCCATCCCATCACTGTCCACCCTTGATTAACTTAAGTTCTTGATCATTTTCTTCTCCCTGCAACCATATTTCCTGACTGACCGTTTCCATTAACTCTGCCACTGCTGACTGCTCCATTCTACCATCATCAACCTCAAATTCAGTGTCCTCAATCAGCAATCTGGACAGGCAGTCCGCTACTATATTTCTCTTTCCTGGAAGAAAACTAACCTCAAAGTTATATGATTGTAGTCCTATACCCCATTGACTTATCCTGGGTGAACCTAATGCCCACCTCCCGCTTTCAAATAATTGCACTAACGGTTTGTGGTCCGATCTAACAACGAACTGCCTTCCCCACAAAAAATACTTAAAGTGCTTAATGGCCCAGTACATAGCCAAAGTCTCTCTTTCAATAACCAAATATTTAGACTCCGCTCCCTTCAATGCCTTTGATGCAAATACAATGACCCTTTCCCTCTTATCCTTGTCATATTGTACTAATGTAGCTCCAAGACCCAGTATACTTGCGTCTACCACCAACACTGTCTTATCATATGGGTCGAACCTTCCAATTGAAGGAGCTTCACTTATTCCTTCCTTAATGTTTTCAAATGCTGCATCATACTCTGAAGACCATTCAAACCTGGCTCCCTTTTTGAGTATCATCCTTATGGGAGTAGAAACCATAGCAAAATCTTTGACAGATATATGATAGTATTCAGCAAGACCCAAAAAGGATCTCACTTAGTCCTTGTTAGATGGTACAGGTGCATTCTTTACTGCTTCCACCAAGCTTTTCTTTGGTTTCACTCCAGACCCATCAATCTCATGCCCAAGGTGTTCCACTTTTGGAACCGCAATCTTGCACTTATCTCTCCTCACTGTCAAACCAGCTTCAGACAGTTTACTCAACACATTGGTTAAAATCACATCATGCTCAGCCACATTACTTGCATACACAAGCATGTCATCTTGAAACACTATAATGTTCTTTATCCCATCTAAGACAGTGTCCATCACTCTCTGAAACACCAACACCGCTGAGGAAAGCCCAAACGGCATTCTACAATACTTGAAGGTACCAAATGGCGTTATAAACGCAGTTAAATGTTGACAGTCCTCTTTCAAAGGAATCTGATGGCACGCTTAAGAAAGGTCTATCACTGAAAACGCTCTAGCTTCTCTGAGAGTGGACAAAGTATCCCCAATTATCAGCAATGGATGTCTGTCCACAAGTATGTTCCTATTTACGTCTCTCATGTCCACACAAAGCCTTATCTGTCCATTTTGTTTCGCGACCACCACAATAGTGGATAACCATTCCGAGCTCTCACACTGCTCTATGATTCCCTTCTGCATCAGAGTCTCAATTTCCAATTTAAGTTTCTCTCTCAATTCATGAGGTATTGGCCTCACTTTGTGTATTTTTGGTATTGCTCCTGATCTCAGACGTATTTCATGTTCAAATCCTCTGAGCATGCCCAAATCTTCCTGAAACACGTTTGTAAACCCTTTTCCCAATTGTCCTTTACTTCTGCAACTGTAACTGGCTCCTCTGCACTCGGTTGAATCCTAATGCCCAGTTTACGTTGCTCACCCCAACCTAAAAGAGAAGAACCTTCCTGTGTCACATATACATCTGATTCGCAACTTCTCCCTTTATACTTAATAGTTGCTTGAAACTTTCCCAACACCTCAATCCTCACGTTACCATAAGCATATGGTTCAATGCTGTGCTCCTTCAGTTCCGTGAGTTTTCCTTGTAAACAGCTTTCATACATTTTTTTGGATACTAAAGTCCAAGGTGAGCAACTAACTACTTTTAAAGTAACTACCCTTCCATTCATCAAAAACACATCTGTCGGAGAACTTCCTCTATTGGAGACTTCCGCTATCTCCAAAACATGTTTTGTTTATGTGTTCTGAACTGTGCTCACTCCATCTTCTTGTTCTGGGAATCTCGCTCCAGGTTCAATGTCATGTACTTGACTTGCTTCTCGACAAACTCTTGCAAAATATCCCCTTTTTTTGCATTTTAAGCAGTTAATGTTTCTTGCTGGACAGAATGCACTCATTGAAATATGGCGATTGCTGCCACACTTATAGCACTTGGTCTCTTTATTCATATTCATTCTTCTGATTCCCCTCACGGCCGCAACACTTCTCCTTCATGCCTGTCCCCCTTCATAGTCGACATGTACTTATGCGTCTGCTCCATGCTTCTGGCAGTCTCCACTGCTACTTCTAGAGATACATCTTTAGTGAGTAATCTTTCTTGAATCTTCATGTTGTTAGCACAACTGTCATGATGCCTACCCCCGGGGACCCAGACCAAGTCCAGCAACCCCGGAAGCAGGCATCAAGTTACCCCAAGCAAGCCCAACAACCCCCGCTAGGGGCTATTTGGGTGCAGTCCTGGCACCTATGGCGCCAGGCTCATATGGAGAGTCAGTCCTGGCGCCATAGGCGCCAGGCTCATAGATCAAAACTTACCTGATGCAGACCATGCTGCAAACTTACCTGATGCAGACCATGCTGCAAGAGCTCCAAGCCAAACAAGGCTTGGAAGGGACTATTTTACCTAGGGACTATTTTTTACTCGGGTGGGGCTGGGGAGGAATACTTACCTGGGACTACTTTGGAGGCTATTTAAACCACACCCGAAGAGCAGCACACGCTTCACGTTATTCTGCATCCAGCAGCGTAACGCTCACCGTGCCTGCAAGTCTGCATCCAATGCTCTTAGGAGAGAACTGATTTTGTCAAAGGAGCGAACTGATGATCTTGCTAGGCAACTATTGCAAAGCCAGGCTAGACAAGCACCCCTACCTGGTTCCGGGGGAAATCCAGCTTCTGTTTTATCGAGTAACCCTGTGCAAATAAACCTACCAGGACATATTCCATTAGCCCCACCCGAACGCTTTGCCGGAGATCCCAAAAGGTTCGCCGTGTTTATGAACCAATGCCGCTTGCACTTTTTATGCAGACCTGGAGCCTTCCGAAACGATCAAGCCAAGGTAGCCTTTGTATTGTCATATCTCAGCGGCAGTGCAGCTGATTGGTTAATTCCACTAGTTACTCAGGATGACCCAATTCTTTGGGATTTTCAGGGCTTTCAAACTAGCATGGAAAGACTATTTGCCCGGCACTCCCAAGGACAGGCCCTGGATAACGAACTTTTGTCCCTACGACAGTGTAACCAGGACCTTCTATCCTACATTGCGACCTTTAATAGGTTAATAGTGGAAACTGGATGGCCTGAGGTAAAACGAATCACGTTATTTCATCGAGGGCTTCGAGGAGAACTCAAGGATGTCTTGGCTCAAGTCGTGAACACACCTCAAGACTGCGCGGAATATATAGACTTAGTGGTCCAGTTAGATCACAGACTTCAGAACAGAAAGGCTGATCGAGCCAAGTTTGAGAATCGGGTGTTGGTCAAAACCCACGCTAACCCCAAAGGAGCAAATGCTTCAGAACCCATGCAAATCAGAAGGGTTAAAGGACCCTTAACCCAGAAGGAAAGAGAAAGGAGACAGAAAATGCAATTGTGTCTATATTGTGGAATCTCTGCACATTTTCTACGGGATTGCCCTGTAAAACCACCCAAGAAGGTGGTAGGAGCTGCTGATAAAAGCCATATGGAGTCAGACTCGGGAAACGACCACGCCCGACAAGCATAGAGGTCCGCTTGCCGAGCTTGAAGAAGGATACTCAGACCTCGCATTTCATCATACCAATGGTCCTCGTAGATCCAGGGCAGCCATCGCGTATGCATGCAGTAAGGGCATACATTGATAGCAGGGCCATAGGAAACTATGTGGACTATGAATTGGCTTCCAGGATGAACCTACCTCTCTGCCGAAAAACCACCTCAGATGTCATCACCACAGTCGATGGAACTGAAATTGCCTCTGGGCCTGTAACTCATTCCACCGCAGAGATGACACTATTGGGTCAGGATGGGCATCGAGAGACTATTGTGTTTGATCTAATCAAAGCCCCACAGTTCCAAATAATACTGGGGATACCTTGGTTGGAAACACATAATCCTTGTATTGATTGGCGAGAGAAGAGAATAACCTTCCCGGATTGTGCACAAACCTGTTACCCAAAGAAAAATCAGAACGCAGGCCTGGCCACAGTAACCACAGCTGTAACCACAGCAGTCATGCACAGCAGAATACCAAGAATTCCAGGATGTCTTCCAAAAGGAACAGGCAAACACCTTACCTCCTCACAGATCGTACGATTGTCAAATTGATCTCATACCCGGTGCACAACCCCCTTGTAGCAAGATCTATGCCCTTATGGAACCTGAGAACCTTCACCTACTACAATACTTAGACCAGTACCTTGCCAATGGCTTTATTCGCCCATCCAAATCCCCTGCATCTTCAGCTTTGTTCTTCATACCCAAAAAGGAAGGTGACCTCAGAACGTGCATAGACTATCGCGCATTGAACCAGATAACTGTTAAGAACCGATACCCGTTGCCTCTGATCCCTGAACTACTAGACCAAGTGAAGGACGCTTGTATATACACTAAATTAGATCTCTGGGGGGCATACCATCTGGAATGTGTAAAAGATGGCGACGAATGGAAGACTGCTTTCCGCACTAAGTATCGGTTATTCGAATACCAGGTGATGCCTTTCGGGTTGTGCAATGCACCAGCAGCCTTCCAATACTTCATGAACGATGTCCTTCGTGAACTCATTGACGTTTGTGTTGTTGTATATATCGATGATATTCTAGTATACTCCTCTTCAGAATCTGACCATGTGAAGCACGTCCGAGCAGTCCTTGAGAAATTGCGCCAGCACAAACTATATGCAAAACTAGAAAAATGCGTTTTTCATGCCACAGAAGTTGAATTCCTTGGGTTTATCCTCACCCCAAAGGGAGTCTGAATGGACTCACGGAGGGTGGACGCAATCCTTAAGTGGCCATCACCAATTTTAGTTAAAGGAGTACAAAGCATGCTCGGCTTTGCCAATTTCTACTGCAGATTCATCCCAGATTTTTCACATGTCGGTCATCTCATTACAGCACTCTTGCGAAAAAATAAACGCTTTATGTGGACTGAAGAAGCTGAAAATGCCTTCAAAGAGCTGAAAGCAAAATTCACGTCTGCACCTGTGTTAAAGCACCCGCGCCCTGCACTTCCATACATAGTGGAAACTGATGCATCCAGTCTAGCCATGGGAGCTGTCCTGTCTCAAAAGGACCCTGAAACTGGCCAGCTTCATCCAGTAGCATTTTGGTCCAGAGAGTTCTCGGCACCCGAGTTAAACTATGCGGTTACCGACAAGGAGTTATTAGCCATCAAATCCACCTTCAAGGCTTGGCGGCACTATCTTCTCGGCGCCAGGCATACCATTACTGTGATCACCGATCACCGCAACTTACAGTATATAAGAACAGCCAAGCCCCAGTCGTCACGTCAACTCCGATGGGCATTGTTCTTTGCCAAGTTCGATTTCGTGAACCTATCGACCAGGTTGTAAGAATGGTAAAGCAGACGCCTTATCCCGAATAGGGATGGGAGAGGCAGAAGTGAACCCAGAACCAGTACCTATAATTTCCGAACAAAGGATTCTTGGCATGACTACTCTACAGACACTAGAGGACATTCAGGTAAAGATCCAGCAACTCTTTGATCCTACAGCCCTGCAGGACTGGGTAAAGAAAGGGCCGGACTACTCTGTTACCAATGATCTGCCTTATTACCAAGGGCGGCTATTTCTGCCACACATGGAACTACAAGAGCTAGTCATTTCCCGTTATCATGATACCCTAATGGAGGGGCACACAGGTATTGCAAAAACTGAAGCTAAAATTAAAAGACAATTCTGGTGGCCCACCTGGCGAAAGGATATTAAATAATTTGTGATGTCTTGTGGCATTTCCGCCCAAAACAAAAGTGAAAAGAAAAAACGAGCTGGACTCTTACAACGTTTAGACATTCTGCCTACACCATGGCACACCTTATCGTTAGACTTTATTAGCGATCTACCTCGTTGTAATGGGTTTAACACCATTCTAGTTTTTGTGGATCTTTTTTCCAAGATGGCCCACTTTATTCCTTTAAAAGGACTACCTTCAGCCTCAATCCTCGAAAACATTGTTCGCATACATGGATTTCTGTCTGTGTTGGTCTCTGACCGGGGCAGTCAATTCATTTCACATTTTTGGAAAAAATGCTGTCAATTGGCGCAAATCGATGTGAAGTTATCGACCAGTCACCACCCCAGACCGATGGTCAAACGGAGAGGACCAACCAGACTCTCGAACAATACCTGCGTTGTATGTTACATCAGACGGAGAGTAATTGGAAAGACATTCTTTGGATCAGCGAATATGCATACAATAATTCAGTACACTCTGGAACTGGACAAAGCCCCTTTTATACCTTATATGGGCACCATCCTCAAACCTCAGACCTTGACTCACCCCAAGACTTAGAAATGCCCGCAGTGGCCCATCTGCACTCTACGATTACACAAGCCTTCAAGGAAGCAACTACACATTTAAAACAGGCGAAAGAAAAATACAAGAAAGATGCTGATCGGCATAGAAGTGATTCTCCACAATACCAAATAGGGGACCAAGTATGGTTAGCCACAAAACATATACCTTTAAAGGGAACACAGACCTTTAACCCCAGATATTTGGGACCTTACACTATTAAGGCCATTATCAACCCGGTGGCTGTCAAGTTGGACTTACCTGCTAATATGCAATTTCATCCCGTCTTTCATGTGTCACTTTTGAAGCCAGTACAACCAGGGACAAGACTAACCAAGCCACCAGACCCCATCCTTGTAGACGGAGCACCCAAATTTGAAGTTAAGAACATCCTGGACTCCAGGCTGATAAAGTCAAAACTTTTTTATTTAATCGACTGGAAAGGTTACGGACCACAGAAAAGGTCATGGGAACCTAGTGACCATGTTCATGCACCCCGATTGGTGAACAAAATCCTCCGAAATTTCCCAGACAAACCGAAACCACCGGGAAGAATGACTTTAGCAGGGGCCTTGGGGGGGAGTGCTGTCATGATGCCTACCCCCGGGGACCCAGACCAAGTCCAGAAACCCCGGAAGCAGGCATCAAGTTACCCCAAGCAAGCCCAGCAACCCCCGCTAGGTGCTATTTAGGTGCAGTCCTGGCGCCTATGGCGCTAGGCTCATATGGAGAGTCAGTCCTGGCGCCATAGGCGCCAGGCTCATAGATCAAAACTTACCTGATGCAGACCATGCTGCAAACTTACCTGATGCAGACCATGCTGCGAGAGCTCCAAGCCAAATGAGGCTTGGAAGGGACTATTTTACCTAAGGACTATTTTTTACTCGGGTGGTGCTGGGGAGGAATACTTACCTGGGCCTACTTTGGAGGCTATTTAAACCAAGACCAAAGAGCAGCACGTGCTTTGCTTTATTCTGCATCCAGCAGCGTAACACTCACCGTGCCTGCAAGTCTGCATCCAGTCTTCTGCCACGCCCACCTTGAGTTTGGAGCTCCTAGAAAAAAGGAGAAAGAAGGAGAAAAGGTTAGAACAAGAGCAATACCTTTGATCCTTACCTGAATTCCCGATCCATCGCGCCTTCGAGCTGGAAGAAAGAAGTTATTTTATGTGCGTCACCTCGCCTGCTGCAGCGCCGCGCTGAACTCACCGGCCTTCGCAGCATCTTCACATTTCACCGCATCCTCCTGCATGTTACCGCCGCACTCCGGCACCTAAGGAGAAGACAAGAACAGCAAGGTGAGCCAAGGGAATACACAGAGGAATACTCTCCATAGACTTACCTGATTTTACCACCGGGGGTACTATTCTTCTTCACGGGTCGGCGCAGCTTCCACTGCATCCTAGCCGAACCCCGGCCCCTAAGGGGAAACAAGAGGACAGCAAGGTAAAACAAGGGACTAACAAGGGGATCCCTCCTCACCACAAAAGACTTACCTGATTTTACCGCCAGAGGCATTATTCCCAGAGACTTCATACTTTCTCTCAGCGCCTGAATAAGGGAGAAAGCAACAGGTTACATATGGACATTATTTTATCGAACTGTGTTGGATAATACAAATCCTTACCAGAACATTACCGGTTGCCACGAGGAACTCTTCAGTAGGGTCAAGCTGCAACCTGCAAGGAATCGGACAAGAGTGAAAGTCAGGCATTTTGAACTCTTACGAACGACATACTTACAGCGTCTTTCCAGGAATATCTGAGTCAATATTGTCCTGGAACTCACCAATTCCTTTGAGCCAGTGAAACAACTGGTTATCTACGCGCCCCTGCACTCAATGCAGGATGGAGAGCTCATCTTTTCAAATCATCAGGTGAGTCTATAAGAGGGAACATCCAAGGTGATCACTGGGGAGAACAGCGGAGTGGGGGGATTTACGCTCAACTCCACAGGTGGTTAATTCCCTTTCTCCACTTGCAGAAGAATATTCCTACGGGCCAAGCAAACAAAGCTAGGTGGGCCAGTCCAGTCCGTCATCTTGGCCCTACGCGTCACATTGGTGGAGACCGCAGCAGTCAAGATCGACGCCTCTGTGGGAGCCAGGTGAGCGTAACAACAACGCACTAACTGATCCCTTATCAACAAATCTGTTAATTGACCAAATTCACATGTGTGGCTCAAAGATCTTAGTGCTGCTATGAAGTTCTCTACTGGTTCACTAGGGTCTTGTATTCTTTGAAAAAATGTGTGCCTCTCAAATGTTATATTTTTCCTAGCCTCAAAATTAATTTCCAGCTTCTTTTCAGCCAAGGTGTTCTGATCTACTTCTCCTTGACCTTCTTGTGGAGGTTGCGGCAAACCATCATATACACTTCGACCTTCCATGCCTAGATTGTGCAGGAGTATTACTTCCTTTCTTGTAGCAGCAAATTTGTCACCTCCAATTGCCACAAGATATGTGTCAAAAAGTTTCTTCCATCTGTCCCACCTTATTGGTGGGACACCTGGTTCCATTAAGAACGGTGGAGGCGGGGCCATGCTTGCTGCAGCCATGTTTGAGGAGGTTATATACTAAAGACTGTCTCAATAACTTAAACTTAATTTGTAGTTAAAGAATATATGTGTCTATTTACTCCTGGCCACTCTTGTGCACATCAGTTTTCACATCCCTTGCTTGCTCTCTACGTTGTACTGCCCATTATTAGTTCAGCTCTGTTCTGTGAAACATTAGTTTGTCTACTTTGAGTTTGTGAGTTGGTAGGGTTTGTATTCCTATTTTCCTTGCTATGGGCGTGTTTGTTTCATTTAAATCCATGGGGCGGTTGAGCTTATATTCTTGTTTCCCCTGCTGCCGTGGGTGTGCCAAGTGGACGTGAGTCGGAGGTTACTCTTCCGTGCTCTGTGTTGCTGTGCGACGAGAGGGAACGCTCCTCCAGGCCCAACTCCTCCCCACTCTCCCAGTGCCCCTCCTCACCTGGGAATATTCGTAGTTGGAGAGGGGATCAGATGGCTGATCTTCTGCCCCCAGGGAGGGGGGAAAATTGAATAAAAAATGTATTAAAAGAAATGCAACAGGGATGGGGTGAGGGTTGGGGGGCCACTAGGCACCAGGGATTTTTGTACACATGAAAGGGTGGTGGCCATCCCACACGAAGTGGAAAGTGGGGCCAACCCTCGTAGCCCTCCCTGGGGGAAGATTTCTGGGGGTTCCTTGTTTCCCTTGGTGGCTTGGACACCCGAGGCCCATATCTGTATGGTTTGCCTGTCTGGAAAAATCGTGAAATTTAGGTGTCCGTAAAGACCTGGGGATAGGGGTGTTTTAGGCTTTCCCCTTGGCACCCAGGTAGGTGCACCCACACATGTGAGTTACCGTTTTCATCGGGATACGTGTGGGAACGTAGCAAGGTAGGCCATGTGTTGTTGGCGGTGTGTTTCCGTGGGTGAGCCGAGTGAAATGTGTGAAAATTGGGTTTTTTCACCACATTTTGGACTTTGCTGGGGTTTCTGGGTAATACATTCTGGGGCAATTTGCGCAAGTCAGACCTCTGCAGATTCCCAAGACTGTCTTCTTTTCGGAAATGCATGGGCTTCCCTGATTTCCTTCGTGGCTTGGACACCCAAGGCCCATATCTGTATGATGTGCCTGTCTGGAAAAACAGTGAAATTCAGCTGTCAGAAAAGACTTGGGGGTTACAGGAGTTTGAGGCTTTCCCCTTGGTGCCCAGGTAGATGCACCCACACATGTGAGGTACTGTTTTCATTGGGACACCTGTGGGAACGCAGGACAGTAGGCCATGTGTTGTTGGCGGCGTGTTTCATTGTTTGAACCAAGTGAAATGTGCGGATATTGGGGTTTTTTCGCCACATTTCGGACTTGGCCAGGGTTTCTGGGTAATACATTCTGGGCAGATTTGCACAAGTCAGACCTCTGTGGATTGCCACGGATGTCCTCTTTTCGGAAATGCATGGGGTTTCCTGTGTTCCTTGGTGGCTTGGACACCCTAGGCTCATATCTGTATGGTGTGCCCATCTGGAAAAATCGTGACATTCAGCTGTCAGAAAAGACTTGGGGTTAGGAGTGTTTTAGGCTTTCATCAGGACATGTGTGGGAACGCGGGAAGGTTGGCCATGTTTTGTTCATGGCGTGTTTTGGTGGATGAGCCGAGTGAAATGTGCGGAAATGTTGGGTTTTTTTTGACACATTTGGGACTTTGCCAGGCTTTCTGGATAATACATTCTGGGCCGATTTACAGAAGTCAGACCTCTGCAGATTCCCACGGATGTCCTCTTTTTAGAAATACATGGGGCTTCCTGTTTTCCTTGGTGGCTTGGACACCCTAGGCCCATATCTGTATGGTGTGCCCTTCTGAAAAAATCATGAAATTCAGCTATCGGAAAAGACTTGGTGTTAGGGGTGCTTTAGGCTTTCCCCTTGGCACCCAGGTAGGTGCACCCACACATGTGAGGTACCGTTTCCATCGGGACACATGTGGGAATGCGGGAAGGTATGACATTTGTTGTGTTTGTATGGTTTTCGACCCATTTGCTGGTGCCCTTTGTCACACAACCCTTTAATTTCCCAAATGTGCCCTACATTTAGTCGCTGCTTTAGGCACCATACACTTTTGTAACCTGCACAAGTCCCCTACCCTTGAAAAGGTCTCCATGTGCTCTTTCAAAAAATGTATGCTTGCCGTTCCTCACCACATTTTTTTTCTGATGTACACATGCTAATTACATCTGTTCAGGCCGCAAGCATAAAACTTCTGTGTACCACGGCAAGGTGTTTGGCTTGTGGCATTGCTTGTTTTGTGAAACACTACACAAAATATGTGCTTTCCTAATTGCAAGAGTTGGGGGAATGTAGTGGAGCATTGTTTTTCTCAAAATTCATAGAAGCCATTGCCGTACCAAGCCAACCATGTCTACCACATACCTTTTTTTCTGTGATTTTCCCGCTTTTTCTCCAAACTATGGCATTTTCCCCTACCTAGTTGTGGCCCGACCTGCGGAAATCGCCCCTTCCTAAACTTGGAATTTTGTATACTTTTCTGAAATGTATGCCTTTCTGTCCTCCCATTCGGCTCTCCTACCTTTTTCTTCCATTCCGTACACACATGTCCAATGCCAAAATCACCTACCTCTCACAAAACGGTTGATAACCACATCAATCATACCACAGGGCGAAGGCCCAGGGAAAAGGCCACATCCAGAGCTCTCGTCTGCTCTGCTGCGAGAGAAGGATCAACTGTTGCCCCGAGGATCCCCCCACCAGCACCCGAAATCGCACCTGAGTGCATCCACCCCTACAGCCGTGCATTAGCACCCACGGCATCTGCTGCAAACCACGAGGAGCTCGGCCCCTCCAAAATGGCCGCCTACGCTGCCATAGCAACCATCAACAACAGAGATGGCCGCCGCATCATCACCGCCGCGGCCCGAGCATCCAATAGGCCCGTGGAGCCTACCAGCCCCTCCCCTACTGCTTTAAAAGTAGGTGGAGGTGACCGACAGGCAAAGCCACAGGGCGAAGGCCCAGGGAAAAGGCCACATCCAGAGCTCTCGTCTGCTCTCTGCTGCTCGAAGGTGCGGATACCGACCAAAGGTAAGACCCCCTTTAATTAGTCCCCCGCACCGCTAATAAGCAGGCTATCACGCCTACGAGCCCGCACAGCAGCCCCGCCCACCTGCATGGTCCCCCTTTCCTATCTCTGCAGAAACGACCGCCTCTGCACGAGGATATCTCTCCCTTCAGCCGCACTGCATGTCCCAACCACCCTCTGGTCACCGCCCCGGTACTGCCAGCCTGTCTTCTCCGCTGTGCATGCAATGCAATACGGGCATCAACCATGCCCCCCTGCAGATCGCCGGTTTTCAGAAGCAACCCCCATTACGAAACCCACCACCCCCATCCTAGCCAAAACTGTACCTGCTGCCATCAAGATCACTGCTGCTGTATCCGCCGGTGCCATTTGCGATATGAACGCAAGGCACGCCTCATGTACTGCCTCCACTGAATGTAACTCGAGGCGTGATGCATACACCAACACACTTGTTATGTATCCTACAGCCATGGCCACTGATGCTACTGTGATCCCATTTGCTATGTGTGACTTAGGTGCGCCCACCACTGCCTCTGCTGCTGCCACTGTTGCTACTGTGATTCCATTTGCTATGTGTGATTTAGGTGCACCCAGCACTGCCTCTGCTGCTGCCACTGATGCTACTGTGATCCCATTTGCTATGTGTGACTTAGGTGCGCCCAGCACTGCCTCTGCTGCTGCCACTGATGCTACTGTGATACCATTTGCTATGTGTGATTTAGGTGCACCCAGCACTGCCTCTGCTGCTGCCACTGACGATATTGTTGAACCACTTGGTATGTGCGCCCCCACCACTGCTAGCGAATCGACCCTAAGCAAACCATCAATACTCAAATGCGCCCTCATCAATGCGCGCTCCCTCCCGGCACACGCCCTAGATATCCAACCTCGATCTACTATTTATCTGCGAAACATGGCTCCATGAAGCCGCAGGCCCTGCTCTAGCCATTGCCATGCCTGATGGTTATACAATTTTCAGGCAAGACCGCAATACACAAAAAGGAGGGGGGGTCGCATTGATAGCCAAACAATCCATCCCTATCAGAAAGTTACAAGGAGACCCCTCAAAAAATCGTCAAAATTAACCCCTCACCTAGCTGCACCATCACCGCCCACCTCACATACCGCCCACCAGGACCAGCGGGAGAATTCCAAGAAGCGCTCTTACACACCATTAGCAACAACCTCAAGAAAACCACCATGTCCATCCTCCTGGGTGACATGAACCTCGGGCTCAATGACCCCTCAGACAGGAATGCCGCCTCGTTCAACAACGCCCTCACAACACTTGGATTCAAACAAGAAGTGTTAAAACCAACACACAACAAAGGCCGCATCCTGGATTGGATCACCCAACACAACTGTCAGGTATCGACGCCCATCATCTCCCCCATTCCCTGGTCGGACCACTCCATCATCCACTTCAACATCAACTATTCCAGAACTCCACCCACCGCTCACCAAGCTCTGCTGCCTGCCCTCACGAGGAGTGCCAAGCAACTAACCAAGGAAAGACTATTTCCCCACCTCCTGGTTCCCGAACTCAAACACCCTTTCACCCACAACCCAGACACTCTCGCAGCAACCTACAACGCCATTATCACCACGGCCATTGACACCATTGCTCCCTTAGCACTTAGGAAAGCTAAACCCACCAAAAAAACTAACTCTTGGTTCACTCAGGATCTCCTGAAACTACGCTCACAAAAACGACTAGCTCTCAAAGCCTGGCAAACGAACCCCACTGACATCACTAAACAAGCCTTTAAAGACGCCGCCAAACAATACAAATCCACCATCATTGCTGCCAAAGCCAACTCCTTCAATACCAGGATCGCCAACGCTAAATCCGGATCCAGAGAAATCTTCGCTATCTTCAGAGATTTGGAGTCCCCAACTCCCCCTCCTAACCCCTTGAATAAAGACAAAGAATGGTGCAATAACATCCAAGAAGCCATGCTCAACAAACTGAATACTCTGCAAGATAAAATCATCACTCACCAAAAAGCCTTATCGCAACAACTATCCAACCTACACCAGAACACCGCCCCTTCCGGAATCCCAGCCTTCTCGTTCCAGGAGATGACAGAAGAGGAAGTCCGAACCATACTCAATGCCATCAAACCCTCCAACTGTAAAGGCGACTCATGTCCAGCCCAGCTCATCAAGGATAGCGCACCCTCACTAGTACCGTTCTTCACAGCCTTCATCAATGCCTCGTTCAAATCCAACCAAGTGCCATCCTGCCTCAAAGAAGCTTGGGTCCGCCCATTACTGAAAAAACCTACACTAGACCCCAAGGTACCAGGGAACTACAGGCCCATCACAACAGTTCCCTTCCTTCTCAAAATCCTGGATAAAGCTGCATACATCCAAGTTCAAAACGATGACCTAAGAGACGTAGGCAAACCAGCTCTTCTACTTCTACTAGACCTTTCGGCGGCATTCGACCTGGTCAATCATGACACCCTCTGCCACCACCTCTCTACAGCGGGCAACTTCTCACCAGAAGCCACCGCCTGGATAGCATCCTTCCTTAAGGGCAGAGAAATGAAAGTCTTCTCGGACACAGCCTGCGCCCAGTCACATCTAATTAAATGCGGTGTCCCGCAGGGGTCCTGCATATCTCCTACTCTGTACAACCTTTTCACAAGGGCACTATTCAAATACCTCGATGCAATGGGCATCACATACACAAACTACGTGGACGACACACAAGTCCTCATCCCTCTCACCGGAGACTACGAAGCCGACCAAAAAACCCTCATCTCCATCTACACCACCATCCAAACCTGGATGGCTGAGAATTGGCTCTGCCTCAACAGCGAAAAAACAGAGTTACTCATCGTCGGATCACCTGCCACAATCAATAAAATGGGGCCCCAATATAACTCCTTCATCATCGACAACTGCTGCATTTCGGTCTCCAAAACAGTCAAAACCCTTGGAGTCTACCTGGACTCCAACCTCACCATGGACAGACAGGTCAACGCAATCTCTTCAGCAGCAGCCTACCACTCAAAACTTATCACCGCAGCAAGGCCCTTCCTTTCGCAGGAAAACTCTCTCACCATCGCAAGAGCTATCATAGGATCCCGCCTAGACTACTGCAATGCACTCCTACTAGGCACTTCAGCCAAAAACATTAAAAAACTTCAAACGGTGCAGAACAATGCCCTCAGAGCAGCAACAGGAATCTCGAAAAGAGACCACATTTCAGCCACCAGAAAATCCGTCCACTGGCTTCCAGTTAAGGAACGAATCCTTTTCAAATCACTGGCACTCACCCACAAATGCCGACAGGACACAGCACCATGCTACCTTGCGGAGAGATTCTCTGATCCCCCCTCCAACAGACCAACTAGATCTAGCCACACCAACCGCCTAGCAATTCCAAAAAGCCTCAGAACCAGAGCAGGTGGCACTAGCTTCCCAGTCCTCGCCGCCACCAACTGGAACTTATTACCCGCCGAGATTAGAGGTATCAAATCCCACCTGTGCTTCAGGAAAGCAATAAAAATTATGCTGTTTGTATAAACCCCACTTGGGCCCTGTCAACTGTATAACCGCTGTAATGTCAAACGTCCTTTTTTCCCAGGCTAGGGGTAGATATGATCTTGCTGTAACCTCCTCGATCTACCCCTCCTTGCACTGCAACTAAGTCATTATCTTGCAACAGCGCCCCGATGCCTCTGGGCTGTGTGGCGCTTTACAAATGTAAAAAATAAAATAAATAAAATAAGTGGGTTACAGGTTTTACACCAGGTTTCAAATACTGAGGCCTGGTCTGAGGAGTTCTGAGAGTGCTTTAATACAGTATACAATAGAAAGTCGGACTAAACCAATGGTACAGTTTAATATTGTATTAATCTGATGATAAGGTTCTAAAGCTTTTGCTACCTGCGGTACCTGCTTTACTTGGGGTGGAGACAAACAGGAACACCTATAAATGGGTGCGTTATCAGAACATGAGGAGAACGAAAGGTGGGAGCTGCTACACAGAATGTATCCAAAGGATTTAATGTACAAAGTAATCTCAGGGTTTTTGGGATTACTACACAAAATTACCCAGACTTGCTTTTAAGTGGAAAAGGTCACTTTATTGTGACAGGCCACAGCTAACATAAACCACTAACCTGGCTCCCTGGCCTTACAGACTAACATATGCATTTTAACAATTGACAAACAAATAAAAAAATAAACAATTTAAATTCCCCAACAAATAAATTCCTCCCTTCCTGTCCCTTGCCCCCTCCCTTCCCCTTAATGTCCTCTCAACCTTCATCCCAATTTCTCCAATCTTCTCCTCGAGGCCACGCCGCTCCTACTTCAATACCTCTTCTCCCACTTTGTACCCCCAGGGTAGCCCGTTTGTGCGAACAGCACCAGCCCCCTCCTTTACCGCTCTATCACCCCATTGTGCTTCCACCACACCTCCTCAATAGGGCCATGTTCCTGGCACTACCGTAAAACCCCTTTCATCCACAAAAATCCCCTTAACCTCAATCTTCTCACCTATTATATGACCTGCAGCCAGGCTGACCTGCCACATCAGCAATAATGAACACCTTACATCATATTGCCACTTCTACTGCCCCAGCCTGTCACACCAAACCACCGCCCCCCTCTATGACCAACCCTCACAACATAACATAAAGAAAACCCAAGCCCGACTAATTACCAAAAATGTTGGGGAGGTGGGAACAAACGCTCCATCCTAACCGACGCTTTCTCCCGAACCTTCTCTGCCCCCTTATTACCCCTGGATGATGCTCTATGTGCAGTGCCCAAAAACAACCCCGGGGTAAATGCTTGCGTGTTCCCCCAGGGGCAAGTCTTTGGGTTTACTACACAAAATTACCCAGACTTGCTTTTAAGTGGAAAAGGTTGTTTTAATGTGACAGGCCACAGCTCAACAAAAACTGCTAACCTGGCTCATTGGCCTTACAGACTAACATATCCATTTTAACAATTGCCAAACAAATAAATAAATAAACAATTTCAATTCCCCAACAAATAAATAATTAAAGAATTTAAATTCCTTGCATTCCTGTCCTTTGCTCCCTCCCCTCCCCTTCCCTTAAATTCCTCTCAGCCTTCATCCTGCTTTCTCCAATCTTCTCCCCAAGGCCACGCCCCTCCTTCTTCAATAATTCTTCCCCATCTCTGTACCCCCGGGTTAGCCCATTTGTGCAAACAGCACCACCCGCTCCTTTACCATGCTAGTACCCTATTTTCAACATTTTTAGCAGTGACACTCCTGTATCCTTGACTAAATTGTTCTCTGCTGCATGAAGAATAATTGCCACTGGCACCCCCTTTGCTAGCATAGGCTGCAGTTGGTCCCACCTAAGCCCCCCTTACCCCGACTATCTCACTAACACAATGTTTTAACTACATCCCCATTGGGTCCCGAAAATTATTTTTGACATATCTTTCCCTGCCCATTTCACCATGTAGTGGCCACATATCCAGATCTGTGGCAACTCACCCCTCCTCTCTGCCACATCTGCAAAAGAAAAATGTTATATGAGTTTTCTCTCCACCAACTACCTTATCCCCCCACCCCTCAATCTCCATCCTCACCAAACCAGCGCCATTTGCCATGTCTCCGATGTACCCCTTGTATTATCCCTATCCCCATCGCACCAAACTCTTGACCTTCTCCTCAGATAGCCCACCTACTACCTTTCTGATGCTGCACAATCCTAAAAGAATGTGTTCCAAACTCTTCAGCTCTCTCCCCCAATCCCAATAGAGCCCTCCTCATGACCCCTCGAACTTGAGCTGCTGTCAACCTCAGCGCTTTTTCATGCTGAAAACCAACCCCTCCCTTCCCTTACACGTTTCCTGCCACGCTACTCCCCCACTAACTGGAAATAAGTCTTTACTACGTCTATCCAGAAGCACCCACAGCCCTTTCCACTGTGATCCATCTTTGATCTGGAATCTTTATATCTACACTTATTTCTGATAAATGTACATCTATCTACTGAAAAACCTCCTTCCCCTCTTCTCCAGTTCTGACACACTAAATGCCCCAAAGAACAACCAGATAAACAGGTCAAAAACATGTTCCCCTCCCATGATGATTGTGAAGACCGGAGGGGGTGTCTGTACTTCTGCTCTCTATATGGTAGCGGAGAGGCACAGAGGACCCTAGCCAAGATTCTCTATTGTGGTAGCAATGGACAAGCAATCAAGGTCTAGCTTCTCAGGAGGTGATGCAGGCTGGTTCTTAAGTACAGTGTAGTCCCTAAGCACCCACAAAGGAATGTCCGCACACTTTATTAGTTAGAACACAGTCTTTATATAATTAATATTCAAGGTTATGTACAATATCACGATAACTCACTTTGTACTCGGTTATCTATAATGGCAAATCTTTACAGTTCTACGTGGTACCACAATTACTATTCGATCTCTTTAAAGTGCATCAACTGTACGGTTAAAATGTCACACAAATCAGTTTGTAAAGGAAACCAACAATAGATATAGGAGGAAAGCAGATGGTTAAAACAATTGGCAGAATACTGACCACCACCGCTAGACACAGTTCTGTGTGGAGATCCCCCCCACCTGGGCAACCTGTAGACTAAAGCTATATCAAAAGCCCAGTCCATGTATTGTTTACAAGAGTCTTTCCAATAGTTCAGCAACCACAAAGTACCTGGCGTTGTAGCATTCCTCGTCGGGAAATCGACTGCCCTTCTTGAGTGCCCTCCCTTTAAGGTAGGATTCACGGGTCTTTGAACGTCCGATGAAGAACAGGGTGAACTACGGCGGTGAAGTGGCAGCTTCTTTCCTAGCGGTGCTCGTCGAAGGGAAGCGTAAACGTCCTGCAAGGAAGAGGCGTGCGGGACACCCCGCAGTTGATAGTTCTGGAACACAAAGAGTTTGAAGAACTGTGGCCCAACAAGGGCAGCGAGTCCTTGGTGTCTCTGTGGTCTTTGGGTGGCAGGAAACCCACCAGCGGATGCTCCTCGGCGCGTCGACAGCCTGGCCTTCTCAAGCGGGATAAGGTGGGCGGCGGTGTGGACGAGCGTGTTTGTGAATCGAAGTTCTTAGGCAAAGGGAGGACGGTGGCTCCAGTCGGCAATGGCAGTCTTCGATGGTGGCGGACAACAGTCCAGGCGCTTCTATTTGGGATTCCACGGCAGTCCCCATTTCCGGTCGGCAGCCTTTCATAAGTCTGTCTACTAGGGTGCCTTGGCAAAGATCAGCTGATGCACGATGGTCCCTCGTAACTTGGGAAGAGGGTGCCTTACCAGGTCCTCTCTGGGTCAGTCCTTGGAGGCACAGCAGTTTTCAGATTGATGAAGGCGAGCAACAGCAATTCTTCTCTTCCAGCAGGGCTTCAAGTTCAAGCTTCAGTTTCACTCCAGTTACTCTTCGTAGTTTGGACTTCAGCTTCTGAACACAATTCCTAACAGTGAGAGGTCCCAAGAAATACTGTTGATCTCCCATTCATTCTGCTGGGTCACACTCAAGCATCCAATCACTTCGAAGGGCATTCAGCAGTCAGTCAGCCAATCAGGCACACGGTGCATTCAGGCCATTCTTCTCCATCCAGACACTCACAACTCACAATGTGGATTTGGACAGGTATCATGCCATTCAACACTACACACTGCATTCATATCAGTTTCGGGCAGGGCTGTCTCAGTCATTGTGTCAAACACCAGATACTAGACATCCACAACAAGAAGTGTAGATGTGTCACACACTCCATTCACCCAGGTCCCACCCACAGGTGTACCCACAACATATGGTTGTTGTGAAGGCTCCAGCCACTCTGGTCGGCACTTTCCCACACTACCATATATGGAACTTCCAACAGCCAGTCAGGGGGAAGGAACAGAGTCAGGTCTTCCCGGGACTTCGGGAAGATCAAGGTAACAGGCGATGGAAGGCAAGAGGCCATGGGGGCCATCTTGTCTCCATCAGGAATCTACCGATTCCAATGATAGAGCCTGGGCATCCCATAATGGAGGACGCTCAGGGCACCAGTAAATTCAGCACGGAGCTGCCACCAGCCTGTACCCTGCTTTGTGGGCCACCCACAGGTGCCCAAAAACATACACTAGGGGCAGAGGGTTGCACCCCCACTTATGGGTGTCATAAGGGTATCCCATGGGTCTGTACACCAAACCAAAAGAGATAGCTGAACCACTAGGAGTCCCACATGAACTCCTGCGTGGAAAACACAACAGAACACACAATAAAAAATAGTAAAGAACAAGGATATGGAGGCCCTGTCCCTGCAATGCATTTTCAGCATCACAATGACCAGCACCCCCCAAAAAATCTTGGACAACCTCAATAACAGGGCCACTGAAACTGGTCTCCTGCTATCCTCATCCTTCCTTTTTTCTCTTGCCCATCCTTCCAGCCTCCTATGTGCCATTTCTCCATCGCTAGGCTGAAAGCCCCAAACCCATTTCCCATAAAAGCATTGCCTGCCAATTTCCCTGCTATCGTTGCCCTGGACCAACCCTTCTCCTTACACCCCAGTATAAAATCAACCATGCCATCCCTTGTTCTCTGCTACACGCTTCACATGCTGTCCCCCCTTTCCTGGTTGCCATACACGCGTCCCCTGTCCATACCATTTAATTCCCATGTCGCACTGCCCTCTGTGACACCACATACCTTTCTCTAGTCCACTGTGCCCCCATGTCCACCCTTGCAAATGTTCCTTATCATCAATGTTTCTACCACTGCACCAGGGGCCAAATGTGCACTCCCGTCTATGCAGTTCAATCCCCATAACCTGCCACTTCACGTAGCATCACTGCCCACTTATCCCCTTTTGTGCCGCTCTTCTTCTGCTCCATCACCAGAGCACAAATCCTCTAATATAACCCCTTTTTGCTCCCCAATAATTTCTTCCGATTAATCTTAGCCAAAACTTGCAATCCTCCCTGGCCGCTCCTGATAACCTCACCCTGTGATGTGGGTACTTAGCCCCCCACCATAGACCATGCCATGTTCCTACATAAGTGCGAACCAGGGCCACTACACAACACTAGAAATTGAGATGCCCCACTAGCCTCTGTATGTCCACCAGTGTCATTTTCCGAGCCGTTATCGCCTTCTCAAGCAACCCTACAAGCCTGCTCACCTCGTCCTGCGGCAAGCATGAGGTCTCGGCCACAGCATCCAACTCCATCCCTACAAAGGTCAACACAACCGCCGGCCCTTCAGTTTTATCCTACCACCAATGGCACTCCCAATTCCTGCATCAATGTCTGAAAGACTTCCAACATCCCCTGCCATTCCTGTTCTTTGCCCGTCCCACTGAAAATTGGCCAACTAATGCAACACTCCTTCACAACTCACACTGTAAGTAAAAACCCACTGCAAAAAGAGCTAAAAATTGCCCCACCCATAGGCAATGCTTTGTCAACATAACTTTGGCTTTCGAACTGCATCCCCAGGAGCCAAAAATCATCTGGATGCACCGGTATCAAACTAAACGCTGCCTTGATGTTGCACTTGGCCATGAGCGCCCCACAACCTTCCTTCCTCACCAAACCGACTGCCTGGTCTACACTGGCATAGGAGATCACACAGTCTTCCTGAAAAATAAAATCATTCACTGACATGCCCTCCGACCATGACAAATGGTGAATTTGTCTGAATTCTACTGCAGCCTTTTAGGTATGACCCCCAATGGGGATACCACAAAGTCTCCTACCACTTGTGCAGCTTCACTCTCAGCACTTCCACATTCTCCCATGCAGATTTCAAATCTTCCGCCCCCCCACCTCATCCTTGGACCCTGAAACCCAACCTAAAACCTTTGTGAAAACCTTCCACCAAAATCTTGGCCCCTTCCCTGTCCTATTAAAAACTGAGCCACTCTTCCAAGACTGCAACTTTAACATCGGCTACACTTTTTCCTAAATTTGCACACCGTTCTTGTGTAGCTTTTGTTATTGTATGCCCAACATTCTGCTATTGGATGACCCCTGCTTCTTCCCCCTGACCCTTCCGAGGCGGGGTGACCATGAAATGGCTGGCAAGGCATGAGTAAACCACTTGACGTATGCAGCGTTAGTGCTGGATGCGTAGGTGCCATTCATTGTAGCCATAGGTCAATCTCTCCCCATACCGCTTGGCTGTCCTCACCTGTCCTTGCCCTAAATTCTTCATGGTATCGCACCCATGCTTGTCCCCAAAAACTCATAAATGCTTTCCTTATTATGTCCATATATTTCAGTAATGCTACACAACTCTCGGGAAACTTCTCGCAATAATCACTCACATATATAATAAATGCTGATGCCCAATTGTCAATTGTCACTGGCACCCTTGGTCTTGCGGCCAATTCCCTCTCTTTGTCTTTGGACCCTTCTTTCACCCTCACCTCCCTGTTCAGGAGTTTAAAAAATCCACAAACTCGCCTGCCCATATTTTTTCCTTTGTCACCCCCATCACCTGCACAAAAAGCTGCTTTGCAATGCCCATATAAGGTATTTCCTCCTCATTCACTGCATCTTCTGCAGTCCTCTCTTTCGGAACCTCTATCACCTTTTGGGCCACAGGCTCTGCCACCTTGTCCCTTTGTACTTCCACAGAGGAGATACTCCGAGATACTCCTTCCACTCGCACTCACCAAGGCCCTTGCAGACACCTTCTCCATCTCCCCAACTTTTCCTGGTGCCCCAGATCCCCCCTGTGATTCCCCTGTCTCTTTCCCAACCTGACGCGATGCCACTGACCACTCCAGTTCTTGCTCACCTCTTTCGGCCCTGCTGTCACCTAGACGTGTCATCCTGGCCTCCACTCCGACACTCCTCCTCTCTTTCCTCATCGGGTTCTTGCTGCAGGGACAAAACACATCAGCAGAGTGCCCCGGCCCTGGCAATTGTCTTGGGAGGATAGCTCAGGAGACACATGCTCGCCATGGAAGCAAGACGACACGGAGCAACACAGGTTAGATCACCTGGTCCACGCCTAGAAACCTCTGGGTATTAATCATATCATATCAATTTCCCCCATCCTCTTCTGCTCCTGCTCAACCCATCCCCATCCTCCCCTTCAAACCTTAGACCCTGCCACACCCTTTCCCTCCCCCAAAACCCACCTTGCTCCTCATCCCCCCAACTCACACCACTTTCCTCCTCCAGTTTGTCCTCCACAGTGAAATACCATTGTTTTTGCGAGCGCATGCTCGGGCCGGACAGCTCTTCTTCAAGCGAGACCGAGGCATCTGCTCCACTGCTCCTTTGGCGTCTTCTCAGCAGGGTCACGCCAACCCTTTCCTTGTCTTTTCTTCTCAGGCGAGGGGTTCTCTCCTCCACCTTGTGCTCCCCCCTGCTAGGAGCTGTACTGCGCACTCTAGTCTGTCCTCTTCCGCCTGCCGGAGGGGCCGTTCTCAAGCCCTCCTCTTCCCCAGTAACCACAGGGGACATACCAATCCCTCCACATACCTCCCTATATTGTGGGGAGGTTGGTCCGCCTCTTCTCCTTTCTTTACTTTTGGCAGAGATTGAGTCCTCCTCCACCCACCTGCACTCTTCTGCAGGCATTTTCCTCCATTGCCCTCTGCACCGCTGCACCTCTTGGGTCCAAACCGACCCTAGCATCAACCACACCTTGTCCTGTGCCCACCTCATCCCCTGTTCCTCCTCCGCTAGTGACTTCATCCGGTCCTTTGGCTCCTGACCCCCTCCCTAATACCCCGCTGACAGCTCCCCCACTCCTGGTTGCCTGCCTAGGTACATCCCTCTGACTCTTTCTGGCCCTTCTGTCCCTTAACTCACCCCTTTCTGCTGATGGGCTGCAAGCCACCACTGCCGCCAACACCCCGGCCGAAGCCGCCCTGCACTGTGGCCACCCCTCCACAGACCCCCTCTCCTCCGTAACTTCCATTACTGCCCCCTCCAGCTGGGCTTTTGATGCCCTGCTAATAATGCTCAGAGCCCGCTCAATGCCTGGGCATCCACCAACCCCATAGACTGTGAATCCTGTACTTCCATCCTGCTCTTCCGCAAAACTTGCTCAAACACTGGTACCTCCTCCGCCGCACCCCACTATATTTACCCTCAAGCTTGGTTATATAACTCTGCCTGAAAGGGCCTCAACTGGCTATTTTACCACATGAAACGAACTACCACTCAAAATATATTTCCATCCAAACTTGGTACATAGCTCTCCCTGAAAGGGCCTTTGCTGGCTATCTTACCATCTGGAACATGCTGCCACCCCAGATGCCCCTGTGAACACTGCCCCTCCCACCCTCCAGGCTAACATTGCCCGGCCTTTTTATCCTTTTCTCCCCATCCTTCACCTGTCCCCACCCCCAAAATGACTTTGATAAATTAAATTTGCTCTACTTACTTTTTTTTTTTTTAAATAAACTTTATGTTGGCCCCCCTCACTGCTCCCACCTCTCCCAGCACACGAAATGAAGAAAATTGCCTAATTCACACTGCCACCTGGTGGGCAATTGTAAGAAACACACTCTCCCCTTCAGGTGCAGAGAACCGTGTATGCCGCATTAAGGTGCTCACCGCACTGCCCCCTTTGGCCCAGAATGGCACTGCAAAGACCTTGCATGAATCCCGGCAGTAACGGCCCAGGCAGCAGGCAATTACTCGCTTCCCTCCCGTGGCCGTGCCGGAGATTGCCCACACTCCCACAACAACAGAAGCCTGCAGGTGAAACTGGACCCCCACAGGGGTGGCCCTGGCACCAACCTGATGGGAACAGCCACACAGGAACGGAAACAGGACTGCGGTGTACCTGGAGGCTGAAACCGCCACAGGTACGGGGGGGCAGTGCTTTATCTACGGCACTCCCTTTATATATACCCTATTATATGTATTTGGCATTTTTGTTTTGGTATCCAGTCCACCCCCGAAAACACCTCTGCCACCGCTTAACAAAATCCCCCGGCCCTACCTACAAAACCTGACGCCAACAACACCAGTCCAAAGCAGGGAAGGCTTGGGAGCAGCGACCAGGACAAACACTGGGCCTCATTCCGAGTATGGCGTTAAGGGATAGCGGCCACCGCTAACGAGAGCGGTGGCGGTAATCCCTTACCGCCATACTCCGAGTTCCCTTAGCGCCATGGTGCTTTTAACACCTGCTTTTAGCAGGCGTTAAATACCATGGCGCTAAGGGACCTTGATGTTAATTACGCCACCGTAATTTACGGTGGCGTAATTGACGCCTTCCCCACTCCCATTATGCCCTATGGGGCGAGAATGGGAATGGGGAAGGGTAAATGGGGATTGGGGAATTACCGCCCCGCCAACCTTGGAATAGGGCGGTAATTCCGCCAACCACCAAGGCGCTGCCGGTCCGGGTACGGCGTCAACCAAGGCGTTAATAGCGCCATTGGTTAGCGCCGTACTCGGAATGAGGCCCACTGTGTCCGCACAGTTGCTTGCTCCCGAACCTTCCCTGCCCCCTTGTAAAGCCTGGATGACCCTCTATGCGCAGGCCAGCTCACTCAACAACACCCCAGGGGGAAACGCTTGCGTGTTCAACCCTGTCCACCCCTTATGCAGAAACTAGTGCGATCTTTTACAGCTCTTTTGTTTTTTAACACAGTGGCCCTCATTCCGAGGTAGGTGCTAGTCATGGTGCTATTAGCGCCATGACTAGCACCATTACCGGTACCGTGTCCACCCTCGTTCAATGGGGACTTACCGGTCTAGTCCGACCTTTGCGGGACTGGTAAGTCCCCATTGAAAATGTCAATCCCATTCCCATTTGAGCCCCCATAGGGCTCAATGGGAATGGGGAGGGTGCTTAATAACGGTACCGTAAATTACGGTACCGTTATTAGCTCTGAAGTCCCTTTGCGGATCCCGTCATAACGCCTGGTAAAAGCAGGCGTTAAGGACGGGGCCGCAAAGGGACCTCGTAGTAGGGCGCAAAGGGTTTACCGGCACCAATGTCCTTAACGGTGCCGGTATCCCTTTGCGCCCTAATCGGAATGACCCCCGGTGTGTTACTATCCCTAACCTATATGTATATGCAAGTTTATCAAACATAGCAGACACAGGAAAGGCAGAGTCGGCCTTGCCAGCAGTTGGTACTGTGATTTTGCATGTGAGCAACCCTCTTTGTAACAAGTGCTTCACGAACTGAGCTATCGTCTGACCCATTGTGGGCACTTAAACGTAACAATATGCAGCTCAACTTTGGTTTTTCACGTAATCAATATATTATTCACAAAGCTACAGGAGTGTCATTGTAGTAAATGCGCAAACTGTATACACTAGAGTAAATATCGGAAGCATTACATGATTATAATGAATTGATCTAAATGGAATCCCTTCTACAGCAGCACTTTTATTATCCTCGTCAGCGCACTATAAAATATCCTGGCATGTTACATATGACGTGTTTCTTATTTTTTCTAAATGGGCACTTGCATCAGGCAGCAATGTGGGTTCCACCAAGTGGGAGCCTTAGGAACTTTCCCGTTTGGGGGCTTACGGACGTTCCCCGTTTACCCTCCCATAAAGAGGTCTCTGTATCATTGACTCTATCCCAGCCCTTTTGGCCTGTCAGAAAAGTCCCTCGTTTTCATTTTGGCATACCTTCCATCGCTCCTCTTATGCTCTTGCATGAACTGCATTGCAAATTCACACCATCTTCCTCTGTACAGAAATGTGCCCTCGTTAGTCATTACCGACTCTTGTACCAAGGCCCAGGTTTAGGGATTACTAGGCAGAACTATGGGGAAACAAAATGGCTGGCAGCATCAATTTCACCTTATCTCTAAACCAAATTACTGCAGATTGCCCCTCCCTGGTATACCTCTGTAACAGGGGTATTAGAAAAGGGAATTCGCTTCGAAATGCACTGAATAAATCAGTCCCCCCCCTCTCTCTCTCTCTCCAGCCCTCCTCCCTTTCTTTCTTCCTGTTTCTGTGAATCAAAAGCTCAACGCTGGCAGAAACTGACAACAGCAAAAGTTCCCCCCTTCAACCGCCCCCTCTACCTTTCTTCTTCCCCCTCCTGTCTCGGGAAGTTGATGGGAAGGAAGGCAGCACGGTTTTCTGAGGCAATCATGCTCTGACAGGCCAGCCTGGGGACAATACATAGAGGCTGGGAGCGAAAGGTACACTGAATGACTGGGGCTTTTCTTCTGCTGTCTCCTGCAGGCATTCGACAGCTCCCTTTGGGTCTGTAGTTTTCAACAAGGTATGAAACATGTGTGAGAGGCAGATAATCTCCAAAGAGTCTATGATTAAGCGAAGCCAGCAAATTGAGATGCATAGACAATTACTAATCTTGGCGTGACAAACAGGAAGAGGGGGGGGGCGTGTGGGGATAGAGCAGCGCGCCTTTGGTAAAAATAAAAAGAAAGAAAAAAAAGAGGTATGAATTATTTGCATGGATGTCATTGTGGATAAAAATAGAGATGGGGCACACAATGTTGATGTCGTGGTGAAATGATTGCTTGCCAGGTGGGGGTGGGGAGTCACTTCAGATACTTTGCTGTTTTCTGAGTTGGAGAAGCAAGCAGGTCACAATGTCACAAGTCTCTTGAGGTGGTGGGGCTCGTGGGGGGATCAGGTTTTGACTTTAGAGAGGGGTGGTGAATTTGAAGGAGCAGTAGGGCAAGGGTAAGCAATAATGGCCATTTCAGTGGATTGTTCTGCTAATGGTCAGCAGCCCATTTAATAGAGCACAATTCGGGCCTTTAACGTGGAGGGCGGATCACAGTGTTTCAAGTGGGACACAAAATGGAGGCGTGGCTCTTTTTAAGTGTCATGATGCAATATTTGTAGATGGCACAGCCTCAAATTCCAAGTGGCCAATAAACTTTGAAGTGGTGGAGCCTATGCAATTAAATTAGTGACCTAAGAGAGCAAATCGAGTTTTCTTGCATATAATGAAAAGAAGTAAATTCTACTTTAATAGATGTATTCAAATATAGTAAATGTGCAGTAAAATGATGGCCATGATTATAATGTAGTAATTAAAATCATGTTTATGACAATACTTTGATACAATAGGCCTCATTACGAGGTTGGAGGTCGTCATGGTGCTATTAGCGCCATGACTACCTCCAATACCGTTACTGAGTCTGCCTTCGTTCAATGGGGACTTACCAGTCTATTCCGACCTTTGCGGGACCGGTACGTCCCCATTGAAAAAGCCATTCCTCATTCCCATTTCAGCCCCCATGGGGCTCAATGGGAAGGCGCTAATAACGGTACCGCAAATTGCGGTACCGTTATTATCTCTGAAGTCCCTTAACGGGCCCCGTCCATAACGCCTGGTAAAACCAGGCATTAAGAAGGGACCAGCTAAGGGACCTCAGAATAGGGCGCAAAGGGATTACCGGCACCGATGTCCTTAACGGTCCCTTTGCGCTCACCTCGTTATGAGGCCCAATGTGTTGGAAAAATCAAATAATGTATTCTCTTGTAATTTCTCTTTCGTCAGTGAAAACAGCCTAATTCCAAATGTCGAACTGCTGTTGAGATTCAAAACATGGCTAATAGTAACATTTAGTGTCAAAGATCAGCATTGCCACTCATCATTTGTTTTGTTTACAATAGTGGAGTAGAAATCTGGTCGGAAAAGTCAGTTTGGAGAGGCCTGACCCAGGTCAAGGGTAATAATGGGATATCACCAAGGCTAAGTCGGGGCTAGCTCCCGCCTAGTTAAAGCACTGGCAGTTAATTTCCACATGGTATGGCCAGCTGAACATTGCCTTAGTGTGCTAGCACACCGGATAAGCAACAAGCCTGATAAGGGTATATTTCTTTTGCAAAGAAATGCAAATCCATGGCTAGTGTGCAAGACGGATTTATGCACAAAAAACTACTAGAAACCAGCCACATATGTTTCTTGTAGCTTTTTAGGAGGTGTTCCCACCAAAAGTGAGTGTGGCCGGGGGCTGGCAAGGGTCCACAGGCAGCAGTTGACAGCAGGAAATATGGAGGCCCTGGGTTGAGGTTAACTTTAGGGTGGAACAAAGAATTGGATCAGTAGATAATGCACGGTTTGAACAAGGAGCACACATTCAATGTATTTCTGAAATTCTTGTTAAACATTTATGTATCTTTGTGAACATCTGTATCCAATATTTCACTATCCATTCTGGACACAACAAAGGGTCCAGTCTCGCACCCCTATGCTGTAGTTTTAGATTCCTACATTGCTTAAAACGCACCTTTTGACTAGATCCACTATTCCCTTTATTATTGAAACCCTCCCGAGGCATCATTTTAGGACCTTTGCAACTCCTGCACACATCTCAGCATACCTGGTTTACCCTACCCTTGCAGGACCTTCCCATCTTCTGAGTAACACTCTCCCACACCTGTGTAACACGCTTCACCAGCAACAGGATTGACCACAACTTACTCAGGTTCCCCTACCAATAACGCGACAGATCTCCTTAGAATCATTCTAGGTCTTCACCCTCCGGATGGTACAATTAACAACACCCAGACTCTCCATCAGTGAACTGGCTTCTTATACATTCAAATGTCCCCCTTACACCTTGAGCTTCCCACCCCCTCCTGTCCTTAACGTTAATTCCTGTTGTTTTGCCAATTCACAAGGGGGTTCTCTTCCCCATGATTTATATTGGTCTGGTATGTGTCCTCCTTGCACAACTGTGACCCCTTGCAAACAGCACTGCAACCAACGTAAACACATTTATTTTAACATTACGATAGACACGTTTTGTGTTGATCTCTAATATAAATATCATATATATCATAAAATGGAATAGTCATACTTACGTTGCTTTAGGCTTACTTACGTATGGGCACTCAACTAGCAGACCTAGACCCAACAGGCCCCCTTTTGACTTACTTAGATACTGTCAGTTGACTTGGGAAGAGCCTATTTAAAGATATCTGTAACCTGGCCGCCATCAGTGAATCCAGAACGGCTGCCTGGATACTCCAATGTGAGTCCTTTCAGGTAAGGGTTTTTGAATGTTACTCTGGCTTCCTTGCCTGCGTACTCACCCACCCAAGTGCCTTCCCATGGCACGCCAGTCTAATTAGGTTGATAGAGTTAGCAGGTTCCCCATTTCGCCACTGTAGTTATTCATATGTTAATTATCGCTGACTGTGCTCAGCAGCACCTACCTATGCCGATCAACAACGCGGATCGCCAGTATGATTCTTGGGAAGACACAGTCTGTCAGTGTTCCCATGCTGCTTAGCTAATTGGGATACATCTGAAAGATTAAAGAAATATCGAGGCTCAATACCACTTAATAGAAACATGCCAGTTACGAGTACAATGGTACAAGCACACTTTTATTTCTCAGAACAGCTGTCTGGTCCCTAAAAACCTCCCAATGTGTGGTAGCGGACACCGTGAGATGAGAGAGTGCTGGACATTACAAAGACACAGTTTTATATACTTTTTTCACAGTCCCGGTTACATCGTCCAGCCCATCATCAAGTTACATATTCCCTTTAGGGTTCATAGCCAGTTCACATACTAATACAGATTCAAATAACTATACATTTTTCAATGTTTTCCTCAAACACTAGACATGTTTTCCTGCACATCCGATACAATAGTAACATTTTCATTTTCAAGCTTAAAGTTAATCCAGTTTCAAGGAACGATCACAAAGATTTCTGCGAAGGCACACGGTTTCAGCTATTCAACATTCTGTTCCACTGTTTGAACGAGGATGACGCTATTGATACAGACAACATCTAAATTACTGTTCAGTTCAACTCTAGTTTAGCTCCAAGGTTTCATAGTGCAGGACAAACAATCCACTTTCAGCAGCCTCAACATGTTTATCTACGTTGAGACAGTGCAAAGTTCATTTTGCTCTGCTGGAGCTGAAAACACAAAGTTTAACATGAGACAGAAACAGGAGTTAATCAAAATGGCGGATGATTTTAAAATAGCAGCATAATCAGCTGTATTCAAGTTTATTCAAATGCTATTTTCAGTGCAAAGCAAATGCACTTAGGCCAATGATCGTTATCACACAGTATTATGTGAAATATACTTTAACAAACCCTCCTTTTGGCCTAAGCCAAGAGCATTACTCAAACATTTGCATCATTCTAGGACCATGTATCATTTAAGAGAGCATTATTATCGTAAACCCCTCTATGTTGGAGGTTTCGAGGGTGGAGAGTGTGCAAATGTACATAAGGTCGGGACAAGGTGGAGATACTTGCAGTAGGTAACAAGACGTCAAGCAGATGTGCATTTTCCAAATACCAAAACCCAAATGTCAATATGATTATAAAACAAGCTGTTATTGTGAACATCGTCCATTTGGTCCTAGGGGTCCATGACCCTTGACGAGCAGATTTATCATCAGAAAGTGACCAACATCCTTTTTTGCATGAGTGGCCTGTAAAATAAGCATAGTTTCTGAGCGTCCATTAAGAAGCCTCATTGTTAGGCTTTTTTAGTTCATCCGTGGGTGGCACCTGACCATGTGGTCCATGTTGATTGAAGGTAACTTTGCCAGTCCCTGCCTCTTATTGTATGCAGCAGAGGAATGATGAGGAACTGGCTCAACAGTGGTTTCTTGTGGGTTTCTTGTGGGCACAGCCTAGCTGCACTTCCCTATCCTATTTACATTAATGTAATGTGAACAGCTCTAAATCTAAATCCGATTCCGTGGTCGCAGATCGTACCTTGAGACTCCAGGTACGGAATGATCAGTGAACAAAATGTTGTAGTTTCCTGAAGAAGATGAAGAGGCAGAAGCAAGATCGATCGACAGTGAAGAAGAGTTTGAAGAAGATGCAACATTCTCCCCAGGCCCCGCGGGCTTAGGGAGGATTTCCATGACACTGTAAGAGGATTCAATTCAGCACTACAGCTAAGTCAACGCCTAGTCTAGAATACTGAATGAAAACCCTTATTGATATATCTTTATGTCCAGTTCATGCGTTCTGGATGACTACCCCTATATAACACCCCTCCCTTGGAATCCCCCTGACCCCACTGAGCCAAGAAGTAGTTCTGTTTTGCAAGTTTAAAGGTTTATTTGATAACTTAAACAATATATATTATATCACGCTTTATAATAAATTAATAATTGGATATCACACTTAATCTGGTATGATAAAGATTAACAACGGAGAATCTGGCACTAGCACACTTCTTGATAATCACTAAGGAGTTGACATGAAATGGATAAGATAGCAACAATACTTTTATGGTTTCAAATGATGCAATGTGGAATGAAATGCAGTAAAGAAAATAACTTGATAGGATTTCAGCAAAAACAATGTAATCACTTTCTTGTACAATTCACCCCCCCCCCCTTTTATGCAATGCAAGGAAATGGAAGGAAGGCACACAGTTCTCAGAAATGCAATTAAATGTGATTCAGTTCACCCCAGCAACTTAGACTACAGAAGTTTAAAACACATGCAAAATGCTTTGATATGTGCTGGCAATGGAGTGAAAATATGTTAAAATGCTTTTAATTCCCTCTAGGAGGTTCAGGGTGAGTGAAATCAAGTTAATATTAGTCCAGGCTCACTTTAGCAAGGATCTAGGAGTAATTGGTAGGTTAAACGAATTTTTGGCAAATGGAAGGCAAGCAGCAGCAGATTTTTACACGTGAAGAAATTTGCAAATCGCGGTAAAATGTCAAATCGCGGCTACATTTGCGAATGCGCCAAGCGCGATTACAGAGGAACTACAAGGACTATCACTATCGTTTTGGGGTCCTAGGAAAGCCTAGGATCTCAGCTTCCAGATGAAAGTTACTGCAAGTCACAAACGGTCACGGAGATATGAGCGATTAAATAAAGGTCGTTTTTCAGATTTGAAATTTTAAAGTTCAAAAAAGACAAGTGCAGCTTGCAACTAGAAATCACAGGTGACAGCTTTACAAATGACAGGTGACAGTTAGGAGACAGTTCTACTTAGATTAAAATAGGATTGAATTATATTATTTTAACTAAGAGATTGGTTCTCCACAGTTTTGCTATGTACTCCCAATATATTTAGAAATATGCCTTGCCACGGATCTGGTCAGGTTTGGACTGCACTCCGGTTCAGCTCTCTCTGGTTTTGGATACTGCTCTGCTTTCTCTGGGTCTTTAGTTCTCTGAAGGTTGATGGAGGTAAAGTATGGATTTTCCCGGCAGAGCTTCCAGCTGCAAATGGATTTGAAAGTCCCTATCTGTCCTGTCTCTCTGCTTTTATGTGTTTTGAAAATGGGTGTGTGTGAGCAGCATCACTAGCCAGCCCCTCTCCACTTGTCATTGGCCACTTCATCCGCTTCCACTTGATTGGGGGAATGAAATGAAGTGTCATCATGATGAGGTCTGTTTATGATACAGAGAACCCACCCCTGTCAACTTTACACACAATCTATATTTGCTCAAAAAAACATATTTGCACAGGTACACATTTGTTTAAAATTACATGCACCCTTCACATATCACAGGAGGTATACCCTGTCCAAATCTGCTCTTCCTGGGGGCTTGCATTCAAAAATGGCACATATTTCACTTTTTAACTGGTTTCGCAATTTCGGACATTAACCCAAATTTACACACATGTGCGCAAGGAGTATGGACATTAGTTGATGAAGTGTCAGATTTTTCACATGCACACATTTTGAGTAATATCCTCTTTTCCGCTAAAACCCCCCTGAACATACCACCGGGTCCTAGCACGTCTTAAAATGTGGGCAGAAAAATCACAAGAATTATGGTATCATTTATAAAATTTTCACATGTCCGCTCTATGAGTTATTCATCTTTTTAGAGTTATGTTCTGGCCCCAAAGGGGTGTGGTTTTCCTCCAGCACAAGGTTGAATTTCTGTTTTTTCCAGTTCTGCCAAGCCAGCTTGCTCTCACAGGCAGTGCCCCTCCCCTTTGCTTCAGGAGGAAGCTACTTTTACGATATCTGCAATAAGCCATCTGCCTGAGTCAGGAGAGGGCTTTGTTCAGAGCTCCTGTATTCTGTGGGGGCTTCCCTTAATTCAATTATCAGAGAGATGGCATATCCTTAGTGTGGCCAGCAAAAGGCAGATAGGCCTGGGAACACAGCTGTGACTCAAGTTTCACTCCTGATGGGGGTAGTTGCCAGGCAGAATTGGAATCTCTTTAAGCCAGTTTTTAGCTACATGTCATTTCTGTTCCCCAGTTTAAGTCAAGACATTTTTTTTACATATGCAGCTAGGTTGCTGATTCTAAGTTTAAAACTGTGACATTTAAACAATTGCAACCTATGTGACACTCAAAGTAGGTCACTCATTTCTTTTAAACATTTAGATTTGTAGTGTCTTTCAGTCCAAATTTACTTAAACTGCTGAAATCCACAGCTCAGCCAGTCTTGTTATACACCTTCAAGTCACTTCAGAATATAACTTTACATTGGATCCACCTCTCAGTAAGTCTTTCTTTGGCTTGCTTTGGGTTCATTTATTCAGTTTTCTACAAAATCTGGTGGTTTTAAAACGCCGGCTTTTGGATAGTGGTGAGTACTGGTACTGCACCCCTTTTTTGGGATTTAAGAAAATGAATTCCCAACAGTTATGGGTTTGCTTTTGGCAATCAGCTTTGCCATTCCCAATTGTTTCAGACTACTGTGTGGGTAGTCCAATGGTGGTTTTAGGCAGTGCCCTTCTGTGCCCATAACATCGGCAAAAATGGGTGGCAGCCTATTCTTCATGCATTTCCCTGTGCATTTTCTGGGAAGCTCTGGCCATCATGATGTTTTCCATGTCAGTACTGCACAGTTTTGAGGTAGGGCTCGGATGCATGGGTAAATACATCCCGCAAGCCCCCCTCTTGCGATGGCCATTCGGTTTCACTGATGGGACTCGCAAGACCTGGGATGTTTCTTCATCTTCTTCCAATAGATGGCACAGTTCAGCATCTTTTCTCCATCCGGTCGGATCGATCGGTTCTCCTCGCCGGTCCTGATGGGAATATTGGGCGGTACCCCGGGCCCGTTGCGTCTCTGCTCCCGGTCTCCGGATCGTCCTCCTTGGTCATTCTCCATGGTTTCATCTCTCCTAGGACGACAAAGGAAGAGCGGCAATACCTATTCATAGACATTTTTCCACCACTGTTGAGATAGTGGGGCAGCATATGCATTTCATCATAACGAAACATTACATTCTTATTTTGAAAAAAAAAACAGTATAACTAAGATACAGTTTCATTCAAATCACAATATTTTAGAGACTAGATGTGGTATGTTTTATGGTTGGAACTGAATTGAGACAGTACCCGCTAGGATTCCAGAGGATTCCTCCAGTTGTTGCAGAGTGTGCCTGGGATGGCAACATTTCAACTGGTTTATGTGGACCCACTTGTCTTCCCCCGCTGCCAAAGGACCTTTGGGGATGTGGATTTTGTAGGCCACAGGGGAGATTTTGTCGATGATCTCAAAGGGTCCCTTCCACGTAGGCAAAAATTTCCACTGTTTTGCCTGGTTTCTTTGGAAGTTGAATAGATAGACCCGGTCTCCCACCTGATATTCCTTCCTGGAAGTTTTCAGGTCATAGTGGGTCTTCATGCTATCAGCTGATCTTTCTAGATTCCGCTGAGCGTAAGCAAAAGCATGTTGGAGGTGTTTCCTTACTCATGAGTAGTGGAGGCTTTTATCAGTGTCTGCTCTTGGGTCCTGTAGAGCAAATGCTGCGGAAGCACCATCTTGCGCCCAGTCATCAACTCAAATGGTGACATTTTGGTTGCAGATGAAGGGGTAGATCTGATGGCCATTAGGACCAGAGGTAATCGGATATCCCAACTTGGCCCAGAATCTGCCACAAACTTCTTTAACATGCTCACAATGGTTCAGTTATATCTCTCTACTGCCCCAGAAGAAGCTGGCCTGTAAGCAATATGCAACTTCCTTTTGACCCCCAGTATCTCCCACATCTTTGTCATTACTTCACTGGTGAAGTGGCTACCCCTGTCTGACTCAATCCTTTGAGGTAGACCAAAACGAGAAAAGATGTGGTTAATCATCAAGGCAGCTGCCGTTTCTGCCTTGCAATTTGGGGCTGGGAGACATTCCACCCACTTGGTAAACAAGCATGTCACAGTCAACATGTACTTATTCCCCCTAGCAGAGCGAATCACAGGGCCTACAAAGTCGATTTGTAAATCTGACCATGGCAGTGTCATCCCCCTCTTTTGGAGAGGCGCACAGTGCGTGAGGGAGGATGGCTGAAATTGTGCACACACAAGACACCCCTTCAAGTATTGGCCAAGGTCCTGCCCCATGTGTGGCCAGTATGCAACCTCTCTTAAGATTTCCAATGTTGTGTGAAACCCCCTATGACCGGCAGTGGCCGCATCATGGGCGTGACTTAACATCAGGCTTCGGAATGAGGTAGGAACCACCCACTGATCATGGCCAGCTTTGGATTTCCTTACCAGCAAACCGTCTTGGATTCGGAACATTTTTGGACATTTCATCAACACTCTTAGGTCCTCTTTCCCAATGTAATCGGTATCCGTCAGGGGAAAGTTCTCAGGGTCCTCAAGGTGCTGGTAAAATTTTCCAATAATTGGATCCCCCTTCTGAGCTGTAATCAAATCAGCATCAGGGGTCTCCTTACTCCATTGTGCAATTGAAAGGTCATTGTGAGCATTTGTCTGGGACCTAGTGATAGCAGTGACCTGGATTTCCCCCAACAGGGACTCAATCTCAATTAGATCCCCTTGGATGGCCCCGGTTTTGGCCAGCTGATCAGCTAAGTCATTTCCAGTTTTGTCTGGTCCCTCTACTTTGGAATGACCCTTGATCTTTTTCCAATAGATGGTCATCTCATTCGAGGTGACCAGATCATCAATGTTTTGAATCAACTTCCCATGTTTCAAGGGTTTGTTGTTAGCACATAACATGCCTCTGGTTTTCCAATTAACCAGGTGCTCCACGAACCCGTTCCGTACATAATCCGAATCTGTGATTATGACCAGTTCGCGTAGTTGATGCTGGACAGCAGTGAGGATGGCCTGATGCACAGCCATCAATTCTGCCACCTGACTACTTCGGGGACCAATTTTGTATCCAGCGGAGGGTTCTGGGGACTCATTCACCCATGCATTCCCTACGCCGGCCACCAGTTCTTTCTCCCCGTTGTTGTCAACATGATAAGAGCATCCATCCACATAGACAGTGGGCATTCCCTCACACTTGTCCTCTTCAAAGACTTTGTGTGGGGAATTAAGGTATGCCTCCATGTTGTCCTTGATTTTTAGACTTTCGTCCTCGAGACAGTTTTCTCTGGCACAATCATGCAAGTCAGCCAGACCTTGCGCGAGGTGACTCTTCTTGTTTTGGCCATATCTGACCTCCACAGGAAAGCCTTGCATTGACAGAATCCAGGAAGTAATTCGGGAATTACTCACATTTCCGGCCCGGATTCTGTCACTTTGGAGATATTGCAGAGGCTGGTGTGGAGTCTCCACTATGATGTGTTCCCCCTGGATAAACGGGCGGTAATTCTTCAATGCCCACACCGTTGCCAGGAGTGCCTTCTCACAATCGTTGAATTTTTCCTCCACAGAGGATAAAGTTTTGCTCGCATAGGAGATTACTTTATTGACCTTGTCATGCTTTTGGTATAATACTGCCGTCAAGCACGTATTAGAGAACCCCGTCTCCAGGAAGAACTCCTTTTTTTCTGACAGGGTAAGCTAGGCAAGGCGCTTGTGAGAGGCTTCTCTTGAGTTGTCTTACTGCCTCGGCTTGTTCTGGACCCCATTCCCACTTGACCCCCCCTTTCAGGAGATGAATCAGGGGTCTGGTGATCTCTGCGTAGCCCTCAATGAACTTTCTGCTGTAATTAGTCAGTCCAAGGAGGCTCCTTAGTTCCCGCAGAGTTGTGGGGTCTTTCAGTTTCTGAAGTGCTTCCAGTTTCTTTTCCTGGGGACAGAGACCCTGAGGAGTAATCTCATGCCCCAAGAAATTAACACGGGTTCTACACCACTGTGCTTTTTGAAAGGAAAGTTTTGCTCCGGCGGCCCTCAACTGGGTCAGAACATAACGGATCTCCGCTATGTGTTCCTCCACAGATGAACCTTTGATGAGGACATCATCTACATAAGCCAGGTTACCCCTCGCACCCAGGTCGGGCATGGCCTTATGTAGGAAAATGTTGAATTCATTGCCGGAGTTGAGGTATCCGAAAGGAGTCCGGGTCCATGTGTACTGCTGGCCCCCAAAGGTAAAAGCCAGTTTGTATTGGTCCTCCCTACTGACAGGCACGGTCCAGTATCCATTGGTCAGGTCTATTGCAGTGAATACCTGTGACCCCTGGATCTGGGCCAGCCCTTGGTCAATGTAGGGGAGAGGCCATTGGGAAGTATGGACCCGTTTGTTGAGCTCCCTGAGGTCAGCACAGAGTCTCCACTGGCCGTTTGGCTTCAATATTCCCAGCACCGGATTATTGAAGGTGCTGTGGACTGGACGGATTATTCCCCGGGACTCAAGGTTCTTAATTATTTCAGTAAGGGACTCCATTGATGCGAGAGGCAAGCGATATTGCTTCACAAAAACAGGAGTCATGCCAGGGTCCGTGGGGATTGTGGTTGTGTGGATGTCGGTGCGACCACAGTCATATGAGTCTACCGCAAAGAGATCTTGGAAATCCAAGAAAACTTGTTTCAACTTTTGCTTTTGTTCCAGAGTCACACAGGCATCAGCTAGGTTGACTCTCTCTTCCACCATCTGCCTAAAGCCTGGAAAGACTTCTGGTTTGGCTATTTCAGCGGCCTCCTCCAGCTGGGTGGAGAAGTCCCTGGTCAGAGTGCTGATTTGGACTGGAGGCTTCAGGTGGGAAAGGCAGCCCTCATGGACCTGGAAAATCACCTCATCCCTCTTGAAGTCACAAGTCACATCTTCCTTACCATAGGGGCAGGAAGTGTACACCAGGAAGTTCCCCCCATGCCGGGTAAAAATCCTGTCTGGTGTTGTATTGTCATCACTGTCACCGTCAAAACAGTCCCTGGGGATTGGTCCTAACAGTTCATTTACTAAGTCGATGGAAAAATGTTGGTCATCAACCGCCATTCCAATAATGGTGCCTGCGGCTAGAGTAATACTCTTTAAGTCACTGTTATCCACCTCTATTAGAATGGTGTCATGTTCTATGTTGACTAATGGAGTTGGGTTTACCCCCAACCCTTGCTGTTGGAGAGAAGCGTTTAGATGTATGTAAGCATCAGGGTTTTTCAAATGTTGTCCTCTTTTAACTTTCACTTCCAGGGAGAATTGTCGGGTCCTTTCTGGGATGGTGACTTCCTCTTTGATCTGAATTTCAACTGCATAAGGTAGCAATTGAGCTGTCCTAAATGCTTTTTCTGGATCATCAAAGCCCATGGGATTATCCGCTAATCGGGACCAAGCTTTGAAGTTTATTAGGTCCAAACTAATGGCAAAGCGATTGAGAATGTCACTGCCTAAGTAAAAGGCGGCAGGGACGTCTCGCACGACCCAACAATTGTGGACTATGCTCTTGTTGCCAATGGAGATTTTGAGCATATACCTGCTTGGCAGGAGATGTTTGGAATTAGGTGCTTCCAGGTCCATTTCCCATTTGTCTATCAGTTTGAATGTGGGAATGGCTGGATCTTTTGTGAGTTGGCGGAACATGGCTTCGCTGATGAAGCTCTTACCGTTGTTCACACACACTCGAGCGAGAACAGAGTCCTTCCCATCATTTAACTGAACAGGGATGAACAACTGCTCTCCAATTTGCTGAATATCAGCCAGGCTCTGAGCTGATTTCACATCTTTCTGGACTGTAGGAGTGGGAGTTTCTGATTGTGGATTAGTAAAGAATTTCAGGGTGTTTCCTTCCAGTGTGGAGTACCACTTTAGACTGGAAGGAAGGTTGATTTTCAGAAATAGAGAGGACCCCCCATCACCAGTCTGTTGCCCTACTGCTATTACTGTCACGTCTGGAATTTGGCTATTCTGGAAGTGAAATTCTACTTGGTCAGATTTTTGTTCAACCATGTGGCAGGTGCCGTTTAAACTAACATGGTTGACACTCTGTTTTAATTTTATTGGTCGGCTAGTCTGGATCCAGAGGACCTTGTTTACACAATCTATTAGGGGTGACAACCTTCTCAGGAGGTCATTCCCCAGTAAACAAGGGGTGCCCTGCGGAGTCACAACTATGACTGGGTGTTTCAACTTGTGTCGCCCAATTTTAATGTCCAAGTCTGCCGTCCCCTCGACGGGAATTTCCTTCCCGTCAAAGTTCTGGAGTTGTCCAGGAAGTGAGGTGAGAGGAATTTGGTAATTCTCTCCCCTTCCTGCATTCAGTTCATCAAAGGCCCTTCTGGACAGAAGGGTAGCTTGAGATCCCGTGTCCACCAGCGCTGAAATTGTACCCTGCCCCTGTACTTGTACCGGGGCATAGTATCTTCCCTCCTTCTCCTCAAGGGGGCACAGATAATGCACATTTTTGGACAACCGGTGGGCTAACTTTCTGGTTTTGGACATTGCTAGCGAAGAGATTTGGCCAGAATTCTGTGGAGAGCCTTGGGAATCTGAAAGAAAAAGTTGGCAACTGGAGATCAGAGCCATTGTGGGTTCCCCTGGTTCCGGTTCTGGCCCGCCCCCCCCTTTTTGGAGGCAGTCACCAGGATGGGTTTGAAACGGGGGATTTTCTTGCGGTTGGTTCTGGGATGAGATGGTGGGCGGCGGTAGCTCAGTCTCCACATCTCCCCAGTCTGGATTTGCATCCCTAGGGACCCATTTTTCTTTGGGAGGAGTTCCCCCCTCTCTGAAGGAGAAGATCCTTTTCCCAGGATCCTCTGAGGATCCCTCTCCCTCAAATTGGAAGATCTGTACCTCCTAATCAAACTGAGTCTGTTTGGGTCTTTTGTTTCTCCTACCACCCCTCTGCTCCTTAGGAGGCAGACTTTCAGGGGCAAGAGATTTTGTTTCCGGTTCCTGGGTTTCCAGGGGCTGTTTACAAGTGAGGAAGGAAGCTTCCTCCAAGGCTTTACACCCCCCTTCCCCTTGTGCCTCCTCCCTGGGAACCGGTGAGTTATCGGGGTGCTGCCCCCATCATTGTTCTGGGGCACCAGGTCCAGAGTTGGGTGCGTTCTGCGCCGGCATGCCAATCTGAGGGTTCTGCTGAGCCCTCAGTATGTGACCCAGATCCCGCGCCATGTTTTGAACCTGGCGCTCTAACTGGGAAACCCGCTCAGGCTGATACGGGGCCCTGATTTCTCCCCTGGGCTGATCCCGGGAAGGGTAGCTATCCCTTCTTTGGTAGTACCCCTGGTTGGGAAGATTTGGATACCCCTCCACCCTTGGCCTCCCCTCTCCCGGATTAGGTTGTCTGGGCTCAGGGAATTGGGGAAAGAAGGATGGATGATTTTGGGGTTGGAAGTTGGGTGGATACCTGGGGAAAAAGTTCTGCCCAGGATTTGGAGAATTTCTGCCCTCCGGTGGGAAGTTAGGAGGGAAGTTCCCTGGGCTAGGTGCTTGGCTGGATCCCCCCCTTGGGCTGGAGGAGTCCACACATAACCCAGGATGGGTCAATTTCCCTTGTAACGGGGACTTACATAATCAGGAGAGCGAGGGACCCCATTTGTGGGGCTGCCTTCCTGGCTCCCTGTCTGTGACTGGCCCGAGGACCTTCTGGGCCTAGCATTATTAGGTGCAGGTAGGTTTTTAGGCCCCCCCATCTCCAACTCTAAAACGGGGGTGACCTTTACCTCTGCCACCTTGGCAGCAGCAGGGGTGCTGTTGGCTTTGGGGTTTTTCTGAGCATTATTTTTGCTATCTACCGGTTTCTGCACCTCATAGATCCGGGTAGCCTGTTCAAGGACCCAGTCTAAAGATCTTTTCTCGTGAAAATCCCTCACGAGCTGGGTCATTATGTATTTGGGCAAGGCATGAAAAAATGTATTTATGAATTCTCTACTGTCTGTGCGCACCCTTCTGGTGGTCTGCGCAAAAGCACGTTTCAGTTCTTGCACAAATTCTTGTGGGGCCTGATCCTCAACACATTGCAAATTGTAGGCTGCCTTGCGAGCCTCTTGAGGATTTCTATGAATGGAAAATTTTTTCAAGATGGCCACCTTATAGGTGGACCATCTTAAATGATTTTGGTCCTCCAGCAAAGAAACTGGAGTATTCCGGGGAGAAGGTCCACTTTACATATTGAATACAGCTTTGGCTGTCCTTCAAATGGAAAGTCTCCATCATTTGCTCAAACAACTCTAAGTGCTCCCAAACAGAATACTTAGCGTTCTTATGGTAAGGCGTGATGGCGCTCCTGATCGCCTTAATCTGCTTTAAGGGGTCCTTAAGCAAGGCCCTTTTTGCCTTATTGGCCTTTTTGGTTCGGGTAACCCTTGTCCATTCATCCTCTGACTCAGAGGCACTGCTCCCAGAGGTTCCTGTCTGCTCTTCCAGGTTTTCCCGGATTCTGCGAGCCTGGGAATGGCTGGCAGAATGTGGGGACCTGGTCTCCTGTGTCCTGCGCAGTTCAGAGGAGTCTTCAGATTCCTCCTTGCTGCCAGGATTTGATGGGTACCCCCTCCACTGACCTAACTGGGCAGAGGTTTTCAGGATGCCCTTAATGGGCCTACTCTCCTGGGGTTCCCCACTGAACTGTACTGTACTTGGGTGCCCATACCCGGATGCCCACCCCTCCATTCCTGAGTGGTACTGGCCTATGAGCCCCATACTTTTAGCTGGATAGTAATCTGCCATCCCTGTGGCCCTGTGCTCATGTGCGCCAGGGGACATGGGGGTGGTAGAGTTCAGGGACTGGGAGAGATGAAGGCCCCTGGTGTTAGGGCTCCTGAGGTTATGGTCAGGAGTCTCTCTTTCCCAGCGGACCTCATCTCTATCCGCCCCTGCTCCCTGTTGCAATGCAAGAGCCTGCATTTGTGCTTTCAGTTCCTCAGTCAAGGCCTTACTAAACTCTATCAGTCTCTCCTGCATCGCTACCTGTTGTTGGAGCCTATCATTGTGTTGACAGAGGGCCTCATTTTCCCTCTGTGCTTCCTGGTTGGTCCTGGAGAACTGGGCCAGTCTTTGCTGCAGGAGGTTTACCTCCTGAATCCCATCCCTACCGGCCTGCTCCTTTCTTGCCAGAGCATCTTCCACCCTTCTGGTGTGCTCTACCAAGTTCTGGTTTTCTTTTTGGAGGTCACCCAGCCCCTGGAGGGCCAGGTGATTTTCTTCAATTTCCTTTTTTAAGTGGCAGACTTCCTGGCCTAAAGTGTCTCTTTCCTGACTGAGAGCCTGCATCTGTGCTGCCAGGTCGTCCCTCTGCCTTTGAAGGGCACCAGCTTTCCGGCGCTCTTCATCAAACTCTGCCTGGGTATCCAGGTCTTTCAGAATCAGTTTATTGCTTTCTGCCTTTTCCCTATCTAGGTGGCCTTGCAGGGTGACTACCTGCTCAGCACATACCCTGTTGAAGTCCAGTTGTTGCTCCAGCTTTTTCTGGCTTTGCAGTAGGGAGTCCAAACCTTCTTGGTGTTCCTTCTGCAAGGCCCGAAATCTGGTATCCTGTTCTGACTTTTCCTTTTGCAGCACATCCATATCCTCCTTTATTTTAGTGATGTACTGTCTGGTCTCATTTTCTGAATCCTGGCTTCTGTGCAGCCTTTGCCCAGAAGAGTCCAGATCAGATTGGGCCTTCTCTAATGCCATCTGTTGCCTTTTTGCCAGATCATGGCCTTCAGCACATTTATTCTGTATGGCTCCCATATATAAATATAAATATGCCGCTATCCTAACAATCTTGTCGTGTTCATCTTTGGCCTTAGGAGCCAAATATAGTTCACTCAGGGCCACATGTAATGGACCCTGATCTCTCCATAAGTCTGACCCTGTTTCAGTGGCCTGTCGCGTGATGGCCTGCAACCAGGCCTCCTGGCCCTGCTCAGCCCATTCACCTCTCACAAATAGTTTATGTAAGAAGTGCTCTCTTGCTATTTTCATATCTACCAAGGTCGTCATTCTAGAGATTGGTCTCTGTCCTGACTTACAGAAGTTAGTATTTTATTTTTGCAGAACAGAACTTTTCTTGGAGTGTCCCTTTTGAGGAATGCTTCACAGCGTAATGCAGCGTGGTGATCCGACTGGATGTATGTATCCCGTCAGTTAGCACACTGTATTAAGCTGCACAAGTGGTATTCTAACCCAGAATCCCAGCTACGAGCCCCCAATTTGTAAGAGGATTCAATTCAGCATTACAGCTAAGTCAACGCCTAGTCTAGAATACTGAATGAAAACCCTTATTGATATATCTTTATGTCCAGTTCATGCGTTCTGGATGACTACCCCTATATAACACCCCTCCCTTGGAATCCCCCTGACCCTACTGAGCCAAGAAGTAGTTCTGTTTTGCAAGTTTAAAGGTTTATTTGATAACTTAAACAATATATATTATATCACGCTTTATAATAAATTAATAATTGGATATCACACTTAATCTGGTATGATAAAGATTAACAACGGAGAATCTGGCACTAGCACACTTCTTGATAATCACTAAGGAGTTGACATGAAATGGATAAGATAGCAACAATACTTTTATGGTTTCAAATGGATGCAATGTGGAATGAAATGCATTAAAGAAAATAACTTGATAGGATTTCAGCAAAAACAATGTAATCACTTTCTTGTACAATTCACCCCCCCCCTTTTATGCAATGCAAGGAAATGGAATGAAGGCACACAGTTCTCAGAAATGCAATTAAATGTGATTCAGTTCACCCCAGCAACTTAGACTACAGAAGTTTAAAACACAGGCAAAATGCTTTGATATGTGCTGGCAATGGAGTGAAAATATGTTAAAATGCTTTTAATTCCCTCTAGGAGGTTCAGGGTGAGTGAAATCAAGTTAATATTAGTCCAGGCTCACTTTAGCAAGGATCTAGGAGTAATTGGTAGGTTAAACGAATTTTTGGCAAATGGAAGGCAAGCAGCAGCAGATTTTTACACGTGAAGAAATTTGCAAATCGCAGTAAAATGTCAAATCGCGGCTAAATTTGCGAATGCGCCGAGCGCGATTACAGAGGAACTACAAGGACTATCACTATCGTTTTGGGGTCCTAGGAAAGCCTAGGATCTCAGCTTCCAGATGAAAGTTACTGCAAGTCTCTACGGTCACGGAGATATGAGCGATTAAATAAAGGTCGTTTTTCAGATTTGAAATTTTAAAGTTCAAAAAAGACAAGTGCAGCTTGCAACTAGAAATCACAGGTGACAGCTTTACAAATGACAGGTGACAGATAGGAGACAGTTCTACTTAGATTAAAATAGGATTGAATTATATTATTTTAACTAAGAGATTGGTTCTGCACAGTTTTGCTATGTACTCCCAATATATTTAGAAATATGCCTTGCCACGGATCTGGTCAGGTTTTGACTGCACTCCGGTTCAGCTCTCTCTGGTTTTGGATACTGCTCTGCTTTCTCTGGGTCTTTAGTTCTCTGAAGGTTGATGGAGGTAAAGTATGGATTTTCCCGGCAGAGCTTCCAGCTGCAAATGGATTTGAAGGTCCCTATCTGTCCTGCCTCTCTGCTTTTATGTGTTTTGAAAATGGGTGTGCGTGAGCAGCATCACTAGCCAGCCCCTCTCCACTTGTCATTGGCCACTTCATCCGCTTCCACTTGATTGGGGGAATGAAATGAAGTGTCATCATGATGAGGTCTGTTTATGATACAGAGAACCCACCCCTGTCAACTTTACACACAATCTATATTTGCTCAAAAAAACATATTTGCACAGGTACGCATTTGTTTAAAATTACATGCACCCTTCACATATCACAGGAGGTATACCCTGTCCAAATCTGCTCTTCCTGGGGGCTTGCATTCAAAAATGGCACATATTTCACTTTTTAACTGGTTTCGCAATTTCGGACATTAACCCAAATTTACACACATGTGCGCAAGGAGTATGGACATTAGTTGATGAAGTGTCAGATTTTTCACATGCACACATTTTGAGTAATATCCTCTTTTCCGCTAAAACCCCCCCTGAACATACCACCGGGTCCTAGCACGTCTTAAAATGTGGGCAGAAAAATCACAAGAATTATGGTATCATTTATAAAATTTTCACATGTCCGCTCTATGAGTTATTCATCTTTTTAGAGTTATGTTCTGGCCCCAAAGGGGTGTGGTTTTCCTCCAGCACAAGGTTGAATTTCTGGTTTTTCCAGTTCTGCCAAGCCAGCTTGCTCTCACAGGCAGTGCCCCTCCCCTTTGCTTCAGGAGGAAGCTACTTTTACGATATCTGCAATAAACCATCTGCCTGAGTCAGGAGAGGGCTTTGTTCAGAGCTCCTGTATTCTGTGGGGGCTTCCCTTAATTCAATTATCAGAGAGATGGCATATCCTTAGTGTGGCCAGCAAAAGGCAGATAGGCCTGGGAACACAGCTGTGACTCAAGTTTCACTCCTGATGGGGGTAGTTGCCAGGCAGAATTGGAATCTCTTTAAGCCAGTTTTTAGCTACATGTCATTTCTGTTCCCCAGTTTAAGTCAAGACATTTTTTTTACATATGCAGCTAGGTTGCTGATTCTAAGTTTAAAACTATGACATTTAAACAATTGCAACCTATGTGACACTCAAAGTAGGTCACTCATTTCTTTTAAACATTTAGATTTGTAGTGTCTTTCAGTCCAAATTTACTTAAACTGCTGAAATCCACAGCTCAGCCAGTCTTGTTATACACCTTCAAGTCACTTCAGAATATAACTTTACATTGGATCCACCTCTCAGTAAGTCTTTCTTTGGCTTGCTTTGGGTTCATTTATTCAGTTTTCTACAAAATCTGGTGGTTTTAAAACGCCGGCTTTTGGATAGTGGTGAGTACTGCTACTGCACCCCTTTTTGGGATTTAAGAAAATGAATTCCCAACAGTTATGGGTTTGCTTTTGGCAATCAGCTTTGCCATTCCCAATGGTTTCAGACTACTGTGTGGGTAGTCCAATGGTGGTTTTAGGCAGTGCCCTTCTGTGCCCATAACATCGGCAAAAATGGGTGGCAGCCTATTCTTCATGCATTTCCCTGTGCATTTTCTGGGAAGCTCTGGCCATCATGATGTTTTCCATGTCAGTACTGCACAGTTTTGAGGTAGGGCTCGGATGCATGGTTAAATACATCCCACAACACCCTTGGTGTCGATCAGAGCAGGCTCGTTGTGAGCGTCAGGATTGCCAATTCCCTTCTCCTCCCCTTTGTCATAGGGCAGAGGAAAAGGAATCCTCTTCACGTGTGTCGCGTGGATCCAGTGCTTCTTCCAGTTACTCGTACAGTGGTCTGTGTGGCCAAAAGGATTTGATGTGGTCCCCTCCAACGAGGTGCAAGACAGGAGCCCCTTTCAAAATTCTTCACTAGAACCCACTGGCCAGATCCGAGTCGATGACCTGGACCCTCGTATTTTACAGGGAGGGCTGCTCACACCTGTTGATGAATCAAATACAAGTTTTGAGTCAACTGGTCACAATAATCAGACAAAAGCAGATACTGCATTTCTTTCAACTGCTTGGGTTTTGGAACATTCAACATATTGGCTGGTCTCCCCATGACAATCTCATAGGGGGAGAGTCCTGTCTTTGATTGTGCGGTCGTCCGCATTGATAATAAGACTATTGGCAAAGCGTCAGGACATTTCAAATTACTACGTGCGCACACTTTCATGATTTTGTTCGTTAAGATTCCGTTATGCCTTTCCACAAAACCGGCAATCTGAGCATGTCTGGCCGAGTGGAACCTTTTATCAATCTGTAATCCCACACAAACTTGCAGTATGACAGCAGCGATAAAAAGTGAACCATTATCAGACCAAATTACCCTCGGCAAGCGAAACCTAGGAAAGAATTCCTTCAGCATGGTCTTTGCCGTTGATATTGCTGTGGCATCTTTTAGAGGAAAAGCCTCAACCCATTTACTGAAAGCACAAATTATGACTAAAATATATTTATAGTTTCAACGTCGTTCCATCTCAATAAAATCTAAATGGATCACCTTAAAAGGCATGGAGGGGGGACCAAAACAGCCCTTTGGTGTAGGTGTTCCCTTCCAATGTTTTGTTGCAAGCATATCATACAACTCTGGACAAAACGTTCAGCAGTTTTCTGAATATCAGTATTATACCAGACAGGATCTAACTGTTTGCAAATCTTTTTGGCACATATATGTGTTGGACCATGAGCCATGGTCACCATAGCAGTAACATAGGCATTGGATAGCATCCATCTTTGCATTTCATTATCACCCAACAGCCCTCATCGTCTAGACCCACTGGACCCTCAGCCCACTGTTTGAATTCTTCTGGAGAAGATTCAGTCTGAATGTCTCTTATACAGATAATCCCTTCATCCATCATACAAGTGTCAGTGACCCCCTTTGCTGAATCTAACACATACATCTTTGAATGCAAATCAGTGGCAGTCTGTTTTGCTATTCTGTCAGCAAAGGCGTTTCCTTTTCCTACTTCATCCGTCACTTTTTGGTGTGTGGCACACTTGATTATTGCTAACTGTGTAGCAAGCGCATGTGCTGAAAGGAACAAACTATTACGGTAACATGATGAATCTTTGTTCCATGCAAGGTCAAGAAACCTCTCTCAGCCCATAGTCGACGAAACGTGTGAACTACCCCAAATGCATATTGGCTATCTGTGTATATATTCACACTAAGCCCTTCAGACATTTCACAAGCTCCGGTTAACACAATAATGTCTGTGGCCTGCACAGAATTATGCAGAATTCGTTTGGTTTCCACAATAGTGATTAATGTGGTGATTGCGTAAGCAGCAGTGAATGTACCATCCAGAAGTTTAAAGCAGGAGTCATCACAAAACAGCTCCCCTTGTGGATTATTTAAGGGTGTATCACTAAAATCAATTCTGCCCTTAGTTTCTTGTTCTGTGTTATAGAGGCAATCATGTGACATCTTGTCACTACAGTCTGTTTCTTGCTGAAGAGGCAATAGTTCAGCCAGATTTAATGAGCAACATCTCTTAATTTGGATATGCGGAGCAAATAGAATCAGCTCGTACCTTGTTAGCTGAGCCGATGTGAGATGTTGCGTTTGTGTTCTGTTTAATAGAACATCTACAGAGTGGGGTACCATCCTGGTTAAAGAATGACCTAAAACCATAGCCTCACTTTGTTTCACTACAGCTATTTGTAGCTACAGCTCTCAAACGTCTCAGCAAAGTGCATACAACAGGGTCTAATGTGGAATAAAAATAGCTGCATGGTCTGTTCTTGCCACATGTTCCTGTGTCAAAACAGCCAAAGCGCATACATCACATTCATGCACATACAGCACAAAGATCTTTTCGTAATTTGGTGTACCCAAAACCGGTGCTGAACACAATGCATCCTTGAGCAAATCAAAAGCATTCTGGCAATCCATGTTCCACGGTAAAGGCAAATAAATGCCCTTCTTTGTCAGTGACAACATAGGTTTTATCATTAACGAAAAATTTGGGATCCACTGTCTACAATATGAAGCCATGCCTATTAAAGCTCTGACCTCTTTCTGTGTATTTGGAACTGACATATTAGAGATGCTTTGTATCCATTCAGGTAGCAGCCTTCTTCCCTCCTTCTACAGGAGATAGCCCAAATAGGCAACCTCCTGTTGACAATACTGGAACTTTTTCAATGAAGCCTTATGCCCATGTTCTGCTAAATCAATACACAGCAACACAATGCCCTCTTTGCAAGCAACTTCAGGATCAGCAGTTAGAAGTAAATTGTCAACATACTGTAACAACGTGCAAGTGAAACCAACTCAAGCGCATCAAGCTGTTCCTTCAACGCTCTACTATAAATGCTTGGACTCTCAGTGTACCCTTTTGGCATATGAGTGTATGTAAACGAGCATCCCCCTAGGGTGAACACAAACAAATATCTACTATCAATATGTACAGGAATACTGAAAAAAACATTTTTCAAATCCACAACACTAAAATGTGTAGCCGTAGCTGGAATCATAGTCAGAATTGTGGTAACATCAGCCACAATCGTAAACTGTGGAGCAACAACCTTATTAATTGCGCTTAAGTCAATAATGAGACGAAAACAATCACATTATCTCCTTTCTTATACATGGGCAAAATCATACTATTACACACACTTCCTGCAATTTCCTCAATTACTCATCAATGTACAAAATCAGAATCAATACTTTTCAAAGCCCGTTCCCCGTCAACCAAAATCTTATACAGCAGAATATGCAGCAATTTAACACCTGGTTTCAACACAATTTTAACTGGTTCAATTTATAAAATTCCAATGTCATTATCATTAACCGCCAAAAACATGTCGGAACCTTATCATTAAGTACACTCCATCCGGAGAACAGTAAATAACAGCATTCAATTCCTTTAATAAATTCAATCCCAACAAATTTTCACCACAATTTGTCATCAAAAGAAATTGACACAAATCAGTGAATAGTCTCAGTGAAATTGGTACCGGCCGAGAGAACGGACTAACCACTGGTTTACCAGAGAACCCTACAGAAATATTGTTCTGCCCTGACTGTGGAATATCTGTAACCCGTGAATGATCAATAGAACACTTCTGTGCTCCTGTATCTATCAAGAAAAGATGCTCCCTATTCCCCACCTTCATTTCAACGTAGGGCCTTTTCTGGTCGATGGGAATAGTTACCGGTTCCAGACTCTGCTTCGGGCTATCCTAGCGGAATAGTATGTCATCAAAGGAGAGATCTTCAGAAAAATAGACAGTTGAAGGATAATCAAAAATGTTCCCACTATCTGTTGCTGACTATCTTGCGATGGGGTCTGTTTATTCTGTGCAAACTGACTCCTACCAGGACCCCCTATGACAGGACGCCCTCTAGATCGTCTTCCCATGGCACCATATGTGCTATTCGGTCTCTGCTAAAGGATTGGGCATTGTGCTCACCAATGACCTTCCTGTCTACAATATGCACATTGGTTCATGTGTACAGGACACAGCTGTGCGCTACCCTTTGGTGTAAATTGGACTCTGAACTGTGTATTCCCACCTCTGGCTCCTCTGGCTATTTGCTGCAACAATACTCTACTTTTCAGGTCTCCCTTCTCCTTTTCCACTTTCTCTGTCTCTGTATTAACCCTATTATCATAGTGCTGAGCCATATGTAACACTGCAGATTGTGATTTTGCTTGCCAAACACTGTCAGAAGTCATGATCTGTGATTGGATCTCAGGCAACAATGCACAAACAAACTTGTCTACAAACAACCATTTTCTGGCTCTGTACTTAATTCTTGACCACTAAAATCTCAAAACACTTGCTTGAACCTATTAAAATACTCTGTTGCACCATCTGACTTCAATTGTATGCAAGCTGTAAGCGTATCCCATGAGATTATTTTTTCAGGAACCAAAGTTTTCAATTTAGTCACTATTCTATCTGGCAACATCAGTATCAACTGTGGTGGTTTCTTGCCAGAATCTCTTTCCCCATTTCCTCGTACTAAGGTATCCCATGTATCACCCAACCCTGCCTGATCATTTATCGTTCTAATCTGCTTCCACAAATCAGCAGGAAGGATCACAGGAAACAACAAATCTATATCACCCAACGTGAAAACTGATGAATGCAAGACAGATTCCATTTCTTTATAAAATCCTGTTGGATTCTTCCTAGTATCTGGAATTGATTGCCTAATGGTATTCACTTCCTGTCTAGAAAATGGGACATGAACAAACTGTGAGACTGTGAGACATAATGTGCTTCATTAGTAGTAGCAGGTGTTCCTGCTGCAGCATTAGCTGGAAATTCTACTTTCGGAACAAATGTCAGAGGAATCTCCCTCTTCGGCAATGGTAAAGTAGGCAAATCTGAGCGTCCATTAAGCAACAAGGCTAAATCAAGTGACTAAGTAGTCAAAGCAGTATCTGCCAAAAATGCTCTCTTATAAAGGACCATCAAATCTGCGGGACAACAAATCGTTCTCTTCATAAACTCATCTTGTAGATACTATACCATCACTTATAACACTTTCCTTTGCATTGGCGGAGCATACTGACTAAACGTGTCATGCACTTCAATGGGAGAAATTGAAACAGCGTCTCTTGTGCAAATGTGCATTTCTTCACTCATTGGTTTCAATGGAGGAAGAAATTGTTTCTGCACATATGAAGCTTCCCGTCCATTACCATCCATTTCGTCTTTCTGTAACCGACCTAGCTCCCTCTTAAACTCTACATCCTCATATACTTTGTCCACAGTGTCCCTTGAGTGGGCAAGGACATTCAAATCCCTCAACCCCTGTGGGACATTCATGTCCGTCAAATCACTCCATATATCGACTAAATAGGTTCCCATCCGTTCTATCAAAATAGTCTGTTCAGGAATACCCTCTTGATCAGAAATCACAACTAAAACAGCTGATTCATCGCCCTCTTCTATGTACTTTTTAGCCCATGTACACAATTCTTTTTTTCTGTCTTTAGACACTGTACCATGAGTCACCATTCTTGAATCAGCTCCCACTCCTTCAACCACTACAGGTGAAGCAGGACCACCTGGTAAAGAGTCAATAGGTAGCGGAGGCAATACTGCTAGCGGTGCAGATGGAATTATGGGGATGGCAACTGCCGGCCAGGGTGGAGGAGCAGGAGGGGGAACATCAACAGGAAGAAGAGGAACAACAACGGGAGGAGGTAGAACAACAATGGGAGGAGGTACATAAGGAGGTGGTGCAGTTGAAACAGTTCTATGTTAATTTAACAATTTAGTAAGTAACTCATCTTATGTATGAAAATCCTGAGATGGATATATCTTTTGCACATCAAGTTGGAAAGCCCTATCCATACCTCTAATAGATTCTGACTGTTTCTGCTGATCATGCAATAGTGCTTTTGCAGCATTTGTCATGTGTCTACGTGCATGTGTTTCTTTACTTTGAAGTTGCTGCATAGCTTCCTTTCTCCAATCTCTAACTGCATCAAATGCTGCAGGCCTAGCCTTCTTTCTCAACAATACAGATTCTAAATGCTCTGGGCGGGCAATTTCAAAACTGCCATAGACTGGCCACTGAAGTTCAGAAATACGTCTGGTCTGTCTGTGCCAAATTTCTTTAAATACGATAGTTCCTAGGCCATACTTACAGTACATTAAAAAAAGCTGGTGACCCATCGGGTGGCGCCGGTTGTCCTTGTTCCAAAGATTGTCAATCTCTGCGGAATAATATCCAGAAACAGGATGACAATTTCACAGGCATATCAGATCACCTGGCATCATTTGTATTTGCAATTGCAAATCTGTAACCAATATCAGGATTCTCAGGAATCGGGCACGACTCACCTGATTTCAAAATACAAAGGTTCCGATCAGATTAAAAATTGTTGTGGCTGGCATTTTTGCAAAACAGGCATCGATACAGGTACCCTCGTCGTGATGTCTCACTAAACGCTGCTCACTGTCCAGGGATCGGGCGTGCAGTACTGCGGAGGAATCACGTCTCACTTTGCATGGGCCCCCTTCACTCTCCGATCCCAATCCGGCAGCCTCGTCTTCATCTTACCGTTGTGACATTGATCCTGATGGTCCGTAGTCGGGCGCTGATTAAAGAAATATCGGGGCTCAATACCACGTAATAGAAATACACCAGTACCGAGTACAATGGTACAAGTACACTTTTATTTCTCAGAACAGCTGTCTGGTCTCTCAACACCTCCCAATGTGTGGTAGCAGACACCGTGAAATGAGAGAGTGCTGTACATTACAAAAACACAGGTTTATATACATTTTCCACAGTCCCGGTTACATCGTCCAGCCCATCTTCGAGTTACTTATTCACATTAGGGTTTGTAGCCAGTTCACATACTAATACAGATTCAAATAACTATACATTGTTCAATGTTTTCCTCAAACACTAGACATGTTTTCCTGCATATAAGTTACAGTGGTAACATTTGTTTTCAAGCTTAAAGTTAATCCAGTTTCAAGGAACGAACACAAAGATTTCTGCGAAGGCACACAGTTTGAGCTATACAACATTCTGTTCCACTGTTTGAACGAGGATGACGCTGTTGATACAGACAGCATCTAAATTACTGTTCAGTGCAATGGGAATGCGCTTAGGCCAATATTCGTTATCAAGCCATATTATGTGAAATATACGTTAACAAATCCTCCAGTGCACCACTTGTCGCACTTACACACAGGGTTCAGTGGGCATGTGCCCTAATCTCGGCAGTCAGTAACTGACAGAGCTCTCACTGTGTCCTTACCGACTTGCACCCCTTTCATTACCTTCTCACAAGGCCAAACTGTTACATTGCTACATGACAGTGTGGTGCTTCGCTTTAAGCCAAGCCGATTATTCACCTCTAACAGGGGTTCTCCCACACAGACGCGTACCTGGTTAACAGTGTTAACACCCACCTTGCTACAATTTCTTTTCCTAATTAACTTTAAGTACAACATTCACTCACCATTAAATGTCACAATGTGTCAACTTTCTTATTTCTTACAACAACACCACAATTGGGCACAACACACTTGGGTGACCCACTGATAAATTTATTGTAATTAATGTCATTGCCTCACCTTGAAAATGACTCCTTTGGGTCAAAACACGTGTCGGCTACAGTAATAAAACACTTGTTACAATTCTCAGAATCAAGTTTTATTTGCACTATTCGAGAGAATATACTCTCATCCATCTATCAACAGCTGGCACATCTGTGCAGGGTCTACCAACCCTACTCTTCTTCTTCCCCAGTCTAGGACTGTGCCGCACTGTCCTAATAGACACCAGCACACACAGCTTGGTATGATAAGGAAACGAGCAATCAGGCATTGTTGTTCCTAATTTCTAGTGTTTCCTTCTCACTCTTAGAAATAAAGACAGAAAGCAGCATTTCATGAATACAATATTTTATGTAAAGCTTTGGTAATGTGTGTTTTTATATGTATACTGAACTGATCCATTCAGCCCACAATCGATGTAATGTTCTAAAAAACAAAAAGAACAAAAGGACAGCACTCTCCTGCCCAAGAATGAGATGGGTGGGGGAGAAACAATACTAAACAGTTTGTAATGGAAGACAATTGATGGACAGTTGGAAAAGGTAAAAAGAGAGAGAGATGAAAGAAGAAAGGTGAAGGATAGAAAAAACAACTGCCTGGGGGACGTGGCCTCCAGTGGTCCCACAGATCCTAGAGAAATTGTATAGCTGGGCCACGTGTGCTGGGCAAGCCGGCATATGTCCTATCAGCCCGGGCTGCCCACCTGGAGCAGCCTCGACACCCACAGGGCGGTGGCAGCTAATGGCCTGCTAGCAGGACAGCCCAAATGGAGAAAACACCCTTGGGCCATCTACGTACATGGTAGGCGGAGAAGATGCTACACCTTCCAGGTCAAGTGGGCCATGTGGAGCAAAAGGGGCAGTGTGACCAGGCCCTCTCTTGTCCCTCCCTGGGGTCAGTCAGGATAGGTCCTGTAAAGAAAGTCCTTCCAGGCTGCGAATTCCAGACGGGTGCGGGGAGACAGAGGAAGACTGCCTGTCCGAACTGGGCAGGGTTTGATAAAAGCTCTGTGAGCGGCCCAGGTGAATTAAAGTCTTGGGCTGCCAGAGCAACCCAGCTAAAGAGAAACCCCTGGCTGCTCTCTGATGGGTGCCTGGCTGAAGACAAGTCCCAGACTGCTCCATTATCGAGTCCCATGTGAAGACAGTGAGTCATTGCCTGCCCCTTTGTCACCACAACAACATTCAGAGGGCGTGGAGCTGTAAATCAGAAAACATCACTGGGGGTACCATGGTGAGGAGGCGGCAAATTAAACCACCAGTTGAGACCCAAAAAGGTACTGAAAAGGTATGTCTGGCCTCAGCAGAATACCCTATGTTAAATCTTATGTATTACATGTTTTTTATGTCATTGTTTGCTGTTGGTATATTTATGTATGTAAGTACATGTGTTTAGTGTATAGAGAGTGTTTAGTAGGGGGTTATAGTAGTTTGCATAAAGGGTTTGTTTATAGTTATAAGAATGTTTAGTGATAGTGAAGTTAAGTAGACGGGCTCGAGGGGCTGTCTAGCCTGGCGTGAGGTAAGTGGTGTTTGCCCGAGGCCACATAGGAGTGGGACCATCTACATAGGCATCCTCTGGCCCCATGCATGTGTTGGTGGTAGCAGGTGTAGGGCACGTGTCTGTTCCATGCATCTCATTCTATAGGTCTTTCTCACTGCGACTCCTCTAAGTAAGGTAGGATTGATGGGGAAGATCCCTTTTTAGAAAGAAACTTACATCTGGGGACATTTTGTGGGATAGAAATGCTTAACATAAAATGTTTGAATTATTTTGTAAATAAAGAGGGGTCCCCGTTTCTATCCCTACAAAATCCCCCTTGGTGTCTGTGTCTCGTGAAAGAGTAAGGCCAGGTCTCAGGGTGTAGCCCATCTCCTAGTAACAGCGATTTCATTTTGCAGGTGCATCGTCCCTCCCTGTCCAGCTGGCCTTCGGGGGGGGGTATAGGTGGATCCTGTGGGGACTGTCCCTGTCATGTTATGGGAGGAGCAGCCCTTGCCCAGAACGGGCCAGAAAGTAGGGGCTACATATAGATAAACCATAACTGAAGGACCTCACCAATTCATCTGTCCCCATTTCTTTAAAATCCACTGAGACTCAAAATATACTTACCATCATTTGGGAACGTCACTTCTCATACCACAATGCTTCTTTTGTGAAGCCATAAAACTCATCTCCCTACTGACTTTCCTATGTCCTTTTTGTAACTGATGTTATTTGATATGCAACAGAATGCTATTTAGAAAGTAGCAAAGCACTGTGAAGAGACATTTCAGACATCAAATTGGCTTAGAAAATGTTAACTAATATCCCAGCATGGTCTGTGGTTACATAGGTGACTACTTTTTGCATTCAAAAATTCTATGTTGCAGGAAAGCATTGAAACAGAAGAAATATGTATTAACATTCATTCAAGACCCCGAAAAGCTCTCTGTCAGCATGCCACAAATCAAATAATCAAACACTATAACGACATGTACGGTCAAACTATAATATCAACATTGATGCAACATCTTGGTAATTTCTTTTGACAATACCTAGTTAAAATCATCTTCTAATCACCAACAGAGGTAGCAAAATATTTATCACACTCATTTTTCCCCACAGTGGAGAAAGAGAACAACTAGTGTAAACAGCTTTCCACATGTTTTTGTCTATATCCATGCGGTGATCTAATGTCCCCATGTCGTGTTCGACCAGTACCATGGATATACTTGAACACCACATGAGCTCTTGATAGCCACATACATGGTGATTCTGTAGTAAGGAGCCTCCTAATTTGAATACAGTATGTCTGGGTATGTTGTGTCTCACTCCACACCTAGCACAATGTACTTAGTAAGCGTTTTTTAAAGACTCCAGATTAGTCACTTTAGTGGTTTGGTGTGCGGAGTGAAACACATGTTGCAGGGATTGTGTGCTCCAAAGATGCTAATTGCATTATGCATTGTTCCTCAGCATTGTGTGTGTTCTCCTGGCATTGCATGCCGCACAATTGTATATGTTATAGCTCTACCAATGGTGGACGTAATGGAGTGAATAAGTAAGACACCCTCAGAGTATAGTAAAGATTTGCAAGCTTGATGGAGTTGACGGGAGGCCCATCAACAAATGATGTTAAAGCCTCCGCAAGTGAAAATCAATGCTGTTAGCCCTCTTGGCTTGATCGTTGAAGGACCAGTCTTACCTGTATGAGTTGTAATAGGAGGAAGTATAAAGGATTGGTTAGGTGTGGGGCTCCTAACCCTATGCACCCTACAGAGTAGGTGGGACTTCAGACCTCACCTGGATGTAGAGATAGTGTGCCACATTATGCAGGCTGAGGGCTGTCCCCATATCTTCCCTATCTGATCATTTGGATGGAGAGTAAGAAGTTTTTAGGGGCCCTCATACTTCTTGTTTTGTTATGGCAGAAGAAACATCGAAGGTTATCCAGGTGTATGTCCATAAAGGGTCTATTTATCCAGGCATTACACCTTGATATGTGCACTTACACATAGGAAGCCAATGGAAGGTTATCAACGCTGGAGATGAGTGTAACAGCATGCCTTTGTGGCTTTTGAGTTTTTCAGCACTGTTTTTTAGGAGGCTGATTTGAAATCCATCACAATAGTCAAAGCAAGAACATACCACTGATATGACTAAATGAGTCTTTACGGGGAGATTGAATAATGAATTGATCCAGAGAACAAAGGTGGACGACAGCATCCATTTTAACAACACGTTTTTTCAAGCTGAAGTAGAGTTCTTTATCTACTAGGACTCCAAGCTTGCAATCAGATTTGTGATTAGACATTCATCCCAGTGAAACAGTAGAAGATCCAGATCGCGAGGGCCCACAAAGCAGCATCTCAGTTTTTCTGGCCTTTAAACTGAGGAAGTTTGGCTTCATTGAGTGTTGGACATGTAGGAGGCAGTTGCAAACCATTTTTGTATCCACCCAGACCTCACCCATCGTGAAATGAATGCTAGCTAGTGTGCCATGTAAACGGTAAGTAGAAAACGTGAGAGAGCAAAGCCCATCCTTGAGGAAAGCCACATGAGATGAATGGGAGATATGCTCAAGGGTGATTGGAACAATTTGAATTGTTGAGTGCACTTATTGAGAAACAATTAAACAACCAAAGAAGAGGCATTCCCTACGAATGTTTTGTGCTACAAGAGTAGAAAGGTATGGACGCTAGTGTCAAATGGTCATTATTGATCGAAGACGAATGCTGGGCCATGGTCTTAGGTCATGCACAGCTCTTCCAGAATGTTGATCAGAGTTGCAGAGTTGTTAGGGTTCAACACATAGGTCTTAATCCAACGGGAAATCATCAGAATGTTGATGGATTCCAGGCAGATGGAAACAAATCAATTGATTTGATCTGTTTGGAGGTGTCTTTATCTCCCCTGAAGGTAACATTAATTCTGCATCAAATAGGACATCATCTGAGTACATAACGTGTTGCGTTAGTTACTAGAAGATGTCTCAGAATGTAATAATAAATAAAGAATGAAGGGGACTGCTGAATGAGATTACTACTTCTGGCCTATTCTTGCCAAAGTGGTCCTTTACACAGCACTGCGTGATGCTTGAATTCAGCATTAAAAACTGTCCCCTTAGTTATAAAATTATAAGCAATTTAAAAGGCACCAGTTACTGGTCATCTGCCAACTGCATAGCATTGTGAAGGGTTGATACTATCTTAGACAAAGGACTATTTTGGATTCCTGATCCCTTGCCAGATGCTAGATTTTTTATGGCTAGCCTGTTGCCTTATTAGGCACCTCTGCTGATGGTACCCTAGCAGCCACCTTGCACTGGCTTCCTGCAGTTACTCTGCTCAGCCCCACTGTGTGCATAAACATAACCATCATCTTTAACCAGGCCAGCTGTGCTTGATGTAAGTCATATTGTAAGGTTTGAAGATGTGCATCAACACTCAATCAATTTTTGCTGGATGTGATGGGGATCACGTGAATCATGCTTGGATGAGTAAGGCCAGAGTAATGCCAGAGGGTAAGATTATTTCTTAACCTTCCAGCCATCACTGCTTGTGTTTTGCTATAGTCACACTGACTGGGACGGGTATGCCCAGACATGGGTGCCATGCCTGCTGGCCCTAGATACCCAAGCTACTCCTCACTGATGAGACCCAACAAGGCCAAAATATGTCTTAGGATGTGTGTGGTCTCGTGCAGAAGGGATGTGAGCTAGCAGTTTGGGCCGGACTGCTCCTTTTGGGGTGGGACAAAGCCTGATTTGCATATGGTCTTTCCCCTTTTGTAATGGTTTTGCAGGCAAAGAACAATAGAGGGTTTCCAAGAGCAATGCCAGAGGTCAATTATTCCAGCCATCATCTCTTGTGTTTTGCATGAGTAAGACACTACATACACCCAACAATCATGCTCCTTCCTTTGACAGTTGATTTAATGTTGGGTAAAAAGAACATTAATAGGTATACGTGATCTGAAGGCCAATACTACTGGTTGGTTAATTTATCAATACTAACTGGCTTCCTGAGCTGTAACAAGCAATAACAGCCAGGTCCTGAGTTAGTAAGTCCAAGAATAGCAAGCTTATATCATGACATTCAGCCCACATTCGTAACTGCTACACATGCCCGAATGCTAATGTGTTTCGATTTCCCTTCCACTTCATCAAAAATGGGAGTGTGAATTTGTTCACATGGACTGTCCACACCAGAACATGTACATCTTCTTGATCCCATCCAAATTGGTCTAGATCCCAAACTAGGTGCTAATTTCGGAGCAATAATAATACACAATAATAACAATACACTTTAAGAAGTGTAAAATGTGTAAGAAGTGTAAATAATAATGTTAATCTGAATTGAGGCAACATAAGACAATTTGGATAGCCTGGACAGGAGAATAATAGCAGAATTAATTACACAGGCATAAATAATGCTAGATACATAACCAAATGCAAACCATAATGCATCTCCAGCCATGCTAAGAAAATCTCAACACAGAAAATGCAGCCTTCACGATAGATGGCATCCAAATCCTGGTCTCAACTTCCATCAAAACACTGGGTGTCTCCCTGAATGCCTCCCTCACCCTCTCCATACCAGTAAATGCGATTGCGTCTTCCACTGCATACACAACCAGACTTATCAACGCAGCTAGAAAATTCCTCACGCCGTCTAGCTGCCTCGCCATCACCAGAGCCATCATAGGAGCAAGGCCCGATTACTGAAATGAGCTCTTTACAGTCTTAAAAACAAAACATAAACAAACTTCAAGTAATCCCAAACAACGCCCTACGTGCAGCACTGAACTGAAAAAGAGCACATATCAACAGCAAGAAAAGAAGTACGTTGGCTCCCAATCAGAGAGAGACATTCATCTTTAAAACGCTTTCCATTACACACAAATAATTGGCTAATGTGGCCACAGAATACCTATCTCAGAAATGTGTGCAATCCAAGTCCACCATACCTGTCAGAGCACTCCACGCTCACCGCCTTGTGCTACCAACCTTCAAGAAAATCAAAGGAGGAGGCTCTAGCATCCCGGATATGGCTGTGCATCACTGGAATGCGCTCCCCCCTGCATGGAGGGATGAAGAATTCTGCTGGCCTTTCCATAAGGCTCTAACGACTTGGCTATTCACCTAACAAACTGTGCCTGATCTTAACTATACATGTATGCGAGGTAGTCCTCTCCTCCCTAACTGTGGATGCCCACATTCTTGCATGTAACTTGTTCCTTAACAGCACCCTGATGCCCTAGGGCTTCAGCCCTTTACAAATGTTAAAAAAAAACACACAACTAAACAATAACTCATGACAAGCACTTTTAGGATCTTTGAAATACCTGACACTTAGGGCCCTCTACAATTAGTGATTATTAGGTTAATATTCTGTCTGAGAATTCCAGGTCCCAGACACAGAGGCAGAGTGCTGGACACCTCTGGATGGCAGATGATTGGTGTGTGTGTCTCAAGAAGAGTAGCAATGACCAGTTAGCCGTCTACCTCATTCATTCAGAACCTCCAAACAGTACAAAAATGTTCCTGTTCGGCTTATATTTGGCGTGGAACCGATCTGTCACAAACACGGAAACTCTCCTTACTCTGTCCAGGATTCTCTTTACAATTCTCTGATTCTCTGCCTCGTTATAAAATCTCAATTGTAACGAGCTAACCCACCTTCAGCACAAACTCGAAATTCCTCATTGTCACAATATCAAACTGTAAGAGCCCGGGCAAGAGAAGCATCTCACTTATCCTTCGAAGACTCTGAAACACTCTCTTGGTAGACCAGAGAACAACCTCTTTCATACTTCAAATCTGGCTAGAAAACCATTGTGTTCTAAACCATTGACCCCATGACTCAACTACTACTCTTATTTCATTCATTTTCTTTTATAGGCTCTTGTGTCCCCTCGCTTCTTCACCCTCATTCTTCTTCCTCATTATTCCTTCTCGTGATCACTGTCTCCCTATGAACGCCTCCTCCTATGTTCTATTTCTTGCAGGCCTATCACCATTTCTTCTTTTCATGGTGTTGCTGTATTGGCAGTGTGTGCACTGTGCAAATCAATAAACAAAGCCATAAACATATACACATGCACACACATGTGAATCATTTGAGTGAGTGACTGTCACCATTTATATAGTGCTCAACATTGACAAGTCTGCCTCAATCACTGCCTTAACGGACCTTTAATCTTTAAAAGACATCCTTTGACAATGCATTTAAAACACCTTAACACTATTTCACATTTTCAAATGTGTCGTTCTATTTTGGATACAGTAACATTGTAGCCCCCCTCCACAGAGGTGCATCAATCTATCTCATGGACAAATTAAACAGTAGAAGCAGATTACCACGTGAGGATATTTAATGGGTGTTGTATAGCACCTAGCTGCCACTACTGGTGGCCTTGCTGTGCTTGGCACTGTAGGAGAATAGGGGGTGGGTTTTGCTAGTGAATATGGGGTGGGTTTAGCTGGTGAGGCATTGGGAAAAGCAGGTGTGAATCCTATGCTGTTGATGGGTGCAGATTGGAAAATCAATTTCCTGAGTGCCAATCTGCTTTCTATGTATTTGACATTTGAAACTTTGGAGTATGATATACATAGGGAACACCCCAAGAATTGACTACACCACTTTGCCTCAGATGTGGGAGAGTGTGACAGGACTAAAGAGGAGGTATTAGTTGTGGCTTGTCTAGTATTGATGTGTTAATGGCTATGTTTTTGGTGGCCTTATGTGGGCATGTTGTGTGTGTAATGGGTATCAAATGGATTGCATCCCTCATATCCTCCACACTCCATGCTCACCAGGGATTTGCATCCAGGCTCCTTCTGTCCTCAGGCTAGATTCATACCCAGCCTGACATGCAGGAAGTTGGATCTTTCTTCTGGCCAGGTGAACCCCAGTAAGAAAAAAGTAAAATGCCAATCAGTTCGGGAAAACATAATGCTACCCTAATGTATTTTTCCTCAGGCAGGGAAACATGTCTGGGGAACTGAATGGTACCAATTGCATGAGTGGTGTCTTATCTTAAGCATTATTGCCCACAGTGGCGGACCATATGGGATGATATTGTCCTGAGAGTTTGCCTTATCCATTAGGGTTGCATGAAGAGAGGAAAGGTAGGGGGAGGTTTCTGGGTTGCTGCTCACAAGAAGGAACATGCATCCATCACAGAACACAAAGCATGGCCAGCTTTACTTTTCATCAGCCGAGCCAAAGGCTAGGTGAAGTAGGATGTCTCGCGAGAACTCAGGAAAGGGATTGAGAGAAGTCAAACACTGTGAAACAGTGGCATGTTCCAGGAAACATCTCGCCTGACTATCCAGCATTTCTTGACTGAAGACAGTCTTTCAAATGGACACATATAAAGATCCCAAATGAATGCTCAATCTCTTCCACCAGCTGGGGCCTTATGCAAGTTTCCACCAAGTAGAGTGTGGCCATAATGTCCTGTGCAGGAATGGACGACAGGTAACATGATCATAGTTCGTTGGGCAGTGGGATCCAGTGTGGGTGCTGTGGAGAACACTGTGGCTGTTCCTTCAATACGAGTATTGCCAAGCATGGCCACCCAAAGCCTCTGGACATACCCTGGAAGACAGATCACTCTCTGAAGGAAGAAGCCTGCATGACTCAGACCATCATCTTTTGGGGTTTGGTAAATTGGGTCCCATTAAAACGATCAATAACGCTGGGTAATATTGCAATGCTTAGAAGCTGGAGGAATCTATTAGTATTATTATTATTATTATTATTATTATTATTATTATTATTATTATTATTATTATTACTAATAAAAATAATATTAATTTGCATGGCTGTCGTCAAGTTATGGGCAACTTCTTGCCCCAGTCCAACATCTTCCAGAAACGTACAGCTGCACCTCTGGTTATCCACATTCTATCATCAAGGCAACACATGACAATCATTTGGCAGAGGCTCTAGCCACACACCGACTGTAAAAGTCACATATTAAGAATATCATAAGATAGAGGTGGATATCTATGACCTTTAATGGATGACCTGGGAATGGTTTTTGGTGTTTCATTTTTTTTGGACACGTGTTCCAATTGAAGAAACTTTCATGGAATGTTTCTTTATTGCACTGATACTGTCAATGTAGACAGTAAAGAAACACGTATGTATTTGGCAAGTCAGCTGTGACAGGATTCACACCAGTTGTGACTGGTCTTGCATTACATCAACCTGTTGAATTGTAGGAAGTCTGATCCTAGTGGATATTTCATGAATTGTGTAGTGAAACTTATTTCAAGTGCATCATCTCACATGGGACTTCAGAGAGGAGAACTGGGAAATAACTGGTATTCCCAATCCTCTTTCTCAGAGGGGTTCAGCTGGTTTCTCATGAGAAGAGAAGAATGACGGTCATCTGTTAAATGTTTTGCATGCGCAGCCGATACACCTAAGGGCATTGCAGACATGTTAATGCTGGATCTCATGTGTGCATTTGTGTACAGGAGTGTTCTAAATGTCATATCATATATCATGTGGCTGACACGAACTTGTCCCTCTAAGAAGTTGAACACTGACTGCTGCGGTCACTGGTTTTTACTTGGGTTTGTATGTATCCCTATTTTATTACGACGATCATTATTGGATTGTGTTTTCTTTTTTTACCTGCTTACGCAAGTAATATATTTTGAATTTGATAACAATTGGAGTCGAGGATGTATGTGTTTAGTAGTTGAATTTAGTATCTACTTTATGTCCTTGTTCTCTGTCTGAACTTACCGGCACATGAGCTGCTTTTTTTCCATAGATCTGTACTCCACCATTGTATAACCTGAAATGCAGAACACTGTTTAGCTGCATCAAACTATGCTATGCAAACAAAACTACTGCTACTGCTACTTTTCATAACAGAGATGCTGAATTCTATGCGAAACAGGCCGTCCGTCTGAGGCAATTGGTATGTTTGGGGTGTGTGTTTGGTTCATTAGATAGAATAGGGTGTTGGGAGGTTTGAGTGGGCATAGTGATTTTGTTGAGTAGTTAACTGCACTTTGGAATGCTGATTCAAGCATGCTTAGAAAGTCAATGCTGAAAGGATAATAGTTTTATATCTTCAACAATACCCTATGTGGTCAAGAGAGGAGTCCGATAGATAACAGTGTGGTCTATGTTGTATCAGACAGAACAACACAGCAGTTTCTGCACAGTAGTGTAATATAAGATTATATCAGAGCAACAGAGACACAAGCATCGTAAGTTACAGTTACCTCTAAGGCAGATGTTATGTGTGGTGGTGGTGTGTACTATGGGAGGGTCTAATGGTATACACACTTAGTGAGTAATTATGCGACACTGTGGTAATAACAGCTGATGGGAAGTCGATTGGAGTGTGTTTAAGGATCTCATGCAATTGGTTGCAATGTTGGACTCTCCCTTTCACTGCACCACGGATGTGACATTGGGGACATATGGAATATTTTTACCCATGCAAATGCACCCTACTACATCCCTTTGCCAATGGGGGAAAGAATCTGCCAAAATGGAGGCGATAACCCCTGTGCGTGCCCAATCTGTAAAACTGCACATGGTGTTACGCTCACCTGGTACCCACGGGGGCGCCACACGATACTGGATGGAGGTCTAAGCGCTATCCCGGACCCCTCTCTGCTTGGTTATGTGCCAGACATTGGGTAGCGCCTATAAAGGAAAATGGAGGGTTAAGATACTGGTTCTGTGATGGATAGACTCCCACCTCCCTCTGGTCCAAATTCCCTCCCTTGGGGTTATTGCTCACCTTAGGTTCTTGTGCGTTGAACTCTCCGTCCTGAGTCTCTGTGCAGGGGTGTGTGGTTGGTGCTGGCGTTCTGTGGACATAGTTGCTTCACTGATCCGTGTGCCCTTATATCGGGTCCAGACCGGCTGTGACTCCGACTCTGCTTGCTGTTTTCCAGGTGAGTTATAATGTCTTTTCCGTCTTTATTCTGTCGCTTTCTTTCCCTCCGGTTTCTCTGTCTTCTCTGCATCTTGCTCCACTATGCTGTTCCCAAACAATGTCTCTTTTTGCTTTCACAGGGATGGTTGTGATCTCAGAGTTGCCACACCGATGGCGAAGACCACAGTGAGTTATTGATGCGTGGAGCGCTGTGCTGTTTATTGGTGTTAGTTGCTAACCTGTGTTCTCTTCTCTTCTTTGTACAGGTTGCAGTGATGTTCCAGAGTAATGAGCGATCGAAGCGCTGCTTGCCCAGGTTAGTGTTTTGTTAATGCTGACATTGTTCCTTCTCCATTGCAGGTTGCGGTGAAACCCAGAGATGGGCGAGGTAAGAGAATCGTAGGGTGCTTCTGGGACTCGCTGCTTGCCCAGGTAAGAATTGTTATTAATGCTGTCTTTGTTTCTTTACCTTTGCAGGTTGCGGCAAACTCCAGATATGGGCAAAGTATGCAAAGTGCAGGATGAATTCAAGACCAGTTACTTCACAGGTAAGTGTTCTTGCTCCCTAATGCTGTTCTTGTTCTTCCAGGTTATTAATGAAATCCGGATCTAGGGCTTCTGGATCGTGCCGCCGGAGAAGCAGATGAGCAGGAGATGGACACAGTGAGCGTTACGCTGCAGGAGTGCAGAATAACGTGAAGTGTGTTCTGCTGTTTGGGTGTGGTTTAAATAGCCCAGGTAAAGTAGTTCCAGGCCAAGTAGTTCCAGGCCCAGCCACACCCAAAACACTAGACTGCATGGCTTGGTTCTATAGAACTGAGCTGTGTAATAGGCCTCCATGGTGGATTAAGGTCCAAAACTGGTATTGCTTTATTCCTGATAATGAGCCTGGCACCAAAGGCACTAGGACTGACTTCATGTAAGTTTCTGATGGAGTTTTAAGGCACTTGGGGCCAGTGTGAAGGGCTTTAGCCCAACTGCTGCCAGGGGGCTCTTATACCTGAGGGGGTCAGGGGCATGGATCGTGATACATGGTTCATAAACCACAAAAGAGCTGCACACCCTGCCACACACAGTCAAAGTTGATGTCAAAGCAATAACTCCCTGCAAGAGAATGCCAGTGGGTTGTGTTACCTGTCACATGAATAAAGGCCAAAAAAGTGGGGTAAAATCCAAAAATGCCCTTAAATACAGCTTCCTAATCAATAGCAACACTGAAAGCGCTGTTTTGGCGCTAAATGCAGTAATTTCCCAGTGAATTATTGAAAGGAAAGTGTGCTGAAATCATAGATTCTCAAGTGCAGTCAGAGAAAGCTGGGCCTCCCTGCCTGACAGCTGCTTAAGGAAATTAGCTGTCAAACTTAGTTTAAATGTGCTCTTTTTCTAGAAGAAATTGCAAAATCCACCTATTTAAAGCATGTTTGTGAAGGGCTAATTCTTTTAAATGTCCATATCCCTTTTAAACTATGCTTATATTTTGTATGTGAAATGAAAAGACTTTAATTTAAAGGAACCCAGTCTGGAGCTAATGAACTATTTAATTCTGATCTGACAGCCCAGCCTGGGAAAGATTCACATTTCAGCTTGACACTCCATTGAAAACAGGAAGCCTAATGGTTCCAGCATAATGACAACAAGGAGCAAAATGAGGCCGCATTAGACATTCGTCTCAACAATGGCAAGCTGCCCAACTGATCTCTACAAGGGACCTTCCCTTTCCAGGAAGGGGACACACCTCCCTGATTAAAGGGCTGGACAACTGCTGCCTGGGAAGGGGAGGTTACCAAAGAGAACTTTTATGTTAAATCCTTATTTGTGATTAAAGTTTAAAACTCTTTAGCTGTGCAACCAAAAGAAAGATAAACCTGAAAATTGGTAGACATTAACCTAATTTCAGGCTTTTGATTTGAATACATTGATGAAACCTATACCATTTAAGGAACCAAAGTTATAAAAAAAATCTCATTGTAGCAGAATGATTAATGTTGCAAATCTAAGATTGTATGTACATGATTCACTGATAAGCGCCCAGAGATATACCGAATTAGAAATCATTAATCCACACTGTTATGGTTAAAATTGATACAAATCTGTAGAATGAGATAGACAGTTCGCACAAAGATGGGAACTGGACGGGAATATAGACAGTCAAATATGAAATGTATGTGTCTTTATTAGGGTACATAATTGTAGAAATGTACATGTGTGCAAAAGTTATGTTTTGTTAAAATCAATGTGAGTTCCTAAATCCCATCATAAAGATGGCAGCTCTGTTCTGACTGCACAACCAAAACAAAGCACGTGCCTGCAGCCACTCACAGTCGTGGGGGTGTGTTTTGAAATCGAGTATCCACCACGTGAATGGTTGCGCTGGCCACGTAGCTTTGAAGATTCATGTGTGGTCTCTTCTTTTTCATAGTCATTAATATACTGTAATAAAACTTTTCTGTCATTTTTAAAACCGAATTCCTGTTCCATTTTCGCTCCTATTTTGCAAAAACGCCTCTCACTAAAACATCTATTATTTCTTCAATTTTAAAGATAGAAACAACATTTCAATTCTCACTGATACCTAAGTACCTAAAACCCTTAGCTACATCAACAACTAACAACCGCATCAGAACAGTGTATTTTACCCGTTTTTCTCCAATATCGCATAGTAAAAGTTTGCCACGAATTTGCAGTTTTCACAAGTTTACATGTGTCTTTTTCCCATTTCAAAGTGCTTCTTCCATCCCATCCTGAAGTGTGTCCTGTTGTTTATATTATAGCTCATGTGTGTTAGGACCTGTTTAGTGTTGCTTTCCTCAGAATTTCTATCCATTTAAGCATTTTTGACCATTTTGCAGTATTTCACAGAAGCCATTTTCATCTGTCAGTTTAAAAGTGTCAATGTACAAAACGGTTTTCTCTCTTGTTTGGGGAGGGATGATTACTTTTAAACTCTAGACCTTTTTTTTATTTTTTTTAACTTTTCTTTATTGGCATGGTGAGAGAACGGACAATCAACACAATGTACAGCATAACAAGGGTATCAGATACATAAATGGTAATACAATACATGGGAAATGCCAGCAAGGACAGATAGGACCATGATTTGGATTTATGTGGCGCGACAATGGATTAGTCTACTTCACAAGGAGGGGGGGAGGACAATATTTTTAAGTCATCTTTGTTATTCAAATAGGTGCAAAATTCCGTCCACACATTCTTGGGTCGAGAGGTCAGCGGGAGGGTATTGATATAGTCCTCCTCGCACGCTTGAGTCCAGGTGAGGGCCCCCAGCCACATCTCAAACGAAGGGGGGGTTGGCGCTTCCAACATTGTAATATGCATTCTTTGGCTATTATGGTGGCAACATTCAGAAACCTGGACATCTTCTTCAATTCAGGGCTATGCCACAGGCCGAACAGTATAGCTAGGGTTTCTGGAGGGATGTGGGATGCTGTAATATCTGAGAGAGCTTCAATTATGGCTTTCCAGTATGGGCCCAGCGCATCACAAGACCAGAACATATGAGTGTGATCTGCAGCAGGAGGCTTGCATTTAGGGCAGGTGTGGGCCTGAGTGTGTGCAAACCTATCTAGTCTTTGAGGCGTGTAGTATAGTCTGTTCAGGAGCTTGTATTGCATGTACCTATGTCTGGCATTCAGTGAGGTGGTTCGGGTGTGTATGCACATTTTTCCCCACATTGCGTCAGTGATGGGGAGGCCTAGCTCCTCACTCCACGTATCCCGTACCTTGAGTGGTACGTCTGTGGGGTCGGCCATCAGCAATTTGTACAGCGAGGACACTATCCCTCTAGCTCCAGCCGAGTTGGATATGTAGTGAATCTCAGGTGAGTCTGGGGGCTCATCAGGGTATGAGGGCCACCAGGCGCGGAACACAACCCTCAACCTATAGTATTGTAGTAGTTCCAGCACAGTACCCAGGTGTCTGGGGCGCCACGTCTGCAGAGTGTTAAACTTCCCGTTGGGGTAAAAGTCGGTTAGGGCCCGGTAGCCCAGGTCGTGCCAGTGTTTCATTAAGAGTTTATCATGTGTAGGGCTGAGGCCTGGGAACTGCCAGATGGGCAGCCATTTGTAGTATGGGTGGTGGTCGGGTTGTGTCTGCAGGATATATTTCCAGGCCCTGATAGTGGCCGCGACAGGGTCAGCCGGGGCGTCGGCGTGATATGTGTGGTGGAGAATGAGGGAGAGGGTGTTGACACTCTCGCTTGCTAGTTTTTCGAGCTTCACATGCGGGGGGGTCGGAGAACGTGTACCAGTATGTGGCGTGTTGGCCCTGCGCGGCTGTCCAGTATTTAGCGAAGTCGGGGCGGTGAAACCCCTGTTTCTATAGGGAAGAGTCATGTGCTGCCATTTCTTACGAACCGCGCCCGAGTGCCATAGACATTGGGCACATGCAGCGTGCAGGTTCCTGAAATATCGCTTTCCGGGCCAGATCGGCACATTAGTGAAAACGTAGAGAAATTTGGGGACCATAATCATTTTGATTAGAGATAGTCTACCCGACATAGAGAGTGGAAGACTGCACCATTTCAACATTTGAACCTCAGCAAGCAGCGCCACAGCCACGTAGTTGTCAGCCAACAGTGAATCTTTAGTGAGGGACACCTGTACACCGAGGTATATGATGCCCCCCGGTGATCATCAGAGGGGGAATTCGCAGGGCGGTTGTGTAGTGGACGGGGTGAGCGGGAAGATTTCAGATTTGGAGTAGTTTATGGTGAAGCCTGAAACAGTGCCAATTTTGGTTATGTCTCTCAATATCGGGTCCACGTGGGCAGCCGAGTCTCTAACATATAGAAGCACGTCATCGGCATATAGAGAAATGATCTTGGGTGTATCACGAAGACGTATACCTTTACGCGTGTGTTTGTCCCTAACTTTGTCAGCCATGGGTTCTATAGCGAGCGCAAAGAGTATCGGAGAGAACGGGCAGCCCTGGCGGGTAACCCTCTGGAGAGCGAAGGGGGCTGAGGCCCTGGAGTTGACTAGAACTCTGGCTGCGGGGCTTGTGTTGAGAAGTTTGATGTACGATCTCATGCGTGGACCGATTCCCATTTTGTGGAGCACCGCCCACCTATATTGCCATGACACCATATCAAACGCCTTCTGGGCATTGAGGGTGACCGCCACGGCATGTGCATCGGGGTCAATTCTAGCCAAAACATTGAACAGATGACGAATATTGAGGGCGGTGGATCTGCCGGGTACAAAGCCACTATGGTCGGGGTGGACTAAGTGGGGCATAATGGGGAGAAACCTATTGGCAATAATCTTCGCAAATATTTTCGTGTCAGTATTAATCAGGGAAAGGGGTCTATATGACCCACATTCGTCCAACGGTTTACCCGGCTTGGGTAGTACAGTTATAAGTGCCTCACGCATGGATTGGGGTAGGATGTCTAACTCTAGGGATTCGTTCCACACCTCCAGGAGTCTGGGTGCCAGGATGACTACATGTTCCCGATAAAACTGAGAGGTTAGGCCGCCCCGGCCTGGTGCTTTGCCCCTAGAGCAGTTTGAGATGACTGTGGTTATCTCATCTAGGGTGATAGGGGCTTCAAGTAGATCGCTGGTCACGCGGGAGAGGAGGGTCATGGAGATTTGATCTAGCAGGGTGTCAGTGTCTTGCAGGCTGTGTTCTTGCTGGGGGCCATACAGGGACGTGTAGAATGCGGTGAATGTCCCAAGGATATCCTGGTTGGACCAGCACTGGGTGCCTCCTGTGTCTTTGACGCAATCAATGCGGTTCCTGCCCCCCTCAGTGCGGACCAGTCTGGACAGTGTCCTACCCAGCCTATCCCCCTCACCATACTTCCTGGCAGCTACGGGACCGGCGAAGTACCGAACGTCTCTTAGAGCATGAGACTGAAATGTTTCTAATTCTGCTCTGATCTGTGCCAGTATGTTCGGGGAAGGGGCGGTGGCATATGCCCTCTCAAGCTCTTTTTATTTCGTGTCAGAGTGCTGCAAGCTACTTTTTATGGCTTTGAGGACCCCCGCATCCCTAGAGATGCACATTCCTCTGATGAAGTCTTTGAATGCCTCCCAGCGTACTCCATCGGGGGTGTCATGCCTGTTATTGCACTCAAAGAAGGTGCTGATGTCAGCTAGCATATCGGCTTTGAAGACTATGTCTAGGAGGGCCTCCGACTTAAATCTCCAAGAGGAGCGAGGTGTCTGGTCGTGTCCCAGTGTTATTTGAAGTGTTACCGGTGAATGGTCGGATAATGTGCGCGGTAATATCTTGGTCTCTGTGACCCTGCCCATCATGCAACTCGATATTAGGAAAAGGTTGATCCTGGAGAGGCTATCATGTACCGATGAGTAAAATGTGTACTCCCTAACCTGTGGGTTGAGAGCTCTCCATACATCCCTGAGATCAAGTGTGTCTATGTGGGCGTGTAACCTATGGGCCGCACGTGTTGGGGCTCTGCGAGCCATCCCGGGCCTATCCAGGTCTTTATCTAGGATCAGATTTCATGTCCCCACCCCATATGATGGGAATACCAATATATTTCAGAAGCGTGGCGGTGATGGCATCAAAGAACTCAGGGGCATCAAAATTAGGGGCATATGTGTTCACTAGGAGGCATTCCATATTAGTGAGTGAGCAATGGAGGATCACGTATCTACCCTCAGGGTCAATATGGCTGGAACGCAGGGAAAACTGGACTGACTTATGGATTCGAGTTAGGACCCCCTGCATTGGGTGGAGTACTTCGTATAGTATCTGTTGTTGCCCCACGTGGGGGAGAGATATTTTGCTAGGTGCCCAAGGCCATGGGTTTCTTGTAGAAAGAGGATTTTGGCGCCATGTCGCTGGGCATAGGAAGTTATCCTGCGGGCTTTAGTGAAATTGCTCAGACCACGGATATTCCATGTTACAATGTTCAGAGCCATAGCGTCACATTATGGAACATCCCAGTGGTAGTATTCGTTAGCATTCCACCTTTTGCATTTTACGTGTGCACAGTAGTGTTGAGTTGAAGTCGTGTACCTCTCAGCCATGGTTTTAACTGTTAACTCAACCCCAATTTTGCCACCCCCCACCCTCACTGCCCAACCCCAACATGCAGTGCAGACCTCCCACCCCAAAACACACATGACACCCTTTGGGCCTGCTCCAACCGGAAACCAAAGGTCAGAGTACCAGATCCAACGTGGATAGGGCCACATCCCAGCCCAACGGGAGCCAGTCATTAAGAGGAACAAAATAAAATTGAAAGCAAGCATTGCAACTGCAACGGGGACACTGGTGCCGTGCGGCCGGCATCTGGAACTTGGTGCGGGGCAGCAAATCCTGTCCCTAATGTATTGCTGCGGTAAACGGGTATCACAGGCAGCCTCTGAGCCCAGAGAGTGCCCTCTGGTTGATTGACATCGCAGGAGAGAGTAGGACACAGGGATAGCTCTGAGAACCAAGTGGCTGAGAAGACAAGGTAAGCAGTTTAGGAGCTAGCCTGTGGCCTGCACACATATGATAAGAGACCGCATTTGCTGAGTGGACACGGTGAGGTTGCCATCAACACATCATAAGGCATGGATCTGTGGACACTTTATAACATTGTGGGCTGTGCAGTCTATGGCGCGTGGTCGCCCCGGGGCCCAGGAAGAGGTATATGTAACTCAATGAACTTCAGATTCTTGCCATCATGAGTGATCTTTAGCCGTGCCAGGAACAGGATGGCATAGGGGACGTTCCGCTCCCTGAGCAGCTTCTTGACGCCTAAGAATTAGCGCCTCTCCTGCTGCACCGCCAGCGAGAAGTCCGGGAAGATTCTGATGGTATGGGCCTCAAATCGCAGGTCTCCCTTTTCCTGCGACAGGCAGAGGCTGAGATCTCTGTCACGGTAGTTGAGTATCTTGGCGATAATGGGTCTGGGGATGTCGCCGGGTCTAGGCGCAGTGATAGGGCCCGATGAGCCCGCTCGACTGTGAAATATGGTGAGAGGGCAGGGTCATCCAGCAGGTCTTTGAGTAGTTTCTCCACTGCGTCTTCCATCGGCCCCTTGAGGGCATTCTCAGGAACCCCAATGGTGCGCAGGTTATTCCTACAAGAGCGCGATTACAAATCTTCGCATTTCGCCTTGACACTTTTCATGTCACGTGTTAGGGAGGCCACAGTGTCTTGGAGCACGTTAATACCATCTTTGTTTACCGAGATTCTATTTTCAGCCTCGGTGATCCTCGATCCCGCCTGGTCTACTCGAGTCTTTAGTGAGGTGACATTAGCATTGATGTCGTCTAATTTTTCATGGAAGGAGGCGAAGTTTTTAGCCATAGATTCCAGTAGTAGGGTGAGGTCAGGTGCTCTGACCACTTGATGCAGGGTCAAGTCTGGCTCGTCCGGGGGCGATGATGTGCTGGCTGGCTCATCTCGAGGCACCGCTTTGGCGTACTTGTCCATTGCGCCTCCTGGGGGCCCCGCCTTGTGTCTGCTAGGCATTGTCAATGTAGTGGACCCGGTTGCAGAGAGGGCACACTTATGTGTAGGATGAAGAACTGGGGAAGGCAGGGGCCGTCAGGCACAACCGTAGGGTCTTTTTTGTGCCGGCAGGCGCCCCGAAGGGGTTGGGGGGCCACCGCAGGTAGCAGAGAGCAGCAAAGCTGTGATGGCGGGCATTCACGGCCTCCACATGTGTTCAGGTTGCACAGGGGGGCCAGCGGGATCCATCTCAGGAGGGTGTGAGTGAAGGCGGCGACAATGCCAGCGGGAAAGTGGGCAGACAGTATGGTACGGGACGCCTCCTTATGGCAATTCTGCCTCCCAGCAGGGGCCTGCAAAGTCGCACACAGTGGGCAGAGGCCTTGCCGGCCACGCACTCTAGCCCCCGCTCACCTGGTCCACCGCAACACCGGGGCGAATAAATCCTCTGTGTAGTCGGCGCAATGATCGCTGACGCAGCAGGTAGCATTCACAGTGTGGCGGCGTCCGCGGCGGGACCCCAGGCAGCCGCACCCACTCCACTGAGCGGCGGGAACCAGGAGCGGGGGATGGGATCTGGGAGTCAGGCAGGCCAGGAAGGAGGCCCGGATGTTAGGCAACCACCGGGGCAGGGTGGAATGCTAGGCCCAAATCCAACAGAGGTGACAGCCGGGTCCCGGGTGGACCGATCGAGTCCACAATCACACAAAATGTACAGTGCAGTGGCAGAAAGAGCACGGCCAGCCGATAGTCCTTCACAATGTTGGGGACCGCAGATGTGAGCAGATGAACGCCGAGGCCGCACAGAGCTGAAAAGCTAGGCAGCCATCTTGGGCTGCTCCACAGCGCCACCTCCCTCAAAGTCTAGACCTTTTTTTATTATTATTACTTGCGTTTAATGAAATATGATTTTTACAAGATTGGTTTCATATCAAATCAAGTCTAATCAGATCCCATCAAAACCTGATCAAATCAAATTGGAGCCCCGACGCACTGTCAGATTCATCCGAACAGCAGAAAAGGCGTAATATCAAGACTGAACTGAAGAACTTGTTTCTTTCACGTCAATTTAAATCCAGAGAAAAAGGACTACATGTGCACCATCTCACATTTAGGGAGGACTCAGGACGGGGCAGTTATATATAACTGCACTTGTGGGTTGTTCCTGCTCGATCGTTTGCATGTTAATGTTTTTCAGTGCCAAGTCCACCATTTTTACAGTTGCCAAGGACCATCTTGTGGTTTCACTTGAAATCAATGGGTTCCAGACCGTGTCTTTGTCTATGATTACTGATCCTGTGAGTAAAGGCCAAAGGTACACTGCTCTGTATTGGCTCATTTTTGGGCATGACATTACCAGATGTCTTAGTATTTGTGGCTGCTCCAGATTTTTGCAGGGGCGGTATTCGTTAGACCCGGAAGTTGATTTTATGGCTAAAATTTCATGTGTTATTAAGAGGTTGAGTCTTGCTTTCATGAATGTTTTCCATAGAAGTTTTTTTCGGGAATTTAATGCAGTAGTTCAGAGGAGTTTTTACTTTGTAGAATGTTGGAGGGAGGTGCACTAGAAGTTTGTGCTTGTTTGTTATTTCGTTGGTGTCAATCCAAACTTTGTATTCCATTTTCATTTTTATCCTTAGCAGGTTGTTCCTCAGGTTGTCCTCTGTGCACGCAATGGCTCTCAGTTATTTTTTTTTTTGGTGGTCAACCCATCTGTTAAGTGTTTTGCATTTCTCACCATTGATTTCATCTGCTATCACTTTGTAGATTAGTAACGAGCCTGGTAGCAGTGTTTTTCTGTAGAGTTGCATGGAGCTTTGAGCTACGAATGCAGCAAGCGATAGAAGGCCCAACTCACACCTGATTGCTCTCATAGACGTCGATTTCGGCAGGCCCAACACTGACTTCCATATCATGATTTCTAGCTTTAGCCATATTGAGGTGGGCATGGTGAGAGTTGCGTCCGTACTGTATGTAAGCGAAGGAACTGCTTTCATTTTATTGAATTGAATTGCTGGGAGCAGCGAAAATCTTCTGAATTTGATGTCAATTGATCTTATTTGAGTAGTTAGCTGCTTTGCTTTATCCCATAGTGTTTTTTGCATCATACCCTCTTGAGTTGAACCGTCGATGATCACTCCCAGGTAATTGTAATGGGACACTATTTCAAGTTTTGATTTTTCCAGGAACCAATTCTGTTTCTTGCTACTTGAGGTCTTAATATTCGTTTTATCCAAAATCATTTTTTTTTGTTTTTGTTGATTTCCAAGTTATTGTTCTCAATGTAGCATGCCAGGTTGGTCAATTTACGCTGCAGACCAATTTGGGTATGATCTATAAGGATCAGACCATCCGCGTATAGTATTCTTGAAATGAATGTTTTTCCGATTTTCGGGGGAAACGATCTAATTTTGGTTTCAGAGTATTGGTAGTCGCCCAAAAAGGCAGTGAAGAGGGCCGGGGCTAGAGGGCAGCCTTGTTTCACTCCCCTGTATGTTGGAATTTCTTCAGACAGGGTCCCTTGGCGGTTCAGTCGTACACGTATCTTTGTGTTTGAGTGTAAAGCCATCACTGGGTCTAAGATTGAATTTGGACAGTCCCAGGCTTCCAGTTTGGACCACAGTGTATTTCTGTTGACTTTGACAAAGGCTTTTGATAAGTCAGGTCGACTTTGGGCGATCCAGCCTTGACTTTTGACTTTAGAATATTAAGCAACATGATGTTCACAGACGTGCCACTGTTTTTCTTGAAACCCATTTGAAAAATGTGTTTGTGAGGCACGGTTCTTTCCCATTTCTGTAGCATAGTTAGCAAAAGTGATCAGTATATCTTCCCAATAATATCAATGAGCGCTATCGGTCTGTAGCTTTCTGGATTTTCTCTACTTTCTTTTTTGAAGATCGGGACGACCGTTGCTTGCTGCCAGGACTCAGGGATCATTTTTGCTTTTCCACAGTGACCAAAATTTTACTTATGATGACTGCCCATTCACCAGATGAATGCTTCAAATCAATGTTAGTCAGGCCGGCTGGGCCCAGAGCCCTGGAGTTTTTTAGTTTGACAATCACATTTTTGATCTCCTCAGGATCTGTCACGTCGGCCCATGTTGATTCTAGTTCCCGTTGGGGAGTTTGGATGCAAGATGGCGGGAAATCGATGAGGGATGCAAAATGGGTTGTCCACTTCTCAGATACTCCTCAGATACTGAGTTTGAGATATCGTTAGTGGTCTGTGTGTTTTTAATTAGAGCCCAGGTTTTTTTGTACTCAGTGTTCTCAACATGTCCTCAGAATCATGTTGATATATATGCCAGTCTGTGGTGTTTTATCCATCTGGTATATGTGTTTGATCCTGTTTCATAGGTCGCCCATAGTTCGACTGTGTTTGCCATTTTAGTATTTCTTTTCAATTTCCTTATTCGTCTTCTTTTTTTAACCATGGCCTTGTCGTATATTTTTTTTAATTTTTCGATGGTATTTTTGGGTCCTGCCGGCTTTATTTTGTAGGCCAATTGAAGTGGTAAGTAGTTCCGCCTCAATTCCTTTTTTGTCATGGACTTATTTACTGCTAGTGGATTGTATTTTGCATGTATCTCCCTTACGTCTGCTGTTGATAAGCGAAGTCGTGTTTGTTGGTTGTTTACAGCTACGTTATGGTTATAGGTCTGTTTTGCCAAACGGTTTCCCCGCCATGAGAGATGGAGCAGATTGTGCTCACTATGGTTTGTTCTTTGTACCTGGAAAGTCTGTATGCTGGATATTAGTCCCTGACTTACAAAAATATAATCAAGTGTCACCTTTGCGTTTTGCCGTTCCCAGGTTGGCTCCATTTTTTGGTTAGGAAACATATTTGCAACATTATGGAGGTTTCTGGAGGTGGTTAGAGTTGTCCTTGCCTTCCCTTTTTCTTTTGATGCTGTTTGGAGGCATTGTCCATCGTTACTCTTCCATTGATCTCACATTTGGCATTCAAGTCACCACATATGATGATATCAGTGTTTTCGTATTCGACGTATATTCCCGCCACCTTCGTACAGAAAGCTTTGTTAGTTGTTCGTGGGGGATTCCAGTAGGTGTTGATAACCACTAACCTTGAAGAAGTTTCTCTGTCTGGGCATGATGTTTTCTGAGTCCATGTTATTAAGATGGCTAGCATTTCGTAGGATTCTTCCAGTTTTTTTATAAGAGTTATTCCCGATCCTATGCGAATTGCTGTCAATAGACCCGATGATGGATGCCCCATGAATCCTTTCATGGCGGTAGATATTTTAGTTGTGTGGCCGTCCAGAGAAGGTTTTTCAGTCAACCATGTTTCTTGTAAGCAGAGAATATTGAATTCTCCTAGATCAACGTCCCCTACACTCGTTAAGTGTGTATGTCCTCTCGTGTTCCAAGAGCCAAAGGTAAATACTTCTTTAGTAATTGCGTCCGAGGTTTGTTGGGATCTTGCGATTGGAGGAACTGAGGATGCTGTTTGTTGCTATTGATCCCCTTTATTTCTTAGAGCTGATTTAAATCATGTCCACAGGCCTGCAGAAATGTTCTCGTCTGGGGCCCTCTTTTGCTTGCCATTTCTTGTTTTGCCATTTCTTTCTTCTAAGGTCTCAACTGGATGTCTTGGTGCCTGTTGGATTGGCAATCTGTCTTGTCTGCCTCTTGTTATATGGGTTCTTAGGTGAGCTCTTGTGTCTCCCTGGGGTCTCATTAGCCCTATGTGTCCTGTCCTTGTTCTGGGACCTGTGACGATGTCTTATGTTCTGATCCTTGTTTGGTTTATGGCTGTACCTGTCTTGATGTCTTAAGGTATTACTCATCAGGTTAGTTCTGTACAATTTGTCTGTTCTTGAAATTTATCGATGTTTAGAGTGCTCTGTTTTAGCGTTTCTTTGCTGGTTGTCAGTGTTGGTTACTATATCTAGAAGTTCAGTTAGCATGAAACCCAACTGTTTGATTTCGATGTAGGCTTCTGGGGTGATTTCTCAGAGAGCATGTGGCTTGACGTGAAGATAGGCTTTCGCTATTTTCTTTCTGTGATAAGGTTCAACAAGTGCCAGATCCTCCGTCTTCATTTTTCTCAGTGTGTGTCTTGCTTGAAATTTTGAGAACTGTTTTTCTGTTCAGGACCATGTAACTCTCATTTTTTGTTGAATGCTCTATTTTGAAGATCCGTAATGACCCTTCCGGTCTTTCGTCTTTCTTTGAGCAGTGGTTAGCGTCCTTCGTTAATTTTAAGGCTTTTTGTGCCAGAGGGGTGTTCATCTGGTCCCCCTCTTTTTTTCGGATTTCGCTTTGGTCACGATTCTTATTTTAATCATTTGGAGATTTTGGATCTTTAAGTGGAGGCCTTTTAGTTGTTTCATTCTATGCAGGCCGCCTATTGTTTTTAATTGTGATTTGGTGTCCCTGATGTAAGATTTCTGGTGTTGCTGGTGTCTTTTCTTCCTCTACAGTCGGGACCTCGCTCTCAGTTTCTCCTGCTCCTGGGTCCCAATGTTGGGTTGTATTCATCAGGTCTGAGTTTGCCAAGAATTCTTCTACCGATTTGGGAGATCTGGTCAGGTCTTCCACTTTAAGGGGCCTCTGTATGTCACTGGCTACATCTTCCGGTGATCTGCCCTTGTCATTCGCAACCTTGGATCCTACTTGGACCTTCCATTGAATACATGGGATTTTGCGTATGATCTCTGTGGCTGCAAGTTTCAGTAAAAGCGGTTGTTTTTTTTTCGGTTCTGTATTTCTGTGTTATTTCACTTTCTCTTATAACATCCGCTAAATTGAGAGCTATCTTTTTTTCTATTGCTTTTGAGGCACCTGTCGAAGTGTCAATTATTTTGCTGGCTGGCAGTGGATTTGGTGTTTGTATTTTTTTCCCCAAAGTCATCGGCTGGTTGTTCGTCGCTTTTTGCGTAATCTTTATTGCTTTTTCTAGAGTTGCCACTTTTGTTTCCCATATTTTAAAGTGATTGATGTTGCTTGCTTCAATCGCGGTTATTGTTACGCTCACCTGACTCCCACGGAGGCGCAGGTCTGGTTTGGAGTGTTGTTGCTTCTTCTATGGTGAAGCGCAGGACCCGGAAGATGGACTGGACCGGACCTTCGAATCTGGCTTGTCTGGCTCGCAGGAATATCTTTCTGTATGTGAAAAGGGAGTATTAACAATCTGCGGGACAAAGTATAAGCCTCCCGCTCCCCTCTCACCCCTCTACGAAACCCTCCTGCGACCCCCACGTGAAGTCTCACCTTAGGGTTTGAAAGGTTGAGCTCTCCATCCTGTTTCTCATGCAGGGGCACATTGTATCCAGTTACTTCACTGGGATTTTAATTGTAGAGGGTTCAAGTTTTGTTTTCCCGGTATAGTACCATAAGGATTCTGTTAATGAGTATGATTCCGCAATAATAATTGTTCGTTGTCTCTTTTTCAGGTGCGGAAACTATTCCGAGAAGAGCTGTGGAACCGAAGAATGAGACTCAGGTGAGCTTGATGAGAGTTCTCTCAGTGTCCTTGTATCAATGCGCTCACTAACGCTGATGTCTTTTTTCCCCATAGGGGCCGGGGTCCGGAAATGCCTGGATGCGGCACTGACCCGAAACGAAGCTCAATCCAGAAGAAATCAGGTAAGTCTTTAATGGCGTTTGGGTAATGTCTTTTCATGTGCCCACTAACGCTGATGTCTTTTTTCCCCATAGGGGCCGGGGTCCGGAAATGCCTGGATGCGGCACCGACCCGAAACAAAGATCAATCCAGAAGAAATCAGGTAAGTCTTTAATGGGCATTGGGTAACGTCTTTTCATGTGCCCACTAACGCTGATGTCTCTTTTTCCCCTTAGGGGCCGGGGGCCGGAAATGCCAGGATGCGGCACCGACCCGAAATGAAGTTGGAATAAACCAACAGGTAAGCTTTGTAATGGAAATTAAGATTTCCTTGTTTTCTTTCCCCTATCACCTTTATTCTTGTCTTTTTCTCCCTAGGTGCGGTGATGCGGCTGCGAGTCCAGATGTCGCCGTAGAACGTGGTGGTACCTTGTACAGGTGAGTGAGATGCGGCACTGCAGCGATCGATGCGATGTGCTTTTAAATGGATGTCTTCCTTTTCAGGACCGTCGGCGAGATGTCTCCGGAATGCGGATTTAGCAGGTAAGGACTCTTCTTTACCCTTTTCTCTTCTCTTCTCTCTTTGCAGGTGTTCCAGGATGCTGGCAGGAGTGGCAGAAGACAGAATGCAGGAGCAAACACAGTGAGCGTCCAGCTGCTAGATGCAGAACAACGCGAAGCGTGAGTTGCTGCTTGGGCGTGGCTTAAATAGCCTTCAAAGTAGTTCCAGGTATGTATCCTTCCTCTCAGGTATGCATTCCTCCCCTGACCACACCCGTGTGGTTAAGTAGTTCCAAAGATAAAGTAGTCCCATGCAGGCCTCAGAAGGCCTGGATGTTGCAGCATGGTCTGCATTAGGTAAGTTAACACTAAGCACCTTTAACACAAAGTCCCCTTTTATGAGCCTGGTGCCTATGGCGCCAGGAATGTGGCCCGATATGAGCCTGGCACCAAAGGCGCCAGGAATGAGTCCAAAGAGCCCCTACTTGAGGCTGTTGTGACTTCCCTTGAAGACATGATGTCTGCCTCTGGGGTAGCTGGGTCTTGTCTGGCACCTTGGAGGTAGGCATCATGACAGTTATGTACCCCTCTAGAAATGTCAGTTTGGTATCCATGGTGCCAATTATAATTGTGTTTTCTTATAACCCGTTGTTAATCATTTTGTATAATTTACAAAATGGCGCCAAGGCAATTGTAATAGCCGACACAATCGTTAACATGTCTGTTTTTTTTGTCAGTGAATCTTTTTGCTATGCTATGGATATTTCACTCAGACTTCTGTTTTTTGGGGAGGAATGAGTGGTGACTGGCCGTTTGTTTGGACGTGGTGAGTCAAAGGTCAGTGTCTCATCAGAGTAATTAAGGACCTGATCCTTTGCAGCTACCACACCAGCTAATGGTTTCCTATTTTTTAATGGCTTTGAAGTGGTGATACTCCTTTTTCAGATGTTGGGGGTTCTCTGCCCCTATTAAAGTGTGTTTTTGTCTACATGTATAATTGGTTCTCCCACCGGGCTCTATTTCATGGTCAGCTGATTTTCTTGGGGAAGACCTGTCTACTACAGTTGGTGTTTTTTGTGAGTCTGAGCTCTTGTTTGTTTGATCCACGCTATTGAAGTTTGTGGTAGACTCACTGGATGTCCCTTTTTGAGCTTCTGTTTGGATGTGTGGAATCACTGGGTCAGGTGACTTGTGATTGTGGTCGCTTGTGGATTTTGGCTGAGTAGTTGACGGCCTTGTTTCCATTGCACGGCTTGTGCCTACCTTACACACTGTTGTACCTGATGGGGGCCGTAATCAAAGAGCTCAAGTGGCATTTCTGTTTTACGCGATTTGTTAACAGGAGTGGGTCTTGTATGGCTTCTAACATTTCAGCATCAGATAACTCCATGGCTGTGTCCAATTTACATTTGTGGTGTTTAGTAGAAAAGTCTTTTCTAGGGGCACGGCAGCAAAGGGTTAGGTAGAAATTTGACAGGTACCCCCTTCTTTCACTGCATTTTTAGTAGTTTTTTTTCTGAGGATTTTTATGTGATTTTAGGTTCCTGTATTTCATACTTTGATATATTGGATTTAGTTTTTGACTTTTTGCACTTTTTCTTTTGCTGGTTGAATCCTTTTTTCCCCCATAGTGTGGCCTCTGTCAATCATTGTGGATTGAGTTTCTTCCCCCCACCATTCTCGTTACTATTGTCCTTGTTACTATTATGCAGATAGCTTTGGCCCATATCCTCTGAATGCTCTGGTGTTTCTATTCAGGATGTGAGGCCATCCTTATTATGGTTATACATTGCAATATGGGTACATGTTTCTTTTGGATAGTTCGAGGGTTTCAGACCCGTTGGAGGGACATGTATCAAGGCTAGTATGTTCTCTTGCTTGTTAGTCGATGCTGCCCTCAAGTATCCACCTTCTTTGTTATTGTTTCCCAGATTAGCCTCATCTGGGATATGTAAGTCTAAGGTAGATTGTTGCATTCTTTCACCTGATACTCTATGCAGTGCTACTTCCAGGTTATAGACCTTGACGGTCTCGTCCACCACTGTTTGAAGGCCCCAGCCCCCATGTAATGGCGGCATCAGGTTTGTTTCAATCTCGTCGGCACGGACCAGCTTGAGCACAGAGTCCAGCTGGGGGCACCCTCTGGCACCACCAGATGGAGCCTCGCTCGCCTCAGCGGTCTGCATCGAGCTGGCCATTTCGACAGAGGGAGTAAAGCACCCAGTTGAAGATGTTGTAGCCGCCATACTGCCGGCAGTAGCGGGGGCGGGACCAGTAGCATTGCTTACCTCCCTTGGATGTTGGGGAGACTGGGGCTTCAGATGCTTCAGAATGCTGCTTGCGCTTCTCAGGAGCTGTGTAGGTGATTCAGCGCCCGCATCCATGTCCATGGAGGCGGTGCTTTTCGTGATCCTCCGATATTGCTTCAGTGTCTCTGCCTTGGCTGATTTCTTTTTCTGCTGATTGAATTCCATTTGGGTACACGGCTTCTCGGCTGCAGTGGACTGCGCAGACCGTCTCCACCTCATCTCACAGCTCCCACATTCAACCTTTTTCCTTTTCTACTGCAGTGTAATCGAGTTTGTCTCGAAGAGAGCAGCACGGATAACAGGAGCCGCAGCAGCTGGTCCCAGAAGGCTAACTCAGCCTCAGACACAAGGCACCTGTAAATAACTCACTTAATTGTTCGCCTCTAGACCTTTGCCTTTCGTTCCTGAATCCCTGCTGATTACTTACATTTGTGTAGGATTGCTCATTTGTACTTCAGTACTTTGCAGGGGGAACTATTAACCTAAACGCTATCTGTTCACAAACCAAAACTGTTCTTTTTCCTGTGTTTTCTATTCTGCATCATTATAAGTGATTGGCTTTCTGAATTGTATTGTCACTGCTTGGTGATTGCTGTCCCATATCTATATATATATATATATATATATATATATATATATATATATATATATATATATATATATATATATATATAATACATATATATATATATATCTATATATATCAGTAAAAAAACTTTGTTAAAGGGACGTTATGGTTAAGTTGCGCTACTAAAAACCTATGAAATTCAGTGAAAAAACATTGTTAAAGGGACGTTATGGTTCCAAGTAAAACCGAAAAACCCTTGAAATTCGCCAGTTATGGTAAGCTAAGCAACCATAACCGTGCACTGCTAAGACTAACACCCAGGACATCAAAGATGACATCACAAATGTGATTGATGACATCACTGATGACATCACATGTCTGGCTCACTATTTTTTCTTTTGCTGACATATCTAGGCCACATGGTTTTCTTCAGTAACAGTCAGAAACTAAGAATTTTATTTTATTTGTAGACATATCCTTCTAGTAGGTTCTTACAGTAATTCCCTTAGAGTACAGTCACATCATATGAAACATATACATATGGGAAAACACAAGCTTGAAAGATAGCAATCCTTTTTGTGCATAAAGATAATCACTAGACTTATGAGCACTTTCTGATAGTTCTGTTGTTTTTTTTATGGCTGTACTTTCCCTGTATATGGTCATATTTGTATACATTGTACTCACACTACTTTCCTTAGGCTCCAATCACATCAAGTGATACATATACATAGGGTAAATAGCAGCTTTGAAACAGAGCAATCATTTATTTGCGTGAAACTAATCAGTTAAGTTATGAATTGTTTCTGCTACTACTTGTGCTTTTTTGCTAACTTCACTTTCCCTGTACATACCTATATTGGTATGTGTTCTTGTGTCTTTGTGTTTTGTCTATAGTAATGCAATTATGTAATACATGGGTTTTATTAGCTACTTATTACATATTTCACAGTACACAAAAATCTATTAAGAAAACAATTATCATTTCATTATTCAACATATGAACATTACGAATATCATACCTTCATCTTGCACGCTGCACACAATGTTATGTTTCTGTATGAGTAGCTTAGTATACTAGATAGAACCCCATAATAGGATGCTATTTATATGAATGCATCGTTCAATGCACTTATTAGGGTATATTTCTTGCAATGATTCTTGTCACTTTTTTCGCAACATAATAAGAATCCCTTCTACACATATTTCATGAGAAGTACATACACATGTAATGTCATCAGTGATGTCATCAATGACATTTGTGATGTCATCTTTGATGTCCTGGGTGTTAGTCTTAGCAGTGCACGGTGGTGGCGCGAGTTATGATTTAGTGTCGCAAAAGCAAGTCAGCCAGGTCAATAGCGCCAGTCATAGGATTATCACATAATGTCGGCGCACACCAGCCGGATTTATCGTTTCTTTAGTGGACAAAAAGTCGGTTGACGCCCCTAGGAAATTGTACTATTAGCAGACAAAAGGAGTGCTCTTAAAACACTTTCACCATGACAACGAACAATAGAAACAACGTTCTCAGAACACCCCCATTTTGTGTAATTGTAACCATTTCGGGACACTGCGAGTGTTCTTAGAACACATTCAACTAGACAGATTACAATACGGACAGCGTCCTGAGGACACCCCCAGTTTGTGTATTTACGAACAATTAAGTACACCGCGAGTGTTCATAGCTCATTTTTACCTTCCTTGCGAACAAAAATGACACATACTCCGTCCTCTAAACACCCCACCATTTAGTTTATTATTTACAAAATGTCAGAACAGCCGTGTTCTCCACGGACAAATCGAACGCAACAAAAATGTCTAGCACATAAAAAAACAAAACATTGAATCTATCTCATACTCCCCCACCCTCCCCAAACACTCTTACACACCAACACACGGCACTAAATACAATTTTTTATCCACGTTTCACTGCGCTGTACGCGGTCGACTGCGAATACAAGATGGCGGGCGCCACAGAAAATCTGACGCGCTCCACGCCCCTCGCCGTCAAATCAGCGAACACTTCGCATGTCCGCGGACATGACGCAAGGCCATGGGCCAATCGGGGTGCTGTCCGCGAATCCTCATCAAACTTTGCAAAAAACAGCAACTTAACCATAACTACATGGCCACTAACGTGGTACCGCGGTAGTGGCCATGTAGTTATGGTTAAGTTGGTGTTTCCATAGGAAGTGCACTTTTTGGGCGGCTTATAACTTCGCTCTCCCTGGACGAATCCTCACCAAACCTTGCAAAGAAAGTATTTGAGTGACTCTGAATTCTTTTGCAAAGTTTGGTGAGGATTCGTCCAGGGGGGGGCAAAGTTCTAGGGGGTTCCCAAAACTTTTTTTTCCCCATAGACTGAATGGGAAACAAATTTTGCTTGTGTCTACAGCCCAAACCGCTGGACGGATTTTCACCAAATTTAGACCAGGAGCAGCGGCTTGGTCCCGAAAGCGAGCTTTTGCAAATTTGGTCAAAATCCGTCCGGTAGTTTTTTTTAAAAAACGACCAAAAAGTAGGTAAAAAAAATTAATGTTATCTGTGTCCGCTTCGCGGACACACTTCGCTGTTCGGTCCACGGACAGGACAGTGATTGGGCAAGCAGCTTGCGTGATGTCCGCGGACATCTGACGGTCTCTCTCATTGGATGCGTGAAAGCGTGCAGTGCGTCGTGGCTTCAGAGACGCCCGCGATCTTTGTTCCTCGCATGAGAGGCTTTGTCAGGTCAGCAGGAGCGCGATCTGCCGCCTGCATAGTAAGTCCCCCACCCCCGCTCATGCCCGTGTCTGTCTCCTGTTCCTCCCACCCCCCGCTCATGCCCCGTGTGTCCTTCTTGTCCCCCCCCACTCATGCTCCGTGTCTCCCCTGTTCCTCCAGCCCCCCGCTCACGCCATCGGCACACGGTGGCCAGCGGAGGGCCGAGGAGCGGGATCTGCGGCCTGCACACAAACTCATGTCCGCTCATGCCCCATGTGTATCTCCCCTCCCGCCCACCCCCGCTCATGCCCTGTGTGTTTCTCCCCTCCCGCAGACCCCCCGCTCATGCCCCATGTGTCTCTCCATTCCTGCCCACCCCCCGCTCATGTCCCGTGTGTCTCTCCCCTCCCGCCCACCCCCGCTCATTCCCCGTGTGTCTCTCCCCTCCCGCCCGCCCCCCACTCATGCCCTGTGTGTCTCTCCCTCCCGCCCACCCCCGCTCATGCACCGTGTGTCTCTCCCTCCCACCCATCCCCCGCTCATGCCCCGTGTGTCTCTCCCTCCCGCCCACCCCCCGCTCATGCCCCATGTGTCTACCCCTCCCGCCCACCCCCTGCTCATGCCCCGCTCATGCCCTGTGTGTCTCCACCTCTCCCCACCCCCCGCTCATAAAACCCTGTGTGTCTCCCCCCCGCTCACTTCCCGCTCATGCCCCGTGTGTCTCTCCCTCCCGCCCACCCTCCGCTCATGCCCCGTGTGTTTCTCCCTCCCGCCCACCCCCCACTCATGCCCCGTGTGTCTCTCCCTCCCACCCCCCGCTCATGCCCCATGTGCCCGTGTGTCTCTCCCCTCCTGCCCACCCCACGCTCAGGCCCTGTGTGTCTCTCCCCTCCCGCCCACCCCACGCTCATGCCCCGTGTGTATCGACCTCCTGGCCACCCCCCGCTCATGCCCCGTGTGTCTCTCCCTCCTGCCCACCCCCCACTCATGCCTCGTGTGTCTCTCCCCTCCCCCCCACCTCCGCTCATGCCCCCCTCCCTCCCACCCGCTGCTCATGCCCCGTGTGTCTACCCCTCCTGCCCACCACCCGCTCATGCCCCGTGTGTCTACCCCTCCCACCCACCCCCCGCTCATGCCCCGTGTGTCTACCCAACCTGCCCACCCCCCGCTCATGCCCCGTGCGTCTACCCCTTCTGGGTATTGATCTGCTGGGCTCACGTGGGTGGGGGCTGTACTGCTCGGAGCAGACTCCTCTGAGCAGCACAGCCCCCACCTTCGCGGGCCCGGCTGTGTACTTTGCGTGGCTGTGGTGCCTGCATGAAGAACTTGCAGGACATTTATGTGCGGCCAATTCGGCGTGGGCTGTTGCGCTGTGCCGCGGCCAAATCGTCCCGGGCCGAACCGGCTGCCCCGAAATGTCCTGCTCCGTGCCCCGTGTCTCTCCCCTGTTGCCCCCCACCCCCCGCTCATGCCCCGTGTCTGTCTCCTGTACCCCCTCATCTCCACCCTGCTCATGCCCCCTGTCTGTCTCCTGTACCCCCCTACCCCCGCTCATGCCCCGTGTCTCTCTCCTGTTCCCCTCACCCCTGCTCATGCCCCGTGTGTGTCTCCTATTCCCTCCTCCCCCCACTCATGCCCTGTGTCTGTCTCCTGTTCTCCCCACCCCCCACTCATGCCCCCGCTCATGCCCCCTGTCTCTCTCCTGTTGCCCCCCACCCCCTGGTCATGCCCCGTGTCTGTCTCCTGTACCCCCCACCCACCGCTCATGCCCCATGTCTTCCTCCTGTTCCCTCCTACCCCCTGCTCATGCCCTGTGTCTTCCTTCTTTCCCCCCCACACCCTGCTCATGCCCCGTGTCTGCTCTGTTGGAACAGGGCAGACACGGGGCATGAGCGGGGGTGGGGGCCCCACCTTGCCCTTCCCCCGCTCATGCCCTGTGTCTCTCCTGTTCACCCCCACCCCGCTCATGCTCCGTGTCTGTCTCCCTCCTTTTCCCCCCGCTCATGGCTCATGTCTCTCCTGTTCACCCCCACCCCCGCTCATGCTCCGTGTCTGTCTCCCTCCTTTTCCCCCGCTCATGGCTCGTGTCGCCCCTGTTCACCCCCAACCCCCGCTCATGCCCCGTGTCTCCCTTCTTTCCCACTCATGCCCTGTTTCTCCCTTCTTTCCACCTCCTGCTCATGCCCCGTGTCTCCCTCGTGTTACCCCCCACTCATGCCCCATGTCTCTCTCCTGGTCTTCCCGACTCCCTGCCGATGCCCTGTTGTGTTCTCTTTATACACCCTGCCTTCCCTTTCCCTGGTGTCCATCTTGGTAAAAGATTTTCTTTCCTACACCGGGACGCCTGCCTGCGGTTTCCTGGTTTGGGAAGAAAAATCTGTTTTTTATCACCCCGGGTTCCCACTTTGAGAACCTAGGATGCTAGTGGTCTTCCTCCATTGAAAAGGACTTTATGGTTAGGTTGCACTAATAAAAACCTATGAAATTCAGTAAAAAAATGTTGTTAAGGGGACGTTATGGTTAAGTTGCGCTACTAAAAACCTATGAAATTCAGTAAAAGAACTTTGTTAAAGGGACGTTATGGTTAAGTTTCGCTACTAAAAACCTATAAAATTCAGTAAAAAAACTTTGTTAAAGGGACGTTATGGTTAAGTTGCGCTACTAAAAACCTATGAAATTCAGTGAAAAAACTTTGTTAAAGGGACGTTATGGTTCAAAGTAAAACCGAAAAACCCCTGAAATTCGCCAGTTATGGTAAGCGAAGCAACCATAACTCGCGCCACCACCGTGCACTGCTAAGACTAACACTCAGGACATCAAAGATGATGTCAAGAAAGGGTTGACTCTTTACAACCGAGTCAAAAGAAACTGGAGCAGCAATTAACATTTAACATAGTCTTTGCAGGACAGGTAATTATCCTACAAGACGGCATAGACAAACTGAAAGAGGAAAACAATAAATTAATCATTAAAGACATCCACTCTCAAGAGGAATTTGATGAGGAGCGCCAGAAATCTAGTTCATTTAAAAAAACAGTGGGATGGCCTGGCTAAACACTCTAAGTTAGGAGAGGGACGCCTTCGGCCAGGAAGTCAGCCAATTAAAAACTAAGCTAAAGGAAAGAAAGCTGGCCCTTCAGGAGTTTAGTGAAGTTAAAACCGAATATAAGAAGCTACTAGAGCACACCAGGTGGGTGGAGGATGCTCTGGAAAAGAACTCTCAGCCCAATAATGAGAAAAGCCAGGAGGTGAGTCTCCTGCAGCAAAGATTGGCCGATTATTTGCAATCCAGGCAGGAAGCAGAGAGAGACAATGAGGCTCTCTGTGAAAAGAAAAAGGCTCCACAAACAGATAGTCATGCAAGAACAACTCATTGCGACCAGTAAGGCCTTTATAGAGGAGCAAAAGAGTCAGATTTCGGCATGTCACCAGGGAATAGGGGCTGAAAGAGATGAGGTAGAAAGGGACACCGAAACCCCTGAGCATAACATCAGGACCCCTGTCACCAGCGACTTTAACCCCTTCAGTACCACGGACTCTGCCGCCCTCATGTCCACTTGCTCATATGAACCAAGGGCCACGGGGATGGTAAACTTCAGCAGAAGGGGAAACATGAGACTAACAGATCAGTGCCTACCAGAAATGGATGGGCGGGCATCTCGATACATATTCCCAAACATTAGGGCTAGCCTCTCTGATCATGAAGACTCCAGTGAGGGGAGAATCAGGGAATTGGATCCTCAACAATACGGCCTACCAAAGGATCAGTCTGTAAAATTTGGTGGGGAACTCCATGAAACTAGGCCCACAAAGAGTATCTTAAAGACCTCTTCCCAGATAGGGCAGTGGGGGGGGGTGGGTACTCAGCCAATCCTGGGAGCAAGGGAGCGTCAGAAGGCCCTTCTGAGTCACACAGGTCTCAAGAAACTAGGCCCCTACATTCTGCAAGCCATTACCAAGCTCGCAGAAACAGGGAGAGCCTAGAGGATCAGATAGCCACCTTGGGTAGCAGGTCCTCTGAGTCAGAGGATGAGTGGACATGGGTGACTAAGACTAAAAAGGCCAACAAAATTAAGAGGGACCTACTGAAAGATCCCCTGAAACAGATCAAGACCATTAGGAGCGTCATAACTCCATATCATAAAAATGCCAGGTATTCAGTTTGGAAGCACCTCGAGTTATACGATCAAATGATGGATACTTTGCATTTGAAAAATAGCCTGCGTTGCATTCAATATGTCAAATGGACATTTTCCCCTGAATACTCCAGCTTCTTTGCGGGGCTGGAGGATCAGAACCACTCAAGAAATCCAGCTATAGGGTGGCCTACTTAAAGCATTTTTCTGTACATAGGAGACCCTCAAGAGGCCCGCAAGGCGGCCTACAACATTCACTGTGGGGAAGACCAGGCCCCACAAGAATTTGTGCAAGAAGTAAAACGTGCCTTTGCGCAGACCACCAGGAGGGTGCGCACAGACAGTAGGGAGTTCATTAATACCTTATTTCATGCTCTCCCTAAATACATCATGACCCTGCTGGTGAGGGACTTTCACGAGAAGAGATCACTAGACTGGTGCATTGAACAGGTGACTCGCATTTACGGAGTGCAGAAACCGGTAGAGATTAAAAATACAAATAAAAACCCCAAACCAGCCAACACCCCTGCTGCTGCTAATGTGGCGGAGGTGAAGGTTGCCCCCATTATAGATATGGAGATTGGGGAGCCTAAAAATATTCCTTCTAACCAAAGACCCAGAAGGCCCTCAGGACAATCCCAAACAGGTAGCCAGGGAGGTAATCCCACCAATGGGACCCCTAACTCCCCATATTTTATAAGCCCCCGTTACAAGGACAACAGACCCATCGTGGGCTATGTGTGGACTCCCCCAGGCTAAGGGGGGGATCCAACCAGGTAACTGCCAACCCAGGAAACTTCCCTCCTAACTTTTCCCAGGAGGGCAGTAATCCCCCAAATGCCGGGTTGAGCTTCTGTTCCCGGTACCAGCCAAACTTCAACCACCAAAACAAACCCTCCTTTCTTTCCCCACTTTCCTGAGCCCAGACAGCCCAATCCAGGAGAGGGGTAGCCAAGGGTGGAAGGTTACCAGAACCATCCCAAACAAGGGTATTACGGGAGAAGGGACAGTTACCCTTACTGTGATCCACCTAGGATGGACCAGAGAACCACATACCAGCCAGGGCGCAAAGTCCAGAACTTGTCACAGGATCTGGGTTGCATGTTGAGGGCTCAGCAGAACCTTCAGATGAACATGACGGCCCAGAACCCCTCAAACCAAGGGTCTGGTACTCCAGAGCAATGACGGGGAGAGAACCCTGACAATTCACCGGTTCCAAGGGAGGAGGCACATGGGGAAGGGGGGTGTAAAGCCTTAGAGGAAGCTTCCTTCCCCACTTGTGAAAAAGCCCCTGGAAACCCAGGAACCGGAGCCAAAATCTCCTGCCCCCGAAAGTCTGCAACCTAAGGAACAGAGGGCGGGTAGGAAAAATGAAGGACCCATTTTGTGGAGGAGTTTAGAGCCTTCCAATTTGAAGGAGAGGGGTCCTCAGAGAACTCCAGGAAAAGGTTCTTCTCCTTCAGGGATGGGGGAACTTCTCCCAAAGAAAAATGGGTCCAGAGAGATCCTAATCAAGACTGGTTAAATGTAGGGAATGAGTTAAAACTGCCCATCATTGAACCCTGCGAATGACCAGCCAGAATATCACCATGCACAAACCAATTCTGGTGACTGCCTCCAAAAAGGGGGGGCAGCCCAGAATCATAACCAGGGGAGCTCAGAACTTCCCCAATATCCAACTGTCACCTTTTTCTTACAGATTCCCAAGCTCCCAAACAGAATCCTGCCCAAACTGCCCCTCTGTCAGAATCGAAAGTAAAGAAATTAACCCACCAATTGGCCCAAAATGCACATTATCTTTTCCCCCTTGAGGAGAAAGAGGGAAGATGTTACGCCCCAGTCCAAATACAGGGGCAATGTACATTTTTGACACTGGTGGACACTGGATCCCAAGCCACCCTTCTGTCAAAAAGGTCCTTTGACCAGCTGAAATCAGGAAGGGGGGAGAGATACCAGGTTTCTCTCAACCCTCTTCCTGGACAACTTCAGAACTTCGATGGAAATGAAATTCCTGTCCAGGAGACTGTGGATTTAGACATTAAAATTGGGCAACACAAGGTGAGACACCCGGTCATAGTTGTGACTCCAGAGGGCACACCATGTTTACTGGGGAATGACATCCTGCGTAGATTGTCCCCCCTAATCGATTTTGTAAACAAGGTCCTCTGGACCCAGACTAACCAACCAATAAAACTAAAACATAACGTCAACCACGTTAGTCTAAATGACACATGCCACATGGTTGAACAAAAACCTGACCAAATTGAATTCCATTTTCAGAGCAACCAAATCCCTGACGTGACAGTAATTGCTGTAGGACAACAAACTGGTGATTTTGAAAACAAACTGGTAATTTTGAAAATCAACCTTCCATCCAGTCTCAAGTGGCAATAGACACTGGAAGGAAATACTCTGAAATTCTATACCAAATTCACAATCAGAAAATCCCTCTTCTATAGACCAAAATGATGAGAACCCACCCTAAAGTTTGGCTGACATTCAGAAAATTGGAGAACAGTTGTTAATCCCTATTAAGTTAAATGGGGGGAAGGACTCCGTTCTCGCCCGAGTGTGTGTGAACAGCGGTAAGTGCTTCATCCACAAAGCCATGTTCCAAAAACTCCCAAAAGATCCATCCATTCCCACCTTTAAATTGATAGAGACATGGGAAAAGGACCTGGAAACACCCAATTCCAAACCTCTCCTGCCTAGCAGGTGTATGATCAAATCCATAGGCAACAAGAGCATAGTCCATAATTGTTGGTTCGTGCGAGATGTCCCTGCCGCATTTTATTTATGCATTGACAATGTCAATCGCATTTGCCATTAGTTTGGAACTAATAACCTTCAAAGCCTGGTCCCGATTAGCGGGTAATCCCATGGACTTTCATGACCCAGAGAAAGCATTTTGGTCAGCTCAGCTGCTTCCATATGCAGTTGAAGTTCAGATTGGAGAGGAAGTCACCATCCTAGAATGGACCCGACAATACCCATTTGAAGTATAAATTAAAAGAGGACAGAAACTGAAAAATACTGACGCATATGTTCACCTCAATGCCCATTTCCAACAGCAAGGTTTGGGGTTAAAACCAACACCATTAGTCAATACAGAACACAGTACCATTCCAATATTCGTGGATAACAGCGATCTTAGGAGTATCGCTCTGGGCGCAGGCACCATTATTGGAATGGCGGTTGATGACATACATTTTCCCATAGATTTAGGTAATGAGCTGATAGGACCAATCCCCAATGACTGTTTTCACAGTGATAGCAACAATGACACAACACTAGACAGGATATTCACCCGGCATGGGGGGAATTTCCTGGTGTACTCTTCCTGCCCTTATGGTAAGGAAGAGGTGACCTGTGACTTAAGGAGGGATGAGGTGATCTTTCAAGTCCACCAGGACTGCCTTCCCCACCTGAAGCCATCAATCCAAGTCATTACTTTAACCAGGGACTTCTCGACCCAGCTGGAGGAAGCTTCTGAGATAGCCAAACCAGAAGTCTTTCCAGGCTTCAGGCAGATGGTTGAAGAGAGAGTCAACCTAGCTGATGCCTGTGAGCAGAAGCAAACATTTAAACAAGTTTTCTTACATTTTCAGGATCTCTTTGCGGTGGACTCATATGACTGTGGTCGCTCCGAAATCCATACAACAACAATTCCCACGGACCCTGGCATGACTCCAATGTTTTTGAAGCAATACCGCTTGCCCCTCGCATCAATGGAGTCCCTCACAGAAATAATTAAGAACCTTGAGTTCCGTGGGATAATTCGTCCAGTCCACAGCACCTCTAATAATCCTGTGATGGGGATTTTGAAACCAAACGGCCAGTGCCGACTCTGTGCTGACCTGAGGGAGCTAAACAAATGGGTCCACATTTCCTGATGGCCTCTTCCCTATATTGAAGAAGGGATGGCCCGGATCCAGGGATCAAAGGTATACACTGCCATTGACCTGACCAATTGGTACTGGACTGTACCTGTCAGTAGTGAGGACCAATACAAACTGGCCTTCATCTTCTGGGGCAGCAGTATACTTGGAACAGGACTCCCTTTGGATACATCAACTCCGGCAATTAATTTAATATCTTTTTGCATAAGCCCATGCCCGACTTGGGTGAAAGGGTTAACCTGTCCTATGTAGATGATGTCCTAATCAAAAGCTCAACTGTGGAGGAACACATAGTGGAGATCTGTTATTTTCTAACACAGTTGAGGGCTGCCGGAGCAAAACTATCTTTCCAAAAGACACAGTGGTGCAGGGCCCGTGTCAACTTCTTGGGGCATGAGATAACTCCTGAGAGTCTCTGCCCCCAGGAAAAGAAAGTAGAAGCATGCCAGAAACTAAAAGACCCCCCAACTCTGTGGGAGCGAAGGAGCCTCCTTCGACTGACTAATTACAGCAGAAAGTTCATTGAGGATTACGCGGAAATGACAAGACCTCTGATCCATCTGTTGAAGTGGGGGTCAAGTGGTAGTGGGGTCCAGAACAAGCCGAGGCAGAAACACAACTCAAAAGAAGCCTCTCACAAGCACCTTGCCTAGCTTACCATGTCAAAAACAAGGAGATTTTCTTGGAGACAGGGTTCTCAAATACATGCTTGACAGCAGTATTATACCAAAAGCATTACAAGGTCAATAAAGTCATCTTCTATGCGAGTAAGACTTTATCCTCTGTGGAGGAAAGATTCAACGATTGTGAGCAGGCACTCACGGCAATGGTGTGGGCATTGAAGAATTGCCACCCGTTTATCCAGGGGGAACTCATCATAGTGGAGACTCCACACCAGCCTCTGCAATATCTTCAAAGCAACAGAATCCAGGCCGGAAATGTGGGTAATTCCTGAATTACTTCCTGGATTCTGTTAATGCAAGGCATTCCTGTGGAGGTCAGATATTGCATGGTTGTGCCAGAGAAAACTGTCTTGAGGACGAAAATCTTAAAATCAAGGATAACATGGAGGTATACCTTAATTCCCCACACAAAGTCTATGAAGAAGACAAGTGTGATGGAATGCCCACTGTCTATGTGAATGGGTGCTCCTACCATCTTGACAACAACAGGGAAAAGGAACTTGTGGCCGGCTTTTGGAATGCATGTGTGAATGATGCCCCAGAACCCTCCACTGGTTCCAAAATCGGTTCCCGTAGTAGTCAAGTCTCAGAGCTGATGGCTGATGGCTGTGCATCAAGCCATCCTCACTGCTGTCCAACACGAACTCCACGAACTGGTCGTAATCACTGATTCAGATTATGTACGGAACGGGTTCGTGGAGCCCCTGGTTAATTGGAAAACCAGAGGCATGCTAGGTGCTAACAATAAATCACTAAAACATGGAAATCTAATACAGAATATTGATCATCTTGTCACCTCGAGTAGGATGACAATCTACTGGAAAAAGATCAAGGGTTATTCTAAAGTAGAGGGACCAGACAAAACGGGAAATGACCTAGCTGATCAGCTGGCTACAACCAGAGCCATCCAAGGGGATCTACTTGAGATCGAGCCCTTGTTGGGGGAAATCCAGGTCACTGCTATCACTAGGTCCCAGACAAATGCTCACAATGAACTCTCAACTGCCCAGTGGAGTAATGAGACCCTAGATACTGGTTTGATTTCGGCTCAAAAAGGGGATCCAATAATTGGTAGGTTTTATGAACTCATTGATGGCCCTGAGAACTTTCCCTTGACGGATACCAATTGCATTGCGAAAGAGGACCTCAGAGTGTTGATGAAATGCCCAAAAATGCTCTGAATCCAAGATGGTATGTTGGTGAGGTGATCCATATCTGGCCATTACCAGTGGGTGGTCTCTCCCTCATTCCGAAGCCTGATGCTACATTACGGCCATGATGTGGCCACAGCTGTTCATCAGGGGTTTCATACAACATTAGAAATCTTGTGAGATGTTGCATACTGGCCACACATGGGGCAGGACCTCGATCAATACTTGAAGGGGTGTCTTGTGCGTGCAGAATTTCAGCCAACATCACTCACACACCGTGCTCCCCTCCAAAAGAGGGGGATGACACTGCCTTGGTCAGATTTGCACGTCGATTTCATCGGGCCCGTGATTTTTTCCTCTAGGGGGAACAGGTACATGTTAACTGTAACATGCTTGTTTACTAAATGGGTGGAATGTCTCCCGGCCCCCAATTGCAAGGCAGAAACAGCAGCTGCCCTGATGATCAATCACATCTTCTTGTGTTGTGGACTACCCCAAATGATTGAGTCAGACCAAGGTAGCCACTTCACTTGCGAAGTAAAGACAAAGATGAGGGAGGTACTACGGGTAAAAAGGAAATTATACATTTCATACCGCTGTCCACTAGTGGTGGAGTTGAGAGGTAGAATACAACTATTGTGAGCATATTAAAACAGTTTGTGTGAGATTTTGGGCCAAGTTGGGATATGTGATTACCCCTTGTCCTGATGGCCATCAGATCTACTCCTTCTTCTGCAACAAAAATGTCTCCATTTGAGCTGATGGCTGGATGAAACATCTACTCTATAAAACCCAAGAGCAGACCTTGATAACTGCCTCCACAACTCATGAGTATGTTGAGAATCTGAGAAAACACCTTCAAAATGCTTTTGCGTATGCTCAGAGGAATCTAGAAAGATCTGCAGACAATATGAAGACCCACTATGACCTTAAAACAACTAAAAAGGAATATCAAGTAGGAGACCGGGTCTACTTGTACAATTTCCAAAGGAACCAAGCCAAAGAGCGCAAATTCCTCCCAAGTTGGTGTGGTCCTTTTGAAATTGTGGACAGAATTTCACCAGTCGCCTACAGAATCCGCATCCCCAAGGGAAATTTGACAGACCGGGAAGACAAGTGTGTCCACATAAACCAGCTAAAGAGTTGCCATCCCAGGCATACTTTGCGGCACATAGAAGAGCATACCGGAAACCCAGAGGGGGAAAATCCGGAGACCTAAAACAAATTATTAAATGTTCATTGAGTACGTACAAGGGAAGAGTGTTAAGACCATTATTAAATATAGGCGCGGAATATTGTAAATTGTATTCAATGTATGCATCAGCCCCACTACACCCCTCGTGGAACAGTAGTGGGGACATTTCCATAACTGTGCTATGTTCTGTTTTTTAGTACTGGAGCTAAAAACCACCTAATCACCAAGGAGGACTCTTGGGGACAGGAAGGAAAAAGCCAAAGAGCCCAGAGTGTCGCTGCACACTTCCAACCAGAACCAGCAAGGAGAGCATGTCGCATCCATCGCTAACGGGAGAAGCAACCGGATCTCTCCACATGGACCGAAGGAAAAATAATCCCACGTGCCCGACTCCCCCATGACTGGACGTCACGCTCGGGTCAGGGGGGATGTGTGAAATATTTTACCCATGCCAATGCACCCTACTACATCCCTTTTCCAATAGGGGAAAGAATCTGCGAAAAATTGAGGCGATAAGCCCTGTGTGGGCCAAATCTGCAAAACTGCAGATGGTTCATAAACCACAAAAGAGCTGCAGACCCTGCCACACACAGGTAAAGTTGATGTCAAAGCAAGAACTCCCTGCGAGAGAATGCCAGTGGGTGGTGTTACCTGTCACATGAATCAAGGCCACAAAAGTGGGATAAAAATTTGAAAATGCCCTTAAATACAGCTTCCTAATCAACTTTCAAAGGCAACTTTCAAAGTGCTGTTTTGGTGCTAAATTCAGTCATTTTCACAGTTAATTATCGAAAAGAAAGTGTGCTGAAATCATAGATTCTCTAATACAGTCAGAGAAAGCTGGGCCTCCCTGCCTGATAGCTGCTTAAGGAAATTAGCTGTAAACCCAGATTAAAGGTGTTCTTTTTCTAGAAGAAATAGCAAAATCTGTCTATTTAAAGCATGTTTGTGAAGGGCTAATTCTTTTAAATGTCCAAATCCCTCAAACACTGTGCTTTTATTTTATATGTGAAATGAAAAGACTTTCATTTATAGGAACCCAGTCTGGAGCTAATCAACTATTTAATTCTGATCTGACAGCCCAACCTGGGAAAGATTCACATTTCACCTTGACACTCCCTTGAAAACAGGAAGCCTAATGATTCCAGCATAATGACAACAGGGAGCACAATGAGGCTGTATTAGACATTCATCTCTGGCTGAGCCAAGAACAATGGAAAGCTGCCCAACTGATCTCTACAGGGGACCTTCTCCCTCCAGAAAGGGGGCACACCTCCCTGATCAAAGGTCTGGACAGCTGCTGCCTGGGAACAGGAGGTTACAAAAGAGAACTTTTATGTTAAATCCTTATTTGTGATTAAAGTTTAAAACTCTTTAGCTGTGCAACCGAAAGAAGGATAAATATGAAAATTGGTAAACATTAGCCTAATTTCAGGCTTTTGATTTGAAGACATTGATGAAACCTGTACTATTTAAGGCACCAAAGTTATGCAAAAAATATCATTGTAGCAGAACGATTAATGTTGCAAACCTAAGATTGTATGTACATGATCGACTGATAAGCACCCAGAGAAGTACCGAATTAGAAATCATTAATCCAAACTGTTATGGTTAAAATTGATACAAAATATGTAGAATGAGAAAGAAAGCTTGCACAAAGATGGGAATAGAACGGGAATATAGGCAGTCAAATATGAAATGTATGTGTCCGATTTTAATTGGGTACATCATTGTAGAAATGTACATGTGTGCAAAAGTTATGTTTTGGTAAAAATCAATGTGGGAGTTCCTAAATCCCATCGTAAAGATGACAGCTCTGTTCTGACTGCCAACCAAAGCAAAGCATGTGCCTGCAGCCACTGACAGCCGTAGGGGTGTGTTTTGAAATTCCACCCAGACCGTAACCTTGGGTGACGGCATTTGATAGTATAAATATAGGAACTTCACAGGACACACTGCTTCCAGATCCCATCCAAATTTCCGCGCAGCACCTTGTTCCAGAACTCTTCATCTTGTAGCTGACTCCAGACTTCTTTGAAGATCCAGATTTTTTTGCAGACTCTAGACTTTAGCATTGCTGAACTCTTGCTAGCTAGACCAAATTTCAAAACATCCAAAACTTAAAAGAATAATTCTGATTCAGCTTGGCTTGCTGTAAACAAATTAATGTACCCTTACTAGTCAACAATGCTCAAGGCAATTGTTTGGTTGGACAGATACAGGGGGTTAGGCCTGTCCACAAGTTTGATACAAAGGTTGGTCTGCTAAGTAGCAGATCCAAGCATGGGGTCAAAATGTACAAAAGTACTCACTGCGTTAGAGAATACAAGGATTAGAAAGCAATGATTTATTTGCTAATAATACAAACAAACATATAGTGCATAGAATTTGAGAAAATGCTGGGAAATGCAACATGCATATGCGAAAATAATAACCATAAACAATAACATTGAATAACAAAAGAGAGGTGTAGTATATACAACAGAACGAAAATAGAATATTGTATGATTAATATACAGATAAATCCCAATAGTTATTTCATTATTATATGACAATATACATGCTAATGTAAACACATGGGTATTTCATAATAAATCCAAAGAAAAAATGGAAGCAAGGGGGGCTATAAAATCGCCCAAATTTCAAAGGTGTCCTAAATAGTGGATGATTTCCTATTTATGTTTAGTATTCCTTCTAATTATAACAATAAATGTTACAAGGTCATAGGGAAAACAAGATATCTTTTTAGCCAACGTGACAGAGACTGAATGAACAGAGTCTGGTACAACAGGGAACCATTAAAAACAGGTGTTCCCAGTTCGTAATACGTTTCGGTGGATTTTCAATAAATTGCATCTGCCTTTATCAGGGCTCTGTGGGGGCGACCCTGCAATTTATATAGAGAACTCCAGTGAGTATATTTATGGAATGCCGAAAATCATGGGGCATGAATAATAATAGACAAGTTCTCAAAGCACCGTGCTGGCGGCTTACCTGCCGGTGCTATATATCCCAAGTTCTCGGTTTTCATTCACTAAGAGGCCAGTGGCTGAGCATAGGAGGTTTTCAGCTTGGGTCTTGCTGAAATATATGCGAACCGGGATAGTAGTAGTGATCTTCACAATGGTTCTGTGTATAAAGCAGAAAGGAAATGGAGTAGTTCAGGAGGAGCTGCTAAAAGGCCCGCACTGCTTGCAGTGGCATCCTATGGGGGCAGTGCAAAATCATAGTAAAACTACCAGTGGTTGGAAAAAAGGATTCATGAAAGAAGTACCTGCTGGTCCGGTGGTTATGATTCACTGGGTGGTGGGTGGGTTGAAATTTCAGTGTTTTTTCTTCTAATCAGCTGACTATTTGCTGAAGCAGATCCTGGATAGGTCAGGATCACTAAAAGGAGAAAACCCAGAGTGAAATGGACGACCAAAAATAGCCATAGAAGTTATAGCTAGGAAGCTTTGTTACGTTCATTTTCCATGATATGTAAAATGGAAACGATCGCGCAGAGGAAAATCTCGCCGGGGGTGCTATTGTAATCTGTTGCGGGCTAGTGAGGTTCACTGGTAACATTAGTATTGTAGTGCAGGTGACAAGGAATTGTTGTGTATCCTTGTACACTCACTATGCGTATGCAGGCATTTTGTCTGTTACCGTGTGCAGATTCAAAATGTGGGTTGTGAGAGCTACGATGCAAAAAACATGCAGAACCACTTGTGTAAATATGTCACCCAATGTGCATTAGTGCATAGCTAGGAATACACAAAAAAGGGTCTCAATACCTGGTCGGAAGGCTCAAATGGTCCATGAGATGAGCCAATCCCGTGTAATCAGGAAGCGTAGTCATGTGAGAGTACGGGCGCGCGCTCTCTCAGGCTTTTTGGTGTAATGGTAGCCATGACGACCTGTGGAAGACACGGGTCTGCAGAATCTAAGCAGCTGCTCATGTAGAGCCCAGGGCTCATCCCTCATGGTGGGTTAGTATGTATCGAATTAATCCAGCACGTAGTTGTGCAGGTGTGCATATAACCTAGGTGCCTGGGTCCATACATGATTCTCTGTTGTGTGAACAATCGGTCTATGGGGCATCGGGGGCTAATGTATAATAATGTCGGAACATGTGACATATGATGCTTATGTGTGATGTACCACAGTACCTGTGTATGAAACTTGTATCACACAAATTTACAGAGACTGGAAAAAAAAACATTCGGGGACAAAAGGCACGTATAATGATTCAATGTGCCCGAGTGCTCAAGAATGGTGCAGTCGGGAGGGGTGCATTGTGGGGGTCAGGACAGCAGGCTCCTCATTGTATCGGTGGCTTAAATGAGGGGCTGAAAAATCTCATTCAGACCATGGTGGTATGTGTCTAGGCGGTGGATCCACCTAGATCCTTTTTTAAGGAGGCTGTGTTGGATATCAGTCCCGCCTTTAATTTTTTCCACCACCCACCACAAGATGTCATTGGGGGTGTGGTTCATGGTAAGATAATGCTCCACTAAGGGAGCTGTCAGGTTTTTGCATCTAATTTTTGAACGTTGTTCCGAGATGCGAATACTGACTGCCTGGGTTTTCTGGCCTATGTAGCTAAAGCCACACGGGCACTCGATACACTAAATCACATTTTGGCTTTTGCAATTAGAGAGATCTCTGAGGGTCCATTGTTGTTCACCGATGGAAAAGGTTTTAATCTTCCTGGTGAATGTGCAAGTGACACAATTGCTGCATGGATGGTAACCTTGTTAGGGTCGGAGTGTGCGGGAACTGCCGCACATTGTATCTTGTTGATAAAGAGAGTGTACCAAATGTTCTTTTATGTTTTTGGCATCTTTGTAAGTGAACCTCGGGGGCTGTTCGTCTGGTAGGTTCAGGCGTGCAATATGCCAGTGTTTGTTAACAATTTTCTTTAATTGCGCTGTGTGTGTGCCGAAAGTGACCACGCATGTAATACGGGTCTCAGTGGGCGAGGAATCCTCCCATTCTGGATGAATGAGATTGTCTCGATTGGAGTTGCGGGCTTGTTTCCTGGCCTGTGTGAGTTGTCTTTTGGGATAGCCTCTAGCTTGCAAGCGAGTAGAGAGGGCTTCTGAATAGCATTTATAGTCCACAATCGAGGTACAATTCCTCCGAATGTGGAGAAATTGTCCATAAGGCAGATTGTCTTTGGTGGGGGCTGGATGGTTGCTGGTATAATGCAGGAGGTTATTCCTGTCCGTAGGTTTACGGTAAAGATCACATTGTAAGTTGCCCTCTTTGTGTCTGATGATAAGGTCCAAGAAGTTAATCTCGGCATTGCTATGGTCGATGGTGAATTGTATATCCCTGTTACAGGTGTTCAGCCATGTCCAGAAAGCATTTAGCTCAGTGCCAGTCCAGGTGAAAATTATGTTGTCAATGTAGCAGTGCCAATTATTAATCTGCGCCTGCCATTGATTATGGTCTGAGAAGATGTAGTCATTCTCAAATTTGGCCATATACAGTACTGCCAGACTAGGGGCGAATGCCGCGCCCATAGCAGTTCCTTTGGTCTGCAAGTATATTACATTATCAAAAGTAAAAAAGTTTTTACATAATGCAATCTCCATTAGTTCCAATACAAAATTGATCGGGGTCTTGCGGGGGGTGGAGTCAACAGACATCCACTCCCGGGCACATTCAATGGCATCAGCTTGGGGGATGTTTGTGTATAAGGATTTGATGTCCATAGTCACCAAAAGCTGAACTGCAGGATCAAAGGTGAGGCCCTCAAAGACTGAGATTGTGTGTGTTGTGTCCTTTAAGTATGTGCATGTTTTTATGCTGATAGGTTGGAGGAAGTGGTCTACAAACTTACAAAGAGGCTCCAAGATGGAGCCGCAGCCTGATACAATTGGGCGACCAGGCGGGTTCAGGGAGTCTTTATGTATTTTCGGCAGGGCATAGAAACATGGAGTTCTCCCCGATGGTCTGCTCAGAAAAGCTGCCTCTTTTTCTGAGATCCAGTCTCTTTCTTGTGCATAGGTAACAACATTGCTCATTTCCTGACAGAGATCCTTTGTAGGATCTTTGCGAAGAATGCTGTAGCTATCTCTGTCATTGAGTAACAAAAGTGCCATGTCGTTATATTGTTTATTGCTCATTATCACCAGGCCTCCTCCTTTGTCGGAGGGCTTAATGATAATCTTTTTATTATTCTGTAGTGATGTCAGAACTCTTCTCTCCGCTATACTGAGATTGTGTTTAGTTCTCATGGTTCTAGTTTTTAATTGCTCTAGGTCCTCTAAAATGCATCTTTCAAATGTGAGAAGATCATGGGGGACTTGACTATCAGTCGGAGTGAAGGTGGGGGGCAAGTGAAGGCCAGTGTCATCTTTATCGGCTTCTCCATCCAAGTCATGTTCACGAAAGAAGGTTTGCAGTCTCACTTTACGGAGAAAAGTGCGTATCTCCATTTCCGAATCGTACCAATCGGTTGGAGTTGTTGGTACGAAGGATAGGCCTTTAGATAGTACAGATAATTCAGATTCAGAAAGGTCAATTCTGGATAGATTGAAGACAGGAGTTGTTTGGGCGTTAGGTGGAGGATTCAGTAGCTCTGTCGGCGCTGGCGATGTTTTGCCGTGCTTCTGCGGGCGGAGGATTCCCCATTGTGGTTGCGCCCATTGGGGGTTGCCAAATCCTCCACCTAAAAAAGGAAAGAAGGGGGGGAGGTTGAGGAGGATATGCGAAATTTGCCTGTTGCCGACCCTATTGTGGCCTAGATTGATCGTCAGAGGAGGACCCGCTGCTTGAGCCTGAGAAGGTGACGCCCCTATGGCAGTTTCTCTGTTGTCTTGTGTTCGGGTTGCCAGGTGCCATCCCCTGATTAAGGTCAAAAATGTAGTTATCAGTAATGTATGGATACACTACTTCAAGTTGAAATTCTTTGATATCCTTCTGGAGTTTCTTTGTCTTTCTAGTTAGTGTTGTAGATTTGAAGTCGTCAAATAGTTTATTAAGGTCTGAAAGTTGATTTTTAGCATTGGTAATGGCAGTGTTGGTTATAAAAGTGGTTTCTTCCAGATCTAGATCTTTTTGGATACTGTTGCTAATGCGTTGTGCTGTGGTGATGGTTAAAACCATCAAGTCCCGACTGCACTTAGTTGCAACGTAGCTGAAGTTTGTCACATATTCCTTATCATCCAGGAAAAGGCATGGGGTATTCCTAACGATCAAGCCGCTGGGAATGATATTGGCTTTCAAATTCTCCCTCAGAAAGTGTGCATGAAGTTCTGTGCGAAAGCACTTCTTCTTGAGGTCTAAAATGCTCTCCCCTGTGTTGGACATCCCTACCGAGGGGTTTGTACCAGTGGGTTCAAAAAAGGAAGTGCCAGAAATGGTATCCTGAATCTGTTGATCTGTAAAGCTCAAAGTCTGGCTTTCTGCCATACCAGATAAGAGATAAGTAATAAATAGAAAATGTCATGAACTACTAATTGGGTCCAAGTGCTCAGCCGCCCTAAGTGGTCGAGTACCGGGAAACAGTTGATCTTGGGAGAGAAAATTAAGGTGAACAAAAAAGAGAGAGTGGACTACAATTAGTGGTCATACAGACCCAAGACCTAAAAATATGAAATATACCCAAAAGCAACCAGGTTGCCTTAGTTAGTAACATAAAGGGCCCCGAAGGGTAATAGGGTTGGGCTCCATTCAGAAAGGGTACTGAGCCGTAAAGCATAGCATGTAAACAAATGAATGTACCCTTACTAGTGAACAATGCTCAAGGTAATTGTTTGGTTGAACAGATACAGGGGTTTAGGCCTGTCCACAAGTTTGATACAAAGGTTGGTCTGCTAAGCAGCATATCCAAGCATGGGGTCAAAATGTACAAAACTGCTCACTGTGTTAGAGAATACAAGGATTAGAAAGCAATGATTTATTTGCTAATAATACAAACAAACATATAGTGCATCAAATTTGAGAAAATGCTGGGAAATGCAACATACATATGCGAAAATAATAACCATAAACAATAACATCAAATAACAAAATAGAGGTGTAGTATATACAACAGCATGAACATAGAATACTGTATGATTAATATACAGATAAATCTCAATAGTTATTTCATTATCATATGGCAATATACATGCTAATGTAAACACATGGGTATTTCGTAATAAATACAAAGAAAAAATGGAAGCAAGAGGGGCTATAAAATCGCCCAAATTTCAAAGGTGTCCTAAATAGTGGATGATTTCCTATTTATGTTTAGTATTCCTTCTAATTATAACAATAAATGTTACAGGGTAATAGGGAAAACAAGATATCTTTTTAGCCAACTTGACAGAGACTGAATGAACAGAGTCTGGTACAACAGGGAACCGTTAAAAACAGGTGTTCCCAGTTCGTATCACATTTCGGCAGATTTTCAATAAATTGCGTCCGCCTTCATCAGGGATCCGTGGGGGCGACCCTGCAATGTATATAACGAACTCCAGTGAGTATATTTATGGAATGCTGAAAATCATGGGGCATAAATAATAATACACAAGTTCTCAAAGCACCGTGCTGGCAGCTTACCTGCTGGTGCTATATATCTCAAGTTCTCAGTTGGCTTGCTACCATAAAGGCTTGCCCGCTGAAACTTGCATCCAGTAATCAGCTGTGTCCAGTGACCAGAAGGACCCATCCAAATCCAGTCTGAGGCGCAGTCCAAAATTGACCAGAACCGCGCCGCTGATCCAATCCCTCCAGAGGTGCCCTGCTGCCTGTAGACCTGATCCAACCCAATAACCAGAGCTGACAGTCCAATTTAATTACAAAGGACTGTAAGTATGAATAGGAAGAACAGTGACCCATAGTATATCTGCATTGTATTATCCCATATCAAACCCATCCCATCTTTAATTGTTAGAACGTTCTTGCACTGATTTTTCTCATCTGTGTTACAAAACCATAACTCCTTAGTGATTTTGAGTAACTAAATCCCAGAACGAAATCGAGTATCCATCACGTGAATGGTTGCACTGGCCACGTAGCGGTGAAGAATCATGTGTGGCCTCCTCTAGTGTAATAAAACGTATCCGTCGTTTTAAAAACCGAATTCCTGTTCCATTTTCACGCCTATTTTGCAAAAACGCCTCTCACTAAAACCTCTATAATGTCTTCAATTTTAAGGCTAGAAACGAAATTTCAACTCTCACTAACACCCTTAGCTACATCAAGAACTAAAACCGCATCGCGGAACAGTGTATTTAACCCATTTTTCTCCAATATCCCATAGTAAATGTTTCCTGCGAATTTGCACTTTTCACAAGTTTACACATGTCTTTTTCCCATTTCAAAGTGCTTCTTCCATCCCATCCTGACCTAAAGTGTGTCCTGTTGTTTATATTATAGTTCATCTATGTTAGGACCTGTTTAGTGTTGCTTTCCTCAGAATATCTCTCAATTTAAGCCTTTTTGACCATTTTGCAGTATTTCAAAAAGCCATTTTCATCTGTCAGTTTAAAAGTGTCACTTTACAAAATGGTTTTCTCTCTTGTTTGGGGAGGGAAGATTACATTTAAAACTCTAGACCTTTGCCTTTCATTCCTGAATACCTGCTGATTACTTACATTTGTGTAGGATTGCTCATTTGTACTTCAGTACTTTGCAGGGGAAACTATTAACCTAAACGCTATCTGTTCACAAACCAAAACCTTTTCTTTTTCCTGTGTTTTCTATTCCTCATCATTATAAGTGAATTCAATTGCTTGACTTATATTCTGAATTGTATTGTCACCGCTTGGTGATTGCTGTCCCATATCTATATATATATTAAAATGTATGTGTGATTTGAATATTAAATAAATAAATAAATATTTACCTTTGCAAACTAGCCTGATGCCTGGTTCAGAGTGACCTGGGGGGTATTTTGAGAAGGGTGTTATATGAGTGGTATATCATTCATAATATTGAACTTATAGACACAAATAAATAAGGATTTCATTGCACACTACATGCTCGGTGAGACCTGGGTGTGTGCCTGTTTGAAATTTCTTACAGCTAATATAGTGGTTCGACTAGAACCATATGAATTCATGGAACTGCTGTTTAATCCATAGAGGGCCTTTGTGTGGTGATGACTAGTGAGGCTGCAAGGCATGGATGGAAGGAATTGGGAAGGAAGGAGGTAGAATGGAAAGGAAAATACATGCAACAGATGCTAGGGTGAAGGGCAACAGCAACAATAACTCTATGGACGTAGCAGGGAGGGAAAGCTTCAAAGGGTCCTTCTACAAAGACTTTTCACCAGCCTACCCATTGTTTCTGCGAAGGTGTGCACTGGAGGAATAAGAAAGGAAAAGTTGAGCAAATGGGGTATGGAAGAGAGACAAGGGAGAGAATTACGCTGGCCAATAAGGATTGGACAAAAGGCAAACGAAGCAGCAACGATCAGGGAGTGCAAGGGAAAGTAAGACATTGGGTCAAGCTGCAGACAGCTTCTACCAATGCATGGGAGAGGTTGAGGCTGCAAAGTACAAGGACTGCGGGAATGTGTGACTGTTGATTGGCAGAGAGGAAAGTCAGGGAGTATATAGGACAAACCCATTTCAACAGGGGATGGACAGGGACTGTCAGCTTCTTCAGAGAATTAGGTCAGCAAGAACAGAGCAGTGGAATGACACAGTGGACCTCTTCTTATGGCTAGTTTACGTTTCTAATGAAGTGGCTTGAATCCCTGGTTTATTTTGTCCATTTCTGGAAGGTTCCTGTTTCTTTGACCCCTTTCTGTCTAGTTTTTGGCCTGGCAGGGGCACCAAATAAGTCCTGGTCTCTGTTGTGGATGACCTGGTTTGGTTAGCGGACCAAAGTGATGTAAGAGCACTCATTTTGTTAGATCTATCTGCTGCTTTCAACACTGTGGAGCACTCAACCCTGCTGGCCTTGGCTGGTATTGCGGGCCCAGTCCTAGCGTAGTTTCAATTTTTTCTTACAATTGACGATCCTTCTCTCTACCCCCCTTCCTCTCCACTTCAGTTCCAATCACTTGTGGTGTCCCCTATGGCTCAGCTCTTTCACCCTTACTGGTCAATTTTTACATCCAAACCTTGGTCAAAGTTAGACAATCCTTTGGCTGTCCTTGCTATTCGTATGTGAATGGCCCACAGATTCGAGTGCGCCTTGACCTCACCCAGCAAAATGCTTCTGAATGTTGTTCATGCTTCCAAACAGTTAGGACCTGGATGTGCAATAACTGGCTATGTCTTAAAGCTGACAAAACTGAAGTGCTAGTGGTTGGTCCTCCCCTATGCCATCTCCTTTTGGACACCTGCTTTGCAGCCATCTTTTGGACCTTTACCAAAGATGGCTGCTACAGTCAAAGATCTTGGTTTCAAGATCTCTTCCTCCACTCTGCGGAAGCTCAAGTGAGTGGTGTGTGTCAGACTGGCCATTTAAAACTTAGGTTTCTGCATACAATCTGTCCTTTCCTTCCTGCTCACCTTCGCACCCCTGTGGAGTTTTCCACTGACTTTGTGACCTTGTATGTAACTCTCTTTATCTGGCCCAGCCTGGTTATCTCCTTCATTGTCTTCAAATCTTACAAAAGCGGCTGCTTTTGCTAAAGCATTCACTCAGACCCCTTCGTACCTCAATCTCCCCAATTGTTCAATCCCTCCAATAGCTCCCAGTCTCTAAGAACATATAATTTAAAGCACTCTGCACCGTGCATCTTGCTTTCTATGGCACCAGTACTGAATACTTGCAGGCAACATTTTGTCCATATGTTCCTTCCCATCCTCTGCAATAGTCTGAAGGACATCTTATTCAGGTTCCTCGCTTCCAATGCTCCAGAACTGGTGGTCATGCTTTTTCAGTGGCAGCTGCCTTGCTGTGGAGGAAACTCCCTCACTCGATACATGCAACTGGGAATCCCTTATCTTTCCATTACATTCTGAAAACCTTTCTGTTTTAGCTGGGTTTTTTTTTCTCTTCTCATTCCTGCTCCCAGTTCCTAAGCACCATTATACCCTTGTTGGTGATGATTGCACTTTATCAATTTGTTTAACATAACATAACATAACATAACATAACATAACATAACATAACATAACATAACATAAAAAAGAGAGGGTGCCAGATAGACCAGATCAACCAGGGAGATGGGCAGGCCACTCAGCTTTTAAAGAGAATTATTTAATGTGAGAAACTGCGGAAGCAGAACATCAGTAGTATAATATTATACTTATGGTGGTTGAGATGCATGATATTTTATGTCATTGTGATTTATACCACGCACCGCTGCCACTTTCATGGTCTCCAGGTACTCTGGCAGATCGGAAAAGGAAGGGGGTTGGCATGGCAGGCTTTAGTGGGTTTGAGAGGGAAAAGCACGAGAGAGAGTTAATGTGCTCTTGGTAGCTTCAGTTCAGAAAACCCAGCCACTGTGTGCTGGTTTATTTTTAGTTGTTCAGCATTGTGTGGTGTTTGGTGCAATGTTGTATATGGGTAGTTTAAAGGTATTTTGTTTAGTGTTCATCTGATTGTCGTGTCATGTCAGTTGATTGTAGCTTCCTGTGTTTTTTGAGGCAGATGCATTTGTATGCTTTGTTCAGTGTTGGAGGGATGGTGTGCTGATTGTGTGCAAGTTGAATAATCCTTTCTTAACTACTGCATTGACTTGCAATTCCAGTATTAGTTCATTGTTCATTAATATTGTGAGATTGTTGACCAATTTGGATAGTTCTGGTGGATTTTCCAGTATTGAGGGCCATGGAATGTGGTGATTGTTCCACGGGTCATTGGGTGTGAACATGATTTATGTTTTGTCTAGATTGAGTTTAAGGCTGTTGCTGCTCATCCGATCTTGTATTTGTTTGAGGGAATTGGTACGGGTTGGGTTTTGTTCTTCGCAAGCATGGATTTTGTAGATGATTTGAGTGTCATCTGTGAATTTGTTTCAGGCGAGGCTGTGTATTTTGATGAGGTTAATTAGGGAGGTCATGCAGATGTTGAATAGCAGTGGTGAAACTGACAAGCCTTGTGGGACTCCATATGTTGTTTTGAAAAGTGGTGACACAAATGGTGTTATCCAGATTGTTTTCAGCTCTTTGTGTCATGAAGGATTTTAGCCAGAGGAGGACTGTGTTGAGGATACCGATACCTTCAAGTCTTTTGATGAGTGTTTTGTGGTGGACAGGGTCAAAGGCTGCTGATAGATTGAAAGGTATTAGTGCTGGTTTGACATTGGAGTCTGCATTGGTTTTTAGCTAGTTCCATCCCATATCGATAGTAATGCTGTTTCCGTTTCTCTTATGGGTCTGACACCTAACTGTGCCTGGTCTAGCGTGTGGTAAGGCTTGCCGGAATAGCATGCCTTGAAAACATGCAGACAAAGAGACCCATAGCCATGGTCTGGAACAGGTGCAAGTTGAATGCAACTGCTGCTGGGAAGGAGGGAACTGCGGAGTAGGTCAAGACATGGTATTTGTTTAGTTGGAACACATGGCCTCATCTATGTGCTCAGAGACAAGGAATGATAAGTTGGGAATCTACCTTAATGTTGCAATACCCCACGTCCCAACTGTGCCACCATCAGCAAACGTGGGCTACTTGGGTGGGAGTAGCAGGAAAATGCTGGGAGGCTGGTAGTGAAGCACACGCAGGTGATGAGTCAACGAGCAAACAACTCAAAAAAGTTGTCATACAATGAATGCACTGTGAGTGCAAACCAGAATAATCCAACTTCAGAGATGGCCAGGGCCATGGGTCTAGGCAATGGGTAAAGGCCATGGGTCAGCTAGACGATGGCCCTGCAGTGGCCAATGGGCAAAGGGAAGTCAACACATCTGTAGGGGGCTCTGACAATGCAGTGGTGCACACCTTCACAAATATGGTCGCCAATATTACGAAAAAGCAATATTGAACGTGGTAGCAGAACGAAAGACTCAGACTCACCTTCTGCATGAGCCCGATTTACAGCTTGAAACCCACCCTAGCAACCATGAGGAATGCAGGCCAGCCACATGGACGGGATTCTCCTCCCAGCAGAACTTCAATAAAAGGAGTTAAATCAACACCTCTGAGGTGCTGCTGAACTACACTGCACATGTTTTCCCTTTACAAACCATGCATTTCTTAAACTGAAACACCACTTTTCTAGTTTAAGGACAACTTAAGAAACTTTCTTAGATGATAAAAGTGGCAGCCTGTCAAGAAATGCTCGCAATGTCACTGGAACACATGTTTCCCCCACAAGCTGTGATTTTAGCAGCTTTTGCTGCTGGAAAGCACAACATCTCCCGTCCAATATCTCCACCCACCTCAGAATGATGGTGCTGAAAACTGTAGGGGAGAATGTCGTATTTCTTCACACTTTTTATCAAAGGCTCAGAATCCACCCCTCAGATGCTTAGGTGGCAGTACAAACAAGGATAGACAAAAAATAAAGTGAGTTAAGGAGCATGGATGTTGGTACAGGATGTGATAGATTATTTATAACGCGCTTAATACCAAAAGACTCCTAAGCGCGGACCTAGGGATCGAACCGGTGTTGCTCCGTGTCGTCTTGCTTCCAAGACAAGCACGTTGCTCGTGAGCTTTCCTCAGGAGACAAGAGCTGGGAAACGAATGTCCTTCAGAGGCAAGGATTATCAGGGTTAACCAATTTATCATCAACAAGTAGACAACATGAACCTTTCTTCTGATCTGTTATTCATCTAGCCCTGAACTGGAATCTGCTCCTAGAAGCCTAACGATTATCCTCATGTCTACTGCCATCATAATGGAAACACTGGCTCCTGATCCTGCCATCCTACCAATTGTTGTACTGTTTATCAAGTTCTAGTCCTTCAGTTTTTCAACTGCGTATGAAAGTCATCTGTCCATCATTCGGTTTCCTGATTCCTTTGTCTGTCCATCCCTCAATGGCACTGCTGATTACAGAACCGATCGTCCTTGAAGTAGTTCTCCTTGTTTCATATAAGTTCCCCAGTCACTGCAATGGTTTATGGACATAACAGTTCTTTGGAAATGTTACTGGCTTTGTAGCATGCTGGTCCTCCAGTTGCTCCAGAAGTTCCTGGATGTTGCAGACATGCAGTAGATGAACACATGCCAAAGCCTCCTGATCTCCCAGTTGGTCTTCTGGTTTCTGAATGTTTCATCATATTTAACACAGACATGATCCGTTCCTTCATGCAAATGCATGTGAAAACCTAAATAACTGTAAAGGGTGGGCTGTGGTACAATAAGCTCAACAAATAGTATGCTGAGAGACCAACAGGAAAACTAAGGCTATGATCAGGAACCAGTGGAACCAGTGGAAGATCAGCAGTGCCTCGAACCATTGACCCTTTTGAGGCACGGTTAAAACAGAGGAGGATGAGCTCATTATATCAAAATGCGCTTTCCAGGTTTTTGGGTTTGCATATGTGTGAGTGTGTGTGTGCATGAATGAACATGCCATCTCTACATTAGTACAGATACAAGGAACTGTTTGTGACCTGCAGGTAACAGGTTCAAATCTCAACAAGGCCAACTCAGCATTTCATGCTTCCAAGATCAATAAATGAGTACCAACTTCTATTGTGTGATATCATATGTGAACATGTAGTTTTGCAATAGCGCTATATAAATACATCAGTATCATCCTCTAACATCTCACATAGAATGATAGATGGGTTTGGGATATATCCCACTTAAGGGTTTCGGGTGAATACTTACAGAAAATAAGAGTTAAGCACCAGTTGTCTATGATGCCGCTTCGAAGACTGACGTGTAGGACACCCTCCATTTGGAAGCTACACATCTATTGTGTTAGGTTGTGTACATTTGGAAGCTACACGTCTATTGTGTAAGGTGACTTGCCTATGGAAGCTATAGGCAACAGCTACATTTATACCAATACACTTGTGTGATTCTCTCATTGAGATTTCAAAGGGTACTGTTATTATGCTGGCTTGATGTCTTCTCCCCAGCATGAAAGGGCCTAAAAGACATATTTGCACGCTGTGGCTTTCCATATCTTTTATTAAATGTGTTCTCTTTTTCTTAACAGCGCTCTGCCTCAAAGCATGCGTATTAGCACAACAAAAAGCAGTAACACTGCAGTTGGCAACATTGCCAAAACTGCTGAATATTAATGTTTGTGATCATCCCTCACTCTTTCATAGACGAATAATTAAGTCCTTTGTATTTTTTTAAAAAAATGTTTTTGGGAAGTATTTTTCATGAGACGGTCAGCTTTGCTGAAGGTATTCTATTTACTGTGCAGCACAGACGTTGCCCTGTGCAGCTGCCTTATTGTGTCTAGTTATGCAGTGATTATATAACAATCCAAGAATGTATCGCAAAAGATGTTAGAAGTCCTATCATTTCCAATATGAAATGTGTGAATTCCATTCACCTGAATACATTTGCATTCCATCCTGGATTTTGCAACCGAATTATGTGCAGACTTCTTTACAAATCATGCAAAATTATTCATGTAAATATGTAGATATCATTACGAAATTACACATGATTATGAAATTGTGAAGATTTATTTCGGGAGGTGTGCAGGAATGCTTTGTGAATGAGTGCAGATTACTTATAATACGAAATTATACGGAACCCTTTATGAATGAGATTACAATTTTGTCAAGGCTGTTTCCGTCGACTTGAGGCATTATTCTGTACACAATAGAGAACCTCTTGGATGTCAAGCACTGCTTTTGTGGTGCAAGTTCTTCCTAGCCTATTGTTGTGATTCATATTGCCGCATTGCCAAGCCAAAGGGTCACCGATGAGCAAGCAGCAAGCAGGAGAAACTCAGAGGAGAGAGCTCGGGCCAGTGATGGGAAGCAACACTGATGATGAGAGAGACACCAGGCCAAGATGGAAACAGAGACTCATTTTAAAGTGTCACAGAAAACATTAAACCCCCGTACTCCAGTAAGACACATCTAGTGCAAAAAGAAAATAATGAAGACGCTCCATTCTTGGAAACAGGAACATCCCGAATCACCACACAACAAAAGACTGAACATTGCAGCACTCGAATCATGTCAACTTTAAGAATGGAGTGCGAGCAGGAAAGTAGTTAAGACCGATCATATCTATCCCACTTTCCTTACCCTTGCAGCCACTTTCAATTTCTAAACTGTATCCTTTCACCCCTTCCCTTGATCCTTCACTATCCGCTGTTGTAATATGAAGTCGCAGTGATGTCCAGAGACAGACCAGCTGTGGAGCCCTTGACTTAAAGCCAGGACGTCTTTATTATAGATATTTACAAGTTAGGGTTCCAGTTACTCAAAGTTTATTTTACAGGACAAGGAGCAGGTAGCACACCCACCAGCAACCTTCAAACTCCCCAGCTCAGACCCTGACTGACACTCATATAACACATACCAGCATCACTCACCAACATTCTCCTGATCTGCTGTCAATCATTTCAATCACCAACATTCTGCACAGCATACTTAGGTGGCCAGCAGGACAGGACACATCTTCAAATGCAACAACACAAAATGGGATACCTAATCCACCATCTTCCACCCTCGCTCACACAAGGTCAAACACACAGCCATGCCACACATCACCCATGCCACCATATATCCCATGCAGATGTATACAACAGCCAAAACACTCACACTAAAACGCTCCCCACTTACACTACTGCTGACACCAACTAAAGACCTACCCACTCTGTCCTCACCATACTAGTAACATTCAAAGAAAAACGAGCATACCAGTTTCAAAATGTAGGTACTCCTGGCAGTATCAATATGACTGAAACATATATATATATATATTTTTGTTATACTTTATATAACCCAAAAGGTTTTTAAAAGTTCGTACATTTCATTTCTCTTCTTTCTTTCTTTATTTCTCACTTATGTTCCTTTTTCTGCCATTGACAAAATTGTGTCCAGAATTTTCGCCGTAGCAGTTACCCAAGTAGTTCGTCCACCTCCAATCAGTCTCCGCCACCAAGTCTCTACATCAAAGGTGTAAGCCGCAGCTAAAATTTCTTTCAAGTAAGGATCTCTTATTCATTCTACTCCTGGGCATATTAACAGCAGATGTTGAATTGTTTCCACCGTACTCTGGTCTTTACAATATCTACACGTGTTTGTGATAGCCAGGGCTCTTATCTCTAAGATTTCATTCGTGTGTAATAAGTTGAGGCGGGCTCTTAAAAAAATATTCCTCAGCTTTCTGTTTGGATATTTTTTTACATATGTTTGGAGTTTGTGTAGTTTGTGAACGGTTTGTGGCAGATGTGAAGTTAGCTTATATGAGGCTGCTTTGTCCAGCGTACATATCCAATCCAGCTCGTTTAGCTTCTTTTGAATTTTTCGTCGGATTGTCCAATGTCCATCTTTTTTTGAACATTGGATATGATCAAGTTTCGCTTCTTGGTCTCTGTACCATTTACTCAAAATGGCCACTCCACCTTCTTCTGCTTCTTTATTTATAGTCCCCACAAGTTCTGGGTGATTTTCCATCAGTAATTTCCTAAACAACATCATGCTATTCCTTTCCACTATGGAGGCGAGTGAGAGCTGGCTCATTTCCCGTCTAATCAGGGCTATTGGCGTTGACTTCGGTAAATTCAGGACTTCTCTCCAATATTGACTTTCCATCTTGTTCCAGATGTTTTGTGGGATCCTGAGCATCGCTTCTGCTCCAGAAACCAATGTGGGAACAATCTTTACCCTATAGAAGTCCACGATTGGAGTTAGCGAAAAGCGACCATATTTCCTGTCTATCGCTTTTGCCTGCGATGTTAGTTTTTTCGTTTTCTGAAGCAGATGTTTTTGCATTGCAAGCTCCTTTGGTGAATTATCCACGATTGTGCCCAAGTATTTAAATTTGTTGACTGTTTCGATCTGTTCGCCTTCCAAAGACCATACAAAAGAGTCACCTTTGTTTCTTCTTTTGCCAAGGAGCATGATTTTGGTCTTGGGTTTGTTTACTTCGAGACTGTTTGCGTTGATGTATTCTGCAAGGTTGTTAAGTTGTTTCTGCAAACCTATTGCGGTTTGATCAGCGATTAAAATGTCATCCGCGTACATGATTCTCGAGATCTTCATCTGTCCAATTTGCGGGGGGAAAGATCTTATTTTTTCTTCAGTTTCTTTGTAATCTCCGATGAAACTCAAGAAGAGTGCCGGGGCCAACGGGCATCCTTGCTTGACCCCCTAATTGGTTGAGATCTCCTCCGAAAGGGTACCCTTGTTATCAAGCCTCACTTGTATCTTTGTGGCTGTGTGTAATGCCATGATTGGAAGTAAGATTTGTTCGGGACATTTCCACGCTCTTAATTTCTCCCATAGTCTCTGTCGGTTTACTTGGTCGAAGGCTTGTTTTAAGTCGATGAAGGCTATATAGATTCTAGTGCCTCCCGCCTGGCTTTTGTTTTTTAAGATGTTAATCGTTAGAATGTTTATTGTTGTTCCCACATTCTTTTTAAAGCCAAATTGAAGAGGATCTTCACATGGCGACTCCTTCGCCCATCTTAGAAAATGTCGTAGAAGTAATGAGCCGTACACCTTCCCAATCACGTTCAGCAAGGCAATGGGCCGAAAGTTTTTTTGGTCATCCCGTGACCCCCTTTTGTAAATGGGTACAACCACTGCGTTGGTCCAGGATTTCGGTACTACCTTTGCTGTTGTCAGTCTTTGGAAGACCACACTTATGAAATTGGCCCATGCCTCAGGATGTTCTTTTAGATGTCTATTGGTAAGGCCATCTGGCCCAGGGGCCCTGGAATTTTTCAGTTTTTTTAAGATGAATAAGATGTCTTCCGGATCGTGAAGCTCAACCCAGGGTTCAGTGTTCCGGAGGTTTGTAGTTTCCCAGCCCTCTGGGTTAAAAAAAAGATCTTCAAAGTGCGCTGTCCATTTAGCTTCAGCAATACCGTTAATTAAAGCGTCTGAGTTTTTCCGTTCCGTTGCGTTTATCAGAGCCCAAAAAGTTCTTGGATCCTTGGTGGTAATGCATCGCAACATATCTTCAGAATCTTTTTGGTACATCTCAAGACGATGGGCTCTCAGCCAAGACTTATAGGATTTTTGCTCGCTTTTCCATAGTTGTTTATTATAATTTGAGCTGCACCTTATTAGTCTTCTTTTGACCCTCCTAAATTGGCATCTTTTTTCGACTAAAAGTTTGTCGTAAGTGTGAATTGACTTATTCGTGTTGGTTCGATTTCGCAATCTCGGTTTCTTAAAAACATTCAACAGGGCACTGTAGTCTGGAAGGATATGGACGTGCTCTTCCCGCTCTATCTTAGTGTAGTTATTTGTCAAGGAGATGGCGTTGTTTAAGTTCAAGGCGAGTCGGTTTCCTTTTGTATTTACTTCAAGCTTTGGGGTCAAGGATGTTTGTTCAGGAGAGACGTTAGGCCAGGACATACATAGAAGGTTGTGGTCGCTCGCCTTTGTTTTCATGACGTCAAAGGATGAAATAATAGGATTTGACCATGTCCAAGAAATCCTTATTTGTGATGGCTTCAGGATTCCAGTACAAGTTTATAATAATTGCTGTTGTTTACACCGGTTTCTTTTGTTGTATATTCCAGTAGTTCCACTTGACTTGGAGATCATCAAGAAGGACAAAGACAGAACCTTGATCATTTTCATTCCTTTTCCTGCTCTTACAGCAGTTAATAGGCCAGAGGAAGGTTGTCCTTTTGGTCCCTTTTTAGCAGTCACGAAGGCTATTTTGAAACCATCTAGGATAGGTTTAGTAATAAGCCATGTCTCCTGCAAACACATAATGTTGAAAGAGTCAAAGTTCACATCGCCCTGTACAGTAAGGTGCATAAACCCTCGCGTATTCCACGAGCAGAGTTTAGCTTGGTTTATGTTTGGACCTCCTTTCGAGTCTTCGTCGCCCGAATTTTTACTGGAAATGAGTTGCTATTTTTTGCTTTGGGAGCCTAGTGCTTTCCGAAGCCAAGCCCACAGGTTTTGTAGGCGGTTCAGTTCTTCTTTCGTTCCATTGACATTTGCGGCCGCTTGGGTCGTCTGTGTGCACGTTCTTTTAATCTGTAGTAGTGGCCCCTTTGGCTTTCTGTCGTATTTCGTCACTTCAACCTCTGATTTGTTATTTGTGCCCATTGAGGTGAAAACCCCTGTATCTAATTTTCTTGTGCTTTCTTGATGATGACCTCGTGTAGACAAATGACTCATCCTTTTCTGAGCTCTAGATTCTGGAATTTCTTTTTTTCGGGGTTTTTGGAGATTTTTCTTTTGACTCCTGTCCTCCCGAGATCTGTAGTCACCTGGTGCATCTTTTTCTTTCCTCTGTGACTGATTATTCACGCGAGGGTTTTTTGGGTCTGCCCCTTTTACTCCTCTCTCTTCTCCTAATTCAATTATATCATATCCCATTTTTAGGAAATAATTCAAGTAGTCACACAGCCTCTGCTTGACTGATGTCGAGGAAATGAATAGAAGGGCCATAGCTTGGCGTCCTTCATGAAAGGGCTCGACTATCTGCAGGTCTCTGGAGTTCACTGATCTTAATTTCGGGATGCTATGTATCAATTCCATCACAGTTCTCCTATTCAGGATCACATAGTCACGGCAATTTCCAATTTGTTCAATTTTAAAGACTGGAGCGCCTCTAAATTGCATTTTAGACATCGCCCCTCGTCCTTGATCTTCTCTTTCGTATTTCTTTTCATTTCTTTCATAATTTTTTTCGTATCTGTTCACTTTTCTATCTTCTTGCTGTGAGTGGTTCTTACATCTATCTTGTTTCACTGCCTCTTTGTCAGCTGTGCTGGGGAGTTGCTTTTCACCCCACCGATCCAAAAGTTCAAACTTCTTTATGGAGTTGGAGTTTTGCGGGCCCTGGCTGACAATGTTCAGTCCGTTTTCGGCCTGTTTGGCAGAGCCCCAGTTCCCAGAACAGGAGATCTTCTTACAGCGGTCCTCTAGCGATAAGAATAAACTTTCATCTTCTGTTTCTTCTCGACCGCCATCTGTTTGGGGTTCCAATTTGTTTTGGCCATTCTGCCCTTTATTCTCTGTGGTAGGGGATTTACAAGGTTGGTTTAGATTTTCAAGCACTTCTTCCATCAGAAGATCTTCTGTGCACTTTGAGCTTGTAGAGGCATTAGAAGTATCCATTTCGTTCAAACATGTTGGTATTTTGACTGCCTCTATGTTTGTTGGAATTGAACTGCTTGAATCAGTGTTTACTCTTGCTTTAGCTGTCTGTATCTTCTTCCTATCTTTAAAGCTCATTTCCTGGATTAGTAAGCAGAACACAAGTTGTTTTTCTTTGGAAGCGGCTGGTGTCGAGGATGACCTACGTTCTGAAAAAATGGAAAGTCTTTGTTGATAACAGGTTACATGCTCTTCTTTGGGAAACTATTTAAAGTAGATGTTTTTTTTTCCGAAGCAGAGGTTTGCATCGTTTTTGATTCGTGTCCACTTGGAGCAGAATCTTTCCTTGCTACGTTTGATCGTAGATATGAACTTGTGAACTTTAGTCTCTTTGTTGGCGACTGAGTTGAAGAAAATTGCTCTATGATAAGTACATCTGCTTCTTCTGTTGGTTTTATAGGAGCTTTTGTTGGAACGTTGTCCCCAGTTTGGGACCCTTTTGCGGTAGATACAATTGTAGCATTCTTTTTCATTTCTCCTATCACTGTCTGCAGTGATCTCAATATATCAGCCTTTGGCTTTTCAGTTTCCACAGCGGGGACATACCCCTCCAGAAAAGCCAACTTTGTGTGCATTGTTGCCAATAAGGAACAATTGTCTTTTAATGAGTCGTTTATAGCCTCGTACAGTTTAGTGAAAGGAGCAATGGCTACCGCCACCGTGGCCATCAGTGTCACCATATGCAATTTTTTTCTGGTGTATTCACCATCACAGAGTCTTGTCCAGGATTTGTTCCTGTATCTCTCCTTGGCGTGCCTGATACAAATGAGTCTGGCTCGTATTCCATTTGGTTTGCGTCCTCAGCTATTGGAAGCCAATCCTCCGGGTCTCCACTTTCCGTAGTATTTATTGATGTAGCTTTTTCATTGTTATCACTGTTTGGATTTTTATCTAACCCAGAATTTGCCGATTCTGTGCTGCCCCTCTCAATCTCCTTTTCTGGTGTCTTTACTTGATTTTCAACCCTCAGAGTTTTCTTTATAGGGGGAGGACTGGGCACAGATTTTTCTAGCTCAGCTTTAGCACTGCTAAGTGGATTTTTTGGGTTTTCTAATCTTAGGACTCCAATGTTTAATCCCAAGGAAGGTAATTCCAGCTGTGAAACCTCGGAGCAGTGCACCACTTCCAGCATTTCGCTGTCGGTTATTTCTCGTATGTTGTCAAGTTTCCTTTTTCTGGGATTCACAAAGAAGTCTGCCATACTTTGAGGCGAGGATATGGTGATTGCTTGTTGACTTTTGCTAGTTGTACTTTCTGTTGCTCTCCTTATTAACCTTTTTCTTCTCTTTTTCCCCACGTTGTAAAAGTCAAAGCCTTTACCTCCTGGCCACTTTCCTGGGGGAGTTTGTACACTTTCGGGATGTACTTTTGCCACAATTTTATTTTTCAATTTCTGGGTAATTTTCGATTTTTTGCAACACGGCCCTTCATCTATTTGCCTTTCTGGTGATTTAGTTGATTGGCAGTCCTTTGGGTTGCTCGTATTTACCACATGCTCCTTTTCCTTTAATTTGGCCAGTTCTTCCAAAGCAGGAATTGCAGACTCACTTGGAGGTTGCTGTGGTGTTGGCCCTGCCATCCCCACTGAGCTGTCTTTTGCTTGGCGATCCGGTCTCTGAGGTTCATGGAAAGGTTCGACGAGCGAATTTTCGGTCGTTTCCTTTCTCGGAGCGGCCACCAGAGGGCCCTCCGACTCAACCGCTGCTTGCTGGGCTGCACCATCCTCCATCTCCTCATCCATGGAGTCCCGTCCCTGCAGTCCTCCCGCAGAGAGCCTCGGCGAGGCTCCTAGGTCCGTCACCGGCGGCTTCGTGGATTCTTCGATTTGATCTCCCGGTCTGGTCTTTCCCAACTGGGTCAGGCTCAACGCCATCTGTCCTCCTACGGACAGCGGAGCACACACGGCTGGGAGGACACAGCCATTTTCGAAGGAATCGCCGGCCGGAGTCTCCAAGAGAGCCTCGGAACAGCCCTGTAAGTTCGTGATTGTTTGTTCCTTTGTTTGGCATGCAGTAAAGGTGTCCATTTCTCTCAAATTGTCAATGTTAAAACGTAGGTCAATGGGCTGGAGACCCCGTACTGGAGATGTTATCTTTGTCGATGCCTTCTTTTTTGCACAACGTTGTTTTCGGGCAAGAGCCGCCACTAGACTCAGGCGTCAGTAAAGTGGGCTCCTTTCTTTGAGATGGGCTCCGTGACTGATCAGTGGTAGACAATTTGGTCAGCTTTAAATGTGGCGTGGATTTTACTCTGCTTTGTGGTTGCCGTCCTTCCACCTCAGCTCGTGTGCGCAAGCGTGAGCTCCTTTGGTGCTGGTCGGTCGCAGTTGTCTCTGCGGTATGCGGGGGCGGCAGAGTAGCATCCCCAGCGTCCATAGCTGCCATAGACTGCTTGAGACTGCTACTCTGCCGCTACTCCGCGGCCGCTCCGCGGGAGCAAGGAGCTTTTGAAGGCTGGTCAGGTGTTCTTCCAAAAAAAAAAACACTGTAAAAGACTGGAAGACTGGAACGTAGAATAGCCGGCAGTCACTGCTTGAGACTGGTACTCTGCCGCTATTCCGCGGCCGCTCCGCGGGAGCAAGGAGCTTTTGAAGGCTGGTCAGGTGTTCTTCCAAAAAAAAAAACACTGTAGAAAGACTGGAACATAGAATAGCTGGCAGTCACTGCTTGAGACTGCTACTCTGCCGCTACTCCGCATGAAAAATATTAAAATAGTAAAAGCTTAACTTCACTATCAACGGATCTGCAAAACAGTAGCTAACATATGCAATTGGCCAAATATATATATAGGCAGTCCTTGCAAGGTCCAAAATGCATCATAAGATCCCTTTGCTGCCTATATTAACTCCTTCATATGAGACAGTTCATAACATTTCTTCTTGTCCTCCCATTACTGCTCAGATTTCCTTTTACACAAGAGAGTCTCTAATATTCATCCTTATGCTTTTGCTTTTGATAGGTACTGAGGCGCCTGATATAACCCCACAAATGTGCCACCTAGCTCATAGTCACTAACCTAGCCTATAAAGACGAAAACCTCACCACATATATCTAATAACCAATGTTACTAAACATTCTTTTCACTCTGTTTTTAACTTCGGCAGATCTAGTACACTAGCAAAACAATGGGGTAACATAACCATACATATGTACCCAGAATGTTAGGCCACAACACATACAATACAACAAAACGTTATCACAAGGCAATGGAATTGGGAGATGTCCTGTTAATATAGAAATTCCGACTCCACTCACAATCTTCATGGTAGAAATAGGATTCTTTTCAAACTATGATATAACCTAGCTCATACGCAATCCAAATGGTGGAATTTTAACCTGCATAGGTTCCTAGTACCTTAACAATACCATTTTAAAATGCATAATTTGCAGTTCAATTCCCATTTTGTTTTATAAGCTACAACATATGATCACCTTAACCATATTTGACACTTCCCTAATGGATTAACATGAGATGACATTAACCTTGCTTGACTTTAACTTCCCTGATGCATTGACTTGAGATCACCTTACCCTTGCTTGACTTTTACTTTAAAACATTATACCTTGTGATTGTCATTTTCCTAGCTGCCCTCTACATCCCATCCTCATCAGCAATTATGTTGTACTATGAAGTAGCAGTGATGTTCAGACATGGACCAGGTGTGGAGCCACTTGGTACAACACCAGGTAGTCTTATTATACATATTTACAAGTTTTGGCTCCAGTTACTCTTAGTTCATATTACAGGACAAGGAGCACGCATCACACCCACCAGCCATCCTCACACAAACCAGCTCAGGTCGCAACTGACACTCTTATAACACCCACCAGCAACACTCATCAACATTCTCCTAAGGTGTCAATCAATAACATTCTACACAGCAAACATAGGTGGCCAGCAGGACAGGACAAGAATAAAATAACTCATCACAACATCCTCTCCACTTACTCCTGCTGACTTGGCCAACTATTGAATCAACAAAGTCTTCATTGGTTTAGATCATTGGTTTAAATCTTATCTGTCTTGTTGTTCCTCCCCCATCTCCTAGGGTGGCAAATACTCACCTACTTTTCCATCTAGTGCACAGTGTTTCTCAAGGTTCAATCTTGGACCCCCTCCTATTCTCGCTTTAAACCTCCCCCTTTCCTTTAGTGTCTCTTATTTGCACGTTCGTCCCCTTTCTTTGTGTACTACTCTCAGATCTTTGATTCCTTCTCTTCCTTTATTTTATTCTCTGAGGGCTTCTATCTCTGACTGTCCCCTTGCCTATCTTGGGAAAACACATGTTCTGCACCTTAATGCAGCAACAACTGAAATTCTGTTCTTTCCTGGCTCTACCATGCCTCCCCCTGTGCCTCTTCCTTGCATTCTCTTCCGTCCCACCTCCCAGTTTTTGCCCCATCCTCTCTATGCATGGGTGTTTTCTTCGATTGTTCTCTTTCACTCTCTCTAACCCCGCTTTTTGCTGTTGCTTGCAACTCTATGAGATCTGTAAAGTCCACCCTTGCCTCACTGTTCATGATATTTAACTGCTGATAACACCATTGATTATCTCGTGCCTTGACTATTGTTCATCACTTCTCACTGGTCTCCCTGCCTCTCAACATGTCCCTCTGTGCTCTGTTTTCATGGTCTTGCTCCCCCTTTTGCTGCCCTGTGATTTCTCTCTATGTCCCCACCCTCTCCCTTTGTTCTCAGTCCCTCTTCCTACTAACTGTCCCTAGGCCACCCTGTGCACAATCTCGCGTTCACTCAATTTCCCTACTAGCCCCAAAATATTGTAACTCTTTACCACTCCACATTCGATCTATCACAATTTACTCTTTATTTCGCTCATAAGATATGATATGGCTTTTATACCGTGCCTATACACAAGTGTTATCTTAAAAACCATCTCCAATTTATATGTTATATGTTTTAATGTTCTATCTTTTTGGTTTTTATGAAAACTAGGCCGCAATTGTACTGATTTCATTTGTATGGCTATTTGGCGAAGGCTCCTCATGAATCAAAAAATGCAATTGCAAAATATAAAGACACTGCATTCTGAGAAAGAGAGTCTAATCCAAAAATGTCTCGAAAACCATATAAGTGCTGAGCCCTTGTACTCTCGTAGAGTGTCCACTATGATAAGGAAAGTGATAAGGATGTTGCCTTCTAGGAATTAGGCAAATTCCAAAGTGTCATGGAAACCTGAAGTTGAACATTAAACCCCTGTACTCTTGCAAAGAGCGTTCAGTAGTAAAAGGAAAGGAATTAAGACAGACCATTGTTGCAAGGAGGCAAACCTCAAAGCTTCTCAGAAACAATAGAGTTATTATTGAACGACTGAACTATGGTGCGTTGAAGGAGTGCAATGCCAGAAGGAAAGTGAGTAAATTGCTACATTGTATCATTGTATCAAATATCCCACAGCGTCACAGAAACAAGGGAAATAACATTGAAACAGAGAAGCCTAGCAGAGTAAGCAAGTCCACCCTGAGAAGGAAAGTGACTATGGACATCATTACGACCCAAGGCGTTAGGGGGTTAACGGCGCCGGTAGAGCTGCTGGTGCCGTTAACCCCCAACTGCCTCATTACGAGGTATGCTCGCGGGACCCGCTAAGGACGCCTGGTGAAACCAGGCGTCCTTAGTGGGTCTCTCGAGCATACCAGGATGCTAAAACGGCCCCGTCATTAACGGGCCCGTTGTTAGCATCCTCCCCATTCCCATTGAGCCCTATGAGAATACCCGATACCTGGTATGGGCGTAGCCATGCCGCTAAAAGTGGCATGGCTACCTCCATGCTCGGAATGAGGCCCTATTATTCCTTGATTCGGAGGCTAACCCTCGGTCACAGACATAAGAGCAGTGACATTGACATGCAGGCTGTAGTGCAAGAAGGGAAAGTCCAGTACCATAAAGAGATTATGTCAGTTGTTGCATCCTGCGAAGCAGAGTTGAGTCACAGAAACTGAATCTATGAAAGGAGCCAAGGGGCATCTTAGAGTCTGGGAATCACAGTAAATATACTGAGAAAGTAACCAAAAAGAGAGTGAAAGGAGAGACATGCAGGAGACCCAAAACTGCTGGAGAAAGATGTACAAAACACTGATAAAATCCTGATAACTTTGTATTATTTTAGTTCATCTTTCTGTTTTAGTTTGTGTTTCATGTACAATCACACATACTCTGTTTCTTGCAGGTGATTCCTCAGCTACCTTTCCTCTTCATCATGGCGTACCCCAAGGCTCAGTGTTGGGCCCCCTCTTGTTCTCTTTATACGCTATACCATTTGCTTCTGCAATCTCTTTGTTCATTCCACAACATTTTTACACAGACAACACTCTACCCTTCTCTGCTTTCACTTCTGCTATTCAAGACACAATGGGCCTCATTACCACCCTGGCGGTAGGGGGTTAACGGCACTGGTAGAGCTGCCGGTGCCGTTAACCCCCTACCGCCTCATTACGAGGTCTGCTTGCGGGTCCCGCTAAGGACGCATCCTTAGTGGGTCCCGTGAGCAGACCAGGATGCAAACAATGGGCCAGTCATTAACGGGCCCGTTGTTAGCATCCTCCCCATTCCCATTGAGCCCTATGGGGGCTCAAATGGGATCGGGGATGTACCGGTCCGGGTTCCTTGAATGGGGAAATACAGGACACTTTAAGGTTAGAATGGGCCGGTATTTCCCCATTCAGGGAACCCGGTACCTGGTACCCGGTATGGGGGTAGCCATGCCGCTAACAGCGGCATGGCTACCTCCATTGTCGTAATGAGGCCCAATCTCTTCCTGTCTGCTTGTTATCCAGTCTTGGATTTATTTTATTTTATTGAGCACTTGTAATGAGCTTTATACAACAGAATTGTGTTTCAAAGCGCCACAAGGCTAAATGCTAAGGGAACAGGGGAAATAACAACAATGGCAAAACAATAATATACAGTTGTGGTCCTACTAGGCCTTGTGGTATTCGGTCATGCAAGTGCATTCCAGAGATGCGCAAGGGAAGGAGATGGAAGGGGAAGAAAGGATTGGACAAATGCTGGAGGAGGGCTCGGGAGGGAAGTGCTAAAAGGAGCCAAGGAGGAGTACCTCAGACTGTGTGCTGGTACAGACACCTCACAAGGTGGATAGTGGCACCACCATGGAGAGGCCCAGGGGGCAGTGCAGTGGGGCCAGGTGTGCTGGTATTGACAGGGAGCAACGGCCTGGATACCTGTGAGATTCATGAGAATCAGTCCACAGTCACAGCAGCAGTGGGGTGATTAGCAGGGAAAGGAAGGAGGTACAGATGTAGAAAAAAGCAGAGTTTTGAGCAGTTTCCAGAACTTAAGGAAGTCCGGCTTAAGTCTGAGAGGGGCAGGTAGGCCTTTCCAAAGGGAGGCACCAGCTGAGGAAAGATACCTCCCCACACTCTCTGCTTGGAGAAGCATTTGACAGTCAGAGAGATGGACTTAGAGGAGTGTAGGGCTCTAGCAAGGGAAGTATTTAGGCAGGGAGAGTTGGTGATAGTGTGGACCTTGACCTGACCCCAGAAAGCCTTGCGGATGATGCAGAGGGTCTTGATTTTGATCCTTGTAGCCACCTGGAGCCAGCAGAGAGTTTTTAGGGCTGGAGAGATATGGCCTCTGTACTTGAGGCTAAGGATACATCTTGCAGCCCTGTTCTGGATAAGCTGGAGGGGACTAAGGGGGAAAAGAGGGAGATTGAGAAAGAGGCTGTTGAAATAGTCCAGCCTGGGGAGTACCAGAGCTCTAGAGACATTGAGCTTCTGGGGTAAGGTGAAAAACGCTGAATGCCTCTGAGGAGGTGGAATTGGAGGTGGGACTTCTTGGTAAGATCCATGATATTAGGGGTGAATGAAAGAGCAGAGTCAATGATCACCCTAAGGGTTTTGGCTTCAAAAGATGGTGGGGGTAGATAGCCCTAGGATGGTGGCCAGAGGGTAGGAGGAAAAGTAGGCACAGGTTTTCTGATGAGGAGGATCTCTGTCTTACTTGCATTGATAGAGTAGCAGTTATAATAGATAGGAGAGATAGTGTGTGCCATGTGAATAGTGGAGGCGAGAGAGAGAGATAGACAGGGGAAGCTGCAGAATGCATGAGAACCCACGGGGCCTAGCAGCCAGGCAGGTAAAGGCAAAGCAGGTGAGCAATACAAGAAAATCAAGGCACAGAAGTTAAAGAGCACACCTACGTTTGTTTTTTGGGCAGGGCAAAGATGGTATCAAGCAAGGCACAAAAAACAGCAAAGAAGGTGGATACACAAATAAAAGCACACCCAAATTCAAAATTCAGGCTGGTCCCAAAAATACAGCAAACGATGGTATTAGGCATGGCACAAAATACAGAGTGGAACAATCAGTTTATGGAGGGAAGAACAGCAGAGAGCATTTCACATGGTGGATCCCACAGTAGGAGGAATAGGAAGTCCAAGACAGCAGGGCATCAGGCAGAAAGAAGAGTTCTTATGGTGAAGGTGCTCGCAGCACAGGCTGTGGTGGAGGGGCAAACCTGCAGATAAGTAGGACAGTTTTTTTCCAGAACAGTGTGGCAGGATCTGACAGAAGGTATTGAAGTAGCTAGGTGGCTCACAGGGTGTCGAGTGGGGGTAAGCGTAAAGCAAAGTAACAAGTAGGAAGGATCATAGCGGAGGGCACACAGTGTGAACCAATCATTACCTTCATCTGAATCCCTCTAAAACGGAGGTTCTCTTTCCTGCGACATCTATCTCCTCCTCTCTCCCACCCCATACTCTTTATTTTCAACCTATTCCCCTCCCCATTTTCCATTCTGTGCTTAATCTTGTGGTGTCCGTTGCCTCTTTTCTTAATTTCTCCTTTCATATTTACTTACTTGCTCTCAAAGCCAGAACGTTTATCACTTTTCAGGCCTCTAAGCTTCTTGTATCCTCACTTATCTTCTCTCGTCTCTTCTGTTGCTCTTCGCTGTTTCTCATCTATCTCCACTACATTCAGTCTATAATTCTTATATTTGTTTACTTTTTTCTCTCTCTTCTTGTGACTCTCTATCTTCTACTCTCGCCTCTACATGATGGCTTCCTTTCCACTGCCGATTGCGTTTTAACTTTTTATGCTTAGTCTTTAAATCTCTTTGCAACTCCCCCCATCATTATCTCTCAACACTTTTTATCTTTTTTATTGTCCAGCTTGCTGTTTATTTTCTTATTCTCAGTTCCTTCCTAGCTTGCCTCGTCCTCTCTGTGCCTTTTCGGATTTCGGTTGTTTTTTCCGGTTGGCCACTTTTCACTGAAATACTCTTCCTCTCTCTCTTTGGTCTTTTTCATCTTACTCTATGTTTTGTTTGCGTTTAAAGGACCTTCTCCTCTCTTCTTAATTTCTTCCACCATTTTCATATTGATTTGTACCGTTCGATAATTGTGTGTACGGCGTGTTGGCCTGCAGCGCAATAAAAATCAAAGTAAATACAAATAATGCAATTTCCACTCGTTAAGAACATATATTGTGTGTAGACTTGTCAAGAGTATGTGAAGGTTAAAATACACATGGGAGGACTGTCTGAACAGGTGATAATTGTAGTAAGTGAATTTCTAAGGATTCATATGTAAGCAGCAGCCAAGCATAACAGTAAATCTAAGTATGTAACAGGCAGCTGTGCCAGTTCATTACCATAATGCAAGAGCATAAAGCCAAGGGGAAAAGTGTGTTGTCACTTGGCTCCTGAATCACCTGGATGCATGTTCACTCTTTCAGTAAGGAGACTTGAATGAAGGTGACATAGCCATCTGTGGGCGCAAGGTATAGAGAGTCAGCCCCTCCACAAACAAGTCGTGCACACTCATGATAATCACTTATGTGAATCAGGGTTCCATGCTTTCTGGAAGGAAGCAATAGGTTCCATTACAAAATAGAGATCCTGCAAACATATACTAACTCTGAATCCCACTGCTCTTTCAAGACCACAGTCCACCTGACTCTATCTGTCTCTCCCAATGGTTTAAGTGGGTTGAAGTCGGGAGAAAGAAGTAGTGCGACTGTGGACTTTGTTGAAAAAAAGGTGTTATTTCTGGAGGCTTGAATTGATATTCTAGTAGAAATGTCTTTCTGTTTTGTTTTTGTTGTCTTTCATTTAGATATAGCTAACATGAAGAGTTTTTAGGCAATCACCCAAAGAATAATACAAAAAATTGAAAATGAAAGTAATGACGCCCTTCATTTTGAATGGTAAGAACTTCCAAGCTCTTGTATATGCATGTAGCTATGAGGTGACCAAGAGAGTGAGTCCAACAAACACCAGCCCAGAATAGCTACCCTTCAAAAAAATACAACCCTTCATCCTGCCGGAGGACTTTCAGACTGTAGTGCAGGACCTTGTGGTATTGATATGATATGGTAGGTTATTTATAACACGCTCAATACCCAATGGTTTCTAAGCGCAGACTTGGTGATCGAACCTCTGTTGCTCCGTGTCACCTTACTTCCAAGGCGGGCATGTTGCCCCTGTGCTATCCTCCCAAGACTCACATTGATAGGGGAAATACTCTCCTGACAGGGCTCCCAGTTGCTCACTTCACTCCCCTAAAAGCAGTCCACCAGGCAGCAGCACGTTGTATCACGGGAGCATGGCCATTTGACCAAATTACCCCCATCACAACAACTACATTCGCTTCCACTCCAAGCCAGGATACTGTTGAAGACTCCATGTATCATCTCCAAAGCAGTCACGAGTAGCACATCAGCGTATCCGGTGGCCAATCTCCATATATATATGGTGGCACACGCTCCTTGTGCAGCAAATCAACCAAATGACTTGAATCAAAATTAGTCTGCAAAGAGAGGACCTGCAAACAATCCTTCTCTTGTCATCACCCAACCTATGAAACTCAATCCCAGTGTCGGCTCAGAATGCCCACAGAATTCTCTAATTTCACAAATCTCTCAAAACATAACTCTTTCAACAACACCTGACCAAGGACTAATTCCAATGGACGCACATACTAACGCACAGACATCACAGTACATCACTACTGTTAAGCCCAAATACTGGCTACCCACACTCTGTATAGCGTGCCACTGATCTTGATCTAGGACCACACTTTCAGCAATAAAACTTTTTTAAAAAAAATACTGTCATTTCAAGTGCAAGGTATATTAGCTGAACATTTTGGTTCAAAGTCAGAATGAGTAAATTCCATGTGACTGTTCATGAAGCAGAGGCTTATGGTATTTAACATGGTTATGGAAAGTTGTTGAATCATACATTCATATAAACTGCACTTCGACAGTTGCAGGACAATCAGAATAAATATTGCAATTTCCATTAGAACATTTAATTTAAACACATTTCATAGATATTTTGAAAAGCAGAGGTTACCATATAGTTGTTACCATTGAAATGCTTCTCTCTGCAGGGTCGTTTTAACAGAATTTGGGGTCTGGGGCACACAAACAATTGGGGCTCCACTCCTAACAAATCAAGGGACCCAACAATCTCCACACACCTTTTCTTTGAGACCACAACCTACAGCATGGCCACTTCCTTCAAGTTGCCTGATCCCCTTCATCCTTGCTAGAAATAGAAAGGGCGCTTGTGCTCTAGCCTAGATACATGACACATTTAATAATAGTAGACAAGAGGAAGCGTTATGGGGTGTAGTATAGATGCATGAGAGAGATCAGTAACCCTACATTAAAGGTACACATTGCCATGCATAGACACACAACTCAAATGTGCAGTCTCACAGAATGCTTAAATCCTCAAACATGAATACACGAGACAGACCAGAAGCAACAAAGAAGGTGCACTTGCCATCGCCTAGATAGCTATACGAATTTGAAGTTACCAGAAAGGTGCAAATATCGGAACTTAGACTGAGATTAGAATTAGGAGAGTGATATTGCTTTCAAGGGATGATTGCATGAGTAGTGAAACAATCAAATTACATTGTGATGTGGAATATATCAATGGTCACTGTTTGTATACCTTGAAGCAACACCATACTCTGTTGACACATTAGTAAGCCTTTTTTGAAGAGTGCAACCTGATAACTAAATCACTCTTAAGACTGGGAATTTTGAACTATTTAGGGACAGGTATTTTTAACAGGTTAGGCACAATGAGACTGAATGAATGGCCCAGGATCTCACATTATGATTAAACAGTGAAACTTGGATTTGAGCCCAATCTTCAATTGCAGGACTTTACCGCATGGTTTATCAATTATTTGCACAAAGCACGGTGCAATTATTTGTGAATGTTTTACTTTCATTTACTAAAATACGGTTTTGAAGACCTGACTCGGAAAGTACTCAAATCACATGATAACACAACATGAGACTTCAAACAAAAATAATCCTGATTCAACTGTAGCGCTATTTACTCATTCATCCAGGGTTGTATTCATGTACCAGAATACTAAGGGATGTATGCATCAACTTGTTCATATACATTTTACTACTGGGATTTAAAATTTTAAACACTCACAAAAAATAAACTTTGTGATACCATAAACTGAGTATAATACTTTTTTGACACAGAACTGCAGATTGTTTATTATCCAAGAACACTGGGAATAGTACACAACAGCAAACCATGTTTTGCATCAATTAAGCAGACTTGAAAGTATGCTCATTATAGATCTTTGACAATAGATCAGCTATTTCCTGTCTAGTACCCCTTCCACTCAAATGGCCTACAGGAAAAGAAATAGCTTGAAAGGGGCTGATCTATGCCTCCAGAGTGTGAGTAGGCTAATCGTTTCACAGAAGACAGCACAGTACTAAGCAGTGAGATACAATGGTTTGCCGAGAATCATACTATAACCTTGATTCAAAGTCTCAAATTAGGATGCCTAGCCATCTCTCTTGACTAAAGCTTTATGCTCCAGAGTATGGCAACCCAGTTTTTAAAGCACTTGTATGAACGGACAGAGATCTAGACATTCATCAAACTGATGCTACGTTCAGTTTTATGCAAAGGAAGGTCTGTGAGCCCCTGCACCGAGCACAGACAAATAACCTGTACACTGGGAAGGTTCCCACTTGGGAGGGCCTACAACCACATTTTAGCTCAGAGTACTATTCACAGAGGAGAAATACATTTGCATATCAGTATAGTCCCACGAACTTGGCCAGTCCAGAAGGGAAATGTTAGGGAATTCTCCCCTGAACAAAAGTACCAACAGTAACCCAGACACGGGTTTTGGCCTAGTCGGGCCTCATCAGTGAAGTGATGCTGTGCCTCTTTAAGCACGGAGAGCAAGAGGTCCATGTCTGGATTGCCCTGGGTAACTTAGAGTGAAACCTCAAGTTCCTAAATATTCAAAAGTACGTCTGGGAACTCCTCTACCGAGAACAAACATGAACACATAACCTGTTCTCTGGGAAGGTACCCACTCTGAAGAGTCTACAACCACATTTTAGCTCACTGTACCTTTCACAGAGAAGAAACATCGAATTGCATATCAGCCTAGTCCCACCCACTTAGACAGCCCAGCACCTAAATGCTAGGCAATTCTCCTTTGAACATGATTACCAAAAGCAACTCCAGAAACGTGTTCCAGCCTAGTCAGGCCTTATCAATGAGTTGAAGCTGTGCATCGCTAAGCACAGTGAGCAAGAGGAGGAAGAGAAGATTTAGAGTTGAGTAGCATGCTACCCAATCCTTCCAAAGAGTAATCTCATTAACTTTTATATTTGCTCTGCATTCATTCTCCTCCACCACTGTCATCTATTTCTGAATCACCTCCATTTCAGAGAATTTCAGTCTACGTATCTTTACCTTATTTCAACAAGGCTACAAATCATGATACTATGATTCTGTCCAGTGTCATGTTGCAGGTTTTAGTACTGATGTTCCTTCCATGGACTGCCAGTATATGGGATGGGTCATTTTTTATGAATTAATTTCTCAAACATGTAACTCAGAGAGCCAGTATCAACGTACTGGCACCCTTTCCGGACTGCAAGACTACGATAATACCTGCAGGGGCAGATGCTCCCGGCAGGTGTGACCAGCCGGGAGCGCCGACCCTGCAGGCATGGTTTTCTGGGAAGCACTGGCACTGTTAGCAACAGTGCCGGTGCTGCTGTGTCCCCATTCCTGTGGAGTCGTATTGGACTCTCCGGGAATGTGGACTTACATTTAATGCCGCCTGACATCCCAGTGGCACTGGGATATCAGGTAGCGAAAACGATTGCTGCGTCGGGTTCCCGCTGAGCTCGTAAACACCTGTTCACAGTATACTTAGAGGTTAAGCAAATGGCACATGCAATAGGTCATTGAACAAGTACTGATGACCACTGTGACCACTTGCTAAGCCAACAGCGCGGTGGTCATCAGCCCTTTCCTTTTCCAAGCATATTTGAAATGATCTCCTGGGCTGTGGTAGGGTCACTGATGTGTTATGTATGCAGATGAAAACACCATGCCGGACTTGCGCTGAGTGATTTTTTAATTTGGTTTAGTTCATTGTTTAAACCGCTGACCTAGCTCGAGAGCAGCAGAGCGCTGTAAAGAGTGTGGGTAGCCAGCATTTGGGCTGGCATCTTTTAACAGTAGTGCAGTACTGTGAGGTTTGTGCGCAGGGTCTGACTGGGCCATAAAACTGTTTCGGGCCCCAATGAAAAAGTGGCCCAGAGTTCAGGGACATCATTTCACCAAAATGCCAGGGCTAGCGGAAGTGACATCACACAACCCTTGACCCCCTGATGACATCACAGGAAGTGATGTGATATGACCCCACCCTGAAGTGATTTCGCAGGAAGCGATGCACCATGACCTTTCACCCGTTGACAAAAGAGGAAGTGGCATCACATAGCAATGTACACTATGAAAAATATGGTTACGATATCACTATAATGTGATGTACATTTCATACAAGAATGGATCGCCATACGTATCGTTAAGATCAGTGTGTATAGGCCCATATTACCAAATTACTGTGAATGCAAGCAGACGTCCATGACCAAATGATAATGATGTGTTATTATATAGCACTTACGCTTAAGCACTTTACATAGAGGAAATATACACCCAATATCACCCAACCTGTGTTGGTACCCATTTATCGACTTCAGAAGGATGAAAGGCTGAGTTGAGGCATTTAAGATCAGACTAAATCAGTGACTCATCCCCTGAAGTGGGCCTAAAATAAACCTTTAATCAGTCAAGCAATTATTGTATAGAATTCCAGAAAGACACATTTTTTGGCACTCCTATTCTTGCTATTTAGGGTCAGTGCTGAAAGTGTTAAACTTGTGGCACTCCTGTTCTTATTTTTCTTCTTTTTTTAAGGGGCCTGAACAAACTGAACAAGAAGCCAGTCACTCCAGAATTAAAGAGCCACATGGTGCTGGCCACAGCCCAGGAGCTTGCATTACAATAAAAAAAAGTTAAAAAAAATAATATATATATATGTATTTTTAGAGGTCGCAAGGGAGGCCACAGAGGTCGCAAGGGAGAGCACATTGGTCACACTTGCAACCTCTGGCGACCCCCAAATGATGTCCCTGCCAGAGTTGCAAATGGCTGTTCATTCCTTTTGTGACACTGTTTGAATAGTACCCAGTTTGATAACATATGATGCAAATTGTGCATTTTAAAGAATATTTATTCAGCAATCATGGTCAAAACTATTAGCTGCATAGTGAAGTAACTAATCAAACTGACCCACAATGGCATTGCTGTGCAGGGTTCTATGTTCATTCATCCCATTTCTTTATTTTGTTTTGCTGCTTTTCTTTGAGGAAAATAGAAAAAAATCATTTATTTTTTTATTTTATTTTGGGGGTTCCCTCCAGTCTCTGATCCCCTAATATTTATTCCCTATAAACCACCCTACCCTACCCTTTATATACCCCCTTTTTTTCTGCAAAACATTTTCAGAAAAAGTGCAGTGAAAACAAAACACGTGATGAATGAACGTCACACAGCTGCACAGACCCAAGCACAATATGGGCTTCTGTAGTGTATAAAGCAGCTGCAGTCGTTAGTTGGAAATGCCTGACAGGTGGACTCCTCACCCTTCTGCAACCCCCTGGCATTTTTGGAAGCTGTATAGTAGGAGATATTTTTTTTTGTGGTCTTCTATGTCAAAGAATCTCATGATTCTTTCTGGGATTCTGATATCCTCCATCCTAAAAATCAGGTTTGCCTCTGCAATTGTGTGCTGTCCTGTGCCAACAAATTGTGTCTGTCTCTAGGGGGATTTGTTCTCCTCCACCAAAAACCCCCCAAAAAACAGATATTTGAAAGGATTTTTTTCAACTACATCAAAAGTAATAACAGATGATTCTCTGCGATTTTCTTTTATTATCCTCCACTCAAACATCATGTGTATCTTGTTTTAAATATGCTGTCCTCCACCTAATGCATCACATATGCTTTTCTGTGATTGCGTGTTCTCTTCCACCACTAAAACTTGTTTGAGGGGATTACATCGCATAAAATTGGTAATTGGGGAATTGGTCGTATTTTATTTTTTGACAGGTACTTTTTGCTACATAAATATATGCAGGGGAAGACTCCGGCAGACACCCTTTAACCATTATGCATTCATTATATACCTAAACCCACCCCCCCACCACATATATGTGTGGCAGATTGTGCAAAATAAATTGCGACCAATTTGGACGTAGATTAATCTACCTGCACCTAAAACCCTTACGTGCCTCACTGTCATTTTGTGTTCATTTCTGCCCAATGCATCATGTGTGCCCCTACTGCTGATATAGCACTGGGAGAGTTAGTGTTTCCCTATATGGAGTTCGATTTTCCAGATCGGTATTAAAGTTTAATTCCCCCCGCCCCCTCATTTCATGACTACTTATAAATGAAGTTCCCATTCCAGATGTGTAAAGAATATTAAGATTCTATATGCATTGTTGTATCCTCGCTGTAGGGTCATAGAGTAGGTTTTGACTGGTGCATAATTGAAATGATTCACAAACAAATGACAAGTGGAAATGTGTCAACCAATGATTTTTAATCACTTGGATTTCATCTGGGTAGCATTCCTTTACATGATCTTTGAGATCATCTGCAATTACAAAATAACTCGGGCAAACTGAAGCTTGTCATCCAAGGTAGTGCAAGCTTGGGACAATCATCCTATAAACGGTTAATGACTGAGGTTTAGCTTATATTGTTTGGGGCACATGTCTGATCAATCCCCCTCTGTCTAGTGCTTCTGATTATGGTGCATCTACTGTTCCTCGGCACTATGATCTCAGGTCCCAAGGCTGAGCAGAGCTGTCTGGTGGAAAGCTCCTGGTGTGGGTGCAGCTTAAGCAGCCAGGCAACAAGTGTTTAGAACACATCAGGCCATGCCTTTGTCAATCTGGTGATGCAGCTTACGCCCCTGAGCACAAGACGAGAAAGACAGACATCTGGGCATAACGATCTTTCTTAAGAGGGTGTGGCATGAACCCCTGGACACAGTAAGGTGGAGACACACTTCTGGGAATACCTATCTAACTAGGAATCTATAAGTGATGCACACAATGAGCACCAAGCACAGTGCGTTCAGGACCCACATCTCTGCAAATCGGTCCAAATTAAGAAGGGAAGCCTGGGTGTTTTAATTAATTCATTGTTGAGCTTTAAGCCTGCATTGGACCACCGCAGTAGTGGTCTTAAAGCGCATATTCTTGTCCGAAATTGTAAGGTGAATTTTGTCCCCATCCATGGAGAGAGAGTGGAGAGATGAAAATAAATAATTTGCAAATATGTTGTATTAATGCATCAGGGGCTCAAGATGAGTTTGGGGTATCCTAAGTATAGAGAAGGCATGATTGACCACACCAACCTCTCCCCAAATAAAATATGGTCAAAGAACTGTGGGCTTCATTTTGACTGAATAGACATTTGGACATCTACTATTCGTCTGTCAGAACGCTTGTCTGTAGCTGTTTAGTCACATCCATTTAGGGGTGGGAATGCTGGTGTGCCTTTATGTTTTGTTTGGGGGAGGTTGAGTTTGAAGTAACAGCTGGAAAGCAGCAGTCCTACTTGGGAACAGCCAGGGTCCATCTTTCACTGCTCACTGATGGACAGAAAGGTTGCTATTTCCCACCCCAGTCTTTCCTCTTGCCCTTGCCCTCCTGCAGATGTTCCCCACAACACTGCTGCTTGCCAAAAGCCATCACATAGGTGAGAAATGCATTACGTGATAAAAAGGGCCCACAACTGGTAATTGAATAGATGCCATATAATGGTGCGCATTTCGAATTGTTCAGTTACAGGTGGTGAAAATAATAATAATAATAATAATAATAATAATAATAATAATAATAATAATAATAATATAATAATAATATTTGCGCTGGATTTCATATGATATGGCATTTATAACATGCCAATACACAAGTGTTTAAAGGTGCGACAAATTGACAGATTGATAATCAGAGAAAACTGCCAGGACTGCTTGATATGGTTTTAAGTTAAGCCCACAGTCTTCCCCAAACATGCTCACTGCTATCCATCACCAGTGCCCAATGTAGCTCCCAATGACAAGAGCAAGGGTGCAAGGAATGGACGTGCGGATGCAAACAAGGTTCGAACGGATGAAAAGTCTGGGTATCCCCTTTGAACCAGCCTGCGAGAGGGGATTTTCTAAATTACCAAAAGTAGAATAGGCCATGACAGTGAACAAGCTATGCAAACAAGGTCTGTGGAAGGCAGTAGCCCCACCACTAATACATTAAAATGTAGCAGGCGCCCCTCTCTGAAGGAAGACGTCATGATAACCTAGTCAATGGTTATTAACCACTTTGAGAGTTTGCAGCCATCTGCTTTTTGCTCACTGTAACTTTCACTGATGGGAAATACCCATTTGCATATAAGTCTTTGTCCCGCACACATGGGCAGTCCAGCACCAAAATGATATGGCAATTTCCTTCTGAACAAGAGTACCAACAGCAACCCCATACGTGTGTTTCAGACTTGATGGGCGTCATCAGTGAGGTGGAGCTGTGCCTCTCTGAGCACAGTGAGCAGGGAGTCCACGTCTGGTTGCCCCCAGGTAACTTAGGGTTACCAACCCCAAGTTCCTTCCAAAAATACAAAAAAGGTAGCAGGCGCCCCTCTCTCTAAAGAACACGGAACTACGTTTACCTTGCATTCAGAGCAAAGTATTATGGGAAATCACAGCCACTAAAAAGAATCATTTTGCATGTGTTTGCTACATAGGAGATTAATGTCATTGTCTTAAGGATAATGCCACATTCTCCATTTCCCCAACAAGATGAATTGCCTTACTTAATGGCAGTTAAATGGTCAATAGAGGTGAAATATGGCACTGTTTGTTAAGGCTCGAGAAATGAGAGTATCTGAGGATTCAGTCGGAGTCCATAAAGTCAGTATAGCAACACCCATATCTGGGCATAGCAGTCTGAAGGAGGTTTTGTCTTTTGGGGTAAAATTTGGACTTGACAGTATTTTCTTACTGTGGTAATTCTGCAGTCATTTTGCAATAACCTGGCCTTACAGTTAGGAGCAGTTCAGTATTACCCTATTTTGAGGATATATATATATATATATACTATTAGCTTATGTTGGTGGCAGTTTTTACTGAGATCTTATTTTGGTGGTATTTTATAATTACCTTATTTTTCTGGTATAGTGGTGAGCATGTCTTTTATACTATTGCCCCATCATAGAACAAACTCTCCCTCATTACAATTGTGACCCACCTTTGGCTGACGGCAGGTACTCCGTGGACCTAGCACACCTTTAGGGAACCCAGTGAATTTATTCAGAATGTGACTTATTGCATGTAACTCATGTTACTGACTTATTTACATTCAGTAACCTATGTGCCTTGGGGCACCGCCTTCTCTTCAGCATGCAGAGAAAAGTACATCCATACACACACATAACCTTCTATCTTGCTTATTTGTATATATTTACTCTTGTCCTAACCTCGTCCCATGTGGTAAATGAGGTAGCAAAATTATTTACAGTAGTAGGATCACCCACTGACTTTTTCCCGTTACACAATAATCATGAGAGACATAACATAAACCAAAAAAAATAATTGTACCAGCTTTGGTTTTTTTTAATTATATTGGTCTTTGGTCTTTGTTCTTTGTTATACACAATCCAGAATGTTACAATTACACATATACTTACCAGCACAACCTCGTCCTCTAGAAAATAAACACAGAAAAGAGAACAAGTACATGGCAACACGAAAAATTCTGATTCATTTCTTTTAAACAATTGCACATGGAAAGGAATAAAAATAAAGCATTTTGTGTTATAATTCAGCACCCTAAGCTAATCTGATCACATGTCAGCCATCCACATACTCCTGAATTACATAACTTACAAATGTATTTGAAGTCTGCTGCTATGTTCCGTCTGCTTCACTTGCTGCCAGGGTTTATATTTGCGACCTCACACCCCACGGACACCACCTTTGGGATTCCAGTCTCCAATGCCCAAAGCCAGGCACCTCTCTGCACTGCCTGCCAGCTATCTTTATTATTTTTTTTAATTTTATTGGTTTATACAAACCTTTCAAATATTTTACAAACTACAATCAAAACATTCATCAATCCCCATCCTCCCTCCTCCATATATGTTCATCTCTATTTTATTTTTACATTCAAACCTTCCAAAAAATACTTTTTGTTACTTCCGCTTCCTATTTGCCAAAGTCCAGACTCAACTGTTTTTCAATTATTTCTAAGAAGTGCGTCAATGGAAACAACAGTTTCAAATCTGTGCCGTTAAACATATGACCCCACCATTCATCAGCACAAAGGACGGGTGAGTAGAGTTCCAAGCCCCCAAATGAACCATTCTTTCTGATCGAAATTGGGGACAAAATAACACCAAGTGCTTGAGTGATTCGAATTTCTTTTCACAGAATCTACACCCAGGATTGAAATTTTTGTTGCAACTCCATTACGAAGTCGCTCTTTGGTTTTAAATAAGTTCATGTGAAATAACATGATTAGCCTATGTGCATTAGGGTCAGGAAACAACCAAATATAGCGTTGTGCAGTGTTAAAAGCACGTGCTCCAGCAGGCACATCTATCATCAGTGCAGCCATTGCTCTTTGTGCGCATATTTGCTCCCAATCAAAACGCCACATTTTCAATTTCGCTGCACTTGGGTTTTCATGAAGCATATTGATCTTAATATCAAAATCCACTAGCAAGCTTTCACATCTGTGCATCCACATAGACACAATGTTTTGCTTAGAAGACGATGCATTATGGAGAATTTCAAGTTCCAGCAAATTCTCTCGTGAATTGATATAAGAGATAGTTTGTAACTTATACATGCTGTCATTGTCCCCTTTGGTAAGCCCAGTACTTTCGACCCGAATTGGTTTTCCAGGGAGGGCCATACCTCATGGGAGCACTCCAATGCGTTTTCGGCCCCATAAATCAAAACTGGAATGACTTTTTGTTGGTAAAACAACCGCAGCGGTTCAAGCGAGAATTTCCCAAATTTCTTCTTTACAATGAATGCCTGATTTGCTAGTTGAGTACATTTCCTTTTTGTGTCAACAATGCATGGGTCGTCATTAATGCAGGAGTTTATGACCATTCCTAAATATTTCACACTTTGCGATATTAACATTTTTTCTCCACCCAGTGATCAATTTACCTTCTTCGCGCTTTTTGAGGTTTACCCCCTCAAGTTCTTTACTACAAGAATCTCATATTTTTTTGTTTTGATCGTAAGTCGATTCTCGCTTACATAGCGCTGAATGGCATCGAGTTTATAGAAGCCAACTTAGATGCGAGTTGTTTATTTTAGGTGGAAAGAAATGTACTGCATCTTTAGATGTTCCTATGTCAGATATAAACAGACTAAATATAGCTACAGCAAGAGGGCATCCTTGTTTTACTCCGTTGTCTGTCTTAATTGCAGTTGACAAGGTTCCAGTTTGATCTAGCCGGATCTTGAAGGAGGTCGCTGTGTGGAGCTCACAAATAGCTGCTGATAAATCTTCGGGACACCCGCACGTTCGCATTTTGGCCCACAAGAGAGCCCGGTCAACAGGGTCAAATACACCTGAAAAATCAATGAAAGCCAAGTATACTGTTGTGTTTGATTTCAGGGCCTCCATTTTAATCATGTTGAGTAGCAATAAGTTTAGAGAACAGCCCACTTGTTTGACAAAACCAGACTGTCGTGCATCTACGTGCATTGTTTCTACTGGCCACTCTACCAGTTTTTGCTGCAGCATTGTTGCGTAGATTTTGCCTAACATGTCTAGCAGTGCAACCGGCCTATAGCATTTGGACTTGTTCTATCGCCTTTCTTAAATATCGGCACAATGATTGCTGACTTCCATGATTTTGGAGACCGACCAAGCTTGTTTATCCTCTCAAATAAGGCCACACAAATCTCAGCCCACAACTCAGGATATTGTTTGATGGTATAGTTTGTGAGACCGTCCCGGCCGGGGGCTCTCGAGTTTTTGGCTTTCATGATTATTGCCACAATATCTTCCTTAGGAAACAAGAGTGACCGTGTTGAAAAGCTTGGTGTTTCCAGGCTGACTTCGCTCATGGAACCTTTATATAAAGCGCCATAGTAGGAAATCCAAACTGCTTTGGACACCAGACACGTTTGAAAGGCTCTTTGTGGTGCCTGCATGTTGTTTATGAGGACCCAAAAGTACCTGGTGTTGTTATTCTTTAGTGTTGTTAACATTACTTTAGCGTCCTTTTGTATGGTCATGTGCATGTGAGACTTTAGCCAGTTTTTGCGTCTCTGCTTCACAGCCTTGATTTCTACCTTTCGTGCTTCTACTCCCAAGAGACGGGCCTTACGTATTGCATGTCTCAATACACATTTTATGTTTTTGAATCTCCACATCAAACCAGTGTTTCCGCACAAAGTTAGAATTTTTCATCCCAGCGTTCTTATCTTTAAATTGCGTCAAAAGCTGATCATATTCCAGCAGCATACCACTTTGGCAGTAGTCTGTTGACAATTGGGCAACTTCAAACTCCTTTAGTCATAGTCTAACCCTGTTCGCTTCAACCATGATGTTATGGTACCACCTCAGGTTTAGTGTCTTCAGCAACATTAATATTTCAACATTTAACATGTAATGATCGCTGCTGGTTTTGTTTGCAATCTTTAGGGATTTAATTTGAGGGTGCAGATTCATAGACACAAAGAAGTAATCAATTGTTGAAGACGAGTCTGCTCTCTGCCATGTTGAGACTGGTGCAATATCCCCAGACGTGTTCCCATTCAGCATCTGGAGTTGTCTGACTTCCATCTCCTCCAGCCATTCATTCGCTAGGATCTTTTTGTCCGCCGCCACAGGTTTAAAAAAGTCAATGTTTAGATCCCCACAGATTATGATGTTTACCCCATACGTGGATTCTTGCAGCCGATCTAATATTGCTAAAATCTGCTATATGAATTCCATTTTTCCTGCCCTCTGATGGTTCCAGTACACAATCAGTATTGTTATTTCGTCAACAGGCTTGGCACCAGCGGTCAGCCTTGAAATCCTGGTTTCTTGAATGAATGGAGTATGATTGTATGACTTTAGGATCCTGAATCCAGAGGTCTTATGGACCAATATCAACAGTCCTGCCATTGGGTGGCCTTTATCAAGTTTTATTGCCGGATTCAGAGCCACTTCGTGTGTACTCAACAGGGGGGCTATACTTAGCCAAGTTTCTTGCAGGCAGGCAACATGCAAACCGTCCAACCAGTTTAAGTTAAACAGATGCATAAAGCCTCGCATGTTCTAAGAGGCCACCCTGCACACGAGTGTGTTACTCCTTTCCTGGCATTATTGTTGAGAGTTCTTATTGATTTTTGCAGCTACCCAACGCCAGTTGCCATTCCCGTCCGTTGTATTCAGACGACTCATGCCAGTAACCAAGAAGTCGTCGGCGCCGAGGGCACCATGTATAGTGATTCTTAATTTAGTTTTGACGGCATCGTCTGGACTTTCTCCTTCCTCAGAATTTACAGCTAGATTTTTCCTAGCCGCGTGTGAATTATCAAGAGTGTCTCCCATGGACAGCCCCAATCCGGAGCTTCTAATATCGAATGACTGCAGTCGAGCCCTCCTCACGTCGTGAGGGAGTTGTAACATCGACCTTTGTTGGAAGCAAGTTAGCCTCTCATTATCGTTCCTTTCGACTGGTGTAGATTGTCTCGAGTCAGACTCCTCAGACTTATAGACCTCAAAGCCGAGCGAGAATAAAGCTACATTGGCCTCGAGAATTGTGGTAGCTATTAGTGACGAGGATAGATGAAGAATCACCTTGTCATTTTGTTTTTCGTTGGGGAACTCTACAATCTTTAAGTCGTTTGATGTTATCGAATGCAAGCTTGGAATGTGATCAAATGGTCTGATGATATTAGCCCGGATAAGAATCAATTTGTCTTTTGAATGAAAACGTTTGATCATTATCTTAAAGCCTATCGTCTTCTCGCGCTCCTTTCTAGCATAATTACCCTTGCTAGAATGAGGTCTATGCCCCAAGGCTGATCGATCACATAGTTGATTTCTGCCCATGTTCTTCTGAATGGCCTGGGGATTAGGCGCTTTAACCTTGTGTGGAACACTGTTTAGATTGATACATAGCTTCAGCCTCTTTTCATGCATTGTCACAAATGGCAGACTTAACGGAGCATAGGAGTCTGTTTCCAGGCTCGCCGATTCTTTAACAAAACAGTAGATTCTCGCTCTTTTTGTCCCATCAGTCAGTGGTGGAGGAACCCTCACTGTTTGACATTTATAGCCTGATTCATGGAATTATTTGCGTGAAAAACGTAGATTTGTGCGCCTTTCTGCCCGAAAATCCCCATACTTCAAACAGGGATTTTCGGGCAGAAAGGTGTGCAAATCTGTGTTTTTCACGCAAATAATTCCATGAATCAGGCTGTTAATCTTTTCAGCCGCCACTTTCGGGAGTTACTCTAGCTTGTCAGATAGTGCATTTAAGTTGCTCACAGGAGCGAGTACCGGCATAATGACCTCCGACGTAATGCTCACACGTTTTGCCGGCATAGCTGTTTCCATTGCGGCCTCGTGCTCAATATCATCGTATGTAAACATATTTAACAGCTCAACTGATATATCATTGGCTGGAGGTTCCAGTACCACCGTATCCTGCTTGGAATCCACTTTTTTTGTTGCAGCCGATTGGTTCAAACTTTTGATGTTCGTCAAAGGCGCCAATTCAGATTTGGTGCAGTATTTGGTTACGATTTGCACCAATTTTATGTTCCTCAAGAAATTTCTTGCTCCCATATTTTTGTTGTTTTTTCATCTAGGCAGATTTTTTGTTTTTTTTAGCAAATTTCATATTTTTAGCTTGTGCTTCAGGCAGGATCGAACGGGTCGTGGACTTTCCACTAAAGATGGGAAAAACAGTTGGCTTCTCTACCACCTGGGACACCGGCACCATGGTTTTCTCCATGTTTGTAGATGGCTGCATGTTAGAAGCCATTGCAATTTGATCGTCAATGCATTTTTGCCTCTTAAGTGCTCTCGCCTGCTCAAAGACAGTGTTAAATGAGATCTCAGCAATTTCATCGCACTCCGATGAGGCTCTAGGCGCTTGACCTTGAGCCTTTGGAGATGTAAGTGTGGCACACAGGCTGGCTCAATGACTGCATCTGCCACGGCAGCCGTTCCTCGACCTTGCTGGTCAGTTGTTAGGTAGGAAGGTACATGGACAGCACTGTGCTCTCCCAAGATAACTTCACTAGTAGAGTGTGTCATCGGCCTGGGACACTCGAGTAGGGGCTGGATCATTTCTTTGACTGCTTCTCTCATAGTGACAAGTGTGTTTCATTGCGGGAGCCTTGCTACACCTTTGCCATCCTGTTTAAAAAGTGAAAGAGCTTCTCTTGCTACTTCTGCAAACAGCTTTTTGTCGATGGAATCATTTGTCCTTTGGTCACACAGCGCTTTACACGAAGCATCTACCCTATTAATTCCATTATTGCAGTTGACAAATGATTGGCTATACGATTGTTCTAGATGACACATCTTGGTGTTCATTAGAGCCGTCAAAGTTGTGAGATCTTTCATTGACTCATTTAAGATTTCGTATAGTTTCATGAAAGGGGCCAGGGAAATCAACATGGAGGAGATTATCGTGGCTTGTAACTCGGCTGGTGTCACACACTCCTTTGCTTCTGGTTCAGGAACCTGACTTCCTTGTTTCTGAACACTCCTGTGCCTGGCACCCTTCCACGCCTTATTTTTGGAAATGGTCTCTCTATGAATGATGAATCAGAAAGATCACCCATGTCTGATCCAACAGCACTGGAGGAGAGACAGTTCTGCCTGCACTCATTCAGCACTTTTGCATCCACTTGTTTTGAGTGAGTTACTCTTTTCTGAGAGTTCAACTGGTTAAACAATAGGTCATGCGTAGAGGACCCACTCTCGCCATTACTCCACGGCTTCCTTCTTTTATAACTTACGTTGGACCATATATCCTCATTAGGTTCAGACAATTGAGCATTGTGTCGTTTCACAGCTGTTTTTTGCAAGTGATCGAGTTGCGGATCTGCATTTTTTTGTGATTTGTTGGTACATGCTTTGTTCATTGAGATCAAACTGTTCAGCACCTTATTTGCGACCTCTAGAGAATCTCTGCGTTCGTTGCTCTTTAAAGCTTGCCTTGTCTCCCTATTTTGCGATGGAATGAGGGACGCTTCCAAAATTGCAAGTTCCCCAGGCATAGCTCGAGGGATACAAAAGACCTCGTCACTGCACTCTGGCTCCAGAGGTACGTCCAAAGAGCCTGACCGTTAACTCGCCCACGAAGGCTCGGCGGGAGGTCATCCGGACAAGCCTACGTACTTACAGGCTCATCAGCACGCGTTCAACAGTACTTAGATGTCCATCTAAGGGCGCCTGCATCACGTCAAAGTCATTTGCGTTACCGGACACCCCCCGCAACCACCCACCGTCCGCAGCGCTAAAGCTCCATCCGACGGCAATGAGCACCAGACAGGGGGCGGCCGCCCAAGACCAGCTCCAACTACATCTACGCCCCCCTCACCCACACACTCTAGATCCGGGTGCAGCGAGAGCGGCAGACTGCCGCCATCAGGCACCGAACTTGGTAAGGCAGCGTTCTCATGTTCGTTAGAGTGTTTGTCTAGGGGTGACCTTTTATGTGCCTCAGTGTTGACCAATGTGGGGTCAATTTTCTGTGAAACTTGTATGCTGTCTTTAACAGTGGGTGAGAGAGCATTACCAACACTTGAGTCCACCTCAGGCATGGTGCATGTGTCTAATTCGGCACAAAGACTCAAGGAATCAGGCTGGGGCCCTCTAGCAATACAGTTAGGGAGCCCTGTTGTTGTTCTCAAAATGCTAGTGCTAAACTCTTCAGTTGTAGAACTGCATGAGAAGAAGCGACTTACTTTGCGCGGGCTAATACGATGATTGAAGCCTCGCCTTTCAATTCCTTCAGGATACTCTCGCTTTTTCTGCACCCTCGTCCTCAGTACAGGCATCACCTGTGTAGACATCGCCGTAGATCCGCTGATGTCCCACGGCCGGTCGCCACTCGCCAAACAGCCCAACAGCCAGTGTAAAGGTCCTTTCTCCACAGGGCTTATGCCACAAGGGCGCGCGAGGCAGCCTTTTAAGGTCAGCTGGTGTACAACCTTAAAGGCACTCGCACCTCGTTCGCCACAGCACAGGTACTGGGTAAATTTCAGAATTCACTCGCCACAGCCCAACAGCCAGTGTAATCAGCCCTTTCTCCACAGCTATCTTCAGAACTGCATTCCCATAGCTCCGTCCAAGAAGACACCGAAAGCATTCAAATCTCTAGAAGGACTACCTACTTCCCCCAGCTCAGCTGATTAAAAAAACTCTGGCTGTCTGTCAAACTGAAATCAGCCTTCTCTGACATCAGCGCTGCCACCTCTTGATTACTACCAATCATATTACAAGTATGTCCTGTAACAGCTCTTTCCCCACCAGAACAATGAAAACATCAGTTAACAAGAAACGTTTTCCCATTTATTTCCTGCTGTGCACATATTTCTCCTCGCCATAGAAGAATACTAAATGGAATGAATCTCACTGTGTTTAATGAACTGCATTATAATATTAGGAGAACAGTTAATGGGTTACTGTGGCAAATTAGTATAGCAATAGTTAATTATATATTTCTAATGCAGATCCACACAGATACAAAACACCCAAGGTATACCTATGCACATTTCTGCACTTTAAAATGAAAGCACACTGTGCTGCATGGTTTTGAAACTAAACCCCATTTTTAGTTTGTGCTTCAGGCAGGATCGAAGGGGTCGTGGACCCTCCACTAAAGATGGGAAACACATTTGGCTTCTCTACCACCTGGGACACCGGCGCCATGGTTTTCTCCATGTTTGTAGGTGGCTGCATGTTAGAAGCCATTGCAATTTGATTGTTAATGCATTTTTGCCTCTTAAGTGCTCTCGCCTGCTCAAAAGCAGTGTTAAATGAGATCTCAGCATATTCATCGCACTCCGATGAGGCTCTAGGCGCTTGACCTTGAGCCTTTGGAGATGTAGTGTCTGACCTTAAGTGTGGCACTCAGGCTGGCTCAATGACTGCATCTGCCACGGGAGCCGTTCCTCAACCCTGCTGGTCAGTTGTTAGGTAGGAAGGTACATGGACAGCACTGTGCTCTCCCAAGATAACTTCACTAGTAGAGTGTGTCATCGGCCTGGGACACTCGAGTAGGGGCTGGATCATTTCTTTGACTGCTTCTCTCATAGTGACAAGTGTGTTTCATTGCGGGAGCCTTGCTACACCTATGCCATCCTGTTTAAAAAGTGAAAGAGCTTATCTTGCTACTTCTGCAAACAGCTTTTTGTCGATGGAATCATTTGTCCTTTGGTCACACAGCGCTTTACACGAAGCATCTACCCTATTAATTCCATTAATGCAGTTGACAAATTATTGGCTATACGATTTTTCTAGATGACACACCTTGGTGTTCATTAGGGCCGTCAAAGTTGTGAGATCTTTCATTGACTCATTTAAGATTTCGTATAGTTTCATGAAAGGGGCCAGGGAAATCGCCATGGAGGAGATTATCGTGGCTTGTAACTCGGCTGGTGTCACACACTCCTTTGCTTCTGGTTCAGGAACCTGACTTCCTTGTTTCTGAACACTCCTGTGCCTGGCACCCTTCCACACCTTATTTTTGGAAATGGTCTCTCTATGAATGATGAATCGGAAAGATCACCCATGTCTGATCCAACAGCACTGGAGGAGAGACAGTTCTGCCTGCACTCATTCAGCACTTTTGCATCCATTTGTTTTGAGTGAGTTACTCTTTTATGAGAGTTCAACTGGTTAAACAATAGGTCATGCGTAGAGGACCCACTCTCGCCATTACTCCAAGGCTTCCTTCTTTTATAACTTAGGTTGGACCATATATCCTCATTAGGTTCAGACAATTGAGCATTGTGTCGTTTCACAGCTGTTTTTTGCAAGTGATCAAGTTGCGGATATGCATTTTTTTGTGATTTTTTGGTACATGCTTTGTTCATTGAGATCAAACTGTTCAGCACCTTATTTGCGACCTCTAGAGAATCTCTGCGTTCGTTGCTCTTTAAAGCTTGCCTTGTCTCCCTATTTTGCGATGGAATGTGGGAGGCTTCCAAAATTGCAAGTTCCCCAGGCATAGCTCAAGGGATACAAAAGACCTCATCACTGCACTCTGGCTCCAGGGGTACGTCCAAAGAGCCTGACCGTTAACTCGCCCGCGAAGGCTCGGGCGGGAGGTCATCCGGACAAGCCTCCGTACTTACAAGGCTCATCAGCACGAGTTCAACAGTACTTAGATGTCCATCTGAGGGCGCCTGCATCACGTCAAAGTCATTTGCGTTACCGGAGACCTGAGCAACCAAACCGAGGTTGTCCACATGGGGCAGACACCCCCCGCACCCACTCACCGTCCGCAGCGCTAAAGCTCCATTCGACGGAAATGAGCACCAGACAGGGGGCGGCCGCCCAAGACTAGCTCCAACCACAGCTACGCCCCCCTCACCCACACACTCTAGATCCGGGTGCAGCGAGAACGGCAGACCGCCGCCATCAGGAACCGAACTCGGTAAGGCAGCGTTCTCATGTTCGTTAGAGTGTTTGTCTATGGGCGACCTTTTATGTGCCTCAGTGTTGACCAGTGTGGGGTCAATTTTCTGCGAAACTTGTATGCTGTCTTTAACAGTGGGTGAGAGAGCATTACCAACACTTGAGTCCACCTCAGGCACGGTGCATGTGTCTAATTCGGCACAAAGACTCAAGGAATCAGGCTGGGGCCCTCTAGCAATACAGTTAGGGAGCCCTGTTGTGGTTCTCAAAATGCTAGTTCTAAGCTCTTCAGTTGTAGAACTGCATGAGAAGAAGCGACTTACTTTGCGTGGGCTAATACGATGATTGAAGCCTCGCCCTTCAATTCCTTCAGGATACTCTCGCTTTTTCTGCACCCTCATCCTCAGTACAGGCATCACCTGTGTAGACATCGCCGTATATCCACTGATGTCCCACGGCCGGTCGCCACTCGCCAAAGAGCCCAACAGCCAATGTAATCAGTCCTTTCTCCACAGGGCTTACGCCACAAGGGCGCGCAAGGCAGCATTTTAAGGTCAGCTGGTGTACAACCTTAAAGGCACACGCACTTCGTTCTCCACAGAACAGGAACCAGGTACATTTCAGAATTCACTCGACAAAGCCCAACTGCCATTGTAATCAACCCTTTCTCCACAGGGCTTATGCCACAAGGGCGTGCGAGGCGGCCGTTTAAGGTCAGCTGGTGTACAACCTTAAAGGCACAGGCACCTCATTCTCCACAGCACAGGAACCGGGTAAATTTCAGAATTCACTTGCCACAGCCCAACAGCCAGTGTAATCAGCCCTTTCTCCACAGGTCTTACACCACAAGGGCACGCAAGGCAGCCTTTTAAGGTCAGCTGGTGTACAACCTTAAAGGCACTCGCACCTCATTCGCCACAGCACAGGAACTGGGTAAATTTCAGAATTCACTCGCCACAGCCCAACAGCCAGTGTAATCAGCCCTTTCTCCACAGCTATCTTCAAAACTGCATTCCCATAGCCCCGTCCAAGAAGACACCGAAAGCATTCAAATCTCTAGAAGGACTACTTACTTCCCCCAGCTTAGCTGATTAAAAAAACTCTAGCTGTCTGTCAAACTAAGATCAGCCTTCTCACACATCAGCGCTGCCACCTCTTGATTACTACCAATCATATTACAAGAATGTCCTGTAACAGCTCTTTCCCCACCAGAACAATGAAAACATCAGTTAACAAGAAATGTTTTCCCATTTATTTCCTGCTGTGCACATATTTCTCCTCTCCATAGAAGAATACTAAATGGAATGAATCTCACTGTGTTTAACGAACTGCATTATAATGTTAGGAGAACAGTTAATGGGTTACTGGGGAGAATTAGTATAGGATTAGTTAATTATATATTTCTAATGCAGTTCCACATAGATAAAAAACACCCAAGGTATACCTATGCACATTTCTGCACTTTAAAATGAAAGCACACTGTGCTGCATGCTTTTGAAACGAAACCCCATTTTTCTGGCATGCTGATGTAAACATTTTACTAAATACTTTTAAAAATAATGCTTCTCCCAAAACGAATGCTTACTGGCTTGTTGCTGATAAGCTGTCCCTTTCACCCATTTGGAAAAAAGCTGCATTACATACTAAACAAAGAAATACCCACTTTTGCTTCCCTTTGAATCTGTACACATGTGCTATTGTTTGCACAGATATTTCATGCATGAATATATCCCTACATACCCCTCCTTTGTCTGACAATTATGATCAACAAATCCATAAATGGAGGAAACACTCACACTCTAAAATGTATGTGTACCGGGACATCTCTCCTTCTCCATTGTTGTCAATACCATGGCCAACATCCTCATCATTATGGACAACGTAATCAGCCATGCTCCCATCACCATCACCAAAACTGCCAAACACACCATATTGAGCTCCATCCAGGTTCCCCAATTAAAGTTATCTAACTCCATTACGCCCAAGCTACTCACAGTGATGTTATTTTTCCTCAAGTTCATCCTAATGGTGTGCCTTTCCTTATGGCTCAACAAAAATTCCACATCTGGGTCAATCGGAATAAGTCCCTTTGGAAAAATTCAATATTCTCCACCTGGCTTCCCATATATCATTAGCAACATGGTACAGAGTCAAAACCCCAATGGAGACAATCGTGTCCTTCCTAACATATGTATTTATAATACATTGTACTTCAGTTGCTTGACAAGAAATGTTCCATAATTCAAATGGGTAATCATGTAATTGTTCAAAAAAGTACTGACATACCACCTATTTTTAAGCTTAGCTTGTGATAGTTCCTCACTACCCGAATTGCTAATGACCACTTCACATCCTCCCGATACTCCTGGATCAGGTTTCAACCCACAAATAGCATCTGCAGCATCGGGAGCAAATGGTTTACCTGGACACATATAATTCTGTTCTTTAAACCTTATACATGTGTCCAAATTTGGAATCAAATACACCTCAGGTTCCCAAGACTGAAATGCCACCACCTCTGGACTTTTGGTTTTTATGTATTTACTGTCTTGCCAAAATCCCTTATTGTGTACCAATTTAGTCTGGTAGATAAGTTCAGGAGCTATATATGGAACACATAACAAGAACCCAATCTGCATCCTTTCTAGATTTACATACAGGGGCATTGCACTGCCCATTTCAAATGCAATTTTAACTTGCGTTACCTCTACTTCCCTTTGGGTAATTCTTGCCATCATCTGATGAACAATTTCATGCGATACAAAGTACAATGGTATATGTCCCAAAATCAATTTTGAAATTGCAGTTTCAACCTCTCCCATATACTTTGTTAATAACCTATCAAGAGGATTCACTATGTTCAAAATGTCACTTAACACCTGGTCATGTTTTATCACAACATTTGTACTGTGCTGCAGAATTGCAGCCTGTTCATTTAATAGAACAGCGGTCTCATTCACAAATGTTACTTGCTCATTCAATCCACCTCTAATTCCATCCAAAGTCCTTTGGATTATGTCAAGGTCATGGGTCAACTGCTGTGCTTTAGCACTCAACGTCCCCACAGAGATTGCATTGGCTCTAGACATGTAGTGCCCACTACAGCCCCAATAATAGTCATCACCACAGATGCCACAAGTAATACTGCCACCCTCTTTCCCCTCTTTTTCTTTATATCAGCTGAATTTACAAATGTTTTCTCTAAATGCATTGCAATGTCTCTAATCGCCTGCCTAGAATCCTCTTTTCCCAGTTCTAACCAATCCTTTGTCTGGTCAGCTGTAATCACAGTTTTATTAACACATTTTTCAAATAAATTGTCAGGGTTTATGGTGGTACATTTGCTTTGGTAGACCAACCGTCTGTTACCATAATAAACCCAGGCGCTTCCTCCACTGCAATTCCAGATGCTGGTCCAGGCTCAACAATGACCTGTTCTCCTGTAGCTTTGAGGCCCACCACAATTAGCATAACAACCATCCACGTCGCCGGCTTGATCATCATTGTCTTCCTTCCTGCAGAATTTCCCTTTGCCCTCATCTTCCGACCCTGGGCCTTTGGTCCTTGATTTTGTGGCCTCCGGTCCAGTGGTCTCCGGTCCAGCGGTCTCTGGTCCAACGGTCTCCAGTCCCTGCCAGTACATATAGTTAATTTCATCAAAATCAAATATAAAAAGTACATAGCATAAAACAATTTTCTATCCATTTTACTATTTGGCCTAAAAGAAAAATGTGGCCCAACATATCATGACTCTTTAGAGGTGTCACTTTTGGATACCTGCAATTAAAGACACGTTAGAGAGAAACAAACAATATTTACACCTCACATTATTATACAGCACAACAATTTTCATGCAAAATAATTTGACCACACTGTACCAGAATAAGTTAACCTGATTGAGCGCTTTTCATGAATGCATAGTACCACATTTTTTCTTCTCTTGCTTCTGCACTACATTACATCTCTGTTTTCTCATTGAGTGAACACACACCACCGTATTATTAGATTACATGCATTATGAAATAGTCAACAGTTATTCAACGCACCCGTCAGCATACAAACCTACTGTGCTTTCCATTCTTTAAGACAACTCTTTTTGCGTTTCATGAAAATACGTGCAAGGACTTGCCAGTTGTGTATGTCGATGGGTTTGCTTTTCACATTGAAAACAACAGCAATAAACAGCTGGCGTCATGGATAGGATATGTCTGGTTGAAGTGTGAATACATTCCTAGGATAGGGATGAGAATTGGGGTCAGGAGTAGCTAGATATCAGAGTTAGCTGCCATTTATAAAGCAATTACTACTGTAGTTGATAACAAATTCAAAGAAATTGTCCTGGTTACTGATTCTGATTATGCACAAAATAGCATTGTAGAAAATTTGCCTGCCTGGAAAGCAAGAGGCATAATCACATATAACAAATAAAACCTTTAAATTGGGAAAATGATTCAAGCTATAGACAAATTAGTCTCAGAGAATGGTTTAACAATACACTGGAGGACAATTTGTGGACATTTGAAAACACCAGGGGAGGATAAGGAGGGAAATGATAGAGCAGGTCAATTGGCCAAGATTGGGGCTGTTATGGGAGAATTGTTGCCCATTGAACACCTAATTAGTGAAATACAAGTAGATGCAGTAACATGCTCCAAATCTCCAAAAGAAGTTGAACAACCTGTAGTACAATGGAGGTATGATACACCAGATCAGGATCTGATTAAGGCACAAAAAGAAGACCCAGTATTGGAGGTTAATTATAATCATTTGATAAACACCAAACTAAATCCCTTAACTGAAAATGATTGTACGCATATATCCCTACCAGTCCAAGTTAGGGGATTGTTGCTTGTGTCTCTTGGGGCTCACATCAGGACATAGTTATCCCACTTGGAATTAAAAATGAGGTGCAGTGTGATTCCCTAAATGCAGAGGGATAAGTCACATTTCTCTGCACACAGATCCAAATAAAAAGGTGAGAATTGCAAGTCTAGGGATAGTGCCTCGTGTCTCACCATACCCATTGCACCTAGGGGTGCTGCTTGCGCCCCTAGACCAATAAACTAATTACTGACATTGGTGCAGAGCTTAAGGGTCTTTGGTATTTGGTTGATCCGGGGCCTAAAGGGTGGTAATAAAAGGTCATCCTTGCGAATTACGAGCTGAGAAGGCATCTCATTGACCCTATGGGGCATTACCCTGACACCTCCCTCTGCCGTGCAGCCTTGTTAGCAAGCCAGCATACCATTATGCAAAGCACCCCCACGTTATTATTGCAACTCCACGGCAGCCCCTGAGAATTCCTGATCGACACCGGGGAAACCGTGAATGTAGTCAACGAGGCAACATACCAAGTACTCAAATACAAAAAGATGCTTCAATCAGCTGACGTTGACATGTATTCATCTGGAGCAAACACACTGTTAAAATGTAAAGGTATGTTTAAGGCCACATGCACATCCAAGGACAAATGGGCAAAAATATTGATATACGTAATAGAAGGAGAGGGACCAGGTGGCAGCATCCTCAGCTTCAGGTCTGCTTTACAGATGGGTCTAGGACATATCATGCACCAAGTAATGACAGCCTGTAACACAAGCCCAAAGTACATGATGCAAAAACTCTTCCCAGCCTTATTCAAAGTTCTTGGCCGTCTCAACGGAAAACAAGTCAAATTGCATATCAATGGCAACATCAAGCCTGTGGTGCAACATTACCGAGGAATACCACTGAATATCCAGAACTAAGTTGAGGACGAAAGACAAGCTCTCCTGGATCAAGACATCATAGAGCATGCAACCCGACCTACACCCTGAGTATCCCTTATCATCCCAGTCTCGAAGAAGGAAAACAGGAAAAGCATCTGCATCTGCATGGACATTAAGGCACCAAATATGGCCATTGAAAGAGAGAGTCATACTTCACCGAGAATGACAGACATGAGGCACCTGATACATGGAGCAAAAGTCTTCTCAAAATTCGATCTTAATAAAGGCTATCATCAGCTTGAGTTGAATCCCAAATCCCGATACATAGCCACATTCTCCACCCATGTGGGTTTATTTTGCTACAATCTACTCAGCTTTGGGGTGTCTTTGGCCGCGCACATTTTCCAGAATGAGACACCAGGTAATTAAGCACATTCCACAATGTCTCAATCATAGTGATTTCGGTGATAGACTGCACCAGAGGCAGGACAAAGACTGATATGTTTCATATATTTCTCCTTTGTGAAAGAGAGTGAGCTAAATACTCTGGGTAAGGCTCTCGTAACCAGGACTAATGTCTGGCAGAAGGACTCCCATGACCCCCTTATTATTTGCATATTTTACGTAACTAGAGGAATCCAGACATGGAGCCCTTGCTCACTATTCTTAGAAAGTCAGAGCTCCATCTTACTTATGAGGTCCAACCAGACCGAAACACGTGTCTGGGGTTTCTGTTGGTACTCTTGTTCAGAGGAAAATTGCCTAGCATTTTGGTGCTGGACTGCCCCAGGGTAGGACATTAACTGATATGTTTCAGATATATCTCTTCTGTGAAAGATATTGAGCTAAAGACTCTGGGAAAAGCTCTTGTAACCAGGACTAATGTCTGGAAGAGGGACTCCCAGGACACCCCTTATTATTTGCATATTTTAAGTAACTTTGGGTCTCACCCTAAGTTACTAGGAGAATCCAGACGTGGACCCCTTGCTCACTATTCTTAGAGAGGCACAGATCCACCCTACTGATGAGGTCCAACCAGACCGAAACACGTGTCTGGGGTTGCTGTTGGTACTCTTGTTCAGAGGAGAATTGCCTAGAATTTCGGTGCTGGACTGCCCAAGGGCAGACAAACACTGATATGTTTTGGATATTTTGTGAGCTAAAGACTCTGGGTAAGGCTCTCATAACCAGGACTAATGTCTGGCTGAGGGACTCCCGCGACCCCTCTTATTATTTACATATTTTAAGTAACTTTGGGTCTCACCCTAAGTTACTAGGGGAATCCAGACGTGGACCCCTTGCTCACTATTCTTAAAGAGGCCCAGCGCCACCATACTTATGAGGTCCAACCAGACCGAAACACGTGTCTGGGGATGCTTTTGTACTCTTGTTCAGAGGAGAATTGCTTAGCATTTTGGTGCTGGTCTGCCCCAGGGCACGACAAAGACTGATATGTTTCAGATATTTCTCCTCTGTGAAAGATAATGACCTAAAGACTCTGGCTAAGGCTCTCATAACCAGGACTAATGTCTGGCAGGGGGACTCCCAGGGCTACATCCCAAATCCCGATACATAGCCACATTCTCCACCCATGTGGGTTTATTTTGCTACAAGCTACTCAGCTTTGGGGTGTATTCAGCCGTGCACATTTACCAGAATGAGAACACCAGGTAATTATGCACATTCCACAATGTCTCAATCATAGTGATTTTGGTGCTGGACTGCCCCAGGGCAGGACAAATACTGATATGTTTCATATATTTCTCCTCTGTGAAAGATAATGACCTAAAGACTCTGGGTAGGGCTCTCATTACCATGGCAAATCTCTGGCAGGGGGACTCCCAGGGCCCCCTTTATTATTTGTCAATTATAGTGATGACATCCTAGTGTTTGGCGCCACTCAGGACGCTGATGACGACGCATTGCGGTGCGTGTTCACGGCACTGGAAGAGGAAAATCTAGCCCTGAATGTTGACAAATGCAAACTCAATATGACAACGCTCAAATTCCTTTGGCACATTTTCTCACAAGAAGGCCTCCAACCTGACCCGGAAAAAGTTCAAGTACTTGTAGAAGCACCTACACCACAATCTGTTTTAGTCACACCACAATCTGTTTTCAGTCATCCGTTCTTTCCTGGGAATGGCTTGTTACTGCACCAGACATAAACAGGACGTTGCATCCATCAGCACGCTGCTAAAACATCTAACAGGAAAGGGGCAAGTATTTGCATGGTCAAATCCCTGTGAGAACGCCTTTCATGAAATGAAACACAGAATGTCAAACTACGATCCAAACCTGGAAATGGAAATGATCAGGTCGGAGCAAGAACAGAAACACCTCTGAACACTCAATCTTCTGAAGCATTCCCTGTCTCTGTTCCCGGAAGGCATGCTGCTAAAGGAAGACCAGATAGTGATTCCATGCACACTACAGGACTGATTCATTGACATGGTTCACACTGGATACAGGGGAATAGTTTCCACCAAACGACTACTGCGAACAAAAGTGTGGTTTTCCCAAATGGATAGAAAAGTATAAGAAACCTTGGGGAAATGTACAATATGCAAGGCAGTTGCTCACAGCACATTCCCAGAACCTCTAAAGATGACAGCCATGCAGACTCAAGTATGGAGTGAAGTGGCAGTTGACATGTTTGGGCCTCTTCCCAACGGCAAGCATGTCTTGGTAATCATGGATGAGATGTCATGGTTTCCAGAGATAAACTTGATACGTTCCACCGCAGCACATGCTGTCATTCCAGCTCTAGACAAAACATTTACTGATTACGGTGACAAATCTGAAATGCATCCTGCAAATATGTCAGATCACCAGAGGGTCACTCATGAAAATGATCTGCAATCTAGTGCAAGACTATCGGAACACCCCTCAAAGCTTCACAATTGTGTGTCTGTCAGAACTCATGTTCGGCAGAATCATCAGAACCAACATCCCGCTGTCTAGCACAAATGAAACAACTGCTGACACGGAACTAAGGGCGAGAGAAAATAACAGAGAGAGCAAAGAAAAAATGAAGACATACGCAGATGCAGGCAGAAGAACCAGAAGTATGCATTGAGGATCAAGTACTTGTACGTCAAGAACAAGGGTCGAAAGAGACACCAGCATTTAGCACACAACCCATGACAGTCACCCACATTAAGGGATCCCTGGTGACAGCAGCCAGACCCCAAGGTACGGTCACCAGAATCTCCTCGTTCTTCAAATGACTAGAAAGTGAATCAACACTGCAGAATGAATGGAGTGCTTCATCTGGTGATGATTCTGACAGCTGCTCTGACTTCATGGACATTGATGTGTACACAGACAATAGTGAAATTGAGAGGGACGATCACCTCCCAGGGATTTGCAGTCCTTCCAAAAGAACAATACGAAGACCCACAAGATGGATAGAAGAGATTGGTTAAAGTCAGAAATGTATTGTTAAAGCGTCCTCTTTCTATATCCTCTGTGTTCAGGTAGGATGCAGTCCTCTGTCCATGGCTAGCGGCTAGGCTCAGCATGGGCAGCGGGGTTACCGCCAAAGGTTTCAGCAGTTGCCGTCTGTTATTAAAGAAGTTGACACGCCATACGCAACGGCTCTGTGTCTTTATTGATGTGCATGTTTGATACTTCAATGTCCTCACACAAGATTTAACATGCAAGGGGTGCCCGACCTGGGGGTGCGGGTGCAGTCCCAGGGGGTGGGGGGTGTATCCCAAGCCTGAACCTTTAAAACATTTTTTTTAGGCAGGAATGAAAAAGCAAAATGTACTGGAGCATTAAAAGTGTCTCAGGCACCAATGAAAAAGTGGTCCACAGTTGCACATGACAGTTCATTACTTTTCTGACAGACTGTTTGAGTAGTATGCAAAGGGGTGGGTTTTGATAAAATGTGATGCAAATTGTTCATTTTAAAGAATATTTAATAAGTAACATGGGTCAAAACTACTAGCTGAATGGTGAAGTAACTTATGAAACTGGCCCACATGGCCAAATAAATTGCCAATTCTGATCCAAAAAATGGCCCACACTAGCATTTTGTGTTTTTGGTTTGGGCATTGCACTATTGCCCTATAGGCCAGTACGAGCCTGAACATACTAAAATGTCACCATAATGAAACACTGAGCGCTCACTCAGCTGCTTTTTCCAGCTGAGGGAGTGTGGCTGGGCTGGCTGAACTATCAAAGGGAAACAACGTTTCCCTTTGGCAGTTCAGTTCCCAAGCCACACATGCTCGATGAGCAATGAAAGGCTGGGGGCATGTTGCTTCACCAGCCTTGCATAGCTCATTGCGAGGGGTAGCTCCGATGCCTCCTTGCACATACAGACAGAGCAGGCTGGAGTAGGGCATTTCAGCACCCACACTCGGGCCCCTGCATGCAGGAACCAGGGAGCTCTTGCTTCACAATTTCTGTTCATGATGCAGGAGCTGGAACGCTGGAAAGGAAACTTCAGGACTGGACCCGAAGCTAAGTTTATGTTAATTTATTTTGTATTTATTTATGTGTATGGATGTGTATATGCTTGTGTTATGAATGAGTGTATGATGATGGGTGCTCGTGTGATTGATAGAGTGCTTGATGTGTGCATGCTTTGTGAATGTGTATGTGTGTGCTTGTGTTGGCCCGTGGAGCTGATTTTGGCAAGTATGTGGGGTGGGGCTGTTCAACAAAGGCATTTAAAAAAAGCCTTTGTTGTACAATCATCCTACCCACCTGCCAAAATCGGCTCTCCTTCTGAGGTGCTGTGGATCCCAGGGGATAGGGATGGTATTTCTATCCAGTAAGAAATAACATGCCTACCTCCTGGGCCCCAATTGCAAACTGTTTGGCTTTTTACCCAATGTTTTTCTTTAAAGTATGCTCTAAAATTCAACATTTTAATCCATTATTTTAAAAAAATCCCCCGAATCCCCTTTGATTGGCTCGGGCTCCCTCGCTATGGTCAGTTGCTATGGGATATCTGGGTGAAATATTTATGCCTCTCCACTTAAAAAATTTGCCAGTCGCACTGGCTCCACAACTATGCTGGGAGTTGGGTGGGGCTAGCCCAGGGACAATCATATGAGAAGGATGGGGGAGGAGCCATGGCATAGTGGTCGGAGCAGGGTGGGGAGAGCCCATGGTCTGTGGTGGGGTGGGGACAGCCCAGGAACTGGGCTAGGAGTGGGACGAGGGAGCCCAGGGACTGTTATGGGAGCAGATAGGGGAGCCCAGTCACTATACTGGGAGTAGGGTGCAGTGACGGTGTGGGATAGTTCATAACCATTTGGACGTACTGTCCATTTGGCATTTTTGGGGCAACCCGGCCTGCCCACATTTTGCTCAAGGTCGGGGGTAGGTGAGAAAAGTTTGAAGACCACTGCTGTAGGCTATGCCCCCTACAGACCTATGCATAGGAGGCAGCCTTGCAAATGTGGAGTTTTGTAGGTAGGCATTTAGAGAGTATGGCCTGTACACCACAAATGATTTCTGTTGGTATTTAGTTTTTGGTAATGCACAGACCTGGCTGAGGGGAAGCTGAGGATTGTGCATATAGACAGAGTAAATGAATACAGATAATGCTTGTGATGCAGAATCTCTGGGTGAACATTAATGACATCACTCACATTCTCGCTAAGGGACTTTCTGAACAAATATGCCTTAATTTCTTTCCCGAATTACAGCAGTGCTGGCACCAGGTGATTGTCTTTTGGGTTGAGGTTTCAAAAGTCCTTTTTCCTGTCCATTTCCATCCAGAACCTTTGTGTGTGGATTCCAATGCTGCATAGGTGCTCTTTTTGGAATTTCCGTCGGAATTACTAGTTTTTTAGGAAGGTATGATGGTGGATGTGCAAATACTGCCCTGAATGTAATTCAGAAGGATTCTGGCTATCATGTGCACTCCCCATCCTTATTTTGAACTGTCCTAGTCGCGCCCGGGAAGGGCACTCTGCCAATCAGGTGGCTGGAACAGCGGGTGAGAATACAAATTCCCCACCCACTCTTCCAGCCAACCAAGGCACTTCTCCGGGTGCTGCTATATTTCATTTTTTTGAGGAGGCAAAAAGGAGCCTTACCTCACTCAACGTGTGGTCTTCCCACCCCCTCCCCACGCTCCAAAACCAACCAAACCCATTCCTTACCCCGTCCTTCCCTCCCCACTTACCTGCTGGATCAGAGCACAAAGAGAACAAGCATAAAGCTCCGGTCCCGGCGCTCCTCGAAAAGGAAGCATTGGCACCCCACATAAACCCTGGGGGGTGAATGGCTTTCACTCCTGTTGTGTGGGACAGACATTGTATTTACTGGACCCCAGACCTCTTAGAGGTCCTTGATTCACTTGGGGCTAACTTTGCTCTGGCTGGGGGCTATTAAAGTCCATGTCCGCCGCCCACAGCGGGGGTGAAAGCCATACTCATTACTAATGTTTACTTGATGACTTGCTAAATTCTCAGTACTAATGTTTCGTTCTATGTCCTGTGCAGCACTCAGTTGCTCGAGAACTATTTATGCATTATAATAATAACAAAAAATGACTCGGGTTAATACACTTTGCTCGTTTTTCCCTGAGTTTAAGGGATATAGGATCAAACTTCCTAATACTGTCAACAAGCAGTGCTGTGGTGTATGTATCACTTTCAGCAGTGTGTGGGCCGATACTGGGCCACCAATCAGGAGTGTATTCTCCCAATCTAGATGTGATAGTTCCACTAATAGGACTGTTGATCAGTGATCTGCAGCTGGAGACCTAAGACGCAGTGAGCTTGAAAAACAACATCTGGGGATTCCCATCTGTTGTGATAAAGAGGTCACATGGGAAAAGAAAGTAGGACACACTCATACGTGGAGACAGGCACCTCCTTACATTTCTCTTTTCTCTTGCCCCGCCCTCTTGCTCTCCATCAAAAGGACGGTGTGTCACCATGGACATAACAACCGTCCTGTGCAGTATTTTAAATTTGAATCACAAGACATTGAGAGATCAGGATTTATGGTAAAGCAAGTTCAAGAACTACAATTGGGTGCAGTGGTCGCAGGTTTCACTTCATGAGGCTCTGGCCTATTGATTAACTAATTAATATTTTATTGCATGCTTAATACTGGAGATCAGTCTCTAAGCGTGGGACTGGGATCCGAACCTGGGTCACTGCATTGTCTTGCTTCCAAGCACCTACTGTGCTACAAAACAGCAGACCTGCACTAAATAGCATTAGTTATAAAAAAAACTAACATACCATCAATTTGGCACAGTACAGGTATTGGCACCTCCAAACAAGGATTTTTAAAAACGGGCAGCCACCCAAAAAGAAGGGCATTATGTTTTAGTTGGTAATGGTGCTTAGGTAGCAACATTTAGGACTGGGGAACCAATGTTTTGAGGCTCATAACCCGGCTTTGCCAACAGACAATATAGTCATCCTGGACAAATCATTTTCTCTCACGGTTTAGTACTGTGCTGTCTTCTGTGAACATTTGTGTCTGCTCAATTGTTGGTGTCATTGTTTTTAGGCTTCTTCCCCATCTTTCATGTGGGCCATTTGAGTGTGATAGTTTGCATGCAGAAGATAATCAAAAGCCGCAGACCTTGGGTTAGTTAACAGCCAGGGCTATGTATCTGACCCAAACAAATTTCCTTTAAAATGTTGCTCTGAACATCATGAATTACAATCCATATGTCTGTTTTTTTCTAGGGTGTATTTAAAGCCTGAATACACGATAGTAAAACTCAAGTGAATTTTTTTAGATAAATATCAGTTAATGTGCTGATTCTTATATATTTCCCTTGATGATGGAGTAAACTAAGCTGGAATCAGTCTCCTTTTACATAACATGTTTATTAAGAAGTCGTTTTAAAAATATTGTCATGTTGTGTTATTATGTGATTTGTATACTTTCGCAGTAATGTCTATTAAACAGGGAGTTGTTTTAAGTCCATGACAGTCAAAAATATACAAACAATGTGCACCTCACTGTAACACAAGTACTAGAAAATATTGTGGTCATGTGCACACATTGCAGATAGGGCCCAAATCAGAGATTCACCACTTAACCAAAGTGTGTGATTCTGGGCTTTTAATTTTATATCAAGGTGCCCAATCCATCAAAATTGACATTGCCTAAATACTTCAAAAAGTTCAGTCCCTAAGAGCTATTTAGTTCTCAGTATGGATTTGTAAAACCTCACTATAGTGTTGATTGATATATAATAATAGTGACAATTGATATAATGTGCACCACAAAGTAATGTGTTGCTTTGATGATTAATGGTAACGCCCCTTAAAAACCATTGCCTTCTTCTGATCTCTGTCTGAGGTCAGATATATACACTTTCCTGGTAGCTTTTAATCCATGTCGACTATCTATGCTATGATATATGCAGTTTTCACTCTTCACCAGTATTCAAGTTCGAGAACTTTGCTAATCTGAGTTCTGTTATAATGTTGGGGTATGTGCCTGTTTTTCACACAACTATTGTTTTGTGTCTATTCAGCATGTGTACCACTCTCAATGAAGCAACATGTTACAATTGTCCTGTGCCTACCCTAGGACACAAGTAGAACAGAAGTACTCTTGTTGTGGACTGTTATTCTTGCCCTTGAAATGCCACGTTTTTTATTATTCTGATTCCAGCCAAGATGAAGGGAGCGGGAGCACTTTTAAGGGAGACTGGTGCGTATTTTTTTAGCTGCTGTTGCAGAATATCAAGGTTTGGATTATGATCCCCCAAAGGATTGGATGTGGGAGGCCCAGAGATTCAGAACTCCTTAATTTCTGTGATGGGTGTGGGCCCCCAAATGTGGCTGTGTCCCCAGCTCCAAAATTCCTTAAAACAACCCTGACAAAAGATGTTTGCTGCTACACCGTGCATAAACGCCTCACAGGAGGAGGCTGTAGGAGGCGTGCAGGCGCATGAAATAAAGCCGCGCGCACTGATCTTGATAAAGTTTTCTCGCTAATACTCTGCTTCCGAGGGCTTCCCTCTCTCCTTGGCACGACAGAAACTGGCAGACAGAAGCTTCATCTGCTGAAGTGGTCGCGCTAATTACTGCTCGGCAGCTGGTGTGTGGGGCATCTCGTCATTTCACGATTCTCGGGCCCTTTGCAGACTCCTGCCTCCCACATAAGGCTGGCAGCTTATCTGTGGGAGGCATTTTACAGCCTCGCAGAGCGGGCCTTGTTTCACTTTCCACGCGCGCATCCCTTTGCCGAGCCCTTTTTTTCTTCAAGGTTAATGGAATGTTGCTGGCTTCAATTAATTGAAGCTAAAGTTTGCAATTAGCGCAAATTAACACAGATAAAACAGGAATGGAGAGTTTACAAGAGGCATCTATTTAGATACAACAGCGATAATGGATGAATACTGAACGGTACATGTTGACTATATGAAGCTAAACTACGCAAATGCTGCATGCATTGCTGAGTGGTACAAAGTTGCATTTAACCTCCCGAGTGCAGGAATTATTAAGGTTCTCAGAGTCATCTGTTTTAAGGACATTGGTTTGGCACTGCCTATGGGTATATGAGGTCCTCCTATCTCTCAGAGAAAAGAAAACATAAGAGAAACAGAAACTGTTCCAGATGTCTCAACATCATTTTGTAGGGTGGTAGATTAAATACCACTACCACATCATGGACCTTTAAATGATCTGTTTGCAGGCCCTGCCTTCCATAGGCATCACACATATAGGAAATATCTCTAACAGTATGTCTTCTCCTTCTCATGTGTAATCTCTCAGATGTGGCTGTTCTCTTGAATTCATAATCTCAATCGAAGTTAGTCTCTAAACCCGACCACCCCAACTCTAATATATTCCATCCATAACTCTATTTCCCTGACCCCCGCCTCGGCCTATTATCTCTGTTTGCCACAATGTATTTCTCTGTTCTCGATCATCCCATATCTAATCTACATAACCCCTGTAGTTATCTGCCTTTTCCTTACTTTTTAATCTATGTGTTCTCCTTTTCTCTAATCAATCCCCATTTCTAATATCATGTATTATTATGTCAGCTCTATTATATTACATGTGACTCTTAGCTCTAAACTTTAATATCTATCACCTCTATTTCATACCTCTATTAATCTCAATACTTTGCATCTGTGACTCCTATCTATAATCTTTGTCACCCCTGATTCTACTCTTTATTACTCCTTTCTCTAACTTCTACCAATCACATTTCGAATCTGCATTGTGCCTAATTCTAATCAATATTAACCATAATTATAATCTCTCTGAGTCGTATATTTAGTCGCTTTAATCTCTATCACACCCAATTAATGTCTATCATCGGTGTTCCTAATTTCTATCTCCCTTATTCCTAATCACTACCGCTCCTTTCTCTTTCCTCTATTAATCTTATTTCCAATCTCTATAAACCTGATTTACTATGTGTATTTCTCCAATCTCTAATCTCTACATTGCTCCCATATCTAAGGTCTATCACCTCGATACCTGATAAGTGTTGACCCATGTACTATTGCTTACACCACATCACAATTCCCTACTTACATTTCTATGATCCCGTTCGCCTTTTGAAATTGTTCACCCATATTTATAATCCCGCTCATATTTCCAATCTTGATAATCCCAATCGCTAGGCTGGATTTCTCATCTCTATCACCCTTATCACTAATCATATGGTATTATATTTGTAGAGCAAACTACTTGCTCGCAGGAGGCATTGAGGCGCTAACACATCAAAGACAACACGTGCTTTCAGGACCGATAAGAAATGCTATCTTGGGAACAAGATGGTAACGGCCAGTGTCAACACTACATGTGATTCAAAATGATTTGAAGGAGGGTAGGGAGGTTATTCCATAGATTAGGAGCAAGTATGTGCTGGTATTTAATCTTCAGCAAAACTAACACATTGCCAAAGACAGATCTTTACTATCTGCTAGAGACTTTCGTGGATGAAATCAGGTACGTTAACATAGTTAGCTTTGAAAACCATACAAAAAATCTTAAATGCAGTGCTTCTGCCAAAGGGTAGCCAGTGCAGATCTTTAAGAACCGAGAAGACATGAGCCCATTTATTGTTGAGCAGCAGCATTCTGTATAAATCTTTTTCTTTGGGCGGCCAATGTAGATAGTATTACAAAAGTTCATGCGTCTCGAAATTAAAGCATTCATGATTGTAATCCTAGCTGGAAAACTAAAATAGTCATATCTCTATCATCCCTTTTTTTCTCATCTTTATCACTTCTACCTCAAAAAATTATATCACTCCCATTTTAACACAGATAGTCCTTATTGCTATTGCCCTTTAACCCTTTCCTCTATCGCCTTCACAATAATCTCTTTCATTCTCATGTTCAATCTCCTGCAAATTGCTTTGTAATCTAAATAACTCTTACCTCCAATTTCTATCACCCCATTTTTCGAATCTCTATTATATTCATACTCTCATATCTATGCTCTACCACCAATTTGTATAATCATTTTCACTTCTAACTCTAACTCTAATATCTATCAACACAATAACACTATAATTGATCAACAGTATAACTTAACATCTTTCGACTCTTGGTCTTTCTGGCTCGGTCCTTAAATGGTTTTAATCTTATCTTTCTCATCGTATTTACTCAGTAATCTGGGCTGGCCAGACATCTCCCTCCCTTCCCCTTCTTTATGGAGCCCCTCAAGGGTCTGTCCTTGGACCACTGCTATTAAATCTTCATGCAAACCCACGTGCTGCTCATATTTATTCTGTTAACCTTCCTTTCTTCGTATGCTGATGACAGCCACATCTTTGTTTCTTTTCCTCTTTCACTTGCAGCCTACATTCTACTGACTCTAACTGCCTCCCCGCAGTCCACAATTGGATGTCATCACATGTTCTTCACCTCAATTCTTTGAAAACTGAGGTTCTATATTTTCTGCCTACAATGATTCCTCCCAATATTCCTCTACGTCCCCTTCCCTTACCTTCCCTTCCTCATCTCTTCTTTTCTCTGCATCCACTTGCAACTTGGGTGTAATCTTGGACCTTTCTCTCTCCATATCTCTTCCATCACTCAATCCTGTTGCTACACTCTTTTTATCATTCGCTGAACCCGCTCCAGTCTCTCTTTTCATGCCACCAAACTTCTCCTTTCCTGTCTAGTTTTCTCTCAGCTGCGTTCTTCTCTTTGTTCTTTCTGCATCTCATCTTCTCCCTCTTTGCTCAGTCTACAACTCCTATGTTAGTCTCCTCTTTTCTCTTTCTTCTCCATCCTCTAGCCCATCCCCTCTACTCTCTAAATCTCTTCTCCATTTCGAATCTTCTCTTCTTTATCACTTCCTCTCCATCGATTTTGAGTGCATCCATGGCCTCACCCCCTTTTCTCTCTCGTCACCTTTCTCACTATTTTCTCCTTTCCATGCCCTCCACTCCCAGAAACCGTTTCTTCTCTCTGTACCTAAACCCTCCTATGTGTCTCTTGTTTCTGTTCCTTTTCCCTCCTTGCCCCCCAAACATTGGAACTATCTCCTTCTCTTGATTAATTCTTCTTCTTTTCTCCATATTTTTCAGACCACTCTTAAGACACATCTTCTATCTGCTCTCCCAATTAACTCTTGTCTCTCTCCCCCTTTTGTTCTGATTTACCTTGATTGTATTGTTCATTTTGATTGCATTTTGTTTTTGTTTTTGTACAAGTGTTTTGGCGAAAGCCCTATATAAATGAAATAAAAAAAGAATACAAATACAAACTCTACAATAGGGCATCAAAAGACATTTTTGATCTGAAGTATTCAGAGTTAATCTTACCCTATCAGAGAAAGACTGACTCGTTGCCTGTGCACCGCAGAATAAAGTTCAAAACTTCTCTGTGTAGCTCTCTTGGCACTGCACAATGGGCCTCATTCCGAGGTTGGCGGTAAGGGGTTAACGGCGCCGGTAAAGGTGCTGGTGCTGTTAACCCCTTACCACCGCATTATAAGGTCCTTTAGCGGGTTCCGCTAAGGGCGGTTGGTTTTACCAGGCGCCCTTAGTGGGAGACGCTAAAGGACCAGCATGCTAACAACGGGCCCGTTATTAACGGGCCCCTTGTTAGCATGGTCCCTATTCCCATTGACCCCTATGTGGGCTCGAATGGGAATGGGAATGGGTTCCCTGAATGGGGAAATACTGGGTCCTCCAAGGTCGGAATGGCCCGGTAATTCCCCATTCAGGGAACCCGGACCCGGTATGCGGTAAGGGGGTAGCCATGGCGCTCATAACGCCATGGCTACCTCCATCCTCGTAATGACCCCCAATATATACCTAAGTATCTTAGAGACTAAGGGCCTCATTATGAGGTAGGTGGTAAGGGATTATCGGCACTGGTAAGGACACCGGTGCCGGTAATCCCTTGCCACCCTATTCCGAGGTCCCTTAGCGGGTCCCTTCCTTAACGCCTGGTTTTACCAAGCGTTATGGAAGGGACCCGTTAAGGGACTTCAGAGCTAATAACGGTACCGCAAATTGCGGTACCGTTATTAGCTCCATCCCCATTCCCATTGAGCCCTATGGGGCTCGAATGGGAATGTGGAATGGTTCCGGAATGGGGACTTATTGGGTCCTCCAAGGTTGAAATGACCCGGTAAGTCCCTATTTCGGGAACCCAGATCCGGAATGCGTTAAGGGGGTAGCCATGGTGCTAGTAGCACCATGGCTACCTCCTACCTCGTAATGAGGCCCTAAATTATACAATTCAGGATGTAGAGATCCTTACGCTCAGCGAAGGCAGTGAAATTTGTGATTCATCAATTTATTCCTACAAGTTGATTTGAGAAGTATTTTATCCAGAGAGGATTTATGGAACCCCATACTGTGCTTCTTCCAGCATCTAAAAATGAAATTAGCACCAAACTCAGCGTGTACTAGCTACTCAGAGATTCAATCATGCAAAACCTTGATCACAAACATATTTGTCAAAAACACAAATCTGTCGGTTATTCTAATGTTCCCAAAATGTTTGTTGTTTTTTTGCATAGCAGGTGGGGACACTGACTGGAGTCCTTTGTCCCTTTTCCCTTTCCTACAGAGGTGTGTTCAAAGATTACAATTTTAGATGTCAGTATCATGAGATAATTTCATGGCATCCAAGATTTGCATCTCAGCAATCACATGTAACCTTTCTTATTAACTTGCGAATGCAACTTTCCAATCTAACATGAAATCCAGAGAGCATTAGAACACAATATGGTATGACGGGTGCAGCTAGAGTTATGTAATGTGCTCAGTATCTGCTTTATAGGTGCTAATCTGGACATCAATGTCACAATTTTAATTAAGTTCAGACAATGAAGAGAAGGGCTGAAGGCTGTGTCGCAACAAAGAATTTGATGGGAGCTTGAAAAAAGCGAGAAGTGCTGTCAGGCCTGGTGTCAAGACCGAAGGCAGCCAAGAACTGGTTATATACCCTCAAAGAACAGTGAACGAGAGAAGCTGAATCATCCCTTGTTAATGTGCAAGAAAGAACACCATGAGTACCAGGTTTATTAATACAAGAGAATGAAATGCTGCAAAAAGATCTGAATTGCGGTCTCCTGTCACGTGAACCAAGGATGGGAATAGAGTGGGCTCACAAGCCAGAAATGTGATGAGCTTGTGACTGTACTCCTTTGTAGTCCCAGAGACAAGAATACATTGGAAGGCCAAGTTCAAAGACAGTCTGCATAGCAGAAGACAGGGTGATGAGAGATGGTGGGCTAATTGGGTGGGGAGGTACAGTCAAGTCCACCTCCAGGCATGTGGGTCTGAGCTCACATGCTGCTAAGTGAATTGAATGTTCCAGAAGAGCACAAGCATGCCAACCAATTCTAGAGGGCCATATAACAAAGGGCCTTATAGTTTGAGAGCCAATAGAGTACTATGTTTCTAAAAACCGATGAAGATGACTTGCACTAGGAGGGGCATGCATTGTCCAGCTGACTGTAGAGATGCAACCACATCCCAACCCCTTATAGAAAGTATACCTAGATGGTCCCCTTGAGCCAACCACAACCCCCCATAGGTCTTTCTTATTTGCCACGCAGTATGACATCACGTATGATGAGTTTTTGTTAGAAAATGTTGTTTTTTTATTAAATGCTTTGAGTTGAGTTTGAGAAAACACTGTGACGTCCGTTGTTGTCCATTGCAACACCCTGATTTACATAGCTGATATTAAAACAGCTAAAAGACTTTGCTTTCTTCCTGAATTGGTTTGATTATTGGAGTACAGAGTCTGTTTCCAATCCATCTGAATGACACGCTACCTGAATTAAGGCCCATGTGGCCATGTGGTAGCAATGGTAGGATGGTTTAAGACCCATTGACCTGTTCGCTCTAGATTTTCCAACGATTGGACATCCTCCACCATCTAGCTGGAAAATTGCAGGGTTTTCTGTGGAGAGCGGCAGAATAGAAAACTTGCAAGAAAACCGAGAAGGTGGGCAGGGTCCCTCTTTGACATAATCCTTACCTGGTTTCCACAGGTGCTTTGCGGATGGAAGGCAAAAGTGGTTGGTTGGAGGAGGAGACAATACCAAGGGCCTTTAGTCAAATGACCAAATGGTGAGTAGATTGAGGGAGATGACAAGTAACAGGAAGCATTGTGTGAAGATAGAGATATAGATAAGAAGCGCCCAGAAGCCTGACCCAACGGATTCTAGAAGAGATTGGGCCTCATTACGAGAATGGAGGTAATTAAAAAAGGAAGGCAGAATGGTAATACCGGCATCGTTAACGGGTCTGGGGCATTACGACCGGGCAACCCGCCAATACCACCACCGCCCGTACCGTGCCCCTTCTTACCGGCACACGCAGGGTACATGCCCCCCTTCATGGAGTAAATGGCGGTAATAGGAGGACATCACAACTCACGCGGGCATGCAATTACCGGCATCCCGAGGGCGGTAATTAGGGCCTGCACGATGGCGGCGAGACAGGCATCGCGGACCACCCGTAAACAGCAATCTGCAGTCAAGGCAACTGCCACAGGTGCACACAATCACCACAGGTGGAGTCAATGGAGCCTGTCCCAGTATAAAAGGAGTACACCCACACACCACACCCCTTCCTACACCAAAATGATACCACTAGCTGTTGCAATCATGGGTCTGGAGGACATGGCTATACTGCTACAACTACACCAACAACAGCAACTACAACAATAACTACAGCCAAAGCAGCAGGCAGCACAGAGGAGATGCAGGAGGAGAAGAAGGTTGAGACAGGGCCAGCAATTACCACCAGTGCAGCCAGTAGTACCTCGCAGGCAGCTACCAATCCCTTGCATCAGACCCAGTCAATTCAATCTAACCCCTGAGCAGATCCACACCCTCTACCGGTTGGACTGGGACACCATCACCACCATAGTGGACATGATACACAACGACATTGTCAGCCTCATAGAAATACGCACTGCCGTCCCCCCGCTACTAAAGGTGGTGTCTGTGCTCCACTTCCTGGCCACAGGCACCTACCAGCACACAGTGGGGCAGCTGCATGGCATTTCACAACCACTATTTTCACGCATGCTGACCCAAGTGCTGGATGCCCTCCTGAAGTATGCTAGCACCCACATATCTCTACCACAGACTGCCCAGGAGATAGCCGACACCAAAGTAGGCTTCCAAGCACTGGCAGGCATGCCCAATTGTGTGGTGCCCTCATCTGCACCCATGTAGAATTGGTAGTCCCCCATGCCCTAGAGGCGGTGTACCACAATTGCAAGCACTACCACTCCATCAATGTGCAGATGGTATGTGACTCCAGCAAGATCATCACACATTGTTGTGCCCGATATCCCAGACCGACACATGATGCCATGGTTCTGCGTAACTCCACGCTACCCCGTCACATGGAGCGACATGCTGGACGACGTGCCTGTCTGCTTGGTGAGTTGCCTGACTGGCCCATGGCAGTGCATCAGGGTTGTGAGGATGGGGGATGCATACTCCACCAGGGTGGGAATGGGCGGTGAGTGGACAATGCACACAGAGCTAAACACTCCTGACCTGAACCTCCCAACCCGAACATGACACATCACTGGCACTCATTGGCCCAATGCCGTATATCAATGACAACATGTAAGATTCACGACCTGGCCACCATGGGTATGTCAAGCAATGCATGACTAAACATGATTGCAAATGTGCCAATGTGGCTAGTGTGACCATGCACAGTGCACTATACACAGCAAAAATGGGAGGCTAAACATTATCCTGCAACCGCAGTACATCCACATCAGTATGCAAGAATTCACCCTGCACCATCTGTACAATGCCATCCATACTACCACACCATATTGCAATATACAATGCATCTACATAAAATGTGTGCATACGTACAGGGACATGTGCATGTCAACAGCAAATAGATGTGCCCATGGCTGTGAATCCTGAAGGTGACAGCTCAGAGTTACTCACATAGACCTACTTGTATTCGCTTGCAGGTGATGGAGGATATCCCTTGAAGCTGTGGCTACTTACCCCTGTGTGGAACCCGTGGAACAGCTATGAAGAGGAGAACAATCGGGTTCATACCCGTACCCGTGTTGTGATTGAGCAGAGCATTGGCCTGTATGAAGGCGCAGTTCCGCTGCCTAAGCAGGTCTGGTGGAACGCACCTTTATAGGCCTGAGAAGGTGGCAAAGATCACCATGGCCTGTGTCATGCTGCACAACATGTGCGTCCGGAGAAATGTACCACTGCCACCTGACATTGACATGCATGCACCGGGTGAGGATGATGAGGATGAAACAGAGGAGAAGCAGCACCCCTGCCAGTACGTGATGCACAAGATTGCTGTGTATTACGCCAATCACCGATTGAGGAATACTTCTGATCCACAGGGACGTTGATAGATATGTGTCAGTAACACATTGTACACTGGGTCCATGTGGACGGTATCAAATCTGGATTCCGAGGGAAGGGAGATCAGTCCCAAGTATTTAAATTATGAAGCAAAGAAGAAAATCCATTCAGCCTCGAGCACAGAGCCTTATCCTTGAGTAAATTGGACTTAAATAAGGGTGAATGGAATGAGAGTCCCACTAGACATGTCAAACGAGGAAAGAGAATCCTTCCTTGGGAAGAGGGAGAACGCCTGTGTGCCCCTGAGGGAAGCCTGCAATGGACAAGGAAGTAAGATGGTCCAATTTAGAGCAAGCTAAGTATAGTACACCAGATTCCATATCATATCCAGAGCGTCCCGGAGGACGAACGTATAATGAGAAGGGAGAATCACCAACATATGTGAGCAAGTTAAGATCGCTACCAGCAAGGAGATGGACAGGGACGATTGTCCCTACCATGAATAGGCAGACGATGGAAGCCAACTGAGTGTTAGGGTTTACACGCTTTCCCTTATTGGAAAAAGAAAGAATTATAACACAGTATATTCCATGGCCACAGATGGATAAGGTCAATTTAAGGTGCAAACAGCTGAGTTTGACTTTGGGTGCTGGGAAATGGATATATGAATTAAACAAAATGACAGGAGGATATACGCTGGCAATAGGGAACATTATGGGTCTCTTGGCAGCTATTCTTGGGGAAAGAGCTGATGACATAAGGAGAAGAGCAGGCTATTCGAGTGTGACAGCATAAAACACAGCGCACAACAGAGCACCATTTAATAATTGTAGAGCAGATGTTTGGAGTGCTCTCAGGGTGCAGTATCTTGATACATCAGATATGGGTGCAATTATGACATATAAGATGAAGGAAGATGAAGAACCTCTTGCTTACATTCAGGATATTCAGAGCGTTGTCAACTTGAAACGTGGGAACCATGGAGAAAAACAGTGGCAGTATTTTACCAATTTTATGTCAGGGCTTGCCCGAGCCAGTACAGAGGGAACTGAAGAAACAAGTGGGAATGAAAGCGAAGCCATGGGCTGAAATACAGTTGACGATAGTGCATCACTGTCGGATGTTGCAACACAAAAACAAGAAGAAAGATGAGGCTAGGAAAATAGAGAAAACCAAATTAGTTCAGAAGAAGCAGTCAAAAATGTCCATAGAAGGGGCATTATTGACCAGCGGAGAAGGACTCCTCCAATGGGTGCATCACAGGTGAATAACCAGCACCAGATGGACCAAGGAGGGAATGGGTTCATGCCACAAGGCAGAGGTATAGGATTTAGAGGAAAGGGTGGATTCCAAAACAATCAAAGTCGGTTTCAAAATTTGCAGATTGAGAATCAGAGGATTGAACCAGGAAGGACTAGTCAGGCAGACTCCCCCTGTATGTTGGACATGTGGGATGGCAGGACACATTGCACGCACATGGGGAGCTGAGGGAATGATGATGATATGTTTAGAGAAGACCCAACAGACGATGATGTAGTATTCTTAATGAACATTGCATACTGGATTCGAATAGAGAAAAAGGAATTCCCACAATGAATGACAAGGACTTGGAGAAAGTGGCCTTCGTCCTATGGACTACAGTCCCTTATGATCTAGAATCATTAATGGGAATAGGGGAAGTTAAAATAATATTAAATGCCAGGAGCATTTTTACCATGAGCAAGACAGTACCTGTCACAAGTCTGGCTGGGGAGCACAGTATGCACCGTACTGTGAGGGGAGATTCTGGAGGCAATGCCAGCATATAACAGAAACAGGGTACATATCGAGCTGATCTGAGTTGAAACAGGTATTCACATGAACTGAGGGGGCATTAGCTGACTGTAAAGAGACAGAGAGAAACCATAGACAAACAAATATCCTGGGCAACATGGATTGATCAGGATAGGGGTGTACTGGAATATGATAAGGAGCCTCCAGAGAGTAAGGGAAGCCCTTGGGATCGGTACCAGCAGATTACTCTTAACAATGGTCATACAGCAGTATCATGAGTTAGGCGTGCCAAAGAAACTGTTGTACTCAGTGCAAGGGTAAACTGGAGACCATATACTGAAGCAGGTAACGGAGACCAACCCATGGTCACACTGTAAAGGGAGTCAAGAGGAAGCACCACAGTGGACCAAGATGTAATATAGGTAGAAATCAGCGTTGAGAGAAATAACAAGGTACAGGACAGGATAGGATAGAAAAACAAAATACAAAGCATAGGCAAAGGGCTAGCTCAAGATAGGTTGCTGCCAACACAGGGAATACGAGTGAATTCAGGAAACTCAGAGTACTTAAGAACAGACACTAGAACTAGGGGCTGAAGTCGGGAAATATAGTGGGCAAGGAACAAACAGGAAAACTGCAAAAGACTGGGTTTGCAGAATAGAGAAAAGCAAGGCAAAAAAAGGAAAAATCTGTAAAGCAGAAATGCTTACAGAAAACACAGGGTTTCCAGAAAGTCAGAAAGGCAGAAAAGATATCAGTTAAGAGCTGAATGACTAAAAAGTTATCATAAATTAAAGGCTGGAACAGGCAAACTACAAAACAGGGAGAGCATAGGAGCAGGACAGAAGGCAGCGGAGTGCGGCAGGTCCACCAGGCAGGGAGCCCAGATGAGCAGGGCAGAAGGCAGCAGAGTCAGGCAGGTCCACCAGGCAGGGAGCCCAGAGGAACAGGGCAGAAGCCAGCAGAGTGAAGTAGGGCCTCTAGGCAGAGTGCCCAGAGGAGCATGGCAGAAGGCAGCAGAGTGTGGCAGACTGGAGAGGGTGCTGCAAGCAGCAGCAGCAACAGGATTCAAAAGTCAAAATGAGGATTTTCAGGAAAGATCAAAAACTGGCAACAGAAGCACACGCATGAACTCCCAGTGGAAGTCGTTGACTGACAACTGCTTCTGTTCAAAGTGAGTTTATGCATGCCCTCCCAGCTAGCAGGCCAACAGGGTGGAGCTGATTGCAGACTCTGGCAGCTGTGTTCAATCAAGCCCAGCCCTGGCTTCTGTAGCCTGCAGCAGTGGTTTCTAATTAAGGGCTCTCCAGCTCTCTGCAACCTAGCTTGCAGTAGCTTGGAACAGGTGAATGTAATCAGTTCCTCTGCAGCTCTTAGTAGCTTGCTTCAAACACATGTATTTAGTAAGACTCCTCCAGTCCTCTGCCATTTGGACAGAATACATGTACCAGAATGCATCTGCTGGTTTAACCCAAAAGTCGGAATGGAACATGAAATTGGATTGGTCCAAAACTGCAGCGATAAAACAAGTAAATAAATGCATGGGCAGTTTGCAGGTTTTAACTTTGCAAGTTTACCATAAACAGAGTATCTGAATGTGCGCAGGTAGCGGTGCTGGGTGGCAGATGAGTAGGATTGTGACAGTAGCCCATGTCTTGAGTCGCTGATGAGGGTACATTTCGGACCATTTCAGCACTGATGAAACAGGGTATTCTGGTGCCATCAGAATCATCGGGCAATACCACAGTATATCCTATCAAGAAATCAAAGAGAGGGTCATGGAAATTCATACAGGACATGTATACTAACTACGCTGACGATACCCAGATCCTCCTCCCACTCACAGGGGACTACGAAAAGGACTCAGCACTAGTGAACAAAATCTACAGCATCGTTCAGGCATGGATGGCAACCCATGGCCTATGCCTGAACGATGATAAAACAGAGTTACTTATCCTAGGCAATGCTTCCCTCATTAATAAACTAAATACAAACTACTCCTCCTTCATCATCGATGAGAACTGTATACAAGTAGCCAAAGAAGTAAAAATGTTAGGTATATACCTTGACTCCACCTTATCACTCTCCTAACAAGTAAATTCCCTAGCCTCATCAACAGCTTACACATGTAAACTAATCAGATCAGGAAAACAATTCTTATCTCAGCACAGTTGTCTAACATTAGCCAGAGCCCTAATCATCTCCAAACTAGACTACTGCAACGCATTGTACATAGGAGCGACTAAATCCACCATCAACAAAATTCAGATACAGCAAAACAATGCCCTCCGAGCAGTATTGAACATTCCCAAAAGAGAACACATCTCAGAAACAAGAAGGAAACACAAATGGCTCTCCACCTACGAGAATATCGGACTCAAAACTGCATCCCTTACATACAAATCACTTTATAATAAAGCCCCACAATACTTAAAGGACAGATTCACCAGAACACACTCCACCAGACAAACTAGACTAGCCAACACCAATCGCCTCCAAGTACCCCGATTCAAACTCGCCACCATAGGCGGAGCTAGCTTCCCAGTCAATGCTGCTCAATTGTGGAATGAACTACCTATCACTGCGAGGCTAGAACAATCTTTCACCAAATTCAGACAATATGTGATCAATTGGTTGAGAACAACAAATGTTAAATGAATGCATGAATGTGTTCCTACCTGTCTGTTACCATGTTTTACTCGCCTGTAAACCTATAACTATTGTAACCTGTAACCTGTAACCGTGCTCTAAGCTGTACATCTTCTTACCTTCTGCGCCCTTATACCCCAGGGTCCGGTGCGCATAATAAATACTAAACAAACAAACAAGCATGGCCTAGTAAGACCGTTATTGTTGTTTTCTCTGCTGTTGCTCCCACCCTTTTTTGTTTTTTGTTGCCTGGAAATACTTTCTACTGTAAAGGCAACATACAAATGCTCAATAAATAAAATAAAATAAATATATAATCTTCAAAACTATCCATGGACTCTCCCGATCTAACTAATCTGCTCATCTCACTCCCTACTCTCCTCCTCACTCGTTAAGATCAGTTTCTGCTTACTTTCCTGACACAACTGGAGCCCTCTGTGCTCCCTCTCATTTCTGCTCTCTCTGTCCTTGCTCCCATACTCTGGAATGTTCTTCTTCTGCTTCTCTTTACTACTCCAACTCTACCACTATTTAAATCCAATCTCAAATTGCTCCTCCTTTCTGAAGAACGTGTTTCCTAGCACTCTACGCTACTACATCACCCTGTTTTCCCCCCTCCCTAGCCTTAATGGAAAACCCTACAGCACTTTTCCATCACTCATCCATCCGTATGTTAGCGCTTTCTCGTCCATCCCGTTCTTATGTTATTCTTTTCTGGCCATGTCCCCGGTTTATGTTTCAAACTTCCGCTGCAACATCAGGTCTTCAAGTCACATTCTCTCAACTCATGATAAAGGACCCATGTCCTCTGCTCTGTTATTCATTGTAAATTCTGCAAGTGCTTTTGTGTCAAAAATGCATTAATTTCTTAGTGATTTTTCATGAATAAATAAACCAAACATAAATAAAAAATTAATTAAAATCAGAATCAGGGATATCTTTCAAAAGAACTCTGCAACTGGAGTCTGCACTGGCTTTTGACCTTTTTTGATGTAATGTTGTTTTTATGTCAGAATGTAGATATATTAGTCTATGTTTTAACTGATGATTGATTATATTATATTTTACAACTTTTTAAAATAGATATTAATCTCTTAAATGCCCTGTGTGAAAATTCCACTCCATTTTTTACAACACTCCTATAGTTACATTGGCTGCTGTCTGTTGTAGGTTCATTAGCTGCTTCCATTTCATAGGGCGGGTCAGACACAACATTGACAGGGTAATTCATGGTATTAATGTGCGCTGAAAAGGGGGGCACAAGCGTGAAAATCGCAGCACACGTGTGCGAAAGCCGCACACGCAGCCGTTTGTTGATTCATGGAAGGAGCTGCGCATAGCTTACCTGAGATCTGCTCTGAATCCGCGTGTTGCGCACACGTAATTGCGACATCCCGAATATTGTGTGCGAGACAGCCAGTGAAGGCGCACACAGGGTAGCGCACACACCTAAAAAGGGGGCGGAACATGCGGAATGGGGAACAACACGTGAAAATGTGGGCGTTACGGGGGAAGTACCGCTGCCAAATCCTCGCAATGCCCACACGCGCGCTAACAACACGTATTCATGAAATTGAACAGGGAAACCTGCGCACCACAAAAGATGCATGCACATGTATGCCAGGCGGTAGCAGCCCAGCGCAGCATAAAAGTGTGCGCAAACAACAAACAAGCTCATATGCTACGATGAATATACCGTTCCTTGCAGCATTGGTCGTGGGACACCGCAGGAGGAGGAGGATAGCCAGGCCAGGCATTTTTTTTACCAAGGACCAGCCTTTTTGGGATGCCTGATGACCAGGTCTATGACAGGTACAGGTTTCCACCCCATATCATCCTGGAACTGGTTGCTGAGTGGGAGGATGACCTCACATCACCCACCCTGTGCTCCCAAGCACAGAGCCTCTTGGAAAAGGTGCTCAATGTACTGCATTTCTAGGCCACTGGGTCATTTCAGCGGACAAGTGCCATAGTTGGGAGCGTCTCACAGGCCACGCAGTCATGCTGCCTACACCAGGTGTTGGCAATCATGACTGCATACCCCTCAGTCCTCAGGCACATATACATGCCCAGAACACCCGCAGAAAGGCAGGCCGTGGTCCAGGACTTTTACGGGGTGGCACACTTCCCCAAAGTGCTAGGTGCCATTGATTGCACCCATGTGGCTCTACGTCCTCCTAGGGCTAGTGAGCACATCTATCGGAACCGCAAGCACTGGCATTACATCAACTTGCAGGTTGTATGTGATGGCAAGGGAATCATCACATCTGATTATGCCAACTATCCGGGGTACAGTCATGATAGTTTTATATTCAGAATGTCACCCCTAAACCGGGACTTGGAAGCTGGGAGGCATGGCAACACATGGCTCATTGGTGAGTAGAAATGCCTGTGCACATGCATGCATGTCAGACACTGACAAATGGCAAAACCCAACTAATGACAACCATTATCACCTCCCCAGGGGACAGTGCCTACACTCTGAGCACCCACATGATGACGCCAATAGGGAGCCCACCACACCACCCCAGGTAAGATATAAAGCAGCCCATAGTGCAACCCGGGGAACATTGGGAGTGCTGAAGTCACATTTCCGCTCCCTTGACCGCTCTGGTGGCAAGCTGCTATATGCGACCCCAGTAGTGTGCAGGATCATAGTGGCAACATGTGTCCTGCACAATGTTGCAACCCGGTGGGGCGTGCCGCTGGACATGATGGTGCCTCCACATCCCAAACCACATGCATGGCCACTGCGCATGGGAGGGGAAAGGCCACGTGGTGAGGCAGCCTGTACCCAGCTTCTGGCAACTTTTTTCACCTAAAATCCCACCCATGCGGAGTGCACACAGGCCTGGCACATACCAGCTGACAATTGATGATGACAAAAGGGACAGTGAACTGTCACAACCATAGCACCTTGAGATTGTTTTCCTGGAAGTTCTACATTGTGTGCATCCCTAGCTACTTAAACAGACCCAATGCTGTATCAGTAAAAGGCACACATTCATGCTGCATGAAGGACTACCCCCTTGCAAAACAGCACACCCAAATACTGGTATGTCACCCAACCCCTCCCAAACCCCATCACAGCCGCCCAAGACACCATGGCATGGCATGCAATGTCAAAGCAACCAAATGAATGCATAACACATGACACAAGTGTCACAAAGTGCACCGTCACAAATGGAAACAGGCCACAGACAACTCCCTCTCACCTATGAAAAAGAAACAGCACACATAAAGAAATACTTACCAGCAAGACAAAACATGATACAGGACCCAACAGTGGCAGTGCCTGACAGTAACCAATCACAATAGTGCAAGTGTCACAACCTGACAAAGGCAGCACATCGACCCCTTCCATCTCCAGTGTGTTGCTGGTAAGTAAATGTGGCAGGGTACTGCATACAATATGAACTGCCTCTGCAATGGAGACAGGCAAGTTAAGACATGAAGAAGCTACATGCAAATATGCATAATGGGCAGTATGGAATACAATATACAAATCAACCATGCAGTGGAAAAAATCATCAGCAATTCCCACTAGGGGTGTATACACAGTTTAGACTACTGACTGGCCACACAACTGATGGAAGCCCAATGCCTCTGTGTAAATTAATGTCATAATGTGCCACCCTTGCGAGTCTCTGGAAAGTGGAAGTAGGAGTGAAATATGTGTCTGGACACTAACCTTCAAACACAAACACAAGACAGGCCTGCATGGGCCCAACTGGATGCCAACGGGTGCCAAACAAAGCAACACACTGTAACATGAATGTACAATAGAAACAAAAAATAAAATGAAGAATAAAAAATGAAAGTGAAAAATGAAAAATGAAAAATGGCCATGGGTCGAGTGGGAGGGTTGGGGGACCACCCAGGAGGGATTAGGGAGGAGGTGCAGGGTGCACCCCAACACCCACATGCGTGGATTTTGAGAGAAAAAAATAACCTCCATGGGCTAATGGCCTGCACGGCTACCCGATAGTGGGAGAACTGCTGTCGCTGTCGTCACCCTCTGGTGCTATATTAGAAGGTGTGCATGGTATGGGAGGCAGACCACGCAAAGCCCTGGCATGCTCCTTCATGGCTGCAAGCATGCAGGTCTAAAGGGTTTGGTTCTTCAGGATGATGGTCCAGAGATTCCCATGCAGCACCTCATGGGTAGCACAGACTTCTGCCTGCAAGGCCTCACGTGATGCCTGGATCTCCTCATGGGTTGCATGGAGCTCAGCTAAGATTGTGCGTGTTAGCTGCTCCAGCTGCTGTTCTGACCTTGTACTGGGAGACCTCAAGTGCACCCAGAGTAGCTCTGAGGGAGCTGTTTTCTACCCTCAGGGCATCCCTGTGGGACTTTGCCTCTTCAGATATGGCTGTGTGCAGAGCCTCCAGTTCAGCCCGTTGGTCCGTGTTGGCAACCAACATGTCTTCCCTGTGTAAGCGGCACATGGACTCTGTTGCCTGCTGCTGGAGCTCCACCTGCCTTTCTGGGGTGAGAATGGAAGTGGCCACCCTATCCATGGCTTGAGCCATCATCTCACACGATGCCCCCTGTTGTGCTGCAATTGCATAAATGGAGTTCTCCCACATAGTATTGTCTGGTGGCGCACAACCACCGTGTGGCCGGACACAACACCTGTTTGCCCCAAAGTGATGTGCACCTTGCTGTACTGGCACTGCCTGAGGCTGCAGGACAGCATTCCTCCTTTGATCTGCTGCGCCAGGAACATGAGCAAATATTGGGGAGTGTGACCATGCATCCGTAACCAACACAGGCAGACATTCCAACACCGAATGGGCCAGTGAGGGTCTACCCCCAGTGCAGGTGCATTGGACAGAGCAGCATCCCTGCCAGAAACACTAACCTGCAACAGGACATTTGTCTCAATGTCTGATTCAGCACTGAGGCATAGATGTTATCAGAGGTGTACCCAGAGACACCCGTGTACAGGATGGTCTGTAGGACTAATTGATTTTCATGCACCACCACCCCACGTCCTCCACTGGCGCCTGGTTGGGTCTCTGAGTACTCCTGCCCCTGCGCCATCTCCTCCTCATCCACTGCATCTAGTGCCTCATCACCTGCACAAAATGAAAAGAAAAGTAATGAAGACATGCATGAACTGCAAAGCCAACACACATAAGCATCACAATCTACACATCCAATACATTAATGAGACATGTCACACATGACACAAACTCTGGCATGCATGAAGTGGCAATGAAGTGGAGGGGGACCCTGAAAGCAGACACGGATGACTTAAAAATGGAAAAGCAACACATGTGCTGCGTGGTGCATAGCACCTACATCACAGATTAGCCTGTGAGTGGCATGGACAATCCACAAACATGACACATGCCAGCACACAGATGGCACATAGCATAGCCATGCCAGAACTGACAAGGCCACCCAGACGGTAGTAAATTACTAGTGTCTCATCCATGTGAGACACACATCATCAAATAGAACATGCAAAAGAGTGTGACAAAACACACATGTGTCACACACTGCAACAGCGCCAGTGTGTTCAAATATAGTGATGGGAGGCACATTGATACAACAATGGTAGGTCACTTGGACATGACACAAGTCAATTGTCATGTCGAACATCCAAACAGGGCTCAGAAGTGATTGGGTGCAGGGCATGTGTAGGTGCACAGCAGTCAATCAGCCTGACTGATGAAATCATTTGAATACAAAGTGAACAAATGTGGGGCTTTGTGGGGGAAAATCCCTGTCAGAAGTATGGTGATTTTGGGGCAGAACGGCACACAAATGTGCGTTCATCATGCAAATGATTCCATCAAGCAGGCACAATGAAGAGAAAAACTGTATTAAGAATGTTGTGGCATGATGCGAGTTTAAGGGCAAGTGCAGCCATAATGTGCAAAGTGTTTTCAGCGGTCATTAGGGATACTGTGAAACCCAAACCCAAGGGCGGGTGATGGCTTGGAAGCACTGCATGGGTCACATATAGCAGTCATGACTACACAGCCTGACCTGGCACTCAATCTGAACAGATCACCCAAGCAACATACACATGGTCTGGATAAACACACATGGGCACTCCCTGGACATGTCTCAAGATCTGGTAGGTCTCCCACACCTTGTATCTGATCCTCTGCGATGAACCCTCCAGCAATTACCTCATGTTCTGTGAGTTGATCCTCCTCTGGTGGAAGCCCACTGCCAGTCACCTGAGTAGATGTGTAATTGGAAGCCAGCTTGTTTTTAGCTCGGCGTTTGAGGTCATTCCAATGCTTTGAGCAATCATCATCTGTGCGCTTCACAAAGGTACTAATCTGGTCCGTGATGCCCTGCCAGTGGGCCCTACGTTGAGCAGTCATAGTCTTGCACCCTGCTTTCACCAGCATGTTGCGGCCATGTGCCGACACATAGCCCACAAGTGCATCTAGTTCCACATCATTGAAACTCTGCTTCCTTGACGTGCCAGAGGGGGCTAGCCGTGTCTGGTGTCCCAGCCTGTTCTGCAAGAACATGCTTCTTCCTCTTGGTGGTGCAGACCCTGAGTGGTGTACGCCGCTCTGGTCTGTAAGGGCTGAAGCGCAGTTGGACTGGCCACTGGAAGCAGGCAATGGCATGATAACCAAAGGTCTCACTGCAGGCATTGGCTGCTGGGTGCTGTTGCCAGGACCAAGCGGCACAACTGCCTTGGTGTGATGGGGTGGGACCAACACTGTCCCAGCTGGGTGACTCAGAGCCGGGGTGGATTGAGCTGCAGCTGACCTGCAGCCTCCTCACCCTGGCTACTCGGGACAGCAGATGACATTGCTGCCCCAGATCCACGTGGCCTGGTGACAGCAATTTTCACCACCACACATGGCTTGGACTTCATGACACAGAATCGGCCTGTGAGTCATCCTGTGCCAGTTTCATGACCAATCCGGGCCAGGGTAGCAGGGCCTGAGCTGGGATGGTGTCAGTTGTATCTCCCTGACCCACTGGGGGGGCATATGTGTTCCTGAATGGTCCTGGACACACTGCCCTCTTGGGCCACTCGGCCAACGTTGGCCACCATTGCCACTTTGGCCACCCTGCTCATCTTGGCCATGTCCTCTACCGCGCCCACCTTTTTAAGGTCAGATATCTTTGCCTCCCTTGCTACTTGGCCACCTCCCAACCATGGCATTGATGTTCTTGTGCGAATGTGAGGTGCAGAAAACAATTGTCCTGGGCAATTGGGGTGAAGGGGGCAGAGTACTAGATGGAATACGTACCACTGTGCTCTTGCAAGGCTGTCTGTGACCCCTGGGGGAAAACAACGGGTCACGCAATGCTCAGGCACCCCAAAAACAAATAAACATGCATGCAACCCCTCGGTAGCCCACGTGCATGGAATGAAGGACTCGCAGTATGCTGTGGCACCCAGAAACACAAAAAATGCATACGCGTGGTACACGCAGGCTACAATGACCTCTGAATGGGTACATGACACATGGGGCAACCACAGTGGAAAAATATGTGCGCGACTCACCGTCTGCCTGGAAAAAGAACGTGAAAAAGACCCATGGGCGCGTTGGCAACACCCCTGCCAAAAGAAGAATTGAGCTCTGTCTCAGTAAACAAGGAGTACGCACTGCAACCATTATGAAGTAATCGCATGTGTACCGACAAGAAGTACAAAAATCACCCGCTCGCTCTCCACTAAAAAAATGTACAAGAAAATGGCATCCTACACGGACCTTTAACCCCTGCCCACAGAAACGCCCCTGTGTTCCACGTCACTTACGCACTTACGCGCTAAGGGACTTTCCTCAAATTACATGCAGTCACATGTGGATGTGCTGTTTTTGCACGGGCAGATTCACCATGCACCCGTGCTGAGGGAAATGCCTGCGCGCTTTACATAACTTACGCGCTTACGCGCTAAGGCCCTTTCCTCGGATTACACGTTGATGTGCTGTTTTTTCACGTGCTAGATCACTCTGCATCAAGCTGGCCACGTGAAAACACACACAAGACCACGCTCCTGCCCAGAAGGCCATTTTCCTGCCCCCCAAAGCCCCGAGCCGTCTCCCACGACCCATCTCCTGCTGCCTGCCTGCTTTCTGGCCATGTGCCCTGCTATTTGGTGCCTGCACATCAGCCATCTGCAGGGGTCCAGTTGCTGCGACCACCCCTGCTGGAACAGCAGATTCCCGACTGCAGTTGTATTGCTCCACAGCCCAGCACCAGCACCGAGTTGCCCACCTACACCTGCCTTGGGGGTTTCCATGTCGGGCTACACTCCATCTGGGACCAGTGGCGACCCCCCAGCAAAGAGGCAGAGGGCTGCCAGCTTCAGTGCAGGAGAAGTTGGCATCCTGGTGGAACAAGTTCTGGTGCATTATGATGCTCTCTTCGAATGAGCACGAGCAGGCAAGGATGGATGAAAGAGGATCTGGATGCAGATCGTGGGTGCCATCAACACGGAGGGATGGCAACCCGTGAACTCAACATGTCCATAAGGGCTGGGAGGACTTCAGGTCCAGGACCCTTAGGCAGGCCCAGCGCCTCTTGGATGCAGCAGATGAAGTGTGGTGCCGGGTCTGCCTTACCAACGACCAGATGAGGGTCCTGGAACGCATTTGCCCAGCGCTTCACCTCCAGGTCCTCAAGAGGCAGACCAGTCTGGAGTTGAGCGGTAAGTGTCCATGCGTACTCATTGGACGCAGTGCATGTTGAGGTGTGCCAGGAGTGTGCAGCTTGGACATATGTCCAAAATGGCCCATGTATGGATGTGTATGTGGAGGGACATGACCATGCTGCATGTTAGTCTAGTCACGTGTGATGGACATCAATGGTGTATGTGTTCCAAAGCATGATGCACAACTGCATGTGGAGATGCACACATGTTAGCTTTTCTGTGAATGTACTATGCCATGTTTGGGGTGTGACACATGGATGCTGGTTCCACCTTCATGTACATGCATGGCGTACATGTGCGTGTGTGTGTGTTTGACATGTGTGTGACTGTGATACGCCATGGATGCATGTGACCCGATTGACAAATGTGACATAGTTGCCAATGGTTGTACTGTGACAGGTGGTGGAGATGTACAGATGCATGTCTGTCTGGTGGCGTGTGTGCATGTGTTCGGCACTCCCAATCTTGCTTGTGACGTCATGCCAACCTTCGGATGTTCATGCAGTTGTATGTGTATGGATGTTGCTGCCTGCTGCATGATTCCTGTTAATTTTTGCATATGTGTGGGTTCAAATGATATGAGTGTCGGGGAGCGTGATGCCATCTGTGAAGTTTGACACTAACACTCATGTGCAACTGTCATGTGTGTATCAGACCATTATACAGTGCCCTGATGCCTGTGTTCTGTCTCTCCCTGTCTGTAGTGTCGACTGATGAAGAGGGTGGAGACAGTGCTGTGGAGCACAGTGGCAGGGATCCCACCGCCATCCGGAGACGTAAGGCCTAGCTCCCCTCCCAGGTACTGGTATCTTCCAGGAGTGAGAAGTCTGGTGCCACGTCCATGGCTGCAGCTGTCGAGGGAAGGTCCAAGAGGCAGAGGTTGGAGATGGACTCCTTGGCAGCAGTAGGGGCAGCTGAGCCCCCACAGGGGCCTATGGAGTTAGATGGCACAGAGTCATCCAGGTTGGTGGGGGGTTTGTTTGAGGAGTAGGCCGTGGAAGCCCCACGCATGGGGCCTGGAAGGGGCAATTCCACTGGTGCTAGTGGTGCAGTCCCCGATCCTGTGACTGCATCATAAGGTACCAGCAGGGATGCTTCCGTCCAGACACGTTGTCAGGGAGGGGATGCGCAAACAACAACTGGCCTTCCTCTCCCTCCGGACGTGGCAATCTGTGACGAGATTGAGCCTGTCCTAGCTGGTGTGGCATTTCACCAATGTGGTATTCGGGATGACATGCAGGGTTCTCATCTGGACAATTCAAATACCTGTTTGGCCGCGTCGACCTACTAGGACAGGTCGTCGGCACTGGGTTCATCCGTGTACTGGATCTTCTTGAGACCTCCCCCTCAACTGAACCCCCTATGCGCTAGTCGTCCCCCGTGCCATCTTCCTGCCCAAGTATCACTTGGGCCCCCTGTGGAGCTGCCCCTGAGCCAGCGGCCAGGCTGGTAGAGGACACATCCCTGCCACAGTCGGGAGTCGGAGGTCCAGCAGGGGTGGCCCCCCACCAACTGGACCCCAGCAAATGGAGGACGTGCAGGCATCAACAAGCAGGACACGTGCATGGCAGCAGCAGGCTCAGGGTGGGAGCGATCATAGCTCAGGGCCACCAACATCCCAGGGGCAGGCATCGGCCTGTGGGCAGGAGGACCCAGGATTGGGAGTGTCTTCTGTTTGGCAGCGGATTGGCCAGCAGAAAGATGCAGAGCGGCGGCGAGCAGAGGGGGCACGGCTCACAATGGTTAGTGCAGAGAACTCCATGCACCGGGCTTTGAGCCGGGCTGAGTGCCTAAAGGCAACTCGACGGGAGTTGGAGGAGGACATGGCTGCATCCCTGCGAGATCTCGAGGGCAGGGAACAGGGATGCCTCCGGAACATCGATGTGGAGTTTGATGATGCTCTTTCCCGGGACATCAATAAGTGAGCTGTCGGGCTAGACCGCCACCTTTGTATATAGTTATTTAGGTTGAGGTGTCATTTTGTTTTTTTATGATTTGGAGTACACGGACTTAGCTCCACTTTTTGTATATAGTTGTGTTTTACATAAGCTTTTCTGTAGGTTTCATTTTGTTTTGGGATCATGGATCCTTCTGACTTTCATTGTAAATAGTACCAGACATGTACATACTTTCTTTATTATGTCATCCCATGGAGCAATGGTTTTTTATGCTTTTGATTTTTGGCTTTCTTTCTATGTACTTTGGCGATGGACCACTTTTCAGTTTTCATGTCATGGATTTTTATTTTTCATTGGATTTTACTTTCTTTTTGGTATTGCATTCATTATTTCTTCATTTGCATGTGTGGTTTTCATTGTGTCATTTTGTTTTCTTTTTGATACATTTCATATATCTTCATTGTTTGTGTAGTTTACTCTCATTGGTTTCGTGCAAGTCTCTATGAGCATTGCCTCAGTCATGTGTTGCCACTGTGTGACTCTGTTGGATATTTATTCATGGGCATGCTGGTTATTTTCAGACTCTCATGGAATGGGTAATTTAGTAGGGAGTGGGTGCAGTGGTTGGTTGCGTGTTTGTACTGGGGGGCGGTGGGATTTGGGTTGGCATTAGGGCCATGGATCTGTATTGTTATGATGTGGTGTTTGGGGGGATATGTGTCGTGCCTGATGCCAGGCTGCAGTCAATGGGGGTTGGGTGGGGGGGACATGAGTCGGGGCCTGCTGGCAGGTTGCCGTCACTGGCGGTACAGTGGGGGGACATGTGTCGGGGCTTGCTGGCAGGTTGCCCTCAATGGGGTTGAGGTGGGGGGACATGATTTGGGGCCTACTGGCAGGTTTTCTTCACTGGGGGTGGGGTGGGGGGGACATGTGTTGGGGCTCCCAAGTACATGGAGCCATCTGGCCTGCCTGTGGAGCATAGTCAGGGTGGATGGGCTGCCTGTGGGGCTTGGGGAGGGGTGATGGGATGGCTGCAGGGCATGGTCAGGGATGTAGGTCGGGCCTGTGATGTGGGCTGCCTGTGGGGCATGGGTAGGGCAAACACAGCCAAATTGCGTGTTAGTCTCACTGGCATACCCAGGAATATACGTACCCTGCTAGCCACAGCGAATCGCGTGTATAGCTCAATCGTGTAGCCCGGAATACACGTACCCCGCTGGCCCCAGTGAAATCGCATGTATAGCTCACTCGTGTACCCTGGAATACACGTACCCCGCTTGCCCCAGCAAAATCGTGTGAAATGATCAATTGCATACCCCAGAATACAAGTACCCCGCTCGCCCCAGCGAAATTGCATGTATAGCTCACTTGCGTACCCTGGAATACATGTACCCCGCTCACCCCAGTGAAATCGCATGTATAGCTCACTCGCGTACCCCAGAATACACACACCCTGCTTGCCCCAGCAAAATCGTGTGAAATGCTCACTTGCGTACCCCGGAATACACATACCCCGCTCGCCCCAGCAAAATTGCATGTAAAGCTCACTCACATACCCCAGAATACACGTACCCTGCTCGTCCCAGTGAAATTGCGTGAAATGCTCACTCGGATACCCCGGAATACATGTACCCCGCTCGCCCCAGTGAAATCGCGGGTATAGCTCACTCGCGTAACCTGGAATACATGTACCCCGCCTGCCCCAGCAACATTGCGTGTATAACTCACTCACATACCCCGGAAAACACGTACCCCGCTTGCCCCAGCTAAATCGCGTGTATAGCTCACTCGCATACCCTGGAATACACATACCCCACCCGCCCCAGTGAAATTGCGTGAAATGCTCACTCGCGTACCCCGGAATACACATACCCCACTTGCCCCAGTGAAATCACATGTATGGCTCACTCGTGTACCCCGGAATACACGTACCCCACTTGCCCCAGCGACACCGCGTGTATAGCTCACTCGCGTACCTCAGAATACACGTACCCCGCTCGCCCCAGCAAAATTGAGTGTTTAGCTCACTCGCATACCCTCAGATTCACACACCAGTGTGGCGAGGACCCATATTCACCCCCTGCAGGTAGCCCACACCGCAGGCCCCCCCACTACATTCCTGATCATGCCCCACAGGCAGCCCATCACCCCTGACCATGCCCTGCATGCAGCCCATCATGCCTGACCATGACCCGCAGCTAGCCCACACCACAGGCGACCACCCTACACCACTGGGCATGACCCACAGGCAGCCCATCACCCTAGACCATGACCCGCAGGCAACCCATCACCCCTGACCATGCCCTGCAGGCAGCCCATCACCCCTGACCATGCCCTACAGGCAGCCCACACCACAGCGGACCACCCTACACCCCTGGCCATGCCCTGCAGACAGCCATCACCCCAGACTATGACTTGCAGGCAGCCCATCACCCCTGACCATGCCCTGAAGGCAGCCCATCACCCCTGACCAGGATTCGCAGGCAGCCCATCACCCCGACCATGACCTGCAGGCAGCCCACACCACAGGGACCACACTACACCCCTGGGCATGCCCTGGAGGCAGCCCATCACCCAAGACCATGACCCGCAGGCAGCCCATCACCCCTGACCATGCCCTGCAGGAAGCCCATCACCCTTGACCATGCCCTGCAGACAGCCCATTACACCAGGGCATGCCCTGCAGGCAGCCCATCACCTCAGACCATGACCCGCAGGCAACCCACACCACAGTGGGGACTTTTTCCATGCAATTTGCCTGGCCCAGACGGAGTACGTGTATTCAAGGGGGTGCGTGATTTGATTTTCACTTGTTTTGGCTGCCACGAGCAGGGTATGCGTATCGAAAGGGGTCCATGGGGAGATTTTCACGTGTTGTGGCTGCAAAATCACGTGTATACCTCACTTGCGTACCCCGGAATACATGTACCCCGCTCGCCCCAGTTAAATCGCATGTATAGCTCACAGACAACCCATAACCCCAGACCATGACCTGAAGGCATTCCATCACCCCTGACCAGGACCCGCAGGCAGCCCATCACCCCTGACCATGACTCGCAGGCAGTCCACACCACAGGGGACCACCCTACACCCCTGGAGGCAGCCCATCACCCCAGACCATGAACCGCAGGCAGCCCATCACCCCTGACCATGCCCTGCAGGCAGCCCATCACCCCTGACCATGCCCCACAGGCAGCCCACACCACAGCGGACCACCCTACACCCCTGGGCATGCCCCACAGACAGCCCATCACCCCAGACCATGACCTGCAGGCAGCCCATCACCCCTGACCATGCCCTGAAGGCAGCCCATCACCCCTGACCAGGACCCACAGGCAGCCCATCACCCCACAGCCCATCACCCCAGACCATGACCCGCATGGTCTGGGGTGATATTCAAGGGGGTGTGCAAGTTGATTTCCACATGTTTTGGCTGCCACGAGCGGGGTACGCATATCGAATGGGGTGCGCAGGGAGATTTTCACACGTTGTGGCTGCTGCGAGCGGGTTACCCATATTCAAAGGGGTGCGCGAGTACATTTTCACGCATTTTGTCTGCCGCAAGCGGGGTACGCGTAGTTTTTCACGCGATTACAGTGTAGCGGCCCTGTAAGCTGGTCCAGGGTTAGCGCGGCCCTTTGCTCCGTATTGGGGATTTCAAAGACTTTTCCTTGCGCAAGGGGCGTTCTTGGGGGCGTAACTGGCGCTGCAGGATGTTCGCTGCGCCACAGCTCCAAATGGCTTGGGAAATCCATGAATACGCGGTGCGCCAGAATGCTGTTTAGCGCATACGGCTGGCGCATGCTGGCGCGCGCTCCCTCTCTGCGCTGCCCGCGTGCTCTGCTTCTGCGCTGAATTCTATGAATTATTGTAAATACATATATTGCATACATTTCTTATTCAACTTAAGGATCTGAGATGTAGGATAATAGAAACACTGACTTGGCACCAACCAAAGTGGCGTGAAAAGCTCTAGGCGCAGGGATAAGAGGCGCTTGTGTCCAGAAAAAACATTTCCATAGAAATGGGTCAGCCCTCCACCGAGGGCTTTTTGTTTATTGAGCACCAATGCATGAATTGCACTCCTCTGTGCACCTTTATCCTGGAACCTTATGTACAAGAACCTTTTTACCTTCAACAGCTAAGTTTCAGCAAAACCGGCCCCTGCAGGACTGCGGAAGCTCCCACGGTGCCTTCACTACACCCCTTCAACTTCTTTAAGAAGTCAGTCATTTCTTGGATAGTGAATACAAGTATTTCAAGGAATTTGTCAAAACCAGGTAAAACCTTTGAAACAAATATATCAACATTACATTTAACAACATTGCCTCGTATAAAGCACTGAAGCTTTTTTTTGAAGAATCCCACAGTTCGACGAAATGCCAGGCAGTTGAGAAGGTAACTTGGAACTATGCCTGTAGAAATAGATTGTCTATAAAACATGCAGGAATAAACATCTAAATAGTTTAGCTCTGGTGGCGGCTCAATAAAACTATGAAAGGATTTGGGCAGTGCTAAGGCCGCCTATGAAACAGACTGAACAAACTGCTGCATTATTGCAAGACAAGGACAAAGGACTCTTGGTGCTTTTGGTGCTTGCTAGTAAATGGTTCTAAGACCAATCCAGTGGATGAAGCAATTAAGGCGCATATCCGTTCTGGTGGTTGGTTACAGTACATCACTTCTAACCATGGGTCTGATGCCCATAGTAATACTGATTGTCTATCTGAATCGTTTTCTCACAGTCTTAGGAAGAGGGCTCAGGAGCTCTTGTTAGAACTTGATAAACAGATCATTAACTCATTACATTCAAGGAAACCTCTGGAGTTCCATAACGATTTAGCAGGCATAAGTAGATAGGGTGCATCAGCAGCCCAAACTCCCAAACCCCAAAACTCCAGTACAGTTAGTACCAAAATAAAAGTAATGTCTAAGCAAGGTTCTATACAGATAAGAGTCTTTACTAAGAACACAGATGTTGATTAAACACACTAAGAGCCCACCACTGAAAAGGAAACACAAGGGGGATGCAGGTTGTAGTAAATTAAATAGTCCTGAGAATATCTGAATAATGTATGCCCAGAGGAATTTAACCAGTCACAAGAAGGCACGTTAGGACAAGATGGCTTGTGTACCTAAAATGCGTTAGAATGATGCCTAGTGCACACGTTCTCAATCTTAGTTCACTGTGGAAGGCTTGACAGCATGGAGCTGGTATTCGTGGTGCTTTTTATTGGGTCGAGCTACAGGTCGAAGGTGGCGAGCTGTGTCTGCGGTATAAGAACACGGCAATGTGGTTCAATAGATGGGCAGCTTTTGGTCACTGCACAGGCATGTCTCAACCGGTGCTTTGATTATAAGGGATTGGAGGGTGTGTTGTAGACATCTCAATGTTGATGAGCATCTGTATCACAGCACAGACGGCTTTGAAACAAATAGACTTGCATGGGCTTCTGGGGCAGCTCGACATGTGTAGTGTTAGTTTGAAGCACAGATGGTGGTCTGGTTAATTAAGGGGGTTTGGTGTGCGAAGCAGTGTGTCCTGTGGTACCTGTGTGTGGAGCTGCCTGCTTTATTTCCCAGATCAAATCGCTGCATATCATTTGGAACACAGCGTTTGGGGCAATATTTTCCAGTCCGCTTTCTGTATCTGCAATTAGATACAAACTTCCTCATAAAAATACAGCACATGCACGGAGCGCTGCGCAGAGCACTGCGTGGTGTGCAAAGCAGTGTGTCCTGTGTCTTGTGTCTGGTGGCAGGAGCTGGAGCCAAGGGTTTGCATCTTGAGAGAATGCCCTGGTAAGATGGATACCTTTTCATTCAAATATTATAAGGTTGACTCCCAAGCAGCAGTTGATTATCCACCAAAAAGACAACTTTGAGCTTGTGACAGCGTTTATGGCACCCATGGTTTCTTGATCTATGCTCAAGCAATTGTTCATTTGGTGCGCTTGACGTTTTGGAATACATTACTACGAAATTACCAATAAATACTGCCAAGTAACGAGAGCCGCTAAACGCCAGTTTGTCTATTGTTTGACTATATTGGAGGTCTGACTCTTGCAAGTTACTTGAAAGCGGCTATTCTATTGTCCGTCAAATAAACAGTCAGTTTGGGAGTATTTACCTTGCTGGAACTATATGACTGTCCTTCAACTTCTTGGTGCATCAGCATAACTGCAACCATTGCAGAGCTCCTACAACCTTGGGAGTTGTCATAATACCAAGCAAAATAGTTGCAGCCATTTTTAGAACTCATTGCTTGTGGAGCTGCTGAAACCTGTATGATAATAACTGTTGATGTCCTGGTAGTTGTGGTGACTGCAGAGCTATATGCTCTTTAAGCCGATGTGAACATGATCATTTAAACCATAATGATGTCTGTTATGCATAGGTGATTCTGAAATCTGGTTCATTTGTCGCAGTGACTGCGGAGAGGTTACACTCTTTGAGCCGTGACAACTTCTATATGGACTTCTGTAACAATAAGATTTTGATTTAACCCTCATGGTGGCTGCGGAGCTGTTGGACTCTTTGAACTGCGTTTTGTAGCTTATCAGTTTTGCTTACTTCAACCTGGTTTATATTTTTTGCTTGCTGTATACAAGCAATTTATATAAGTGCTACTGATTTCTGGTTATATTGCTGTGGTGACTGTGGAGCGAGTGTGCTCTTTGAACCATGACACTTATTAATTTCATAATAACCAGATTGTGACGCATTCCGCACGGTGACTGTGAGTTCTTTGAGCCGTGTTAATTCTTGTATATTTCTTTTTTTATGTAATTTCTCATTTTTGAGTGCTAAAATTCATGCTACATATACCATATTCTTTGACCACAGGAATGCCTAACACACGCAAAATAACATCTGCATCAGTGGTTCTAAAATCTACGCCTGCTAAACCATTTGCAGCGAACGTATTCAAGAGAAAATAGCTTGGTCAATCCAGTTTGGCTCAAGGCGTGTGCAGGTGATATTAGAGATTTCTGCCGCCACAGAATAAGTCCAATTGACATGCTTCAAATTTCTATCAATGACACAAGTGTTGGTATTTTGACACCCTCATACAAACATACTGATAAAGGCAATCCGAGGAAGGCTTGTGACTCTTCAATAACTGATACGCAAATCATGGGCATTAACAATCAATTACTGCTACCTGCTAGTTTTGAAAAATCCAACACAGCCATTTCTTTGTCATCAACGCCCAATCAGTCTCAACCAATTAGTCAAATCCCCTTGACTGATAATTCACTGGTAGTCTCTATAAGCTCCCAATCTATGTTGTTGGAGATCACATTGAATTCTTACACATGACTATAGTATCGTTAACAAAGCTGTTTGAAACGTTGGATTAAAAAATAACCCAACAAACGATCCAAATTGGAAGAATTGAGCTGAAATGTTTAATCCATTGGACATTAGTCAAAAATACATTAACACATCTTCACTGTAGTCCAGCAGCAACCAGCAGTCCTGCCACATATAACTTGTTTAACAAAGGTGCCAAAAAAGAGAAACTGTATGGTGCCTAAAGCAAGAAAAAAAACAAAAAAATCAAAAAGGCCTATCACTACGTTTTTGTTCTAATGTGAAACAATTTATTGAACAAATATCAGTCAAAAGAATCACATCCAATTCAACTCATGCTTTGCTTGCAAAGTGCAAAGCTGTTGAAAATCATGAAAATATGGTTACACCCCAAACAAATGACAATAATGATAACTTGTCCTTAAATGAACTTATTGCTGCAATAGGTGCATCTAAAGATGATAACATGAAGAGTGTTGAGAGATGTAGAGAACAATCCACCTCTACACACGATCTGAAAGTTCTGTCTGAAGCATTAATGCCCACCAGAAAAAAAAACATCAAACAACCCATGAACTGATATTAAAAGACACGAAAATGCAAATTTGATAATTCAATTGAAAAGTATGTCAAACTACAACAGTCAAGCGTTTTACCTGATACAACCACAGCAAATACAACCAAATTGAGGTTAGAGTCCCTGTTACTACTGAGCCTATTGATCAAATTGGATCAAGCATGACTATAGGCATACAGACGGACAAAGAGCCCATAAAATCTACTTGCATTACTTCCTCATGAATAGCCGACAATTTAGATGTCAGCAGCCAAAATAAAGAACTAGAATCATACAATAATGAAGTCACCAACATAAGAGCAAACATTGACAAGCATGCCAAGAAACCCTGTGACCTACCTCAGCTTCTTATATATAGCTTGCAATAATCTACATCAATAAACAAGATTGCCAGGACATCTTGTAGTGCTGAGGGTAAAATATTGTGCATGCGCTTGAGTAATTCGGAATTGAGTTTGGCAGCGAAAAACACGTGGAAAACTCCCCACAGACCCCTCGGAATATGCGTACCCCGCTCGCGCCAGCAAAATCGCATGTAAAAAGTCCCCCTTGTGGTGTAGGCTGCCTGCGGAGCATGACCAGGGGTGAAGGGCTGCCTGCGGGGCATGCCCAGGGTGGATGGGCTGCCTATAGGGCATGGTCAGGGTGGATGGGCTGCCCGGGGGCATGCCAGGGTTGGATGAGCTGCCTGCGGGACATGCCCAGGGGTGAAGGGCTGCCTACGGGGCATGCCCAGGTGTGATGGGCTGCCAGCGGGGCATGCCCAGGGGTGATGGGCTGCCTGCGGAGCATGCCCAGGGGTGAAGGGCTGCTGTGGGCCATGCCCAGGGTGGATGGGCTGCCTGCGGGGCATGCCCAGGGGTGAAGGGCTGCCTGCGGAGCATGCCCAGGGGTGAAGGGCTGCCAACGGGGTATGCCCAGGGTGAATAGGCCGCCTGCGGGGCATGTAGAGGGTGGATAGTCTGCTTGCATGTATACTGGGGTGCACAGGGAGTTTTACACGCGATTTCACTGGCGCAGGCGGGGTACGCGTATTACGAGGGGTGCGCAGGGAGTTTTCCACGTGTTTTCGCTGAGGCAAGCAGGTATGCGTATTCCGAGGAGTGCATGGGGAGTTTTCCATGCGATTGGGCAGTGTGGGCCCTCCCGGGTGTGGCCCTCCCCCTCCCCATGGCCCGCAGGCAGCCCATCACCCCTGGGCATGCCCCGCAGGCAGCCCATCCACCCTGACCATGCCCCGCAGGCCGGCCTTCAATCCTGGGCATGCGCCACAGGCAGCCCATCACCCCTGAGCATGCCCCACAGGCAGGCCACATGCCACCGTGCACTTGGGAGGCCGACTCATCTCCTCCAGCCCACCCACCCACTCTCCATTGACGGGCACCGGCAAACAGGCCCCGACTCATGCCCCGAACACCCACCCACCCCCCATTGACGGGCACCTGCCAGCAGGCCTTGACTCATGTCCACCCACCCACCCCTCATTGACGGGCACTTGCCAGCAGGCCCCGAATCATGTCCCCCACCCCACTCACCATTGACAGGCACCTGCCAGCAGGCCCCGACTCATGTCCCCCCAACCCACCCATCCCCCATTGACGGGCACCTACCAGCAGGCCCTGACTCATGTCCCCCCAGACAAATTGACGGGCACCTGCCAACATGCCCCGACCCATGTCCACCCCACACACCCCCCATTGACGGGCACCTGCCAGCAGGCCCTGACTCATGTCCCCCCGCCCAACCCCCATTGACAGGCACCTGCCAGCAGGCCCCGAATCATGTCCCCCACCCCTGCCAACCACCCCCCATTGATGGGCACCTGTCAGCAGGCCCCAACTCATGGCCCACCAAACACTGTGTTATAACAAAACAGACCCATGGCCCTAATGCCAACCCAAATCCCTCCCCCCAGTACAAGCATGCAACCATCCACTGCACCCACTCCCAAATTACCCATGCCATGAGAGTCTTAAAAGAACCAGCATGGCCATGTATACATGTACAACAGAGCCACACAATGGCAACACAAGACTGAGGCAATGCTCACAGAGACATGCACAAAACCAATGAGAGTACACAACACCAATAATGAAGATATATATGAAATGTATTAAAAAACATAAAGAAATAACATAATGAAAATCAAACTTGCTAATTAATAAATAATGAAAGCAATACCAAAAAAAAGGAAAATCCAATTAAAATCAAAAATACACGACATGAAAACTGAAATATTAAGGAAATAAAATAAAATAAATAAAAACCATTGATCAATGGGAAGTTGAAATAACGAAAGTATGTACAAGTCTTGAACTATTTACAATCCAAGTCCAATGGGTCCATGATCCCAAAACAAAAGGAAACCTACCAAAAATCATATAAATAAAAAACTATATACATAAAGAGGAGCAAAGTCCATGTACTCCAAAAAAAATGTAAAACAAAGGAAACCTAACCCTAAAGAATCATGTACAAAGGCGGCGGGCTAGTCCAACGGCTCACTCTTTGATGTTCCGGGCCAGGGCATCATTGAACTACACGTCGATGTTCTGGAGGGTGGATGGTCTGCCTGCATGTATTCTGGGGGTGCGTGGGGTGTTTTACACGTGATTTCGCTGGCGCGAGCCGGGTACGTGTATTCCCAGGGGTGCGGGGGGGGTTTTCCATGTGTTTTCACTGGCGCAAGCAGGTACGTATGTTCCAGGGATGCGCAGGATGTTTTACATGCGATTGGGCAGTGTGGGCCCTCCTGGGTGTGGCACACCCCCCCTCCCCATGGCCCGCAGGCAGCCCATCACCCCTGGGCATGCCCCGCAGGCAGTCCATCCACCCTGACCATGCCCCGCAGGTAGCCCTTCACCCCTGGCATACCCCAAGAGCAGCCCATCACCCCTTGACATGCCCCGCAGGCAGCCCATCACCCCTGGGCATGCCCCGCAGGCAGGCCACATGTTAGAATGCACTTGGGAGGCCTGACCCATGTCTCCCACCCAACCCACCCACCCACCCCCCATTGATGGGCACCTGCCTGTAGACCCCGACTCATGTCCCCTCACAGACCCCCCATTGGCGGGCATCTTCCCTGGCCTCGAGGTCTTGCAGGGATACAGCCATGGCCTCCTCCAACTCCCTGCGAGTTGCCTCGAGGCACTCAGCCCGCCTCAACGCCTGGCACATGGAGTTCTCTGCCCTGACCATTGTGGGCCATGCCTCCTCTGCCCACCGCCGCTCTGCATCTATCTGCTGGCCCAACCGCTGCCACATGGAAGACACTCTCAATCCTGGGTCCTCCTGCCCTCCGGCCGAGGCCTGCCCCTGGGATGTTGAAGGCCCAAAGCCATGATCACTCCCACGCTGAGCCTGCTGCTGCCTCCAATGCAAATGCCTCTGGCACCATGATGGACTCCACGCTGATGGAATGCTCTGGGGTCACTGTGCACGTGCCCTGCTTGATGATGCCTGTACGTCCTCCATCTGCTGGGGTACAGTTGGTGGGGTGGCCACCCCGCTGGACCTCTGACTCCCGACTGTGGCAGGGATGTGTCCTCCACCAGCCTGGCCGCTGTCTCAGGGGCAGCTCCACAGGGGGCCCAGGTGATACTTGGGCGGGAAGATGGCATGGAGGACGACTGGCGCATAGGGGGTTCAGTTGAGGAAAGGGTCGTGTGAAGATCCAGCACACAGATGAACCCAGTGCCGACAACCTGTCCTAGTAGGTCGACGCGGCCAAATAGGGATCCAAAATGACGTGCATTGTCCAGACGAGAACCCTGCACATCATCCCCAATCCCACGTTGGCGCAACACCAACCCAGCTAGGAAATGCTCAATACGGTCACGGATTGCAACGTCCGCAGAGAGATGAAGGCCAGTTGTTGTATGCGCATCCCCTCCCTGAAAACAGGTCTGGACGGAGGCATCCCTGCTGGTGCAGGATGATGCAGTCATAGGATCGGGGACAGGATTATACACAGGCACCTCTGCGGTAGCCTGTGCTGCCACCTGTCCCTGCCCCTGGACTGAACCAATAGCACCAGTGGAATCCACCCCTCCAGGCCCCTAGCGTGGGCCTTCCGCGGCTTCCTCCTCAACAGAACCCCCCACCAACCTGGATGACTCTGTGCCATCTTCCTCCATAGGCCCCTGTGGAGGCTCAGCTGCCCCTACTGCAGCAGAGGAGCCCACCTCCAAGCGCCGCCTCTTGGACCTTCCCTCAGCAGCTGTGGCCATGGACGTGGCACCAGACTCCTCACTCCCTGAAGAGATAACTACCTGGGACGGGAGCTGGGCCTTGTGTCTCTGGCTGGTGGTGGGATCCCTGCCGCTATGCTCCACAGCACTGTCTCCACCCTCTTCATCAGTAGACGCTGCAGACAGGGAGAGACAGAACACAGGCATTAGGGCACTGTACAATGGTCATATAGACACATGATAGTTGCACATGAGTGGCAGTGTCAAACTTCACAGATGGCATCACACTCCCCAACACACATATCATTTGATCCCACACACATGCCCAAATTAACAGGAATGGTGCAGCAGGCAGCAGCATCCATACACACACAACAGCATGAACATCTGAAGGTCATCCTGACATCACAAGCAACACAGGGAGTGCCAAACACATGCACACACGCCACCAGACAGACATGCATCTGTACATCCCCTCACCTGTCACAGTGCAATCACCGGCAACTATGTCACATCTGCCAATCGGCTCCCTACATGTCTGTGTCACATGCATCCATGGCGTATCACAGTCGCACACATGTCAAACACACACACACGCACATGTACACCGTGCACGTACATGAAGGTGGAACCAGCATCCATGTGTCACACCCCAACCATGGCCTAGTACATACACAGAAATACTAACATGTGTGCGTCTACACATGCATTTGTGCATCATGCTTTGGAACACATACACCATTGATGTGCATTACACATGACTGGACTCACATGCGGCAGGCTCATGTCCCTGCACATACACATCCATACATGGGCCTTTCCTGACATATGTCCAAGATGCACACTCCTGCCACACCTAAACATGCACTATGTCAAATCAGTACACATGGAAACTTACCTCTTGACTCTGGACGGGTCTGCCTCTCAAGGACCTGGAGGTGAAGCGATGGGTGTATGCGTTCCAGGACCGTCATCTGGTCGTCGGTAAGGTGGACCCGGCAACCCTCTGCATCCGCTGCGTCCAAAAGGCGCTGGGTCTTCCTGAAGGTCCTCGACTTGAAGTCCTCCCAGCACTTATGGACATGTGGTAGGTTGCTGGTTGCCACCCCCTCTGCGTTGATGGCAACCACGATGTCCATCCAGATCCTTCTCCGTCCATCCTTGACGGAGCATGTTCTTCCGAAGAGGGCATCATAATGCACCAGGACTTGCTCCACCAGGGTGCCGACCTCTCCTGCTGTGTAGCTGGCAGACCTCTGCCTCACTGGCTGGCAGTTGACAGTGGTCTCTGATGGTGTTTCCCCCAACATGGAAACCCACGAGGCAGGTGTGGGTGGGCAACTGGGTCATGATGCTGGGCTGTGGAGCGATAGAACTGCAGTGGGAATCTTCTGTTCCAGCATGGGTGGTCACAGCAACTGGACCCCTGCAGATGGCTGACGTGCAGGCACCAAATAGCAGGGCACGTGGCCAGCGGCCAGGCAGGCAGCAGCAGATGGTTTGTGGGAGTTGGCTCGGGGGGGCATGAAAATGGCCTTCTGGGCCTGGAGCGTGGTCTTCCGTGTGTTGTTGCGTGGCCAGCTTGATACTGAGTGATTTGGCACGTGAAAAAACAGCACATCAGGTTGTAATTTGAGGAAAGGCCGCTAGCGCGTATGTAACGTAATGCACATGGGCGTTTCCATCCCACGGATGCATAGTGATTCAGCACGTGAAAAAATTGCACGTTTCTATGTTAATGCGTGTAATTCGAGGAAAGGGCCTAAGCGCGTAAGTGATGTGATGCACGCAGGCGTTTCCCTCGGCACGGGTTAAAGGTGAGCAGGGCCAGCAGTTCACTGTACGTGCTTTTCACGGAGACCGACGCGTGTGTTGCTACTTCTGGTTGTTCCACACGCCATCACTACCTCACAGCGGATCAAGTATGTATCTTTTGGTGGGGGTATTGGCTATGCGTGTTTTTCATTACCAAGCTAGTCAGACGGTGAGTCGTGCATGCTAATTTTCCCACTGCGAGTCCCCCTGTGTATGGGTTCGTGTACCCATTTTCGAGGTCATAGTAGCCTGTGTGCCCCACACATACGTGTTTTTCGTGTCCCTGGGTGCCACTGTGTACTGAGGGAGGTTAATTCCACACACGTGGGCTACCGGGGGTTGCGTGCACTGGTTTACTACAGTTTTGGGTTGCCTGAGCGTTGCGTGACCCGTCACTTCATCACTGGGGTCACATACAGCCTTGCAGGTGCACAGGGGTGCTGTTAACATCTAGTACCCCACCCCCTTCACACCAATTGCCCAGGACAATTTTTGTGTACATCTCCCATTGGCATTACTACATCTGTGCCATGGTTGGGAGGCCACCAAAGGTGAGGGGTGCCTCAGTTGGGCGTCCTCCACATGGCGGGCATGGTCAGGGACTTGGCCGGGGTGACCAGGGTGTAGGGGGACTCCAGGGTGTCCAGGTTGGCTGCAGAAGGGGAAGAGGCAAGGGTGCACCACTTCGGCAGGATGTTCTGCCACGTGTTGGTGTAGTCATGCCACCACCCCCTGTGGTTCCGGGAGTTGCAGCTCCTGCATCTGGCACTGGCACCCATTTGACCCGGCAGTCTGTTTCATCAACTGCCACGGGCCCAAGGGTAGTGGTAGCTGCAGGTGCAGCTGTGGCCACCACCATCCAGGCTCAGGGTCGGCCAGCGCATGTTGCGTTGGCACCTGAAGAGTCCCAGGATGATTTCCAGGAGGTCAGGAGGCACGTGGTAAGTGCACGTAGGGCTGCCCTGACCGAGGCACATGTCCCTGGGGCAGTATTGTCATCTGCTTCTCCGAGCAGCCGGGTGTTGGCAAGTGCATGAGCAGATGCAGCCGACACCACCCCGGATTTGAGTCTACCATCCAAGACAGTCCCGGTCAATGACCTTGGCAAAGTGGATGTTGCTGCGCAGGGTCCAGTCAATGACACAAGTCAGGGCTTCCGTCCTAGTTCCACCTGCCACTCCCTTGGTTCAATCCACCAGAGCCACTGCCCCTAATGATCAGGGCGGCATTTGCCAGTCAGGGTCCGGATCACTGCCCAAGAGGAGGAAGGTTGCACCTGCACAAGAGGCTGGGACCCCACACACGGCTCTGGCCTCCGGCACCTCGAGGAAGAAGCCTTTCGGCAAGCAGGAAATGGACTTCCTTGTGGGCTATGTGTCGGAACATGAACGTGATATGCTAGTGGGCCCAAATTGTCACACTACAGCTGCCCAGCGTTGGGACCACTCGAAGCGTGTTGCGGAGAGTGTTAGTGCATTCGGACATGAGGTCCACACAGCTCAGGAGTGCAAAAAGCATTGGGATGACCTCCGACGCTGTGCTAAGCTAAAGCGTGCCTCCAATTATGCCATGACTGGGTGACTGGCGGTGGGACACCACCTCAGGAGGAAGAACTCACTCTGCACGAGTTGATCGCTGCGGAGTTCATACCGGCAGAATTGGTCAAAGGAGTGGGAGAGATGCTGGATTTTGACACCTCGTCCAGTGAGTGTTTTTGTGTGTTTGTCCAGGCCAGGTGTGGTTTGCTTGTGAGATGTGTTGTGTTTGTCTGCTAATACCTGCTGTGTGCACATGGTTCTCATCTGCAAGTAATGCAATGCTTCACTAATGCATGCCTGCTGTGCAGCATGCTGGATAGGTAGTGCAGACAGGGACTGTCCTCATCACCACACTTGCACCCTACTCACATGCTAGTTGCCCGGCTGCCCCTCCGGTCCATGTTCCAGCTCACTGGCCATTCAGCATGTAGCCTGGGGTGTCTTTCCACTCAGCACTCTATGTCATCGCATGACTGACATGCATGTGACTTCTGCCTGCATGCTGGTACTCCACGTAGGCATGCTCCATTGCCCCTCCAGCCCCCTGCACCACTATTACACCATTGCACTGGTGGGTAACATGTTGGACTATTGCAATGGCCTGTTCAATGATCCTCTGTACATGCACACTTACCCCTGCCAACCTGCCAGAAACATACTGTGGGGTACATCCTATGTCCTTGATGCAGGGTGTACACTCAAACTGTGCAGATAGCAGATGCTCCACAGGTATATAGAAAAAGTGCCACAGAAACAGCTACCCACCTACACACATGCTAGGTGTGTTTAGTTGCAGAGAGTGCTTCCTGTCATGTCAATTAATTAATAGCAACAGAACCAATAGAGATATAGATCTTTTAATTTATGAATACAAAACACTCAATAAGATTAATGCTAAAAAGAAAAGACAAACATGCATTTTGTTTGTAGAGAACATCACATGAAAAACATATAGTGAAAGTCAATGTTTTCAACCAAAAACAATTTCTTTGAACTTAACACAATCATCATATAATGGTACTGTTGTGAGGTTAGTAAGGATGTGAGGTAAACATCTTGTTATTTCATGAAACCTCAAGTTGCAATAAACATGTCCTTGACTGTGTCTCAAATTGCTTTGTTTTCACAGATGCTCCACAGGGACATGAGTGCCCATTCATGCTTGATGTGCATTACATGCATGCCCCTATGTGTTCTTTGCAGGATGATCATTGTAGTACGTCCATGATGACATACATTTAATGGCATTTCATCATCCATTCCATGCTCACTGGGGCTCAGTCCGGCATCACTCACATGTTTAGGGTGTCATAGTCGGTGTGGGGCACAGGCCTACCCCTGTCTCAGGCCCCCTGACTCTGTCAAACTGGTGTAGTGCATTCTGCACACATGGGTGTACTACAGAGGGTTCATCATGTGTCCTGCTCACTGTCCCATTCTCATCGGCTGTGTTGTCAGTTGACTCAGATGATGCAATTGACGCTACTCAACACTGTCTGCCATTACAGTTATCTTGTCAACCTTTCAATGGCATGCAATGCCTCTCTGCATTTTCACTAAGGGGGGGTGCCTGTATCCATGCAGCCCATTGCATGAATATTGCACGTGATGCCTGACCTTGCACTTACACTGCCTTCTTGTTTATTGGTTGACATCATAATGTACTTGTTGATGTAGATAGTCGGTAACGTGCACATGCTCTGCACTGCATCAACCCCCACTTCCACTTCTGAGCTATGTTACACCGTTCTACATGGCTACTTACTGATGCAATGTCAAAGTGACCTGGCATGTATGGTCAGATTGTCATTCCTTCACTGTCATGAAAGGCACAGTCACAGGTGCACCCTGTGACACATGTACACAGTATTGAAACACCCTAGTGGGTGTTTAGCAAAGTTGATAGGTCAATATGCGGCCTATATTAACTGTTATAGGCCACAGATTGACTGTAGCCTGCCAATCGGGTTGTAATGACTGTGGAGCTGCCTGCACGTGTGTATGTGTACACTTTCACATACATCAAAGCAAGCATCGTTGTAGCTGCTTCCTTTGCTGTATTGGTTGCTGTTCATGTTCACAATACGGGTGTGTAGGGAAACAGGTGTTTTTGAACACTTTCACATGTGCATATGCAAGCAGCTTCAACGTTGTATAGTACAACATGACGGCTACTCACTTATGTGTGTGTGAAAGTGTTCATTTACACATGTATCTTCTGCAGATTTTTTGTTCACTGACTAATATGTAGTTGATTGACGTTAATGCTTGTGAGATTTCAGCTTTACGCCTGTTATGTTCAACTGGCACAATCCTGAAGGTGCACTGTTGTGCAGTATGTGTACGCCCAGGTCCACTTAGCTAATCTGGTGGGGCCTGGCCGTGATGATTTGACACACTGAATAATGGTTTAGGGCACATTCATAGCACAATATGCTCAATCAGGCCCTGAGGGGTGTTCTGGAGGATTCATGGCCGGCAGCTCGGACCGTACTGGGCGTTATGGTCCCTCATGCCTTTTTGTATGCCCTCGCTTTGCTCAGGACATTCACAATGTCTACATGGCCCATGACACTCGGTACGGGTCGAGCTGCAGATGGATGAAGCAATATTGGCGATGATGATTTAGTGATGCATTTGTACATGCATATTACGTGAGTCATGGTGTGTTTGGATTCACTTGCACCTGTGGCCATTTGGCAGTTCAGACATGCTTATGGTATATGCCATCTCTTTGTTGCCATCTGTCATTTCTGCCAGTGACATGTGCCTGACAGAGGTGGTATGTGATGGAGGTGATATACTACATTCAGTACATGTGTAGGCTTCGCTATTTACACACATCCATTTCTGCTTTTGGGATGTGTTTGCATATCAAAGCCACTGGATGAATGCCGGAATTTCATTTGTGTGTGACATGTCTGCTTCATGTGTTGGCTGTCAATGTGATGTCTATGTGTGTGTGCGAGTTTGCATCGGACATGTGTACTCATGTTTGTTTTTTCAACATTACAGATGATGGCGCAATGGAGAGGATGGTGATGTCAATCCTGACATGGGATTGCTATTACATCAGCAACGCGGCACAAGTGGGGGTCGTGGGGTGTTAGGCCATGAGAACCCACTTGTGCTGCAGACCATTGTGTCCAGGGCTGGCAATGGATCTAGCTCGAGTGATCACTCTGACAAAAATGTTGAGTTGGATGCGTGTCATGTCCATTCGTCGACGGTGAGTGATTCTGATGTGGACGATCCTTTGTCTACGACACCTGCACTGAGGGGCCAAACAGTGTTGGAAACTCCGCCTGGGTTGGATCGGGATGCACGGTCACACTCCACACCAGTTGCTGATGTGCCTGGGGCATCACGTCAACGGAGGGATATAGTCCTGCAGCTGCGGGTGGTACCAACCCAACGAGGACTGCGGCTCCTTGGGCCCCGTGGGTGTCAAGCCTAGCAATGCGGTGGCCGTGCGCCACCGGGGTATATTGAGTGGGAGCAAGCCATGGTTGCAAATTCTAAACAACAGGGGGCAGCAATTGATAAGATTGCTCAGAGCTTGGAACGTGTGGCCCAATCCATGCTCCCCCCTGCTAGGCAGGTGGATCTCCAGCAGTGGGCAGCACAGTCCACGGCCCACTCGCTCATGCTGGACATTGAGGCCTCAGACAGGCCACACTCGGGTGAAATGGTATCTCTTCATCAAGCACTTGCTGCTCACGCAGAGGCACACAGGGAGGCCCTGAGGGATGACCATCAATCCCTCTGATCTACTCTGGGTGTGCTCAACATGTCCCAGAGGCAGCAGACAGAGAAGAGGTTGGAGCAGCTTGAGAATACCATCTCGGCTGAGCTACGTGCTTGCCGGGTGGTGCTCCAGATGTCATGCCAGGCTATGCAGGAAGAACTCTGTGTTATGCGTGCTACCTTGCAAGAGGAAGCATGCGTATCACGTGAGGTTCTGCATGCTGACCTACATGTCATCGCCACAGAGGACCAGGCTTACCAGTCCCACAGACTTGCTGCTGACGAGGGGCAAGCTGCACATAGGCATGGTCAGGGTACTTTGCCACGTCCACCTTCTGCTTTCCATCCAGAGGGTGACTCGGATGATGACTTATCTTCCACACAGGTCGGGCCGTCCAGGCGTTGAGCCCATGGAGGTTTTTTTTTTATCTCAACATCATTGCATGTGGGTGATGAGGTGCACCCTGTACCTCACCCTTCCTGGGTGCCTGCCCCCCGGTCATATGTGGCAATTTTATTTTATAGTTAATTTAATTAGTTAATATAGTTTAAAATTGTTTGTCTATTGTGCATTCATGTGACGGTGTGGTGCTTTGCGGCTTTTAAAAGCCTCCACTTTCTGTTCCAGCTGGGCCCATTCAAGCTTGTCTCAAGTATGTGTATGCGGCTTGGGGTCCTGACTCACATATGCCACTCCTGCTTCCCCTATCTATGGGCTTGCAAGGATGGTTCGGTGTGACAACCATTTACACAAGGGCATTGGACTTTCGTGGTCTGTCTGCTGCTGTACAACTTGTGTTAACACCCCTAGTGGGGATTATGGATGCTTTCTCAACAGCATGTCTGCAATCAATTTTGATGAGTACATTATTGAACTGTCCATTCATTGATGTTGATTGGGATGTATGTTCATTTCTTGACTGTATACGTGCTTGATGCACTTCATGTTGTAGATGGTAGCCTGCACCCTTTAGCTGGCAAAGTCACACTGATGGTGGGAGGGGGCCGGGTGGTGACAATGTGAAGTTGGTACGTGTTGAGTCGGCCCTTGGGGATTGTGGCCAAGGAGGATGCATTAGGAGTGTGACCCAAGAGGCACAACTCATGGTCCAGTCCTCACCTGAGATGCCCTCCTATACTACTACTAGACTCTGTTCTGTTCGGACGGCACATTGTGTCTGTCTTCCCTCTACGACTTTGATGCTGCCTGACGGCACAGTTTTCCTACTGGACTATGGCTCTTTTACTTGTTTTCCGCACTCTGGTGCCTTTAGTCCATGTTCTTCTTCATGCTACTGTCCTTGTTGCAGATCTGTCCGCCCGTCTCTCGGGCAGTTATTCCATGTACTATTACATTGCCTCAGTTTGCCTCAGTACACTTCTGTTCAACTGCATCTCTCTGTCGCTCCTCCTGTATTTCATATATTACAACAGCGCTTTATGTTGACTGTTGGCTTTTACCAATGTGATTCAACTGTGTGGCTCTTAACTTGCTGTCAGCTGTTTCTGGCTATCTCGCATTCTCTGTGCCTTTCCAGACGTGTGCTGTCTCTGCCTTTCTTTCTTCACACTATCAAGGATTGATTGGGTTTCAGCTCAATCATCCAGTTGTGCAAGCCTCCTTGGTTATTTTCTACTCAAGTTCCAGCTCTACCTATCAGGGTACAGAACCTGGGTTGTGTGGGAGGTGGTCAGATGTAGGTCTCAGACATGGCCAAGTAACTAGCAGCATGAAGACACACACACAGAAAACTTTCCTGCCTTATTAAAGGCTTTTATGCCCTTTCTGCAGGAAAAGGAACCTCCAGACTACCTTTCCTGGCAGACACCGGGCCAAGAACTACAAAACCCTTGCCACATTGAGTGGGGCACATGTGCGCATGTGCGTGCCAGCTGAAGCACGGGACTTGTGCTCAGACGTACGACAGAAGCAGACATGTTTCCAGGAGCTCCGAGCAAGGTGAGCAGCACGTAGGGCCACACCCCAGCCAACCTTCCTCCAGACCCCTCACACATGCAAGCTAAGTAGCGCCAGTGCTGGGGAGCTTAGCCAGGCATTGGGGAAGATGTGCACGGTACAGCTAAACCACGTTGAGGAGCAAATGCCAAGAAGCTTTCCAAGTTGTCAGGGACAGACGCCAGGAGTGTCGCCCATATCCTGGAGTCCACCCTGCTCCATAGAAGCTAAGTTATTAGCACAGTAGCGTTCCTAGCCACAAACTGATACAGCGAAAGGGGGGTACCCAGCGACGCACACAATCTAGTGCAGTGCATATCATTAGCGTATGCAAATTGCCACATGCGTTACCTATAGTAATCCGCGGCTGATAGAACGCGACTTGTACTGAAGTCGCACCTCGCCACACGCGTCTAGCAGATCACCCAAGGCCCATTCTATCATGTGTTTCTTAACACATGGTCTTCCATTTACCACAGGGCCACGTGCAGCTGCCTTACCACATTAACAGTGTATGAACCATCAGGGGGGCAAGCAAAAGTATACGAACAAAGCAGCAGAGAAGAGTGCTTGTTTGGGGAGAAGTCACAAAGTTCGAGGCATGAATGGTGTTGTGTGTGTGGGGAAAACACGCACAGAATAGTAACTCACGCTCTCTTTGCAGCAATGAACTGCTCCTGTCACCGGACCTGAGAGTGCGCAGGCAGGAGGCCAGCACTACCCCAGAGATAAGTCTCTCTTTGGCTTGCCTTTCAGCCATTTTGTACAATGTGCATGAAGTACATGGATTCTCTGATTGAGTATTTGTAATTGTCAATAGTTGTATTTTGTATTTTCACTACTTTCCCTTTCCCATCCACCTCCCCTCTCCTGACCCTCTTTCCGATTATCCTAAACACCAATGCCTATCCAACCAATGGATCCATAACCTTGTTTCCCCGAAGGGGTTTCGGAGGCCTGTGTAAGTTTTACCTTGCAGGCACCCAGGCCGCAGTGGGGGTGGTTGGTTCATACCATTCCTGCACCTGGAGACCGGAGCTGTGACACTACCCATCAGTTGTTGCATCCTCATTGATTGTTGTGTACTGAAATTGCTCCCCATCCTGTTGAACCATTGTTCAACTGTGCTACCTTGGTAGTTATTCTATCATTCTGCTTGGACATGTGCTTGGCCATATTCAGCGACTTCAAGTCATCTACTGGAGACTCTTCCAGGGTTTTTTTGTGGATACAGGCTTTTTTCCAGGTTTGGGGGATTGGCTCCTTGGCGTTCTCTGCGATTTGGTATTTTTACCAGTCAAGGTGGCCTCTGAGGGGGCTGGACCCTATTTACACAAAAGGCGGAACAAGGAAACCAAGCGGTAGGGGGACCCTGAAGCCAGGTAGACTAGAAGGAACAAGCCAACGGACCCCAGACACAGTTCTTCTGAAGGTCAGGGTGATGAGTAAATGAGGGAGGGCCTATTGTTGTCAGACAGTACCCTTGGGCTACAGTGTTTGGGCACTGTCTAACATTGTCATTGTGGGGTACTATGTACATGATGTGTTCTACTGGTCAATGGCTGTTCCTGTGTTGTGTCTACTTTTCAGGTGTCAAGGGATTTTTGTGGTTTGACATACTGGGGTGATCACATGTGATGTGTACAGGACACTGAGGGTCACTTGATTTCACATGCATGTATTGAGTGCATGTCCCTATTGAAAGACACACTTACACAATGCTCCACCACACATACAACCACCCTTCCATGCCCACACGTGCACATAGATTGCCTTCACTGGCATGCTGTGTCGCTGCAGCGTATGAACACTTACCATTTGGGGATTGTGTACATGTGTCAATAGGTTATTCTTGTTGCTTGTCCTTTTTATTGTCATGGCCTGTTTTGCAGGGGGGGGGGGTTGTGATATACAACTTGCATGTATTCCTTTTGGTCACACAGGATTGGTTATGTTTAAGTAGCTAGGGATGCACACCATGTAGCACTTGCGTGGCAACATTCTCAGGGTGGTAAGGTTGTGACAGTTGACTGTCTCTTTGTCATCACCGATTGTCACCTGGTATGTGCCAGGCCTGTGTGCACTCTAAAGGGGTGCGAGTTTAGGTGAAAAATGTAGCCACAAGCTGAGTCCGGGCTGCCTCGCCACGTGCCCTTTCCACTCCCATGGGCAGCGCCTGTGCCTGTGGTTGGGGATGTGGGTGCACCACCATGTCCACTGGTACGCCGCGCAGGGTTGCAACATTGTGCAGGCCACATCTGCCACAATGATCCTGCACACTACTGGGGGTGCATATAGTAGCTGCCCGCCAGAGCGGTCAAGGGAGCGGAAGCCTATGTTGAGCACTCTGCATGTGCGCTCCACTGTGCCCCTGGTTGCAATATGGGCAGCATTATATCTTGCCTTGGGCAGCGTTATATCTTACCTGGGGTGGTGTGGTGGGGTTCCGTATTAGCTTCATCATGTGCTTGCTCAGAGGGTAGGCACTGTCCCCTGGGGAGGTGAGGATGGTTGTCATTAGTTGGGTTTGTGTATTTGTCTGTGTGTGACATGCATGCATGTGCACAGACATGTGTACTCACCAATGAGCCATGTATGGCCATGCTTCCCAGTTTACAGGTCCCGGCTCAGGGCAGACATTATATGAAACTGTCATGGATAGACCCAGGATAGTTTGCATATACAGAGGTGATGATTCCATGGGTATCGCATACAACCTGTACATTGATGGAATGCCAGTGCTTGCAGTTTCGATAGATGTGCTCAGTGGCCCTAGGTGGATGTAGGGCCACATGGGTGCAATCTATGGCACCAAGCACTTTGGGGAAGTGTGCCACCCTGTAAAAGTCCTGGATAATGGCCTGCCTTTCTGCGGGTGTTCTGGGCATGTATATGTGCCTGCGGATTGAGGGGCGCGCAGTCATGATTGCCAACACCTGGTGTAGGCAGCGTATCTGCGTGGCCTGTGAGACACCCCCAACTATGGCATTTGTCAGCTGAAATGACCGAGTGGCCAAAAAATACAGGACATAGAGCACCTTTTCCAAGGGGCTCAGTGCTTGGGAGCACAAGGTGGAAACCTATACCTGCCATAGACCTGGTCATCAGGAATACCAAAAAGGCTGGTCCTGGGTAAAAAAATGTGGGGCCTGGCTATTCTCCTGCAATGTCCCAGATCAGTGCTGCGAGAAATGGGACGCGTTGTTCACCATTCCGCATGTTCTGCCCCCTTTTTGCTGTGTGCGCTACACGTTGTGCGTGTCGCGCATGGCGTTCGGGATGTTGAAGTGACATGTGCGCCCATGTGCGCCACCCACGGATTTGGCACACATCCTGGGGAAAACACGTGCAGGGCCTTCCATGAATCGCATGCGCTTGCTTTTTCACGCTTGCGCCAAGTTGCACCACGAATTTCGGTGCATATTTGTTCCATGAATCGGCCCCTACATCTACCAAAATGGATACTTTGAGTAGAGAAAGCACGACTGACTCAGTTAATCTATCGCGTCACATTAAGTTTGACCTTCCAACTTGGCAATCAGCTCGCCCTAGTCTTCATAATGTAGACAAACAGAGTAGTGAGAATATCCGAGGACCTGCCACCTTAGCCCCAAACCCTCCTTAATTAAATCAGAAAGTTAACAAGTACCATCGACTAATTCTAAAATATTTGTAACATATGACTTGAACAGATTGAGCATATTAGCAATCCTGGAGAAAGTAGCTAGTTTAAAGCCGGTCAAGTGGCACAGCGAGTAGAGCGCCCGCTTTGACACCCGTGCAGAGCCTGTTAACGCAGGTTCGAATCCCGGCGGGGCCAAACTCAGCCTTTCATCCTTCCGAGGTCGATAAATGAGCACCACACACCGTGGGTAATAATAAGCAGCGCTCAGATACCTGAGGGTTTGTAGCGCTATATAAAAGCCTAATTATTATTATTATTATTATTATTATTATTAAAGGACATATCTTCATAAGACATTGATCAAGTTGAGTTTCTTGATGATAGTGACTTCTCTGTTGTTCGTCTATAGTTAACAACTAATGTGGTTAGAAATCTCCTTTGGCAAGCTCAGATGGAGCTGTTTGGCCTACGATTTGTACTTGTTCATGATCCCACAGTCTTTGAAACCAAAGATGATCGAAAAAGCATAATTAAAACCAATCCCTATAAGACAAATAATTTAACAACTGATTGGCGTACCACAAATAGAAATAGAGACAGTGAGAGCAGTTCTGAGGGTTACAGACATCAATCATAATCGTCCATGTTGTCCATTCAATATGATCTTTCTTTGATAAGTTGGAACACTCATGGATTTTCCCACCTGCTAGGCTCAACTGCTGAATTTCTCTTAAAGTATGACATCATAGTGATGCAAGAGACTTGGCTCACAACGAACCCGGCATGGAATAATCACAGTGTTGTATTGCGCCCAGCTAAAATGTCATTGCGAGGAAGACCTATGTCAGGGTTGTTAGTAGCTATTAAAAATAATACAAATTTGCGGATTTTCACCTTTGAAACTCCTAATTTGGTTTTGCAGATGGTAAAAATAACATATCCAAGAGGAGCCATTGCATTAATCAACACATATCTCAATCCTATTGGATTAGCAGATAAAAAGTTCTATTCAGATCTGGAACACTTGTTGAACCTCGCATCTGAAACATCAGACTTTACAAATATCATAATAGCTGGAGATTTGAATCTGCACTTGTTGCCATCACTAAAACATTTAGCGAGTCATGTAAATGAAAGATGGCTAACTCTAATGCACAATAGAAATTTTCTAATGTGCAATGGGTCCCTTAAGGGAGACATACCACCACAAAATATGTGGCAGTGCGGCCAAAGTACTTCCATAATTGATTATGTATTTGTAGATAGAAACACATTCCAGTGTGCAACTGAATTTAAAATAGTTAAGTGTACATATAGTGATCACGAAACATTATCTCTCTGTTTATCTTTTAGCGATAATTCTACAAATTCAGTAACTCAGAAATATCCTGATATTGTCACTGTGAATAATGCACGAACAAGATTCCGATGGAATGAGCAAACATTAAAATCATTGAATACTAACATTGAAGAAACCCTTGCAGTGTAAATGTGGCCTAAAGAACCATGTACAGCCTTTCTGCATTTATATCAAACGCAGCCTCTGTTGTCAACTCACACATATTTCAAACCGAGACATGAGTTTGATCAGGAACTGCAAGCGCGAAATATCATTCTTCATCAAGAAAAAAGAGCTATTCTTGCCTCATCAGCGATAGAAAAGGGCAAACTTCTTAGAAGTTACCAGTGCAAATATAGGAATTGGGTAAGGTCACACCAACTTCAACTTCAGCAATCAGACGGTGAAGCTATGTTACATGCCATTAGGGATAAAAAATACAGCCCAAATGTGGCTCTAATTAATAATGCCAGTCATTTAAAGCAGATTTCGGTCAAAATAAATGGGGTCAGCGACTCTAACTGGATCCAACATTATATGGCATTATACGTTCCATCAGCTGGTACTGATATCAAGTTGGTTATTGGACCTTCATGCTATTGTGGCTAAGAACTTATTGAAGACAATGTTTTGTTTTACATTAATAAAGCTAGCAGTTCGAGAGCTCCTGGGCCGGATGGGTTAAACAACTATATGTTCAAAACTCATCCAATTGCATGGGCCAAGATCTTATTCAATGTTTACACACAGATCATCGAAGATAGCATTATACCAGAATCTTGGCGATGGTCAGTTATCGTTCCAATCTTTAAAAAGGGCGATTGGTCTTGTGCTACCAACTATAGGCCGATCTCCCTTTTGGATGTTCCAGGGAAAATGTGCTCAATATTTAACTTATGAGATTTTACCAAATGGACAACTAGCCATTTTCGATTTGATCCATATCAAACAGGCTTCATTCCTGGTCTGGGCACCTCTGTTAACTTACTAACTGTCAATTCAATATTCACCCATGATGCAACCACAAGACAACCGTTATATTTAGTTTTTGTTGACCTGAAAGCAGCCTTTGACTCAATCTCAAGGGAATTATTAATCAAGAAACTGGTTCAACAAGGCTGCCCAGAATACTTGGTCTCCTTAATTAAAGATTTACACTCTCAAAATACCATACAAGTGAGGTTGTCACTGGACGGAAATTATACACCTCCATTTAGTATGTTTAGAGGGTTGCGACAGGGGTGCACTCTTGCTGCAGCATTATTTAATTTTTTTATTTCAGACATTGTAAATACATTTCAGAGTATGATTACTGATTCACCAAATTAGCAAATAAGATCATTACTTATTTATTATATGCTGACGATTTAATCATCTTGTCCAAAACACCTCAAGGACTACAAAGGTTTCTGAATGCCTTGGCAGATTATGTCCAAGAGAATTATTTAAATATAAACTTGAAAAAACCAAGATCATGCAATACAACATGAGCCGGAAGAGCAACACTAAAACTAATAGGTGGTTCTTGCAGGGCCAGGAGTTGGAACGTGTCTCTTGCTATACTTATTTGGGTGTTAACGTTGCTAACCATCAAGATGGGAGTCATTATATCGGTACTCTTAAAAACAAGCTAAACACTGGTATATCACAAGCCAAAATTATTCAGACCAAATATGGGAAATTTTCCACAACACCGGCTAAGACATATTTCTTACAAAAACGTACTCCAATTCTGTTATATGCTGCAGAGACTAAACCCATAACTGCTGAAAAGACATTTGTTTTGCACCAAAAAAACGCTTTTTGGCAATATCGTGTATGTCCCATTTAACACATTATATTACATAACCACTATTCCCTCATATCTCTAAAGAATGAGCAAATTAAAACAATATATATATTGTCTTGTGTTTCCACACTCAAATATCAGGCAGAGCCAGCCCTGCATCTCAATACACTGTCATGCGCCCTCACTTTCCTATAACTCATGAAAATGCAATCAGAATTTCAAATTGATCTTTTTTAAGTTTTTGACTTCAAGAAAATAACATTTAGGTATTCCTGGGACCTAGTGTATAGTGTGTATATGTAGATGCATTTGTGTATCGTTTCTCAAGACAAGCTTTTAGATATAACATTTTCCCTGGCTAGTGAAATAATTATTATCAAAATGGTCATGCTTTACCAAAATATTGCAAACCCAATTCTTCTCTGTGTTTTGCTTCAATATCATATAATTTACTATAGAATGCATCTCTTTACTCACCTCGCATAGGTTACCTACCAGTTCTTCATATAATCAACTTTTTTAATGTTTGCAAACAGTCAAGTTTCGACATTCACTGCAATTTCACTATTGCTGTTCACATTTTCACATTTGCCATTTTGGATGCTGGTCAGGAATAATCAAGAACGGTACTATGAATCTTTGCCTAAACGTTTTTGCCGACCTACAATTTTTCTGAATTTTATTTTGCTGACGTTTTCACTTTTTTAACCACAAAATGGTTAAAAATGCCAGCCCCACCCCCATATATACCTAACCCCTCCTTATCATTAGCATTTTTCAGTGTAAGAAACATAAATCGATAAAAATGCATTTAGCAAAACTGTAGTTTGGGAAAGTGGGTGTGACCCTTAAGAACTTAACAATGACGTTATAATGATATTTAGCATCCGGGGTGGGGTGAACAACCAATCCGTTTGCTCAGAAGGTGGGTGGGACCTACCGATCTAAACACGCATTACGAGCCACCTGCTGGCTGCTTCCTATGCCCCTCACCACCATCTTCTCCCCAACCCCCATGCCTAAATATACTCCATCCCTCCAGCCCCCAGCCTCACTTGCCTGCTTTATTCTGCAGCAACGCCGCCATTGGCCGCCGCGTTGTTGCTGCTCCTGCTTCCTGGCCACCCGGGAAATGGAAGAGGGGCTCCATTTGATATGATATTTTATTTATTGCGCCGATACACATGTGTTTCAGGATGCAACGAGGCAAGGGAGGCAAACAAGGGAGAACACCGATCTTACTAGGCGCAGGGGCAGAGGGGAGAGGAAAGTACTGAACACATGATCTGAACAGCAACAGGTAGTGCAGCCAGCTGGTGGCAAGTGCAATAATAAAGTGCAAACAGTGACTTAAAGTGCAGGAAGGGACTGCAGGTTTGCAGATTCAGACCCAAGAGCAAGGGTTGCCAACAGGCAGTGTGGGTATGCGGCAGGGTGGGCAGGGACCCGGGCCCGAAATCAGAGGGTAGCCAGGTGCCCATTGCAGAAACAGACAGATATCTGAAGGGGAGAGGAAGAGAGAAGGCAGCAGCAAAGAGGAAGGCCTTGAGGTGCTTCGTGAACCAAAGATGGTTCTCCTCCATTTTCAGAGAGGCAGGGAGGCTGTTCCAAAGGGAGGCCCCCGCCGAAGAAAGAGATCTACCCCCAACTTGTTGCTTGGAGAAGCAACTGACCCTGAGGGAGTTGGAGGTGGAGGAGCGACAAGCTCGTGTAGGAAGGTATTTCCGAAAGGAGAGTTGAAGGTATTTCGGACCCAGGCCACAGAAGGCCTTGTGGACAATGCAAAGGGTCTTGAACTTAATCCCTGCAGCCACTGGGAGCCAATCAAGAGATTTCAGAGCTGGAGAGATACAATCCCAGTACTTGAGGCCAAGGACAAATCTCGCAGTCCTGTGCTGGATGAATTGCAGAGGGCGTAAAGTAGTAGCAGGCAGATTTAGAAAGAGGCTATTGCAGTAGTCCAGCCTGGAGCGAACCAGAGCTCTAGTGACAGTGAGCTTCTGGGGGAAGGAGGCAAAAGAACGAATACCTCTGAGGAGGTGCAGGTGGTAGTTTGACTTCTTAGAGACGTCATAGATGTGTGGAGAAAAGGAAAGTGTGGAGTGAAAGATGACCCCTGTTTTTTAACCTCACATGTGGGAGCAGTGGGAGGGCCAAGGGAGGCCGGCCAGAGAGTGACAGGAAAGGAAGGTGCAGGGGTGCCGATGAGGAGGCTCTCTGTCTTACTGGCATTAAGGCAGAGGTCGTTGGTGGCACACCACTCCTGGATCACAGACAGACAGTCAGAGATGAAAGAGGGAGAAGAGGTGGCAGAAGGGAGCCTGAAAACAAGCTGAACATCATCCACCTAGCACTGAAAATTGGGGCAGAGAGCAGCAATATGGTGGGTAAGGGGTGTCAGGTATTGGTTGAAAAGCCAGAGACCACACCCGTAATGCAAGCCGTAATGAGCCCTGCCTTCCTAATCCATGGCAGCCATCTTAGTGAAGTAGTTTGATTAAATGAATGTGAGGCTGTTCCAGGCAGGGGCCCCCGTCGAAGAAAGAGATCTACCCCCAACTCGTTGCTTGTAGAAGCAACTGACCCGGAGGGAGTTGGAGGTGGAGGAGCGACAAGCTCAAGTAGGAAGGTATTTCCAAAAGGAGACTTGAAGGTATTTCGGACCCAGGCCACAGAAGGCCTTATGGACAATTCAAAGAGTCTTGAACTTAATCCTTGCAGCCACTGGGAGCCACTGAAGAGATTTCAGAGCTGGAGAGATACAATCCCAGTTTTTGAGTCCAAGGACAAATCTCGCGGTCCTGTTTTGGATGAGTTGCAGAGGGCGGAGAGTAGTAGCAGGCAGATTTAGAAAGAGGCTATTGCAGTAGTCCAGCCTGGAGTGAACCAGAGCTCTAGTGACAGTCCCCCAGCTTCTGGGGGAAGGAGAGAAAAGGAAGAATACCTCTGAGGAGGTGCAGATGGTAGTTTTACTCCTTAGATACGTCAGAGATGTGTGGAGAAAAGGAAAGTGTGGAGTCAAAGATGACCCGTGTTTTTTAGCCTCACATGTGGGAGCAGGGGGCGGGCCAAGGTAGGCCAGCCAGAGAGTGACAGGAAAGAAAGGTGCAGGGGTGCCAATGAGGAGGATCTCTGTCTTACTGACATTAAGGCAGAGGTTGTTGGTGGCACACCATTCCTGGATCGCAGACAGACAATAAGAGATGAAAGAGGGAGAAGAGGTGGCAGAAGGGAGCCTGAAAACGAGCTGAGCAACATCTACCTAGCACTGAAAATTGCAGCAGAGAGCAGCAATGCGGTGGCCGAGGGGTGCCAGGTATTGGTTGAAAAGCCAGTGACCCCTCCCATAATGTAAGCCTTATGAGCCCTGTCTTCCTAAACCATGGCAGCCATCTTAGTGAAGTATTTTGATTCAATGAACATGATGCTTTAAGGCATCCCTTTCATTGAATCAAAATAAAATGCTCTGAGCACCATGGATTACAGACTTGACAACACAGGGTGCTTATGGCGTTCACACCCTCTCTATGGTACTGGATCAGGTGTTCTCGCTTAATTATTATTAAGTAAGAAAAGACAATAGTGTCAGAGTACTAACGATAAGGGAACCAACATGAACAGTACAGAATTCCAGAGCACTCTAGTATATTAATATACTAAAGAATCTTCCTTGATTGCTTACCCACTGTTACCAGGAGGCAGAGGATGAATCAACCCCAGATATGTAGTGGAGGTCTCCATGCAAGTTCTAGCCTTTTTCTGGTTTAGGTGTTGGAATACCCACAAATGTAAATTTCCACTGTCAAAACGGCCAGTTGGTGGAATGCCTATTGGAGAAGAGTCTGGGAACCTTTCCAAGAGGGAGTTCTAAGATCACAGTGAGTGGGAAGTGGGATAAATGAAACTCATTGAGGGCCTACTCTGATGGGACATCCTTATCTGAGTCCAAGCCCTATCATATTTATGAGTCACCTGAGTGCTCAACCATCACAGTGTTTACTCAGTCACTCACATCCCCATTACACTTCCTTGCTTTTCTCCTTATCATACTCTTGGCATTTGTCTTTGTCTTACTACTTGTTGTTGTATTTGCCTTTGTCCTGGTCATACCCTTTGTAAGGACCAATGTCTTTACTTTTGCCTTTACTGATCATTAAGTTTGCCGATACAATAACAACGGTACTGGTAAGCTTGCCGGTACCATTGTTACCGTACGGGCAAACAACGAGTTCTGCTCGCAGGTGTTTTTTTGCCCACCAGGTGTGACCTGGCAGGTGGACCTGCACCCGTGAGCAGAGCATGTCAGATGCACTGGCACCATTGGGAATGGGGAGAACTTTTTACCGGCACCTAGGAATGGGCAATTACTGGGTCCAGCGGGGCTGTAATGAAACACTAATTGCACAATCCCGGGTGCCGGTAAAAAGAACAACTCCGGTGGCATCCATGCCGGTTTTCCCAGCACAGCGAATGCCAAAGTCCCAATGAGGCGTATTGTCTTTTCCTTTTTTGGACTTGGTCTTTGCCTTTGAACTTGCCATTGTGTTTGTTTTTTCCTACTGTGGCCTTGACATTGTCTGTCTTTTCCTTTGTGCTTTTTGTTGTCTTTACCTTTTCCTGGATGTAGCCTTTGCCATTGTCTTAGAACTTGTTGTCTTTCCCTTTTTCCTGGTCATGGCCTTTGTCATTGTATTTGCCTTTGCCTTTACTTCTCATTGCCTGAGAATTTTCCTGGACATGGCTTTTGTCTTTGCCATTGTCTTTGCCTTTCTACTTGTTATTAATTCTGCCTCTTCCTGGACATGGCCTGTGTTGTTGTCTTTGCCTTTTTCTTCGAACTTGTCACTGTCTTGTCACTGGCCCTCATTACGACCCTTGCGGAAATCGGAAAACGATGGCGGAAATGCAATACCGCCATCGAATAGCGCTCGGTGCGACTATGACCCGTCACCGCAAAGTACGAAGCCATTAGCGACACCGTAGTGAACGCCAACGCTAACTGCACCAAGCACGCGCGCGCGCGCCATGCGAAACCGCAAACACCACCATGGCGCAACGGTACGCCAATTCCGACCCTAGCGGACATGTACCTAACGCCATCAGGCATGGCGTAATGTACCATTCCGCCATGGTGAGAAGTACGGCATCGCGAATCAACCGTAAACGGCCCCACTGAGTGCCTGTACACCGCTCCCTGCCCACAAAGTACAACTCCCCGTAGGTGCAATGAAGCCACAATGCAACCATTGAAATGTACAAGTCACCCATGCATGGCAACGAACAAAAGAAACACAAGAGGGGCCAATGGGAGCTGCAGGGCACAGATGGCACGAATACAGAAGCCATCCCAATGGACATGACCACAGTCCCCCACCAAGAAACGCACGCAAACACAGGCACCTGTGACCAGCCATATTCCGAGAATCACATCATTCCACCAGTCCACCTGGCTGACCGGCATCTGTTACACAAAACCCAATCCCCCGCCCCTGAGCATGACAACATTCAAACTGTCATATTGGCAGCCCCCATCCCTGACCTCACGGGCTTAGTAGGCAAACGCGCCCAGTACAGTACCACGCAACTAAACTCCGAAGCTGGAACCCAATGCAGATCTCCTCACAATACATCGCCCCCCAAATAGGCATATGCCACATCACTTGCAAAGAAAAACGCTACACGGGCCAAATCAGAATAGAAATTTAATGCACATCAAAGTCACCAAGCCCATACAGCCATCAGGCCATGAACTCCTAAACACCAATCACCATTGTGGGCTGCATCCGCAAGAAATGACCAGCCACTACTTGTGTGTCGTCCTGTTCCCTCATGGTACACAGAGCCACATTCACGTACGAAAAGGCAACATGGAAGCGCACAGAACCGCAGGGCCGTCCCAATGGGGAGGCACTAGTCCAGCTGAAAGGCCGAAATGTTGCTCCGAGCCACCAGTACTGCGTAAGGGCATGTGGGCCATTGGCGATCGTCCCATAAGATCGTAATGCTGCTCCACTGATTAACACGAAGCAGCAGGTGTCGGGAGTAAAACCCATCTGCAGGAGTGGCATACAGATGGCAGTGGCAAAAGGGGAGGAGATACCTGTCAACCAAAAGAAAAGAAAAAGAACAGAATGGCCATCAGAACTACATTCCAACAACTCACTTCAATGATCACACGAAATCCACAGCCATATGCATGCTAGCCCACTCCAAAGGATCATCACCACCCCAAAACCACTTGCGACTCCTAACCATCTATATCGAGGTGCAAACACCATCACAAAGCGAGTGTACCTGTGCATGCGTCTGTCAAAACAGAATCCATCAGATGGGAATGTTAATGTGCATGGACACAAGTGTCTGAGGGCGTGTCGAGACAGGGAGGGCTCAACAAGGCCAGATAGACGATGGTCCCACCATGGCAGCCCTGCATCACATAGCGTAGGGGAGGCGGATAGATCCCAAGAAGCCCTGTACATGGCAAACTCTGTATCAAATCACCTGCCCATGCATCCATTCATCATTCCCTCATCCCGGAATCAAAACGCCTGAATAATTACTCACATAACATTAGAAACATCCATTGAGTCTGTGCGTTATGCAGCCTGCAAAATCCACAGTGCCCCAGCCCGTAATTCCAGTGTTGTGAAGTAACATGTATGTGGGAACGGCCGGCCTCATCGCCCACGTAGCAATTGCGCATCCCAAACTATTCATATCAATCATTGCTTCCTCGCCATGGGCCCTGTCTCAAGGACATTGAACAACAGAACGTTATATTTGCAGTCAGACCTGTGGGCATCTCCTCGCCGCTAGCTGGAAACCGAAAGCGCCGCCCTTGGAATTCCACATTTGCAACATCACGCCGAAAAGGCATCTGTGGCCGTTTGAAATCACTAATTATTCCATCGAGTGCGGCTGTGTGTGAAAATGGCAACTGCCTTCACCCACAAATGGGACGCCCCGCCCGTCATTGCAACTCGGTACAGTGATGCATGAGGGCCCACCGTTACTCGAGTACTACGTTCCACTGACCCTTCACAAGTCTGTTCGCGACTGCACAGATAGTATGTGCAACAATGGGACCACAGCAGAATGAACATGTCAACCAATGTTACACGGCCATCGGGTACAAATACATGATTGCAATAGCAAGATGCCATTCCCAGATTTGCAGCGTTGTGCGCGGGACGTGCTCGGCCAAAGGGGAGAGCAGCTTGCACAGGTGGAATTAATCACCACAGGTGGAGGCCATACAGCCTGAAAACACATAAATTGCACAGCCAGTCTCCTCCCACAACCACACCGAAATGCTACCGGCAGGACTCGCGATGTTGGCCCTGGGGGACCTGATAGCACTGCAACTACTCCAACTCCAAGAAGAAGACGAACACCAACTGCTACCGGCCGCACGAAGGAGACGCAGGAGGAGGAGGAGGCCAAGGCAGGCAACCTCACTGATGAGCAGATCCACACCCTCTACCGTCTGGACCGGGACACCATAGCCGCCATTGTGGACATGACACAGGCTGACCTTGTCAGCATGATAGATAGCCCAACCGCCATCCCACCCCTACTGAAGGTGGTGTCTGTACTCCACTTCCTGGCCACAGGCACCTACCAGCACACAGTCGGACAGTTGCATGGCATTTCTCAGCCACTGTTCTCACGGACACTATCGCAAGTGCTCGATGCCCTCCTGCAGCACGCAGACGACTACATCTCTCTACCACGCTCGGAGCAGGAAATTACCAACACAAAAGTGGGATTCCATGCACTTGCCGGCATACCGGGTTGCATTGGTGCCATCGACTGCACCCATGTGGAATTGGTCGTCCCACATGCCATGGAGGCCCAGTACCGCAACAGAAAACAATTTCATTCCCTGAATGTACAAATGGTGTGTGACTCCAACAGGATCATTACACATTGTTGTGCCCGATTCCCTGGATCAACCCATGATTCTATGGTCTTGAGGAACTCTACAATACCACGCTACATGGAGCGACACGCAGGGAACAGATCCTGGCTACTCGGTGAGTCTCATTACATGCATGATTATGTGGGGAATGTGATTTGGCAATGACCTGGCAGGAAGGGGGGGGTGTGCGTACGTAGCAATGGCATTCCACATCATACGTTTCTCGTCCACATACAGGTGATGCTGGATATCCACTGAAGAGATGGCTCCTCACACCAGTCCGGAACCCACGGGACCAGCATGAGGAGGACTACAACCATGCCCACTCACGTACCCGTGTAGTCATTGAACAGGCATTCGGCCTACTGAAGACTCGTTTCCGCTGCCTCAGCAGGTCTGGCGGGGCACTCCTGTACCGCCATGAGAAGGTTGCAAAGATGGTCATGGCATGTGTCATGCTCCACAACATGTGCGTACGTAGAAATGTGCCCATGCCCCCTGACGCAGAACTGCAAGCACATGATGATGGTCATGATGAGGGTGGGGATGTGGCAGCACCTCATGGAGTCTGCGAGGCACCGGAGGCCCGTGACATTCGTCAGCATCTCATTGATGTATGCTTCTAGCACTCACGCCTGGTGGCTGATACATGGACACGGGACTCGTGGCACTGTGCGTGTCTGGGACATGCACAATATGGACTGTACGCCTATGATGGCCTAGTACACAGAAATCAATGTCCACACATCTCATTGGTTGATCGTGCACTTTTTATGGCATATGTGATGTCATGTTGAACACCCTATCGACCCGCCACCCAAGTGAGCCCAACACACCCCCTCCACCCTCCTACCTCCCCCACGAACCCCAGTGTCCAAAGATGCTCATTGTCAGTGGGCTGTCGCTATTGCAAGCCCCCTCTGCGGGTATCAGGGGCACCCCTGCCTGTGGAGCGCAGGTTCCTTCCAGATCTACGTTGGGGGCTGCCCTGGACGGAACTTGCAACGGATGATGTGTCTGCCTGCTCACGTCCATGCATGTCCCTAAGGGTTTGCGAGAGCTCAGTGAGCACACGGCGCACTGCGGCAAGTTCGGCACATACGTCTTTGGACGTCGCATGCAGTTCCCCCCTCAGGCTCTCGGTGCTTCTCTCCATTTGGACTCTCAGGCTCTCGGTGCTACTCTCCATTTGTGCCCTCAGCGTCTCTGTGCCTCTCTCCATTTCTGCCCTAAGTGTCTCAGTTGATGTTTCTATGTCTGCCTTAGTGCCCCCACATTCATCGGCATGGTCCTTGAGGAGCGTGGCCATTTGCTGCTGTTGCACGATTAACTGGTCGAGGGACTGTTGCCTCTGCTGGGCCATGCCCATTTGCGGGGGTGTCACAGAGGGGCTGTTGTCCTCATGTTGCCTTGCCACAGGGCTTGGGGGGGATGGCCAGTCGTTGTCTTGTGGGTGCCCCTGCGTGGTATCCTCATGTTGTACGGGATGGGACAGACAGGGGGATTGGGACAGGTCATGGATGGATCTGACTTCGACATCCCCGTTTTCTGTGTCGGAGCATGCTGCCATCAATGGGGTGTCACCTATGGTGCTGCTGCCACCAGAGGCAGTGCCTTCTGTGGCATCCATTGGGGGGACCTGTGGTGGTGGTGTTGTGGGCATGCTGGCTGCTGGGGTGCCTGTTGATATTCCCTCCTCTGTGCTGCCACCTGATTTGTGCTGCTGCCGTGTCTTGATGCGTGCAGCTGAGGTGGAGGGTCTCTGGCCGTTGGTCTTGGCCCTCTTTGCAGGTGTGCTGGTAGGGGTGTCCTGTAGCTCGTCGTTTGGATCGGACCCTGTGGTGGAGTAAAGGAGGGCGAGGGTTAATGATGGGTCTGTGGGAATTGGAATGGCATTGTATCACATGCTCTGGGGTGGTACCTGAGGGTGATTTGGGTCGGGTCCTTGGAGGTGCTTTGATTTGTGTGTGGAGTGAGGGTGCAGTTGTTTGGCAGCCTGCAGTTAGGGTGTGCCTGCTGCACGTGTAGTGCGTGTATTAGGGGTTTTTAATTATTTATGTATTTATTGTGGGTTTTAACGTGCGCTATCAGGCCGATGTGTGTGGCCGTTCTCCTGGACATGTGTTTCTGTTGCACTATGTGGACGCATGGTACTTCACATGGATGGACTGTGTGGATTTGGCATTGTTTTATCTGGTACACCTACCTGAATCTTCGGATGTCTGCACTCCTTTCTCCATCCCTCCGACTCCCTCTATGCTCTCCATTCCGATGGTGGAGGCACAGATTTCTTCCCAGGGGGTCAACTTGATGGGTGATTCAGGACCTCCCCCGGTGGCTGTGGCAATGTTGCGGTTGGCAGAGAGTATGCTGCGGACGCGTATCCGCAGGTCGTCCCATCGCTTGCGGCATTGCTGTGGGGTGCGGGGTGCGGTCCCCACCGCACTTACCCGCTGTGCCACCAGAGCCCATATGGTCTTCTTGTTTGCAAGTGCCGTTCTGGTCATTTGCGTGGAGAAGACGACGGCAGCATTCTCCTGGAGGGTCTCTGTTAGCACGGTGAGTTCCTCGCGGGAGAAGTGGACCTGCCGCTTGCGGTCGCACGCTTTCTTCGCTACTTTTCCCATTTGTCTTGGTTTCGCTAGGGTGGGTGACGGGTTGGGGTGTGTTTCAGGGTAGTGATTTTAGTGGTTGTGTGGTTTTAGTGGTTTTATAGGTGTACGCCGGGTTGTTTCCCGTTCCGGGCCCATGTTTTTACTTCCGTTTCCGTATATTTCCGGTCACCGTACTTTCCGGTAGGCGCACACTGCGGTGACCGCTAAGAGGGGTGGCGGTATTGCACCTAGGGCGCCGTACGGCGGCGGTGTGGGCCGTTTTGGGGTCATTTCCGCCATCGCGGACTTTGCACTTCCGCCGTGGCGTGGTGCTCGTGCCCGATGGGTCGGAATGGGCCGCACTTTGCTCCTTCGTGCAATGGCGGAAACGCTATTTACGCTGTGGCGCTCCGGTCAGTCGCTTTCCGCAAGGGTCGTAATGAGGGCCACTGTCTTTGCCTTTGCCTGGATGTAGCCTTTGACTTTGCCATTGGCGCTTTGCCTTTTCATTTGTACTTGTCAATGTCTTTATCTTTTCCTCGGTGTAGCCTTTGACTTTGCCATTATATTTGTCTTAGTACTTGTCATTGTCTTTGTCTTTTTTCATGGATGTAGCATTTGACTTTGCCACTGTCTTTGTCTCAGTACTTGTTGTCTTTGCGTTTGTGCTGACCATGACCTTTGCCATTTACTTGGCCTTTCTACTTGCTGTTGTCTTTGCCTTTTCCTGGATGTAGCCTCTGCCTAGGCAATTGTATTTGTTTTAGAATTAGTGGTTGTCTTTGCCTTTTTCGTGGCCATGACCTCTGCTACAGTTGCTGCTGCATTTATTTGACATTTTCTTTGATGTTTTCTGAATGTGGCCTTTGCCATTGTCTTTGCTTTTTGTCATTGTATTTTTCTTTTTCATTTTCATGACCATGGCTATGTCATTGTCTTTGTCTTTGCCTTTACTTGTCATTGTAATTGTCTTTTCCTGGACATGGCCTTTTCCTTTGTCTTTTTCTCTGTGTGTGTCGTTGTCTTTGCCGTTTCCTGCTTTTCCTGGATGTAGGCTTTGCCTTTGCCATTGTCTTTAAATGAGTACTTGCTTTTGTCTTTGCCATTTTTCTGGCCATGACCCTTGCCATTGTCTTTGCCTTTGCCTTTACTTGTCATTGGCTTTGCCTTTTCCTTTTCCTGGATGTGGACTTTTACTTTGCCATTGGCTTTGTCTTAGTACTTGTCATTGTCTTTGCATTTTCCTGGACATGTTCTTTGACGTTGCCTTTGTCTTTGTCTTTGTACTAGTCATTGTATTTGCCTTTTCCTGGATGTTACATTTTCCTTTGCCATTGTATTTGCCTTTTCCTTTTTACTTGTCATTGTTTCTGCCTTTTCCTGTGTGTAGCCTTTGACTTAGCCATTATCTTTGTCTTAGTACTTGTTTAGTTTAGTTTAGTTTAGGTTATTGTTTTGTATAGTGCAGCCTGGCCCTGGGGCAACTGCGTGCTTGGCATGGTTACAAGGTAACAGGTATTGTATACAATGTTGTTGTAGTACAGGAAAACATTACATATGCATGGTTCTTATAGTACATGTTATTCACAGTCTGTGAAGTTCGTTGTGGGACGGGGATATACAGTACAAAGATAGCAAGTAGAATATTTACAGTATAATTACAGCAGAAGTGGTTAGTGCAGGTCGTGTTGGCTAGATGTGTCTATAAATATATGTACAGGTGTCTCAGGTGAGTGGAATGAGCGTGTTTAGGTTTCTTTGGCGATAAACCAGGTTTTGGCAATTTGTCTGAATCCGTTGAAGGATGGTTTGATTCTGAGAGCAAGTGGTAGGTAGTTCCAGAGTTTAGAGGCAAGCACCGGGAAGCTTGTGCCACCTGCTCTTTAGAGCTTATGTCTGGGGACCTTTAAGCAGTGTGTTTTGGCTGTTCTAGTTGGCCGAGATGAGATGTTAAGGGTGAAGTTGTTAGCAAGGTATTTGGGGGCTTGGTTGGACAGGTACTTGTGGGTGAGGGACAGTGTTTTGTACTCAATTCTTTGGGGTATGAATAGCCAATGGGTAGTACGTCACAGATCAGAAATGTTTTCGAATTTTGGTATATTCTGGGCTGCTCTGAGAGCATTATTTTGAACAACTTGAAGCTTGTCAATGTTCTTTTGGCTGGTGCCGAGATAGAGTGCATTGCAATAGTCTACTTTAGAGAGTACTAAAGCTCTAGCATGGGTTGTGCAGTTGGGTGTGGATAGGTAGGGCCTGCAGGCATTGATAAGCTTGCATGTGTAGGTGGTCGAGGATGAGATGGCATTGATTTGTCTAGTCAACGTGAAGGAAGAGTCAAGGTATATTCCTAGGGTTTTCACATGGTTAGATACAGGAATGTTGTTGTCCTCAATGGTGAATGTTTGGTAGAGTTTGTCAAGGTTGTTGAGTATGATTTGGGAGCCTAAGAGAAGAAGCTTGGTTGTGTCGTCATTGAGTCATAGGGCCTCATTTCACGGTAGGCGGTGAACCATGGCTCTATTAGCGCCATGGTTCATGCCGGTAAAATACTGGCACCGCCTTGGTGGAAAGGGGAATTACCGCCCCATTCCAAGGTTGGCGGGGCGGTAATTCCCCCTTCCACCATTGCCCTTCCCCATTCCCATTTTTGCCCCATAGGGCTCTATGGGAATGGGGAAGGCGCTAAGTACGGTACCGCAAATTGCGGTACCGTAATTAGCTCCAGTGGTCCCTTTGCAGGTTGGTTTTTAACGCCTGCAAAAAGTAGTGTAAATTTTGTGTGTAGCAAGCTAAGTGCAGCGGTGGTGGTTATGGTGTATTGTACTGTAATACATTAATACCTTCGGCAGGGTGAGTGGCTGAGAACGCTCTGCAGAATGGCCAGAGAGTGTGAAGTGCGATAGCACTCTAATGAGATGTTCCACTGACTCTCTGATTGTAATGTGTTTCAATTTAAAAGTTTAAATCATGCAGCAGTATGTAAACACCATTATATGCAGTGTTATACATGGCAAATAGAATCGAGAAAAGGTAATCAGCAGTGAGTAATACGCATTGTAAGTGGAGCACAATAATAAGTGTTCAGCACGATAGTAAAGCGGGCATACACCTAGCGTATTGCTATGATAAAGTAATGCTGGCAGAATGAAGCGCAATGGTGTTCTAACATCATTCGGGATGCACTAGCGCTGGTAAGGTGTTAAAGCGGTCTCTGTTAAGAATCGGAAGCGTAGGCTCGAGGTGGGGAGAAGTAGCAGGCTGTTGGTAATTACAGTACGTGACAGTGTGCTGACAATGGCATGTATAGTGTAAGAGGATTCAATTCAACACTACAGCTAAGTCAATGCCTAGTCTGGGATACTGAATGGAAACCCTTATTGATATATCTTTATGTCCAGTTCATGAGTTCTGGATGACTACCCCTATATAACACCCCTCTCTTAGAATCCCCCTGACCGCACTGAGCCAAGAAGTAGTTCTGTTTTGCAAGTTTAAAAGGTTTATTTGAGAAATAAAACAAAATATAGATACCACGCTTTTATAAAAAAATAATCATCGATATCGCCCTTATAAATATAATGTTAATCAACAATGGTTAATCTGACACTAGCACACTTCTTTATTATCAATGAGGAGTTGGTGTAGGATGGATAAGGCAGCAAAAATACTTTTATGGTTTCAAATGGATGCAATGTTGAATGAAAATGCAGTACAGAAACTAACTAATATGGTATCACAAGATATCATATGTTCACTTTTCCCCTGGTGGGAATTCCCCCCCCCACCGCTATATGCAATGCAAGGAGATGGAAGTAACACACACAGTTCTCAGGAATGCAATCAAATACAATACGAAATTCAATTCCCACCCCAGCAAGCTTAGAGAAAACAGGTATGAGTTTTAAAACACAGGCCCAAGTGCTTTGAATGTGGTGGCAATGAAGTGAGAAATATGCTGAAAATGCTTTTAATTCCCTTTAGGAGGTTCCGGGTGAGTGAGAGATACTTGGGATGGGCTCAGGCTCACTTTAGCAATGATTCAGGGATGGTTATTAAGAGGCAAACACATTTTAGCAAAGAAAAGCAAAAAGCTGCTATCTTTTTACAGGTAAAGAAATCAGGCCAAATCGCAAATCGCGGCAAAATTCGCGAGTGCATGAATCGTATAAGTCTTTTCTAGGTTCATTGGAAAGCGGAGATTCTAAGCTTTCAGAGGAAAGTTGAACCAAGTTCCTAGGACAAACGGTTCCAGAGATATGAACGATTTTGTAAAGGTCGTTTCTCGGATTTAAAGTAACTCAAAGTAACTCAAATTGACAGGTGACAGCTTTGAAAATGACAGGTGACACGATTTCTAGCAGACAGTTATAATCAGATTAAAATAGTTGGATTAAATGATTTTAACTAAGAGCTTATCTCTGTCAGAATCTGATCTAAGTGCTCACTCCTAGCTTTGAAAGGACTGGACCTCGCCACGGATCGGGTCTGGATTGGCTGCGGTTCCCTCGCCACGGACGGTCTCTGCGCGCAGCGCCTGGGTTCAGCTCCGCTCTGCTGGTTCGTTCATGTATCGGTTCTGCTCACAGCATCTCGGTCAGCTCCCCGGATACAGCGGCCTGTGGTTCTCTGGATCTCTGGTCTGCTTTCTGGGTGTCTCTGCTTTCTCTGGGTACAGCACTGCTTCTGGATCTTTCTGGCGCAGGGTTTCAGGCTCGAATCAACAGCTCAGCCCGGCTGTGAATAGTCTGCAAATGATTTTGAGGCCTGCTGAAGAGAACTCAGCTTGTGGGCTAGGCCTGTTCTTTACAAATACTGAAGTAAAGTCTTGGTCTCTTAAGATTGATGGATTGAAGTCTGAAGTCTCCCGGCAGAGCGTCCCGCGGAAAGTGAAAAAGGGATCCCCACTTGTCCTGCACTGTCTGCTTTTATGTGTTTAGAAAGTGGGTGTGTGCGCAGCATCACTAAACCAGCCCCTCTCTCAATTTATCATTGGCCAAGCTTTCCTTTCTCCCTTGATTGGGGGAACTGAGTTGTGAGTCAGAGTGATGAGGTACATTTTATGGCCAGAGGGCCCTCCCCTTGTCAGATTGCACACAAATCTATATTTGATCCAAATACATATTTTCCCAAATACACAGTTGTTTTTACATCACCTACACACATCATATATCATATGAGGTAGGGACTGTTCCGACTCTGGCGTTTCTAGGAGCTTGGGTAAAGAAATGGCAACTTATTTTCGATTTTAGTGGGTTATGCAACATTGGTTTTTCATTAAAAATTATACACATACACACGGCCTGTCCATGCATACTCCAGTAAATTCCCATGTCTCTGGCTTCAACACAGAGTCTGTAGTATCAATAAATAGTGGGGTTTTGCCCCAGAACATCACACAAATTGGAGTTTGGGCTTGAATTGTGGGCAAAGTTTTCATTTTAAGGATCCCCAAATTTCACATTTCTGTCATCTGGTTACCAAAAATTATCAGTGTTTCTGTAAAATATATATTTGCTTTCAATTCAAAGTACTGCAGTGTTTGAGTTCGCCCCCAAAGTTTGGGGATGACAGTGATCACATGTTTTTCCTTTCTGGCAGATCTTTGTTGACAGGAAACAGTCAAAATCATCATATCCTATTCAAGGGAAAAGGTCTTTTGTGTGGGCTGCAGCAAGCTGAGGTCAACAGACCGGGGGCCACTTTGCATTTGGTTAGCATGACCATGTGATATCCTGGGCTTTCTGAGGTGAGAAGGTTTCCCAGCCTTTTGGCCTGTTAATCAAATCAGATTGCCTCTGGGAACAGCAGGTGGTTAGATTTCTAATTAACCCACAGTCTTTTGAAGTCCCAATTGTCACAGAAGGCTGATTAGCTTCTGAAGTAGCAGTTCTTCTGTCAGAGTTTAAACCGCTAGCGCCGCCTTGAGTCCAAAGCGGGTACTGCATGCATTTTTTTTTTGGATCAGTCTTGAATTAATGCATTTCAAACAAGAGATTTTACATGGAAGTATATCATCCAGGTTCAGCACATGGCACTGGTGTGGTTCTGCAGTAAAATAATTGTGTGCCCATTGAAGAAATGAATTCCCAATAGTTGTGGGTTGCTTTTGGCTATCAGCATTGCCCCTTTTGCAATGGTTTCAGGCTACTGTGTGTAGCCCAATGGTGGTTTTAGGCAGTGCCCTTCTGTGCCCACAACATCGGCAAAAATGGGTGGCAGCCTATTCTTCATGCATTTCCCTGTGCATTTTCTGGGAAGTTCTGGCCATCATGATGTTTTCAATGCCAGTAAGGCACAGTTTTTGTGGTAGGGCTCGGATGTATGGGTAAAAACATCCCACAATAGAGTTAAAGTTAGATTTTTAAAAGTACTTGCAAAAGTCAGCTGGCAGTCGAATTGGCAATGTGGTGTATGTTTTCAAGGCTAACAGTGTTGTGGATATGACCCAATGGGGTACTTTAAACTAAACTGGAGGTCTATTTACTTTACCAGATGCATTTGAAATATCTAAAAAGAAACAATATAGCAGCATTAATTTCCCTGCAGTGTAGTTGATATTTAGATGTTTTTTTCCCAAACCTTAATAGATTGAAAGAGATGAAGTGTGTGGTACACCACCAATTCCTTTGATAACTTCAAGAGATGTTTGATGAAAATGCTTCCCAAAGCGTACTGAATGTCTACCATCCAGAAATTGTGAGGTTTCTGCACATTTCCTGACTTGAACATTTGGAACCATAATGGTTGTTTTGCAGAAGTCTGGAGTACATTTCAAGGAGTTACATAGGTTATACACTGGAGTCAAACATGAAGCTCAAGAATGTGCATTTCTTTTAATTAAAGCTACTAGAATTTCCCATGGATCAGCTGTTTTGGATCCTTCCCTTTCTCTAGTTTATGCAAACATTTAAAAATTAGACAAAAGACAGGGCTACTAAGGAAATTGATGCTATTAGTGGCCCCTTTGTAAACATATTTATTTACCTCTGTGTTGGAAGTGCTTGGCAAACTGGAAATATTGCTGTTAAAATGTTTGCTTCAGCTTCCTAGACATACATCGTATGAGATGATTCTACTTGAATTTAACATCTCTCCCATAGTTTCCAGGGTGGCAATGTGTTGTTTAACAGCTTGCTGGAAACTATGTATGCACCGGCAGACACCCTGTTGGCAATGGCGGCCGATGCCTCTTCCTCACGGGTAAACCTGATGAAAACCAGTAAAGTGGGGAGAATTTGTTATTGGGCTAGGAAATGGTTAACTTGGGCACCTGAACATGCCCTTATTAAAAAAAAAAAAACATGAAGGGTAAATTAGCAAATCATGACTTTGAGCAGGCCATGATCAATCTGTATATTGTATATCAATATGGCCATTGAATATGAGAGGTGCATAGTCCTTAGAAACAATGTGTCCATCCATATTGAGCAAATTGTCAACAACTGCTTTGTCTGGGAGTATCTGCAATTAAAATTTAATACGGCCAAATCTGGGGAAATCCATGGTGCTCGGTATCGGTTCTCATGGGCCACCTGTTACGCTCACCTGGTATCCACAGGGACGCCACCCAGCCGGGTTACTCGCTGGTATGCTTCTCAGCATTACCCTGATGTGGTCTGCGGGAAAGGTTCTGCCTTGTGGTAGAATTAGGCGTGCTCTCCGTCCTGCCTTCTTTGCAGGGGCACGTTGTCTTTCATGGTCGAGTGTGGTCCAGTTACTTCACTAATGCCGGCCCGTTTGATATTGTTCAGATAGGTCTTATTGCGGTTCTTTACTTTTGTTGCTATCCTGCATGCCTTTCTTTGTTTATAATGTCTTTCTTTTCTCCCATAGGTATGCGGAGCGTCAGCGCGGCAAACTGGCTTGGTTGAGCCCCGCTGGTAAATGTTGGCGCATGAAGAGCGCTATGATGCGGTAAGTAGGCGCTATGTGCATAGCTGCAAAGTCTTGCCTTTGCTAACCTGTGTTTTCCTTCCTTGTAGGTCGCAGTGTTCTTCAGTGTGAGTGGAATGTCTGGAGTGGTGCCAGCCGAGAGGCGACCAGCCAGGTAAGCCTTTTGATCAGTTCGTAATTTGTAAATGTTTATACTATTTTCTTTAATGTTGACTCTATCTTCCTCTTTCAGGTCGTTCTGCCGGGAGGCGTGCAGATTCGAGGAAGCTGTTATCAGTAGCTGCGAGTGTTTAAAGATGAAGACTGCAGGTGAGATGCTGCTGCTAATGATGTTCCTTTTGTCTCCTTGCAGGTTCTGCTTCTCCGAGGTTCGAGGGAATAGCTGGAAACGGTGAGCGTTACGTTGTAAGCTGCAAAGTAACGCAAAGCGTGTTGTCTTGCTCGGATGTGGTTAAAATAGCCCCAATAAAATAGTCCAGGAAAAGTAATCCCTAGGCTACCACACCCAAAACACTATACCGCATAGCTTTGTTCTTAGGAACCAAGCTATGTGGATGCCTCCATGTTGGCTGACAATAACAAAGTAGTTCCCAAGCACATTGTTTATTCATGGTGTATGAGCCTGGCGTCATAGGTGCCAGGACTGGCTCCATGAGGGCTTTTGAAGAGGATGCCAGGCTCTAGAGGCCCGAGTCCTGACTCCACCTGGCAAATGGGTTTGCCAGAGGCGATTTTGGGCGAGGGTCGTGACAGCACTCCCCCCTAAGGCCAATCCCATGGTGTTCCTTCTCTCTGGCCCAGGTTTGGTTGGGAAGTTCTGATGGAATTTCCTGATTAGACGTGGTGAGTGGATATTCTCACTGGGCTCCCTGGATCTATCTTGTGGTCCAAATCCTTTCCAATCGACGAGATAATATAGCTTGGTCCTAGAGTATTTAGAGTCCAAGATATCTTTGACTTCGAATTCTGGTTCTCCGTCAACAAGTATGGGCTTAGGTGGTGTCCCAATCCATGTGCTAGGGTTGCATTGGTTTCAGGAGGGACACATGGAATACGGGGTGAATGTGTAGATTAGGTGGTAAATCCAGTTTCACGGCTGCTGGGTTGATAATTGCCTTAATGGTATAGGGTCCTAAGAATCTGGGATGAAAGGTCCGGGTTCCTTTGATGGGTACGAATTTAGCGGCTAACCAAACTTTGTCTCCTACTTGATAATCAGGGGCCTTTTTCCAGTGTTGGTCGGCAAATCTCTTTTGTTTTTCTTTGGCATGAATAAGGCGTTCCTTTGCCCTTTTGAAAGCCTGAGTAATGGATGTGTGTAGAGTCTTTACCGCTGGCATTTCCAAGCTGGCTGGAAGGTCTAGTTCAGAGGTACGTGGATGTCTGTCATAAAGGGTGTAGAAGGGCGTTTGTCCGGTGCTTGAATGCAAAGAATTGTTATATGCATATTCGGCTATCCATAGTAGGTCTTTCCAATTCCTTTGTTCGTAGTGCAGCATGCACCGTAAATATTGCTCGAGTGTCTGATTGGTTCTCTCGGTTTGGCCATCCGTTTGGGGATGGTGACTGGTAGATAGCCGTATGTCGATCTGCGCCATTGCACAACATTTTTTCCAGAAATTTGAAACAAACTGGCTGCCTCGATCAGAGACCAGAACCGAAGGGAAGCCATGTAGCTTAACCACACCCTCCAGGAACACTTTTGCTAAAGTGGTTGCATCTGGGAGGCCTTTGAGAGGCATTAAATGGGCCATATTCCAGAATAAGTCCACAACTACAAAGATGGTGTTGAACCCTTGGCTTGGAGGTAGATCAGTGATGAAGTCAAGGGAAAGTGTGTGCCATGAAACTGGAGGAAAGTCCAATGGTTGTAGGGGACCAGATGGTTTTTGTTTCTGTGATTTATTTTGTGCACAGACACAGCAGGACTGAATATACTGAATGATGTCCTTACACCAGGTAGGCCCCCAAAAGTACTCTTTCACCTTAGCTAGGGTTTTGGCGATCCCAGGATGCCCTTTGATCAGTGAATCATGATAGTTTGAAATAATATGCTGTTGTAATTCCTTCTTGGGTACATATAGGCGATCCCTAAAAAAGGGTAGATGGTCCTTGATGGTATATTGTTCTCCTTGAGTTTGCCATGTGAGGTAGGCATCTGGATTCATTGTCCGTTTGATTTCTTTTCGTAGTTTTGCTTGTGTTAAGGCTGTCGTGATACCCAAGAGTGTGTCTTCAGGTATAATAGGTACTGGGTCTGGAGATGTAAATACTATTTCAGCTATGCCCATGCGAGATAAGGCATCCGCCTTTCCGTTTCTGCCTCCTGGTCGAAATGTGATGACATAATCATATTTGACGAAGAAAAGGGCCTACCGTAATTGGCGCGAGGACTGGGCCTTGGCTGTTTTGAGATATTGCAGGTTTCGGTGGTCTGTGATGACTGTAATGGTGTGTCTGGCCCCCATAAGGTAGTGCCTCCAGGCTCTAAAGGCAGATTTGATAGCCAGGAGTTCCTTGTCTGTGATGGCATAATTAATCTTTGGAGGTGAGAACTTTTTCGACCAGAAGACCACAGTATGTAGCTGGCCGGTTTAGCACTCTAATGAGATGTCCCACTGACTCTCTGATTGTAATGTGTTTCAATTTAAACATTTAAATCATGCAACAGTATGTAAACACCATTATATGCAGTGTTAGACATGGCAAATACAAGCGAGAAAAGGTAATCAGCAGTGAGTAATATGCATTGTAAGTGGAGCACTTCCTGGTGTTGGCTTCTGCCTGACGGTGGACTCCACCTCTGGATATGGGGCAGATCAGCCAAACAGAGGCTGTAGATCTGGGGGCAGGTCTGGCCAACCTGAATCAGAACGAAAAAAGTGGTGGCCATTAACCACGTTGCTTCGCAGGAATGGCGTGGGTTTCTTTTTCGAAGGTGCGCTTGGTGGGATGATTGGGAAGGTTTGCCACGGTGCACTGGAAGAATGGGGCCTTTGCTTATTGGCAGTGAATTGAAGCTGGCAGCAGTGTTCTCGCCGATATCGGGTTGGGGGGCCACGGAAGCCCGATTAAAATGCATAGCTGCTGGGGAGAGGTCCGATCCTTCTTGGGAGCTGCTCCAAGCAGGAGAGGTGGGCTCCTACCCTGGCCTCAGAGCTGCGAACGGAACAAATTCAAAGATTTATTGATTGCAGGGGACCTTGCAGCATTTGCCCCCGCCTAATGTGATGCTTGGGGGGGGAGTTTGAAATGTAAAGTGATGTCAATTAACATGACGTCATTAAAATGTCATTGCCTTTGCCACTTCCTGGATGTAGCCTCTGCCTTTGCCATTAACTTTGCCTTAGTACTTGTTGTTGTCTTTGCCATTGTTCTGGGCACTACGTTTGCCATTGCCTTTGCCTGTACTTGTGATTGGCTTTGCCTTTTCCCTCACCTGGATGTGGGATTTGACTTTGCTATTGTCTTTGTTTTAGTACTTGTCACAGCCATTGCCTTTCCTTGGATGTGACATTTTAATTTGACATTGTCCTTGCCTTTATCTTTGTACTTGTCATTGTCTTTGCCTTTTCCTGGTTGCAGCCTTTGACATTGCCGTTGTCTTTGCCTTTTCTTTGGTTTTTGTCTTTGTTTTTGCATTTTCCTGTGTGTAGCCTTTGCCTTTGCCATTGTATTTGTCTTAGTACCTGTTGTCTTTGATTTTCTTCCTGGCCATGGCCTTTGGTGTTGTCTTTGCATTTGCCTTTACTGGTCATTGTCTTTGCCTGTTCCTGGACATAGTCTTTGCCTCACGATTGTCATTGTCTTTGCCTTTTCCAGGATGTAGCCTTTGCTGTTGTCATTGTATTTGTCTTAGTGTGTGTCGTTGTCCTTGCCTTTTTCTGGCTATGGCCTGTGCCTTTTCCATTGCCTTTGCCTTTGCATTTACTTGTCACTCTCTTTGCCTTTTCATTGAGGTGATCACTGTCATTGTCTTTGTCTTAAAACTTGCGTTGTCTTTGCCCTTTTCTGGCATATCCTTTGCCATTGTCTTTGACTTTGCCTTTACATGTCATTTTCATTGCATTTTCCAGGATGTAGAGTTTGAATTTGGCATTTTCTTTGCTTTTGTTTTTCTGGCTGAGGCTCTCTTTACAGTTCCTATTGCAAAGAATGCCGGCCTAGATACTTATATTGTTCCAATTGCTGCATTTTACTCCTCTTACTGTAGAGGTTCTCATCTGTCTTTTAGTAAACTATTCTCTCCACAACAAGGGTACTTCTGGGTAAGATGTTGTCCACCTCTACCTAAATTTTCAAGGATTGCAAACTTTTTTAGGGGACCCAGTGATTTTCTTGTAGACTATGCACCACACACATTTATTTTTCAGTGAAGAATAGTCATTGACAAGAAATGTACCTGTAATATGGAATGTTTTCAAGGCTAACAGTGTTGTGGATATGACCCAATGGGGTACTTTAAACTAAACTGGAGGTCTATTTACTTTACCAGATGCATTTGAAATATCTAAAAAGAAACAATATAGCAGCATTAATTTCCCTGCAGTGTAGTTGATATTTAGATGTTTTTTTCCCAAACCGTAATAGATTGAAAGGGATTATCAATTCCTTTGATAACTTCAAGAGATGTTTGATGAAAATGCTTCCCAAAGCGTACTGAATGTCTACCATCCAGAAATTGTGAGGTTTCTGCACATTTCCTGACTTGAACATTTGGAACCATAATGGTTGTTTTGCAGAAGTCTGGAGTACATTTCAAGGAGTTACATAGGTTATACACTGGAGTCAAACATGAAGCTCAAGAATGTGCATTTCTTTTAATTAAAGCTACTAGAATTTCCCATGGATCAGCTGTTTTGGATGCTTCCCTTTCTCTAGTTTATGCTAACATTTAAAAATTAGACAAAAGACAGGGCTAATAAGGAAATTGATGCTTTTAGTGGCCCCTTTGTAAACATATTTATTTACCTCTGTGTTGGAAGTGCTTGGCAAACTGGAAATATTGCTGTTAAAATGTTTGCTTCAGCTTCCTAGACACACAGCGTACGAGATGATTCTACTTGAATTTAACATCTCTCCCATAGTTTCCAGGGCGGCAATGTGTTGTTTAACAGCTTGGTGGAAACTATGTATGCAACGGCAGACACCCTGTTGGCAATGGCGGCTGATGCCTTTTCCTCACGGGTAAACCTGATCAAAACCAGTAAAGTGGGGAGAATTTGTTATTGGGCTAGGAAATGGTTAACTTGGGCACCTGAACATGCATTAACCTTCCTTTTGCCCTTGTTAAAAAACAAAAAAAACATGAAGGGTAAATTAGCAAATCATGACTTTGAGCAGGCCATGGTCAATCTGTATATTGTATATCAATATGGCCATTGAATATGAGAGATGCATATTCCTTAGAAACAATGTGGCCATCCATATTGAGCAAATTGTCAGCAACTGCTTTGTCTGGGAGTATCTGCAATTAAAATTTAATACGGCCAAATCTGGGGAAATCCATGGTGTTCGGTATCGGTTCTCATGGGCCACCTGTTACGCTCACCTGGTATCCACAGGGACGCCACCCATCCGGGTTACTCGCTGGTATGCTTCTCAGCTTTACCCTGATGAGGTCTGCGGGGAAGGTTCTGCCTTGTGGTAGAATTAGGCGTGCTCTCCGTCCTGCCTTCTTTGCAGGGGCACGTTGTCTTTCATGGGCGAGTGTGGTCCAGTTACTTCACTGACGCCGGCCCGTTTGATATTGTTCAGATAGGTCTTATTGCTGTTCGTTAGTTTTGTTGCTATCCTGCATGCCTTTCTTTGTTTAAAATGTCTTTCTTTTCTCCCATAGGTATGCGGAGCTTCAGCGCGGCGAACTGGCTTGGTTGAGCCCGCTGGTAAATGTTGGCGCATGAAGGGCGCTATGATGCAGTAAGAAAGCGCTATGCGCATAGCTGCAAAGTCTTGCCTTTTCTAAAATGTGTTTTCTTTCCTTGTAGGTCACAGTGTTCTTCAGTGTGAGTGGAATGTCTGGAGTGGTGCCAGCCGAGAGGCGACCAGCCAGGTAAGCCTTTTGATCAGTTTGTAATTGGTAATTGTCTCTACTATTTTCGTTAATGTTGACTCTATCTTCCTCTTTCTGGTCGTTCTTCCGGGAGGCGTACAGATTCGAGGAAGCTGTTATCAGTAGCTGCGAGTGTTTAAAGATGAAGACTGCAGGTGAGGTGCTGCTGCTAATGATGTTCCTTTTGTCTCCTTGCAGGTTCTGCTTCTCCGAGGTTCGAGGGAATAGCTGGACCCGGTGAGCGTTACGTTGCAAGTTGCAAAGTAACGCAAAGCGTGTTGTCTTGCTCGGATGTGGTTAAAATAGCCCCAATAAAATAGTCCAGGAAAAGTAATCCCTAGGCTACTACACCCAAAAGACTAGACTGCATAGCTTTGTTCTTAGGAACCAATCTATGTGGATGCCTCCATGTTGGCTGACAATAGTAAAGTAGTTCCCAAGCACATTGTTTATTCATGGTGTATGAGCCTGGCGTCATAGGTGCCAGGACTGGCTCCATGAGGGCTTTTGAAGAGGATGCCAGGCTTTAGAGGCCCGAGTCCTGACTCCACCTGGCAAATTGGTTTGCCAGAGGCGATTTTGGGCGAGGGTCGTGACAGCACTCCCCCCTAAGGCCAATCCCATGGTGTTCCTTCTCTCTGGCCCAGGTTTGGTTGGGAAGTTCTGATGGAATTTCCTGATTAGACGTGGTGAGTGGATATTCTCACTGGGCTCCCTGGATCTATCTTGTGGTCCAAATCCTTTCCAATCGACGAGATAATATAGCTTGGTCCTAGAGTATTTAGAGTCCAAGATATCTTTGACTTCGAATTCTGGTTCTCCGTCAACAAGTATGGGCTTAGGTGGTGTCCCAATCCATGTGCTAGGGTTGCATTGGTTTCAGGAGGGACACATGGAATACCGGGTGAATGTGTAGATTAGGTGGTAAATCCAGTTTCACGGCTGCTGGGTTGATAATTGCCTTAATGGTATAGGGTCCTAAGAATCTGGGATGAAAGGTCCGGGTTCCTTTGATGGGTACGAATTTAGCGGCTAACCAAACTTTGTCTCCTACTTGATAATCAGGGGCCTTTTTCCAGTGTTGGTCGGCAAATCTCTTTTGTTTTTCTTTGGCATGAATAAGGCGTTCCTTTGCCCTTTTGAAAGCCTGAGTAATGGATGTGTGTAGAGTCTTTACCGCTGGCATTTCCAAGCTGGCTGGAAGGTCTAGTTCAGAGGTACGTGGATGTCTGTCATAAAGGGTGTAGAAGGGCGTTTGTCCGGTGCTTGAATGCAAAGAATTGTTATATGCATATTCGGCTATCCATAGTAGGTCTTTCCAATTCCTTTGTTCGTAGTGCAGCATGCACCGTAAATATTGCTCGAGTGTCTGATTGGTTCTCTCGGTTTGGCCATCCGTTTGGGGATGGTGACTGGTAGATAGCTGTATGTCGATCTGCGCCATTGCACAACATTTTTTCCAGAAATTTGAAACAAACTGGCTGCCTCGATCAGAGACCAGAACCGAAGGGAAGCCATGTAGCTTAACCACACCCTCCAGGAACACTTTTGCTAAAGTGGTTGCATCTGGGAGGCCTTTGAGAGGCATTAAATGGGCCATATTCCAGAATAAGTCCACAACTACAAAGATGGTGTTGAACCCTTGGCTTGGAGGTAGATCAGTGATGAAGTCAAGGGAAAGTGTGTGCCATGAAACTGGAGGAAAGTCCAATGGTTGTAGGGGACCAGATGGTTTTTGTTTCTGTGATTTATTTTGTGCACAGACACAGCAGGACTGAATATACTGAATGATGTCCTTACACCAGGTAGGCCCCCAAAAGTACTCTTTCACCTTAGCTAGGGTTTTGGCGATCCCAGGATGCCCTTTGATCAGTGAATCATGATAGTTTGAAATAATATGCTGTTGTAATTCCTTCTTGGGTACATATAGGCGATCCCTAAAAAAGGGTAGATGGTCCTTGATGGTATATTGTTCTCCTTGAGTTTGCCATGTGAGGTAGGCATCTGGATTCATTGTCCGTTTGATTTCTTTTCGTAGTTTTGCTTGTGTTAAGGCTGTCGTGATACCCAAGAGTGTGTCTTCAGGTATAATAGGTACTGGGTCTGGAGATGTAAATACTATTTCAGCTATGCCCATGCGAGATAAGGCATCCGCCTTTCCGTTTCTGCCTCCTGGTCGAAATGTGATGACATAATCATATTTGGCGAAGAAAAGGGCCTACCGTAATTGGCGCGAGGACTGGGCTTTGGCTGTTTTGAGATATTGCAGGTTTCGGTGGTCTGTGATGACTGTAATGGTGTGTCTGGCCCCCATAAGGTAGTGCCTCCAGGCTCTAAAGGCAGATTTGATAGCCAGGAGTTTCTTGTCTGTGATGGCATAATTAATCTTTGGAGGTGAGAACTTTTTCGACCAGAAGACCACAGTATGTAGCTGGCCGGTTTAGCACTCTAATGAGATGTCCCACTGACTCTCTGATTGTAATGTGTTTCAATTTAAACATTTAAATCATGCAACAGTATGTAAACACCATTATATGCAGTGTTAGACATGGCAAATACAAGCGAGAAAAGGTAATCAGCAGTGAGTAATATGCATTGTAATTGGAGCACTTCCTGGTGTTGGCTTCTGCCTGACGGTGGACTCCACCTCTGGATATGGGGCAGATCAGCCAAATAGAGGCTGTAGATCTGGGGACAGGTCTGGCCAACCTGATTCAGAACGAAAAAAGTGGTGGCCATTAACCACGTTGCTTCGCAGGAATGGCGTGGGTTTCTTTTTCGAAGGTGCGCTTGGTGGGATGATTGGGAAGGTTTGCCACGGTGCACTGGAAGAATGGGGCCTTTGCTTATTGGCAGTGAATTGAAGCTGGCAGCAGTGTTCTCGCCGATATCGGGTTGGGGGGCCACGGAAGCCCGATTAAAATGCATAGCTGCTGGGGAGAGGTCCGATCCTTCTTGAGAGCTGCTCCAAGCAGGAGAGGTGGGCTCCTACCCTGGCCTCAGAGCTGCGAACGGAACAAATTCAAAGATTTATTGATTGCAGGGGACCTTGCAGCATTTGCCCCCACCTAATGTGATGCTTGGGGGGGGAGTTTGAAATGTAAAGTGATGTCAATAACATGACGTCATTAAAATGTCATTGCCTTTGCCACTTCCTGGATGTAGCCTCTGCCTTTGCCATTAACTTTGCCTTAGTACTTGTTGTTGTCTTTGCCATTGTTCTGGGCACTACGTTTGCCATTGCCTTTGCCTGTACTTGTGATTGGCTTTGCCTTTTCCCTCACCTGGATGTGGGATTTGACTTTGCTATTGTCTTTGTTTTAGTACTTGTCACAGCCATTGCCTTTCCTTGGATGTGACATTTTAATTTGACATTGTCCTTGCCTTTATCTTTGTACTTGTCATTGTCTTTGCCTTTTCCTGGTTGCAGCCTTTGACATTGCCGTTGTCTTTGCCTTTTCTTTGGTTTTTGTCTTTGTTTTTGCATTTTCCTGTGTGTAGCCTTTGCCTTTGCCATTGTATTTGTCTTAGTACCTGTTGTCTTTGATTTTCTTCCTGGCCATGGCCTTTGGTGTTGTCTTTGCATTTGCCTTTACTGGTCATTGTCTTTGCCTGTTCCTGGACATAGTCTTTGCCTCACGATTGTCATTGTCTTTGCCTTTTCCAGGATGTAGCCTTTGCTGTTGTCATTGTATTTGTCTTAGTGTGTGTCGTTGTCCTTGCCTTTTTCTGGCTATGGCCTGTGCCTTTTCCATTGCCTTTGCCTTTGCATTTACTTGTCACTCTCTTTGCCTTTTCATTGAGGTGATCACTGTCATTGTCTTTGTCTTAAAACTTGCGTTGTCTTTGCCCTTTTCTGGCATATCCTTTGCCATTGTCTTTGACTTTGCGTTTACATGTCATTTTCATTGCATTTTCCAGGATGTAGAGTTTGAATTTGGCATTGTCTTTGCTTTTGTTTTTCTGGCTGAGGCTCTCTTTACAGTTCCTATTGCAAAGAATGCCGGCCTAGATACTTATATTGTTCCAATTCCTGCATTTTACTCCTCTTACTGTAGAGGTTCTCATCTGTCTTTTAGTAAACTATTCTCTCCACAACAAGGGTACTTCTGGGTAAGATGTTGTCCACCTCTACCTAAATTTTCAAGGATTGCAAACTTTTTTTAGGGGACCCAGTGATTTTCTTGTAGACTATGCACCACACACATTTATTTTTCAGTGAAGAATAGTCATTGACAAGAAATGTACCTGTAATATGGAATGTTTTCAAGGCTAACAGTGTTGTGGATATGACCCAATGGGGTACTTTAAACTAAACTGGAGGTCTATTTACTTTACCAGATGCATTTGAAATATCTAAAAAGAAACAATATAGCAGCATTAATTTCCCTGCAGTGTAGTTGATATTTAGATGTTTTTTTCCCAAACCGTAATAGATTGAAAGGGATTATCAATTCCTTTGATAACTTCAAGAGATGTTTGATGAAAATGCTTCCCAAAGCGTACTGAATGTCTACCATCCAGAAATTGTGAGGTTTCTGCACATTTCCTGACTTGAACATTTGGAACCATAATGGTTGTTTTGCAGAAGTCTGGAGTACATTTCAAGGAGTTACATAGGTTATACACTGGAGTAAAACATGAAGCTCAAGAATGTGCATTTCTTTTAATTAAAGCTACTAGAATTTCCCATGGATCAGCTGTTTTGGATGCTTCCCTTTCTCTAGTTTATGCTAACATTTAAAAATTAGACAAAAGACAGGGCTAATAAGGAAATTGATGCTATTAGTGGCCCCTTTGTAAACATATTTATTTACCTCTGTGTTGGAAGTGCTTGGCAAACTGGAAATTTTGCTGTTAAAATGTTTGCTTCAGCTTCCTAGACACACAGCGTACGAGATGATTCTACTTGAATTTAACATCTCTCCCATAGTTTCCAGGGCGGCAATGTGTTGTTTAACAGCTTGGTGGAAACTATGTATGCAACGGCAGACACCCTGTTGGCAATGGCGGCTGATGCCTTTTCCTCACGGGTAAACCTGATGAAAACCAGTAAAGTGGGGAGAATTTGTTATTGGGCTAGGAAATGGTTAACTTGGGCACCTGAACATGCATTAACCTTCCTTTTGCCCTTGTTAAAAAACAAAAAAAACATGAAGGGTAAATTAGCAAATCATGACTTTGAGCAGGCCATAGTCAATCTGTATATTGTATATCAATATGGCCATTGAATATGAGAGGTGCATATTCCTTAGAAACAATGTGGCCATCCATATTGAGCAAATTGTCAGCAACTGCTTTGTCTGGGAGTATCTGCAATTAAAATTTAATACGGCCAAATCTGGGGAAATCCATGGTGCTCGGTATCGGTTCTCATGGGCCACCTGTTACGCTCACCTGGTATCCACAGGGACGCCACCCATCCGGGTTACTCGCTGGTATGCTTCTCAGCTTTACCCTGATGAGGTCTGCGGGGAAGGTTCTGCCTTGTGGTAGAATTAGGCGTGCTCTCCGTCCTGCCTTCTTTGCAGGGGCACGTTGTCTTTCATGGGCGAGTGTGGTCCAGTTACTTCACTGACGCCGGCCCGTTTGATATTGTTCAGATAGGTCTTATTGCTGTTCTTTAGTTTTGTTGCTATCCTGCATGCCTTTCTTTGTTTAAAATGTCTTTCTTTTCTCCCATAGGTATGCGGAGCTTCAGCGCGGCGAACTGGCTTGGTTGAGCCCCGCTGGTAAATGTTGGCGCATGAAGGGCGCTATGATGCGGTAAGAAAGCGCTATGCGCATAGCTGCAAAGTCTTGCCTTTTCTAAAATGTGTTTTCTTTCTTTGTAGGTCACAGTGTTCTTCAGTGTGAGTGGAATGTCTGGAGTGGTGCCAGCCGAGAGGCGACCAGCCAGGTAAGCCTTTTGATCAGTTTGTAATTGGTAATTGTCTCTACTATTTTCGTTAATGTTGACTCTATCTTCCTCTTTCTGGTCGTTCTTCCGGGAGGCGTGCAGATTCGAGGAAGCTGTTATCAGTTGCTGCGAGTGTTTAAAGATGAAGACTGCAGGTGAGGTGCTGCTACTAATGATGTTCCTTTTGTCTCCTTGCAGGTTCTGCTTCTCCGAGGTTCGAGGGAATAGCTGGACCCGGTGAGCGTTACGTTGCAAGTTGCAAAGTAACGCAAAGAGTGTTGTCTTGCTCGGATGTGGTTAAAATAGCCCCAATAAAATAGTCCAGGAAAAGTAATCCCTAGGCTACTACACCCAAAACACTAGACTGCATAGCTTTGTTCTTAGGAACCAATCTATGTGGATGCCTCCATGTTGGCTGACAATAGTAAAGTAGTTCCCAAGCACATTGTTTAGTCATGGTGTATGAGCCTGGCGTCATAGGTGCCAGGACTGGCTCCATGAGGGCTTTTGAAGAGGATGCCAGGCTCTAGAGGCCCGAGTCCTGACTCCACCTGGCAAATGGGTTTGCCAGAGGCGATTTTGGGCGAGGGTCGTGACAGCACTCCCCCCTAATGCCAATCCCATGGTGTTCCTTCTCTCTGGCCCAGGTTTGGTTGGGAAGTTCTGATGGAATTTCCTGATTAGACGTGGTGCGTGGATATTCTCACTGGGCTCCCTGGATCTATCTTGTGGTCCAAATCCTTTCCAATTGACGAGATAATATAGCTTGGTCCTAGAGTATTTAGAGTCCAAGATATATTTGACTTCGAATTCTGGTTCTCCGTCAACAAGTATGGGCTTAGGTGGTGTCCCAATCCATGTGCTAGGGTTGCATTGGTTTCAGGAGGGACACATGGAATACCGGGTGAATGTGTAGATTAGGTGGTAAATCCAGTTTCACGGCTGCTGGGTTGATAATTGCCTTAATGGTATAGGGTCCTAAGAATCTGGGATGAAAGGTCCGGGTTCCTTTGATGGGTACGAATTTAGCGGCTAACCAAACTTTGTCTCCTACTTGATAATCAGGGGCCTTTTTCCAGTGTTGGTCGGCAAATCTCTTTTGTTTTTCTTTGGCATGAATAAGGCGTTCCTTTGCCCTTTTGAAAGCCTGAGTAATGGATGTGTGTAGAGTCTTTACCGCTGGCATTTCCAAGCTGGCTGGAAGGTCTAGTTCAGAGGTACGTGGATGTCTGTCATAAAGGGTGTAGAAAGGCATTTGTCCGGTGCTTGAATGCAAAGAATTGTTAAATGCATATTCGGCTATCCATAGTAGGTCTTTCCAATTCCTTTGTTCGTAGTGCAGCATGCACCGTAAATATTGCTCGAGTGTCTGATAGGTTCTCTCGGTTTGGCCATCCGTTTGGTGATGGTGACTGGTAGATAGCCGTACGTCGATCTGCGCCATTGCACAACATTTTTTCCAGAAATTTGAAACAAACTGGCTGCCTCGATCAGAGACCAGAACCGAAGGGAAGCCATGTAGCTTAACCACACCCTCCAGGAACACTTTTGCTAAAGTGGTTGCATCTGGGAGGCCTTTGAGAGGCATAAAATGGGCCATCTTCGAGAATAAGTCCACAACTACAAGGATGGTGTTGAACCCTGGCTTGGTGGTAGATCAGTGGTGAAGTCAAGGGAAAGTGTGTGCCATGGAACTGGAGGAATGTCCAGTGGTTGTAGGGGACCAGATGGTTTTTGTTTCTGTGATTTATTTTGTGCACAGACACAGCAGGACTGAATATACTGAATGATGTCCTTACACCAGGTAGGCCCCCAAAAGTTCTATTTCACCTTAGCTAGGGTTTTGGCAATCCCAGGATGCCCTTTGATCAGTGAATCATGATAGTTTGAAATAATATGCTGTTGTAATTCCTTCTTGGGTACATATAGGCAATCCCTAAAAAAGGGTAGATGGTCCTTGATGGTATATTGTTCTCCTTGAGTTTGCCATGTGAGGTAGGCATCAGGATTCATTGTCCGTTGGATTTCTTTTCGTAGTTCTGCTTGTGTTAAGGCTGTCGTGATACCCAAGAGTGTGTCTTCAGGTATAATAGGTACTGGGTCTGGAGTTGTATATCCCATTTCAGCTATGCCCATGCGAGATAAGGCATCCGCCTTTCCATTTCTGACTCCTGGTCGACATGTGATGACATAATCATATTCGGCGAAGAAAATACCGTAATTGGCGCAAGGACTGGGCCTTGGCTGTTTTGAGATATTGCAGGTTTCGGAGGTCTGTGATGACTGTAATGGTGTGTCTGGCCCCCAGAAGGTAGTGCCTCCAGGCTTTAAAGGCAGATTTGATAGCCAGGAGTTCCTTGTCTGTGATGGCAAAATTAATCTCTGGAGGTGAGAACTTTTTCGACCAAAAGGCCACAGGATGTAGCTGGCCGGTTTCCGGGTCTCTCTGTGAAAGGACAGCCCCCATTGCGAGACTAGACACATCAGTTTGAACGACATAAGGGAGGTCTGGACGAGGATGTCGCAGGATTGCAGTGGAGGTAAACCTTTGTTTAGGTTCCTAAAAGGCTTCTTCTGCTTCTTCGGTCCAAGCAAACTTTTTATTGTTTTTTCGTAAATAGTACAGTGATTGGGTGCACAACCTGAGAGAAGTCTGTGATGAACCGGCGGTAGAAGTTCACAAAGCCCAGCATGCTTTGTACCCCTTTCAGAGATGTCGGTGAAGGCCATTTTAGAATGACATCTACCTTTTGCACGTCCATTCTGATGCCTCCTGGAGTAAGGATAAAACCAAGAAATTCTACTTCGGTGACATGAAAAAAGCATTTTTCAAGCTTTGCAAACAGGCGATGTTGACGGAGCTTGGTGAGGACTGAATGAACGTGCCTCACATGATCTTGTTCTGAGGCTGAGTAAACTATGATGTCGTCTATTTACACTAAGGCGCACACATCAATTAACTCCCTTAAGACGTCATTCATGAAATACTGGAAAGCCGCAGGAGCGTTGCATAACCCGAAGGGCATGACTTGATATTCAAACAAGCCGTACTTAGTATGGAAGGCGGTTTTCCATTCATCTCCTTTTCTGACTCAGACCAGGTGGTACGCTCCTCGAAGGTCCAATTTGGTATAAATATGGGCATCTTTAACTTGGTCTAGCATCTCAGGGATAAGTGGCAAGGGGTAGCGGTTCTTCACATTGATCTGGTTCAATGCGCGGTAGTCAATACAGGTTCTCAAGTCTCCTTCCTTTTTTGGTACGAAGAACAAAGGACTGTTTGCGGGGGACTTCGAAGGACGGATAAATCCGTTTGCAAGATACTGGTCTTAATAGGATTTCAAATGAAGGTTTTCTGGTTCTGTGAGAGCGTAGATCCTGCCGCAAGGGATTTGTGTACCAGGAACAAGGTCGATCTGACAGTCATAGGGCCTGTGCGGCGGCAATGTATTGGCTTGGTCCTTTCGGAAAACACCCTGGAAATCATGGTATTCACTTGGCAAGGTATTAGTTTCTCCCATGGTTGCTACTGTCGCTCCGGGAGTCATGGGGATACAGACTTCGGGTTTCTCCTCTTGGTAATAGCAGGCAGGGGAGCAGTCACCGGGGAAGGTTAATTTTCGTGCCCGCCAGTCTATCAAAGGGTTGAGAGCAACCAACCATGGCATCCCTAGTATTAGCCTGAACTGAGGTGCCTTGATGAGATCGAATGAAATAGACTCCCGATGTCCGTCCTGGCACAGCAAGGTTACCCTGGATGTGCACTGGGTTACTGGTCCGGAAGCGATTTCTGTCTCATTGCTTATTCAAGTGTCATCATGGGTGATCATTCTGCTTCTCATTCCGCTTCTCACACTGTTGATCCTTTGACTATTGACCTGGGTGACTCAAGTAGTGAACCTTCTAATCATGTATTGATGGAGAAACTATCATTCTCGCCGAACATTTCTGAAATCACCCACCGTAATCGAACAGTGATTTCCTCCTTTCTGGCTCCTACCCCACATAGACAAAATGATATTCAGATACATCAAGAGAATGATGGTTTATCCAAATTGGTGGCCATGTCCTTCGAAGCCATGCAAAGAACCATGAATACACTGGTTACATTATTCGACACGTTGAATGATAAAATGAAAATGCAAAAAAAACAACTCAATTCTATCTTAGCTTGGCAATCAAATTTTGATGCAGCTCAGTTGACGAGTGGGGTAGTGTCAACAAATCAATGTAAGGAATTGGACAAGGTGAGGGTTGCTGACATGGCTACCTCACCTGTTAAAGGACTTAGTGATTGCCTGAGTGCAGTTACAAAACCATGGACTCCGGTGCTGCCCTGCTTTTCCAACATTATTGTTGATCAGCCCATTGAAAATCAGGCTGCACCAGTAGTGTCGGATGAACCGGGTAGTGAGGTCTCTACGAAAATAACAAATAACAAAACTGTATATAGTATTTTCTCTAAAATTGACCATGCAGAAAAGCAACAAAGTCTAAAAGAAGTATCTTGTAAAATGACAAAGAAATCAAAAAATATTAAAGGAACTAACCATATGATGACTGCTGTTTCTAAGCAGTTTATAAAGCGTCTTAAAGTGCCAGTTACCAACTCGCAAATATCATCTACGGCTGTCTCTAAAAAATATATGCAGTTGGCTCAGGTTCGTAAATTAAAGTTTAGCGCCATAAGGTCATCAGACACAGCGGTGGCACCTTTTGAACCATTAGATGACCTAATAAAAGCGGTCAACTATCATCTCCATCAAGTCTATACTATCTAAAATGGTTATTAAATTTCCTATTTCTAAGCCTAGCGCTAAATCGCAGTGTGACGACGCTCAAAATGTCACTTCACGTCGCAGGGAGATCAGAAAAGAAGTTGATGCTTATATGGCACAATTCTCCGTTCAAAGGGACTTAAAGGTGCCGGATCTTAATAGCAAGGCCTCTTCTACCTCAAACTTGTGTGAGTGGGACAATGGTGCTGAAAAAGCAAATAACTCCCAAAACTTCAAATCTAAAACTTTGCCAACCACCCTAAACCAATCAGCCAGCTCGGAAAAACTCACCTCTGGCAAAGAAGGGGCTATGAATCCTAGCATACCTCTCAACAGACAAGACAGTACTATCCATGACCAAACTAGATCTATTAATCAAGTTGAAGGTCATGGTGCAGAAATCGTCCAGATGTTGCAAGCGTTGTTACCATCCAAACCTATTAAAGAAAATGGTAAACAATCCCCGATACTGTCTAGCAAAAAATCAATGATCCCAAATGAAGTGACTCAAACTAAGGTCAATCACCAAAATTTGGGCTCACTGATTCTTGGATGTCGTCCAGACCCCTTCCCTCAATATGCCTTAAATCGGCATAGTATTATGGAACTATTTTCTGATATTGCATCACTGGATGACATTATTAGCTCAGATACTGAACAGGTTGAGTTTATTGCCATCAATCATTTAAATACAGTGAGATTATGGTTCCGATCAAGAGTCGTTAGAAATCTTGTCTGGCAATCCAAAAATGTCTTGTTTCAAATGGGATTTTTTGTAATTTTTGATTCCCAAGATGTAGATATGGTAAATCCTCCTTTGAGAGAGGGTGGCAAAAAAACTGTGTCGAGGTGCCTAAATGATGGTAATCAAGAGTCTGGACACTGTAAAAAACAAAAATGTCAATGTCATTGCAAGGAGCCCAGAAGTTAACTAGAGCATATGGATGAGTGTGAAGTAATCTCTTTAGTCTCCTGGAATACTTGTGGCTTCCGTCATTTAATTAATAACAAAAATGGCGAACTTTCAAAGCATTGCCTAGTCATGCTACAGGAGACTTGGATTACAGACTCGATTCTATGGGATAATCATGAGATTCATCTCACACCAGCCCTAAAAGGCTTGAGAGGTCGCCCGATGAGTGACCTTCTCACTGCCACAAAAATGAGTGCTAATATCTCAATGATATACAAATACTCTCCGAATACCTACTCACAATTGACTATTGTTTCAATCAATAGCATCTTATATGCTCTGGTCAATTTGTACTGGAATCCAGCAGGAACTGAAGATATGGAATTTATTAACAATGTGTCAACTACGTTGGATTACATCACATCTGTTCCAAAAATTGTACACACAATAATAGTTGGAGATCTAAATCTCCACTGCATAACCCATATCAAGGCTGCAGAACAGAAGAAAAGAATTTGTTGGAATCATATAATGGAAATACAAGGCTTTTTCCATGTTGAATGGGTCTGGCCCCTTTGACTGCCCGCCCCAGTCTACCTGGTCTCAAAGAAGCTCCAGTGGTACTATTGACTATATATTCGTAGACAGTGCACTATCTTTGAACTCATTAGAATTCAGAATTGAAAAGATGATGAGCAGTGATCATAGTATGTTATGTTTGCAATGGCCCATACCACAATGACAATCATTGCAAATAAAAGCAAAATGGAGGGGCATTTTAACTGCCAACAATAGTGTCAATCGGGTTCGCTGGACGGAACAGTCTATTTCACAGTTTGGTCTTCTGCTAAAGTGAGCTTTCTGCAATTCAGAATCAGGTCAAGTTTCTAGTGCTTCAATTTATCTTGAGGTTATACAAAATCTGAGTCAGCCGGTCACCAGAAAAAAAGTATTCCGGTACAGAAACCACGTGTTTGATCCAATGATAAAGGAGAGGAAAACACTCTATTGTAGGGAAAAGTGAGAGGCTGAATCTCTCCCGATTTGTGTACGTTATAATACTCTTAAGTGCATAAAGACAAAATTATAGAAATTGGATACGGCATCATAAAGCTCAAATGATGCAAACTGATGGGGAACAAATGCTTGAATGTTTGAAGGATAAGAATATGACTCGTATGTGGAAAGCCAAAATTGATTCCACCTCCTCTCAACAAACATCAAAACAAATTCAGCATGTCCCTGAAGTGACTTGGGTAGAATATTTCAGTTACATTTTTGCACTACCTGATACTGCTGGTGTAGTCATAGCTGACAAAAAATCAATTCCTTTCCACCTTAACATTGACAAATTAGACATATTGTATTTTATTAAAACAGTTAGTGCATTGAGAGCTTCAGGGCCTGATGGTCTGTCAAACAACATCTTTAAACAACATCCTGAACTGTGAACGAACATCTTGTTCTCAATTTTTGAGCAAGTTAATCTCTCACAAACTATTCCCTCCTTGTGGAAACACTTGATAATAGTTCCTCTTTTTAAAAAGGGAAATCATGAAAAACCTGAGATTTACAGGCCTATTGCCCTGCTTGATGCGCCGGGGAAAATCTACACACAAATAGTTTTGAAGGAATTAAATCTCTGGATGAACACGTTCAATATACGAGACCCATTTCAAACAGGGTTCGTGACTGGTCTTGGTACAGTACCAAACATGATAATACTCAACATGTTGAAAGCAAAATATAACAACCAAAATCAAAATCTTTACATGGCTTTTTTCGACTTCCATTGTGCATTTGACACGGTTGATTGCCAACTGCTATTTGTCAAGTTGAGCATGTTTGGTTGTCCTCAATCATTACAAACTATAATTGAGAAACTGCACTCCAACACGACCGTTCAAAATAGGCTCTCAATGGAAGGGCTTCTATCATCCTGTGTTAAATCGGAAAGAGGCGTCAAGCAGGGCTGCATCTTGGCCTCAACACTTTTCAATCTATTTATACTAGATTTTGGAAACGTATTTAATGACATTGAGAGTGATGCTCCAAAATTAAGAACGCAAAAAATAATGTGGATCTTGTACGCCGATGACTTGATGCTTGTTTCACAGACACCAACAGGTTTGCAGAGCATGCTTAACTGTTTAGAGAACTATAGTGTTGCAAATAACTTGATAATTAACACTGAAAATACTCAAGTGGTTATTTGTCAGAGGAAAAAGAGTAACAAACGTACATGAAATCTACAATGGTCTTTAGGCAAGCAAAATCTTAGTGTTGTAGACAGTTACAAATACCTAGGTCTCTTTTTTTCAGGCAGTCCTGGACATTTTATGATATCAGTGATTCTAGATACTAAAATTCGAACTTTGGCCTCTCAGGCATCCATTCTAATGCATAAATACTGAAAGTTCACCTCTAACCATGTAATGCTTTTCTTTAAACAAAAAGTGATACCTATAGTGTCGTATGGTGCAGAATCTCAAATACCAAAAACGAGAAAGTACTGGGATCGGTACGAAAGTAACTTCTGGAAATCTGTTTTTAAACTTCCAAGATGCACACCTACACCTCTTCTGCGACATGAATTGGGTGTGATCTCAATTTATTGTCAAGTTATTTGGAAAATGTGTTTTTTTTTCAGAAAATGTATAGTGGGCGCCTCTGAGAAAAATGTATTCAATACCATAGCTCACTATCTATTAACATCAATCGACACGTTTCCAAATATGTGGTATAAATGTGTTTTAAATGCACTAAATGATGCCGATATATCTTTGCAACTGTTAATTCTTAATCCAACGAAAGCCAAGGCGGCATTATATCACCAAGACTGGATTGATACTCAAAACATGTGTAAAAAGTATGTCGACTACTCTACTCTTATATATCTACCAAAACAAATTGGAGTAATGGAAAAATACTTGCAAAAATGCCCCTCTAGTTATATCAGAGCTCAAATGTTGAGAATACGGTTAAACCTATACCCAACAAATGAAATTCTGGCTAGACATGGCATTGTACCTAAAAGATAAAATTGGTGTCGCTTTTGTAAGAATAATGAGCAAATCGAGTCCTTAACTCATATAGTGGTGTGCTACCCTATGTTGAATATTCTATGGCAAAGATATTGTAAAGACCTATTACAGCTCTATTGCTTTTGTTCGGATGATGAAATATGGGGGCAAGTAATCAACAGCGATCGATCATCGATGCATATTGCCTTGGTTAAAATTTATGTCTGTTATTTTGTTATTTTTCCGAAATGAAATTGTCTGTAGGTTTATAGATTCTTTTTCTGTTTGTCTAAATTTTATATTTGAAATGTAATTTTATTCTGAAAAGTTGGATAACAAATATTGGTAAATTAATTTTGTATGAAATATTTGAAAGGTTTTATTTCAGCCAAAAAAAAAAAGACAATTTTATATTGAAAACTCATCATAAGTGGCAAACTACAAAAACCTACTTGGGGATGTGATAGGATTACATGGAATATCTAAGTATACGTTCCATAATGACGGGGGTTGTGATTGGGTTTTTACTGTCAGGTGGTTAACTAAGCCTACCCCAAGTGCAAGTCATCTTCCGTGTCATACTAATACCCAACACTTTATTGGCTATACAAACTATAGGGCTCTTTGATATGTGGCCCCCTATGATAGGTTTGGCACCTTTGTATCCTTCTGGAATATTCCACACGTTAGCAGCACGCAGACTACCATTACGGGTGCAGGGAAACCTCTCCTTCCAATTAGCCCAAATCTGTCATCACGCTTGCAGTCTGCTAGTCAATTAAGGCTTGAACTCGGACTTGTAGAAGCTCTCTGTGCTTAAGAAATAAAGGGAGTATCTTCTTGGGTTCGGTCAGAGGTACAGTCCTAAAATAAAAGTGGGGGACTCATTAACAGACCAATTGAATGTGGTGTCACCTGAAATTAGCATATCAAGTGGGGGAAAAAAGTGAGAGGACTTCTCAAAAAAGTGGGGGTCTCCGTCCAACCACGTGTACCTTGGACTTGAGCCCTGGTTTCGGTGTAGCTCGACCCAATGTCTATTTTGATCTGACCATGAGACTGGAGACCACATTTATGAGCTCTTTTCTGCATTTAATTATATTAAATTATGAACTTTTGATGTCTTCAGTGTTTTTTCCATTACACTTCAATCAGACGTTTGTTTCTTTCCCATGTTCATCTAACTACTGGTTGGACTACTAGGCTCACGGTGGCCTCGTCTTCTTGGTGCTGGGCCAGCCAAACCTTTCTTGTATTTCTCCATCGCCTTTAGTTATTTTCCAAATGCGCCAGACCAAAAAACCCTTTCCAATCACAGGGTTTCAAGCCTTGCTTAAAGTCACTGTGCAATATCCAGTTTCAATACATTCCTATGTTTTATACATTGGTGCATCACAGTGACTATTCACTACGTAGCCAACCTTAAGGTTACTTTGTCTATTTGTGTTACTGTGTCTGTACAAGTGTAAGCTGATTTGTGTAGCATGAGCATCTTCATCTCGAGCCCGGAATGTTGCTCATCTTTACCACCTTCTCTTCAGAGCTTATAGAACGTCTATGATCTTTTGCCTTGTACATCTTTTCTAGGTGTGTCATCTCTGCTCCACATGACGTCACTGGTATTCTCTTTCACTCATTTTCACACATCTTCTGGGACTTTGTCCAAAAGGCCATTACTTCTTCATGAATGCACATATAGCTTTCTCAATAGATACCTTGCTTCCAGGAGTTTCTGCGGTACAGGCATCCTCACTGGTACTGCACGTGTTGCAATTTCCGGCTCCCAACATATAGGCAACATGGGGGCAGAGCTTTCGGTGGGTGTACTTGACTCCACCTCTACAACATATTGGAATATTTCATCATATGCATACTGAGTATGCACACTGCCGTGGAGGACAAACACGTGACATGTCTTGCCCAATCATATTCCTTTACAGTGCCTTTCCTCATTCCCCAGGACCTTTAAGCCTGCGTCAGGCACGGAGTAATACACATTTGTTTTCATACAGTGCAGAGTCTGCCTTAATGCAAGCCTATCAGTCCCTGAGAGAAGCTGTCAGTGACACTGCCAAGTCCTAACTTACAATTAAAAGCAGAAAGCAATCTATCAAGAAATAAATCAGGGCAAGTGTGACGGATCGACGTAGCCAACCGTGTATTAAATATCACAATTACATTTGGACTAGGCGCGCTGCAGGTTATTTATAGCTGCACATAAGTGGCTCAGACGGTGCACAAGGTAATTCTAAACACATTTCTGAGCACTTTGTGTATTTACGCGCAATGCGGTGGCAGGGCTGATGGAGCTGCCAGTCTAACTGAATGCAAAAGGGCTGTTGCCTCCTAAATCTGTTACTCAAAAAAGGCCCCCCAAAATCATGCGTTCTGCCAGTGATGGTGGCGTAAGAAGACAGTTAGGTTATAAGGGATACACTTGGGCAAATCTTCTAAGAAGATACTCACTTAAAATGTGGATGACCCCCAAATATATTTTAAACATTTTAGATTTTATTTTATTTTTCAATTTCCTTCCTTGCCACATAATTCCAGAATAATACTCTCCTGTTTGAGAAGGAGACAAGCAAGCATTGGCAATGGCAACAGTTTGGACTTCCGTGTAGGCATGGAAAAGTCACTTGCCACGCACTGCAGTAATGATATGATATGATATTTTATTTATATAGTGCCTATACAAAATGTGTTTCAAAGCGCTTCAAGGCCAGGGAGGGAGAAAGGTGGAATACAACGACATTCTTACAGGCCATCAACAGTAAGGATGTGAAATTAACTATCAAACACAAGCCTAGCTAAAAAAGCACCCTTAACTGTCCCTGACCACCACCTCAAATTTCCTCTCCATGTGGGACTGACTGTGCTTGTGTTTATGTCTTGTTGTAAATCCTTTTCTTGGGCTTGACTTGGGCTGACGTCTTGTTGTAAATCCTTCTCGTGAGCTTGACCTACTTGTAACCATTGGTCACCCTTATTGCTACGGTATCATATTTTTTATCCTTGTATGTAACCCCTAAAGTTTTTCCAGCGCCCAGGTACCTCAGGGTTCGGTGTGCGATATAAATAATAAACAAATGCAAAATACAAACAAAAATCGTACTCGGCCTGACAACATTTCAGATAGTGCAAGAGCTAAGACATAGATAAGGAAGGGAGAGGGAGAGTGGGAAGGAAATGGAAACAGACAGGCAACTACCGTACTAGGCCTGATGACATTTCTGGTAGAGCCAGAAAAAAACAAAAGGTGAGGGAAAGGGGTGCAGAAATTGAAGGGAGGAACAAAACAAGCAACTATCATACTAGGGCTGATGACATTTCAGATAGTGCTGGAGGGGGGGGGGACAAGTCAGGGGACGGGAAGGCGACATACAAGGTTGCTATCATACTAGGTCTAGGGACAATTCTAATACAGTAAGTACAAGAAAGTAAGGGGAGAAGTGGAGGAGACAGGAAAAGGGAGAAAGGGAGAAGAGGAGAGAACAGAAAGTAAACAGTCAAAAGAGTGGAGAAGCAAGGGGCGAGAGCAAATACAATTGCAGAAGTCAGTAGTAACACATAATGTTGCAGCCAGGATACAAGATGAAGATGGGTTGAGCATGATTCAAGGCCACCATGAGTCCAAGATGCAAAGGAAGTCCAGCATAAGAGTTAAGAAAGGGTGACACGCCATGAATCAATGAAGTCTACAGAAGTCAAATCCAGCATTGGCCACAAGACAGTGATGTTGAAACCAGAATGTATTAGGACAGACTCCTGCAGAAGTAGGCTGGAGAGGGTGTGGGGGGGGCAGGGTAGAGGGATCAAGCGAAACAGGCAACACCTGTGTGCGAGAAGGGAGGAGGGCACAAGGGGACATCACAGGGTGAGCCGAGGGGGTGCAGATAACATAGGGGGGAGAGGGATTAAACACATTAGTGGTATTAACTGGCAATTGATGGAAGCAGGTGAAAAATGGTGGAAGTACATAATATCAGTGCCTGGAAAATGCCTAATATTTATTCACAAGCCAAAACTATGCTTGTAAACTGAGTGATTGTTGGCATACCTGGTTAAAACAATTTTGTCACACCAGGTACAGGTTTGCAGCTCCAATTAAGTCATTAAATCTGAGAAGACTGCTTTGAAAAAACACTACCAGGCACTTTCAGTGCAAAGTTTGATGGTAAGGCTTGAGTAAAACGAGCTGAAAAAGTTCCATGCAAAGGTATTTTGGGTAGGGAGTGGCAGGAACTGGGTGGGAATGGACATAGGGATTAGCATGGCAATGGTCAGTCATTAGGTGGGCAAATAACCAAACAACACATACAAGCTATGTACCCCTCCTATATGCTATTTTTCCCTGTCTGTACTCTAATGCAATCGTTTTGGTTTATAGGTGACATAAGTGCCACCTAATCAGCCAAACTAAAAAACAGTCTTTTGCCAATCAGTGAAGCATGCAGTTCAGTGAAACAGACACAGCAGGGCATGGGCAATTCTTCCCTGCATGGGCACCCTGGACAAACTCTTTCAAGGAGATAACCATAAATTGTCAGGTGATCCCATAAGACTTTACTGGTAAACGTACATTTTTAACTGTTGCATTGCAGATGCCTGCCCATACAATGACAGCAACATTCTTTCACATCAACAAGTCTTATATGTGGGTTAAATGCAGAGGTAAAACTCTCTCCCTCTATTTTGCCGTATGGCGCCTTTGGCTTTACCTATAGGGTGAGCCCCTGCTTGCTCTAAAGACTGGAACTATCAGCACCCTTTCATCCCTTTGACTACAACAAATACTCTTAAATACTCGATTTGGTTATAGCAAAGGGGTGCACAAAGTGTTTTGCTCGTTCCTAGTAGCGTATCCTAAAGGATGCATTCAAGATCCCCTCTTCAAGTGCCCCATGGACTTCCCCAACATTCCATTCTCAATGTTGGCATGGAGCCACTATCCACCAATATAGCGTAGGAGATATTTATATCTCAAATAATCATGGCTATGTGACTTCCTTTGCCTAAAATTACGGCTCACCATTATTCAATCATGGATATCATCTATGTTCCGGAGACACTAAGGTAGTCTGGAAAACCACAGTTTTAAGCAGAAATGAGAGCTCTGGAGATCCCACACTTAATAACGGAAATAGTCAACGTGAAAGGCTAAACCTGCTTTATTAACAATCCCAATATATATAGTTATTAGGGTTAACCGTTATTCATTGGGTAACACTATCTACTAGCTCTTCCTGGGACCACCTCTAAATTGAAAACAAAAATAAGACATCATCTCTACAGCCCATATTGGTTAGCATAATACATACTGGGTGGCCTGCCATTGTGGGTTTTCAATGGTTGACATCTTGCCGACCAACCTTGAGCAACTGACAGGTCATCAAAACATGAGCCACAATGGGAACAGTGGAAGAGAGGTCCACAAGCTGCTTGTTTAATTCAAGAAGAATACCATCCCTCATCGCAGTTAACCTTGTACAGTGCTTTGTGTCTGGAAATTTGTGTGAGGGGCAAAGCAGGTGTCTTATCTGTGCCTGTACCAATTAATAACCTGTGTTCTTGAATTATGGGTCATGTGTGAGAGGACTGCATTTTGAATTATTTCACTGTGCATTTATGAGTATTTTACCTACTATCAACTCAAATGTTATATTTTTCTCTACTATAAGGGACTTGCTTGAGCTTACTCTTCATTGAACCTTTTAACTTTTAAAGACACGGATCTGAACGCTCACACCAGGGAGAATACAACCCACTAGGGAAGAAAGGCCCAAGTCGATCTTGTAAGGATAACAAGTTTTATTTTCACACGAAGATGAGAGCAATAGCAAAGAACTCTGCTGCCAAGAACGTTCTGCTAAAAAAGGTTACAAGCAGAGGCTTAAGAGGAGACATATCATCATTGTGATGCAATACCATACAATTAAACTTGTGTGGCTGGTTGGTGTGCACATATAAAGTATCCGCCTGCTCCATAAGGGATGCCAGGTCATTAGTCCCAGCCCAGTTTATCGGTCTTCCGTCACATGGGTGCCGCAGAGAACATTTCCCCATTGACTAAGGTCTAAGAATAAATTAACTACACTCCTAAGACAATGCTACTTCATCATTATACTGTGCACCTGGCAGGCTTTAAGACTGGCACAAAGGAGGTTCTGGGGCACTCTAACCACCACACACACATTTTGTTCACTCCCTTCGAGGCAATTCTGGCTCCAAGGTCTTCACCGTCGTTTTGAGCTATAATTTATCCCTCCGAGCACCTCGTAATACAAATGATATGACTGTAGCTCAAAGACATGCAATGTCTATTCTCTTTGAACATTCAGGACTTGTTACTTTAGGGTTAGTGTTTTAAGGTCACCTGGTGCCATGTGGCTTAGACAGTTATATGGGCTATAACTCATGGTCGCCTGGGGGTGGGCCTGTCAGGCTTTGGCACACTGTTTTTTGTGCTTCCTTAAGGGCCTGAGAAGTGGTCTTCTGTATGATGCTTAATCTATGAACCATGCCCTAAAGTAGTTGCACATCCCCAAAAGCATCTGCATTTCTTTAACTGAGGTGGGTCTAGGGGTGGCACGTACTCACACTGCCTTATCTGGTAGTATTATTTTTCCATTCGCTGATATGAACTGCCCCAGATAGAGCCCCTCCTGTTGGTAGTATTGCAACTTAGCCTTGTCGACCTTGTACCCCTTATTGGCCAGCAATGGTAGGATTATAATGGATCCCTTCGTCAGTGCTGCTCACTGTCAGTACACACTAGCAAACAGTCCACTTGCTGGATAATTGTGCTGGGTACCTGAATGTTCCCTAAATCAGAGTGCATTATTATGTTAAAAATGCTCGGGCTCTCACAGTACCCCTGATGTCATCTAGTATGTTCGAAACGCATTTCGCCCTGTGTAAATTCTGTGATGCACCTTGACTCAGGAAGGAGTCGAATCAAGAAGAATGCATTCTTCAAGTCCACTACAGTGAAGTATGTGGCTTCATATGGGATACTGCATAGAATTGTCACATGATTGGGAACAACCAGACCAACCAGACATTCCTTCTGTAGAACATCATTAAGGGGGTGTAAGTCCTGAATCATTCTCCAATTGCCCCCTGTTGATTTCTTGACAGGGTTTATTGCTGTGTTACACAGAGATGTGGATGGCACGATCATCCCCTGGTCCAGTAGGGCCTGCAGTGTATTTCTAATACCCTCCTCTGCCTCCCTTTATAACAAATATTGTTTTCCCTGGTTAGCACTGCATCGGTCTTCGGGTTTATACGCACAGAGATCACGTTTTTAAGTAATCCCACATCATGTGGATTTATAGTCCACAAATGTGGAGGCACGCGTTATAAGTCTTCATAAAGAAATAGAAGTGGAGTTAATACTGCCAACAGGGGACACTGTACCATTATGTCACATGAGATACAAATCTCTAATATTGTCTCCCCATTTTTGTCATTGTTCTCTAGCAGCTCATCATCCGTCACTTCCTTTAACTGTACTGTTGGATCTTTACAGAGCACTGTGCACTACTCACACCTGTTCTTGTCTATTCCAAGCACAACAACCCATATTGTTCCCGCCACCGCCTCAGGCGACAGAACTGGATGAAAGATGAAATCTTTGTGCACTTACCAACACTGTTTAGCGATCTGAGGCACCACCTCCACAATCACAGTAATACCACAAATGAACATGTCTGCGTCCACGGGAGTCCTGTAAACCACCACTTCCCTTGCCATTGTGTGTATTATCAGGATTGCCCTTATTGCGCACATCCCAGGTGTGGACAAACTATTCCACGATTTATAAATGAAATAGTCAAGTTTAATTTACTGAACAGGTCCCTGCCCAGCAAATTAACAGGGGAACTTTCAGAATATAGTGGAAATAGCCCCTGTGTGTCAAGATATTTGCCTGATAATGGGAAATTCCCCTCCATGATGCATGATTTTGTTGCACCTGAGTCGACCATAAATATGAACTGCTTGTTTTCTTTCTCCGTCCCCACCAAGGTTTCATCATCAGGGTGCATGCTCATTGAGAATACCAGACACGTGAGTCCGCTTTGTGGGCTGACCTAATCAGGATATGTATTAGTTCAATACAACCAAAGTAGATACCCCTAGACTGAACCTCCTGAAATCCAAAGATACAAACTTGGCAAGTCATGGCAGAATTCTTCTAAAGAGATATTGTGGCTACTCACTTGAACCTCTCATTGCTTTCTATAGAATGAAAGCATAACCAATCTTGACATATGGGGCGGAATGCATATTCTTTTCCATGCAGAAGATTGGACCCTCATTGAGGGAATATTTTGGAAAAGAGTTTTACGGATGCCAAAAAGCACACCCATGCAAGCAATCAGGATGGAGCTGGGACTGACAGCCATGAAAACCATTGTGGTCTGGAAGTCACTAGCATTCTATCGAAAATATCTCAAAACAGCAGACAAAGGAGGCATGGCAGTCCTAAAAAATGCTATAATTCAGAATAGTGATATAACTCTGATGGAATGGAAAGGAATATGCCAGGCTATCTTGGAAGATGACAAATCCCTAAGAGAAAATCCAGACAAAATGAAATGCAAATTATATATACGGAATTGGATAACAACCCAAGACAACAATGTTTGAGAGCTTATGGGAAACCGTTTATAGAGGCTAGAGGTGTCTAGTTCAATTCCTTAACTGGTACAAGCTAATGAGATTCAGATTGAATTTGTTCCCAACAGGTGAGATACTCAACTACCAAAAAAAGAACTTGACTGCCGCACAGTGTACACTGTGTAAGGAAGAATCATCGGTAGAATCACTAAAACACCTGGTTATGTTCTGCCCAAATATGAAGGAGAGAACAAATCTCATGTAAGAATTCACCTAAAAACAGAGCTAGCGAAATAAGGAGAACTGCTGGCTTTAACTTTTGTGAGGAAACCGAATTTCAATCTCTGGTGCTTTGATAAAATGACTGCTGAAAATAATTAAAAAATTCAATGATATCGAAGTTAGACTGGAATAATGAATTTATCAAACAAAGTAAATTGTCACTGTATTATGTGGATAACATATAATGACATTTTAGGAATAATTGTGGCTAAAGGTTTGTTTATATTTTAAACCAATAAAGCCTTATTAATATAAATAAATAAAGTAGGTATTAATTCCGGGGAACGAGAAGGGGTTACCCCCATCACTGCTGCTCTGCCAAAGGGGGCAGGGGTCCCGCTTGGTACCCCATTGACCAGGGCAACACCGCCCTGCTGCTGCTGTGGCGGGAGCTGCACTTGTATGTCAGGTGTTTGGGGCTGCTGGGCATATGTTTGGTGTTGCCCTGGTAGATACCCTTGATTTTGATACACTTGACCCTGTTGCGGATATCCTGACCCGTGGGACCCTTGGGACTCTTGACCCTGCTGCTGTGACACGTAATGATACCCCATTGCAGACCTGCTCCTGTATTCCCTTTCAAAATGCCCCCACCCAAGCAATTCCTACATTGTGAAGGTCCAAACCCATCCCCTGCAGGTCCAAATCACCCCCTCTTTCTCCTCGGAAGCCCCCTCTTCCTAGTTGTGTTCCTACTTGCTGCCACTGTGGGCTGGGATACTGTTGCCCCCACCCCACTATCCTTGTCCTCCTACAGCCCAGAGTGCTGCAATAGTGGTGCTCATGACCTGTTGGGTGTTCTCTTTCCCCTCCACCTGTACTGGCATCAACACCGGTGCCTGGACAGCAACTTTTGCCAATTTATATTCTACTAATTTTGCTTCTTCCGTTTGATGCCTTTGGGCTATTTCCCTGTTTGGTTCCTTGATTCTTTTACAATGGTGCAGTATTATACTCTGTATTTCTGGCCACCCCTTTGCTTTGGCACCCACAACCTTATACAACGGCTTCTGCACTTCCTGTGGCAAGCCCCTCTTTACAAAAAAATAAAAATATTGTATTGAACGATCCCACAGTCCTCCTGTTTCAGCTCTCCACATCTCTTAGAATTTAAGAATGAATTTAGCTGGGTCCTAATCATTGCCCATTGTACACTGCATCAGGGACTGTAAATTGGTGGTATCTGGAAAAGCCTTTTGTCGTGCATCCCACACCTGTGCTCTAATTCTGTTGAATGATGCTCCATTGTGTGCATCATCCCCCAGGGTTATTCTCGGATAACCAGCTCTCACCCACACATACCCGACCTGGTCACCAATTATAGCAACCATCAAGCTCTTGATATCTCTCACTGCCAAGGACACCCCTGCTGTTTGCTTTTCAAACTCATATATCCACTTGCTGTGACCTGTGGGAGAGCCTTAATCAAGTTGTTTCTATCCATCTGGGGCCAGGGTGCATACTGGGTCCTCCCTCTTATGTATTCCCACAATTCCCTGTCTCTTTACTAACACCATCCGCCCAACCCTATGCCTCAACCTGCCCCCTGCCCACAAGCCTTCTACTTGAGGGGTACTCTCAGCCGCCTCTTCACCCCTTCATTCAGCTGTTCCTCATCAAAGATGCCATTGTCTTCCTCCCTCTCATCATTTCCAAACACTGCTGCCCCAAGAGTATCCACTCAACCTTTCATACCTCTTCTCATAACATACACTTCGTATTGATTCATTGACCATCCTGAGCAAAAAGTCCCCTGATTTACATTCTCATGGTCCTTTTTCCGACACCTTTACATCCCTCGCTTCTCTTGAGGATGCCTGCATCTTGCTCATCTCTGCTGGAAACTCTTCCAATTTTTCTTTGACATTTCTTGACCTGAAACCCAGGGGTGCCGATATTTCAGGCAGGTGTGCATATGGCTTTGGGGGAGTGATAGCCTGTGGTGTTACTGATGCTGAAGTGATCCCTATTACGGTGGGTACATAGGTTGTATTTGTGTACCCTTCTGCAAGACATGCTGTCAAGGGATATAATCCCCTGTACTCCGCAGGCATCCCACCCTCTCGTTCTCCCCTCCAGCACTTTCCATCTTTCTGTGTCTGTCTCCCTTCTCCGTCCCCTTGGTCCTCTGTGTCCTCAAACATTCACCAGAGGGCTAAAGTGTATTTTCTCTTCTGTATCTGTTTCCCCTTATGCTTAGCTACTACAAATGTGGACATATCTTCTAGGACGCTCTTACTCTATGAGCCCTGCTCTGGCCATGGGCAGGGCATCCACCCTCCTCCCGTCTCTCCGATCCACTGTCTATAGTATTTTTCCACCCTGTCATGATACAGTGGCAGGGCCTTTTACTTATACCCTATTGGGGTTTCTCCCCCATGCTGGTGCTGTCTATGTCTTACTGACCCTGCAAAGCTCTGCTAACGCGCTGTGCACGCTGCTGCTGCTTGTAACAAAAAAGGAAAATCAACCTCCACCCTTTTCTGTCTCCCTCTCCCACTCACACACAATACTCAACAAAACCATCCAATGCCACACCACGCAGGACACACAAAATGAATGCCCCTCCTAAAGCCTGTTCTTTATGTAATAAAATACAATGAACTAAAATAACAAGCTACAATAACAGCCATTACTTGTTCCAGGCCTACTACTTATACAAGAACACTACTTGTATTTCTGTATTCCTCATTTAAATAATATATTTTATCATGGTACCACCTTCCTTCCCCTTCTAAGGAGGGGCTCCATGCCTTAACTTTCCTTACATTTTCCTTACCTCATAATGCCTTACAGAAATAATCTCTTTACAATACAAACAGCAATAAGAAATAACAGAAACCACACTGCGTCACATCAAGGACCTCGCTCTCCACGTGATCACACCTCGTACACTTCCCCATACATCTGTCCCCTACTTTTTATCACTTACAAGAGTCTACTTGCATGTGCATGCTCATCGAACTCCTCCATCCTGGGGTTCCAACACCGGCCTGCACTCTCCTCCGAGTCGTGCCCCACTTCAAAGAGCAGAAAGGACTTCTCTTAAAATGGCTCCTGCTAAACCACTCAGAACACGTGTTTTTTCAGGACTGGTCACTATAGGTGGGCGTGGCTCATTCTGGAGAAGTGGCCTAGAAGCCTCAGCAAATACAGGGGGCGCTGGGATCACGTCGGGAGTCTTTTATTGAATGCAACCCGCTAGGGAAGAAAGGCCCAAGTCGATATTGTAAGTATAACAAGTTTTAATCTCACACAAAGATGAGAGCAACAGCAAAGAACTCTGCAGCCAAGAATTTTCTGCTGAAAAAAGGGTATATGCAGATGCTTAAGAGGAGACACATCGTCATTGTGACGCAATAACATAAAGAATAACCCTGCGTGGCTGGTTGGCGTGAGCTATACAGGCTCCGCCTGCTCCATAAGGGATGACAGGTAATTGGTTCCAGCCAGTCCATCCATCTTGTATCACGTGGGTGCGGCAAAGATAATCTCACTGACAAAGCTAAAAGAACAAATTAACTTCACTCCTAACACAATGCTACATCGGCAGTATACTGTGCACCTGGCAGGCTTTAAGACTGACACAAAGGAGGTACTGGGGCACTCGAACCTCCACACACACATTTCACTCACTCTCTTCCGCACAATCCAGCACCATCCGGCTCCAAGGTGTCCACCCTAATTTTGAACTATGATGTATCCATCCCAGAACCTTGCAATACAAATCATTTGATTGTAGCTCAAAGATATGCAATGTCCATTCTCTTTGAATATTCAGAAATTGTTACTTTAGGGTTAGTGGTGCAAGGTCACCCGGTGCCATGGAATTCAAAGATCTTGGGGCTTAGTCAGTTATATGGGCTATAACTCATGGTCACCTGGGGGTGGGCATGGTCAGGCTTTGGCCAGTGTGAGATAATATGCACACCATGAGCCGGTCTATCATTGCGGCCTCGTAGGGCACATCTTTGCTTCACTGTTAGAACAATGAATGAGCTTTATGGTGGTTGGGCATGTGGGTTGTCCTCATGGGAGCTGGGGCATGGCTAGAAGTTTCCCTCATCTCGAAATTAGGGCCTAGTGCATGAAATGCTGCATTTGCTGTGCAGTCCTTGTCTCCTAACTATGGTTACTAACATTTACGCAAAATGTCAGTCTTGGTCCCACCCTGTACTACACTATGTGGGTTGATTATATTTGAGGTTGGGTCCTACCACTGTTCCCCTCCCCCCTGGCCCATGATGGTGCTTCAAATGCAACTCGTCTTACTCTAAAGCCCATAGAAGGTGGGACAAGGTCACCCCCTTCCCAACACTTAAAATTGCCCTACATCTGGCTCACAATGGATGGTGGTACTTTTTCAGACTTTAACTAATTCAGGAGTACCCTTCTTGCATTCAGGGAATCCTTACCTGGTGCCTTCTCTACAGGTTGCAAACCCTTCACAAGCTCTTCATAACCTTGGCTATGACTTCGAGCTACTGTCGGAACACAGATCTTCCTTTTGTTATTTAGAATTTTGAATTCTTGTGAAACCTTGTGTACTTTTGTTTGCTTTAGAAGAAAGATGCAGCTTCCATTTTGGAAAAGATGGCTGCTCATTACTGCTTTGTTTCTATGTCAGTGAGCTATACTCTTTGGTGTCTTCTACTCTTGTGAGAGATTTGCAATAATGATTCCATTCCGTAGGACATTTATCATGTGCAGTCTGTACCACCTCGACTTGTAACGATGGGAGTGCTTGTGCTTTGCACTCTCTCATTCCTTCGACCCATCCTACTGGAGTAAATAACTAGCTGTATATCAATAACTGGAGTCTCTCCCAACATCATGGCACCCCATGTGTCTCTCTCCCTACAACATTTGGGCATTGTAACTAATTTTGTTCTACGATTGTAGTGTCTCCTTTATTTGGGCTGTCCAATATATGCTGTATCATCTTATTTTTCATCTTTCAGTCATCCATCATAGTTTTTGTTTTCATATAGCTATCCTGATAAGGGACTGTTTTTTTTTTTTTACATCCATCGTAAAGTGACCCATCTTCCTTCAAATTGTAGGATTATAAGAGTGCCAAGTGTGTTAGGCAATGTGCATCATGTCTGGGTACTTCTGCGGCTATAAATGTTCTGGAACAATAATGTGTTTTCCTCCAAACAGTTGTTCATAGTCGGTTTTTAGGACTTCTTGCATCTGAGGTGAATTAAAACCAGCATGAGGAAGGAAACCATGCTAACGTCATCTATTAGGAGCACTTTCATTTGTTTCAGAATTCTGTGTACTTCAGTAGCAGCTGATAATTTGTGGTATTCTAATTTTTTTGGTGTCTACTGGAAGGAGCAGTAGTTGGTGATAAGTTACACCTCCTATGTTGTAGCAGCTAAACCTGTGGGGTCTGTTACAACACTCGGGAGGTTGTTTTTTGTTAACATTTTACCAAAATCAGCTTCACCACTTACACATAGGAGCAGACATTTGTAGTTTTTACACCTACATGTCTTAGTTTCATGTTTAAATGCATGTTCAATTTATTTGGTGACTTCTAGATAAATGGTTAGTTGTTCATCATTTTGCTGTGATTTGAGAACTGATAAGTCTTCTTCAGATTGTTTATATTGATACATGGTATGTTTTACTTCTGTCATGGCTATTTCCGCTTCATTTAGAATGAGTGGTTGTCCAAGTGGTTCTTGGTTTCCTGTAAGAGAAGTTTGAATGCCTTCAGGAGTGTCTTTATCATTTGATTTTATTGTTTAAAATTGACATTTGTTATAATGCTTTCATTTGCATTGAATGCAGCTTCAGTTGAGTCATGGTCACCTAATAATTACTCTTCTTTTTTACAAGGTTTAAAAAGTTGTAGGAGGAACATGTAATACAGTTCTCTATGCTGTGAAGATTTAAATGATAACTTTATATGATTCATTAGGCAGGGTTTGGTAAGTTTCACTTGACTTCCTTCACAAGTTGAGACTGAATATTTGCCAGTTGTCTCATCCGGTGTGACAATGTTTTTTGGAGAGTAGTTTTGGGCTATGTCGTACAGGCATGTATTTTCCAAAGCAGTACTTCTGTTTGGGTGGAGTATTTCAATTATTATTATTTTTTAAAAAAAATATTCTGGTTGTTGGGATCATTTCTGGCTATTGTTTCTGGTTGTTGGGATCATTTGTGGCTATTGTTTCTATCTCTTGGTAGCATTTTAGTACATTTTTCGATGATGAAGATGGACCAAGATTTAGCCAGACAATGTTTTCAGTTTTGTCATATAAGGCTGTACCTGCTAAACGGTCTGCAGCTATGTAGCACCCACATTTTTTATGGGAGAACATTTATATACCAAAACTGTACAATTTCTGTGAGAGTGTTTTGTTTTTGTCAGATGATATGTCATCCCAGACTTATTTTAGCTCTGTTTTTTCAGCTTTGCTGAGATAGGCTGTGACATATCTTGCAACTGCAGTGCAATGTCTGCAATGTAATCTATGTCTATATTTGCATTCCAAAAGAGGGCAATGATTGTATTGTACTCATTGATGTACTTGGATGCTTTATCCCTTTTAATGTTGTATGTGTTTTTAGGGGATTTGCCTTTTACATTGTGTCTAATAGAAGACATCACGCTTTGTACTTGTCCTTTTCACAGACTTGTCTAGGGAAGCCAAAGCGACATTTGGTAAAGTATTTACCTTTGTCTTTATATCTACGTCATCAGTATATGCTACACATATGTTTTTTTAAGCGTAAGATTGTGTACATAGGCCACTATTTGTGGTTTATGAAAGTATGTCACAGGTAATGCATTTTTGAATATATTGTAAAACAGTGGCATCACTGTCATGGCCAAATTTGAGAGCATTGCCTATCCACAAAAGCATGAGGATGTGTGGTGCTCCTCTGGATTGAAATACTTTTCTCCAAAAGAAGTAATCCACTTCTCTGAATAGAGGGGTAGTTTTAGTGCAGATGAAGTGCTGCATGGCAATTAGGTGATGGTGAAAGTACCTTGATGCATTGACAGGGTCAAGAGAACAACGTTCTCCTGTTGTTTTTATATCTATTCCCTCTTTATTTTGGTTTTCAGTGCAAAGGAAGTTGTGCAAGTCATTCCATGTGTACTCTGCACAACTTAAAGTAACCAACCATGTGGGTTGTCCTAGGTTTCTTAGCATACAATGTACATCAGTGTGACGTCAGAACCAGTATTCTTTTGAACCATGCATGTTCGCCAATAGATTTGTGATACTTAACTGCAAAACTTCATCTTTGTCTTTTATCTTATAAAGCAGATGAGTAGCAGGCATGTTTAAAAAATCAGAGCCTGTTTTTAATGTGAATGCAACTCCATAACATAAAGTTGCTAGTTCATTTACAAACAGGAGATGGAAAATGTATTGCAAATTGTGTCTGAATCTTGGGTCTTCAGAATACATATGTTAAGATCAATATTCTGATGCATTAATTTCTGTGGATCTTTCATCATATCTTCCTAATTTTCCTGTTGGAATGAGTAGAGGAAAATAAGGTGCTTCTACAATTTTCTCCCATATGACCTTTGGGGAACCTTTGCCTTGACACATTTCATATGTTTATAATGCATCTTCTATGGGGTCTTTGCAGTGTAGTGGGTGAACTGTATACTGGTATGTTGGTACAGTAGCAAGATCTAAACATTCAGATTGGCCAGTTTGTGGTGAATCTTGAATTATTATTTTTTTTCTTATGTTTTCCCCTATGATTATACCTTTGTAGTATTCACTGTTTTCTTTGAGATATTGTAGCACATCTCTTACTTTGTTCAATTCGACCAGTTGTTGCCAATTTGTTTGGTATTTGGTTCGTACACCATTAATTAGTACTTATTAGTATTATTATCATTATTAATTATGCGCAACCAAGTTGGCCCTGGGGCATACGGGCACAGATCGTTAAGAAATACTCATCCTAGAGGGCACGTATATAGTGCCTGTTTATTTGAAAAGATGAATCTTAAGTTTGTTTTTAATTATTTGATTGATCCTCAATGTCTTATAATAGGTCGAAGGGCGTGCCATGTAATGCGGGCACTTGACCAGAGCGTGTCCTTTCTCACAAGTTCTAAGGAGGTTTTAGCTACCTGAAGGTTCCGGTCTCTGTTAGAATGAAGTGAGCGTTTTAATTGCTTGACTTTTAGCCTATTAATTATATAGGGAGGCGGATCACCGGATAAAGACTTAAATGTGATGGTAAGAAGTCTAAACTCCACTCTTTGTTCAATAGGTAGCCAGTGCAACTTCCTTCTTACCTCAGAGACGTTGGCATATTTTTGTAAACCCGTTGGCAAGTTCTTATTGCACTGTTTTGCACTAGTTGGAGCTTTCTCAGTTCAACTTAATTTAGGCCAATGAGCAAAGAGCCACAATAATCCAGTTTTGAAGATATAATGGCTATGGCAACGGTTTCACATCCTGCTTGTGATAAGAAAGACATTATATGTGCCAGAAGTCGAATATAGTACGCAGACGAGGACACTAGGTTGTTGACATGGGCTGACATACTCAATGATTGATCGAAAGTGACTCCTACAATTTTTATTTTTTCCTTAACTTAAATCACATGGTTATCAATACGGAAGGATTGGTAATCTGATGTCAGCTTATCAAGTCTTTGTTTAGAGCCGATCAACATCAACTCTGTTTTACCAGGATTGAGGGCCATGCCGGTTGCATCCATCCATTTACAGATACGATCATACATTTCTGCTACAGTCATGACATTGTGATCATAGTTCCCTGATAAGGTGATAAGGCATTGTGAATCATCATCTTAAATGGAGAAGCATATGTTATTATTTTCCAAATCATCAAAAAAGGGAATGATAGATAGATCATAAAGAATCTGTGATAATGCTGCACCCTGAGGAATTTCATAGTTCATGCTTATAGGGTTTGCATGTGCTTGTTTGCTGTAAACCCAAATTGTTCTCGAGCCTAAGGAAGACAGCATCCATTTCCTGCAATGGCACTGAAATTTGCTCTTGCCTCCAATATTTCCAAGAGGAGTTGATGGTCCACCAAATCAAAACATTGTGGATCCTTCATTAATTTTTGTCATCATGTTGGATATGAGTTCCATAAGTGCTGCCTCTGTGCTGTAGCCTGGACGAAAGCCTGATTGTCCATTATTAAGGATGGGGTGTTCATTAATAAATCTTCCTAGTTGATCATATGCCACTCTATCCATAATTTTTAGGATAAAAGGAGAGTTGCTAATGGGCCGCTAATTCTTTGCCTCTCCAGGATCTAGGTCAGCTTTTCCTTAAAAGAGGAATAATCCATGAACCTATAAGCCTGTTAGGAACTACACCTTCTCTGAATTAGGTGTTTATGATTTTAGTAAGGTAACCAATGAGTAGTTGAGAGCACACTTTAAAAGATACAGCTCGAAATTGGTCTCCCTTACATGATGATGGCAATTAAAGATTGTGCTATTAGGAGTTTACTTCTAGAGTCTCTACATGTTCTTTAAGATCTTTTCTTAATAAAACATTTGTGGCACCTGGAAACACTAGTGTATAGGCACCATATAAATATCCAATAAACAAATAAATAAATATCTAATGGTAAATACACTACTTTGCCACAAATTCCTTTTAGCAACTCTGATGGAAGAAATGTGGCTGTGTTTCGTTGATGGTGTATTATAGCTTGATATGGGTGTACTGTTTGGATTATAATGCTCTCTCTGAGGCAGGCATGGTAAGAAGAGAGACACAGACTCAAAGATAACAGTTCAAAAAACTTTATTTGTAAGCTTTGTTGGGTTGATGGAATGCCTAACTGGTCCCCACTCTAAAGAAATGATTACCCTCAACTGATGTTTATAAGGGCCTTCAACATCTGTAAGTGCAAAATCAAAGTCTATCCATGTCTAGCCTATGCCTGCCCTCAGTTTTAGACAACGGGGGTAATTCATGGAATAAATGTGTGCTGTAATATGTGGTGCAAGCTGGCGCAAGCGTGAAAAAGCTAGCGCACGTGTGCAAATCGCTCGCATGCGATTCATGGAATAATGCGCTGCACATGTTTTCCCGGGATTTGCGCTAAATCCGCGCATGGTGCACACAGGTGCACACAACACTGTGACATCCCGAACGCTGTGCCCAACGTGCACAGCGAAATTGCACAACGTGTAGCGCACACACAAAAACAACAGTGATTGTGGGACAATGCAGGAGGAGGAGAATAGCCAGGCCCCGCATTTTATTTTTACCACGATCAGCCTCTTTGGGATGCCTGATGGCCAGGTCTATGGCAGGTATAGGTATCCACCTCATATCATCCTAGACCTGGTCACTGAGTGGGAGGATGAACTCACATCATCCACCCTGTGCTCCTAAGCATTGAGCCCTTTGGAGAAGGTGCTCAATGTACTACATTTTTTGGCCACTAGGTCATTTCATCTGACAACTGCCATAGTGGGGGTGTCTCATAGCCCACACAGTCACGTTGCCTACAACAGGTGTTGGCAAACATCACTGCGCGCCCCACAGTCCGAGGCACATATACATGCCCAGATCACCCGCAGAAAGGCGGGCCGTGGTCCTGGACTTCTACAGGGTGGCACACTTCCCCAAAGTGCTTGGTGCCATAGATTGCACCCATGTGTCCCTACGTCCACCTAGGGCCACTGAGAACATCTACCGCAACCGCAAACACTGGCATTCCATGAACGTGCAGGTTGTATGCGATGCCAAGGGAATCATCACCTTTGTCCATGAAAACTATCCAGAGTCCACCCATGACAGTTTCATATACAGAATGTCCTCCCTGATCCAGGCCCTGGAAGCTGGGAAGCATGGCGACACATGGATCATAGGTTAGTACAAATGTCTGTGCACATACATGCATGTCACACACAGAAAAATACACAAACCCAACTAATGAAAACCATCATCACCTCCCCAGGGGACAGTGCCTACCCTCTAAGCACCCACATGATGACGCCAATACAGAACCCCACCACACCCCCCAGGTAAGATACAATGCAGCCCATATTGCAACCAGGGCCATAGTGGATGCTCAAGTCACACCTACATTCCCTTGACCTCTCTGGTGGCCAGCTACTATATACACCACCAGTAGTGTGCAGGATCATTGTGGCAGCATGTGCCCTGCACAACGTCGCAACATGGCGGGGCGTACCGGTGGACATGGTGGAGCTTCCACATCCCCAACCACATTCACAGGCGCTGGCCATGGGAGGGGAAAGGGCAAGGGGCGAGGCAGCCCAGACCCAGCTTGTGGCCACATTTTTCACCTAAACTCCCACCCCTGCAGAGTGCACACAGGCCTGGCACATTTCTAAGTAAACTTCAGTTCCAAAATATTTACTTTGGATGAGCTCTATTTCTCAAAGGAGTTCTTTAGCTGTTCCCTGTAGGAGCAAGTTATTTAAAGGTTGCAGCTCTAGAACAGGAGATTTTGCATAATACAGTTTCAGATAGCAGAATGGTGTGTTGCTAACATTTTGATGTGGTGGAAGGTGCTTTTGCAAGCAGTTCCTGAAAGGCAGGCTAATTAATGTCCTCACAGTCCAGTGTGGAAGTGCATTGGGCAGTAGTCCATGGTTTGTAAAGTTGTTATTCTACATTTGTCTTTTAGTTTCACATAGTGTTTGAGGAATTGTCATAAAGATTTCCTGGATTTTTGGCGTATGTTACATATTGAACTGCACATCCACTTGTACACTGGACAGTTTGTTTGGGCAAAAGTAATATTTGGTTGAATGTTTGTTGGGGAATTTCTTTCTATAAGTATGTTTTGCCATACTGGTGTGCTCTCACTTTCATACCCTCTGACATTATTGTCTGTGGCATTGGTTTTTATTGTTCTTGTTTATAAGCTCCTTCGTTGAAATATGGTTCTGTGCTGCTTGTGTGAATCTATTCACCTTCACAGAAGTTTGAAAAGATAGCTGTATTGCCATTGCACATGAATAGAACTAGTTTCGGCAATGTATTGATTAATTTAATATTTTCATTCTGTTTAAAATTAATGGTTGTGTTACCATGGTAGATATAATGTTAGATTCATTAGTAGGTCTGCTTTTGTTTGTAGATCTGTTTTTACTTTTAGTTTTTGCAAAAGCAGCCTTACTTTTTTTTAGTTGGGGTTGGTTTTGTCTGTGAGGTTAGTAGCTGTTTTGTTTTAATGTTTTCTATTAATTGTTTTACAGGGGGTGACTGTATGGCTTGTTTTTATTTTTAGCTGCTCTATGTTTTCTTCCTTTTTTAAGGAATTGTTTTTTAGTAGGAATTCTGTTCTCTCTGTTGGGAAAAAGAAAATTGTGTGTTTGAATGTTGTGGAATGTTTATGCATGTATTATGAATGGGTGTGTGGGAGTGAGTGTACAGATGGACAGATTGCTGTGTGATTGTGCAGTGGGATGATATGTGTGTTTGGGAAGGTTTTAAGAATAAGAGGCTGAGCAGATGTGATGGGTTTGAGTGAGTGAGTAAAGGAGTGGTGGTGTGATTGAATATATAGGGACATTATGATGTTTTGAGGAGGACAGTGGTTGTTATAATGCTGTGATTTAGTGCATAGGTGTGAGGGTTGTTTGGATGTAATGGAAAATAGTTGAACAAGTGTGTGTATATGTGCTAATGTGTGTTAGTGATTTGGAATGCAATGAGTTTGAAAGTTGTTCAGTTGGAATTAGGAGCTCATGTAGATAGTGGTATGGAATAGTAAGGATGTTAAATTGTGGTATGGAAGTTGATGGATTTGTTGTTTGGCAGCAAGGAATGGGTGGTGTATTGAATAAAGAGCAACATCTAGATGGGAATACATAGTGTGAATGTTGCAATATAGGAGTACTAGTGAAATATAAAGTTGTTGAGTTGAAACTAATACAGTAGGCTAATATTTAGTGGAAGAATATTGTTACAATTAGAGAGATGTACATGCTATATTAATGTCCTTACTTTGTAGGCTGTGAAGATGAAGAGTGTCCTTTCTTCAGTAGTTGTGGTTGTCAATCTTATTTTTTCTTGTAATTGTAAAAGAAAGTTAATGAGTATATATCGTAATGGTGAAGTACTTTCAGTAAGAGAGGTTGTTATTTATTAAGGTAGGCAGAGTTTTGGGGAAAAATAGTTAATAAAGTTGTTTTACGGGTGGTTTTGAAAAGAATGTTAACTATGTTGTTAGAAGAATTGGGCTATGACTAGTGCTGTTTGGGACATTATGAGGAACAGGGCAAACATGGGTTTGTAAAAAAGAGAGATTCAGGGTGAGTGAGAGATGTTTGTTGGTATTAGTTCAGGATCACTTTATCAATGCTCTATGAGTTATTACCAGGTTGAAAACGGATTTTAACAAAGGAATTTTGCTATTTTGACAAGTGGAGTGCGTAAAATGCGTAAAATGCGATTGCGGAAAAAGTATAGGATTCTAGGTTCGTTGGGAAGCCTAGAATCACAGCTTTAAGATGAAAGTTAAACCACGTTCCTAGGACAAACGGTTCCGGAGATACAGATGATTTAATACAGGTAGATTTTCAGATTTAAAGTAAAACTCAAAATGGCAGGTGACAGCTTGCAGCTGCAGAATTGACAGGTGACAGTTGCGCAGCCTTACAAATGACAGATGAGACGATTTCTAGGAGGCTGTTCTAATTAGGTTAAAATAGTTTGAATTAGATTATTTTAACTAAGAGATTGGTTTCTGCACAGTTCTGGCGGATACTCACTCCTAATTTTGAAATGAATGGGCCTTGTCACGGATCTGGTCAACTGGACTGGACTTTTGGCGGTTCTGCTCACATTGTCTGGGTCAGCTCTGCTCTGCTTGTCTAGCCTCTCTGGATACAGCACGGCTCCTGGTTCTGGATGTTTCTTTCACATGGTTCTAGGCCAGAATCAAACAGCTCAGCCCGGCTATTTGAAGAGTTCAGTTGCAAAAGATTTTGAGGCCTGCTGAAAAATACTTTTGCTTGAAGTGGGCCTTCTTGGTTCCAAGTTCTGTAGTTTCTGTTTAGCTTGGAAGTCTAAGTGTTGGATCTCTGGATGTGAAGTCGTCGGTCAGCACGCTCCGCCGCAAATGGAATTGAATCTCTCTACCTGTCCCAGCAGTCTCTTTTTATGTGTTTTGGAAGTGGGTGTGTGCGTGGCATAACTGAGCCTGCCCATCTCTACTTGTCATTGGCCCAATTCACCCCTCTCCCATGATTGGGGGAAGGAAATGGATTGTCATCATGATGAGGTCTGTTTATGGGTCAGAGGATCCTCCCCTGGTCAATTTGCCCACAAATCTATATTTGATTCAAATACATATTTCCCAGATACACAATTTGTTGAAATTACATGTACACATTATATATTCCTTATGGTCCATGCTTGTCCGCCTTTGATCTTCCTGGGGGCTTGCATTCAAAAATGACAACATTTTGCGGTTTTTGACTGGTTTACCAATATCGGACATTTACCAAAAATTACACACATGTGCGAAAGGAGTATGGACATTAATTGATGAAGTGTAAGATTTTTGACATGCAGACATTTGGAGTGAGACCCTATTTTCTGCTAGCAACCCCCCAGAATACACCACAGGGTCCTAACGCCTCTTAAAACGTGCACAAAAAAATCACAAGAATAATGATATTACTTATATAATTTTGACCAGTCCGCACTATGAGTTATCTATCTTTTTAACTTATGCCCTGGTCAAAAAGGGGTGTGGTTCCCACATCACATGGTGGAAGAACTGGTTTATCCACTTCCCTCAAGCTCAGCTGGCTCTCACAGGCACTTCTCTCCCACTTCTCCCAAGAGGAAGCCACTTTACGCCCCCCCCAATATAACATTTGCCTGAGTCCATTGTTCAGTTTCCTGCAGTCCCCAGGTAATTCAATCCGAGAGGTGTCACCTCCTTTTTGTGGGGGCAGCAGAATGCTGCGAGGCCTGGGAACACATCTGTTGATCCAGTTTCAACTCCTGTCGGGGGTAGTTGTCAGGCAGAATCCAGTTTCATTAAGCCAGGTTTCAGCTAAATGTCACTTTTTGTTCCCAGTTTTCTACATTCAAATCAAACAGACAATTATTACACATGAAGCTGGAATGCTGATTCTAAGTTCAAAACTATGACATTTCAACAGTTACAAACTATGTGACACTCAAAAGTAGGTCCCTCATTTAATGTAAACATTTTGATTTTAGTGGTTTTCAGTTCAGTTTAACTTAAGCTGCTGACCTCCACAGCTCAGCCAGTTTTGTTATGAACATTGTTGTGGGCTCTTTTTCTTTCCAGATTTTGTATGCACACAAAACTTCATTCTGCCAAATACCTGCTGGTGTTCAGTGAGATTTTTGAATATCCTGCAATGTTTGAAATAGGCATTTTGAGGTTGCATTCAGAGAAACCAAGGTTTTTTCAAAGGGCTTTTTAAGCTAACAGGCACTGATGTTTTTCCATTGGCACACATTCCACTCATGGCATCCCTGGCCCATCACGCTCGCACTGGTGGGTGGAAGGTTAGGCGACCATTTTGGTGTGCGCACAAACTGCACGGTTCTCCTGGATTCTGGCACACATGTGGGCTTTTTGGCCATCTTGGATTTTCTAAACCCACAGCACCAAATGTTGCAGCTTAATGACTCAAACGTGGGTCAATACACCTGACAAAGCCCCCACCTGACTGCACTTTGAATTTGAGTCGAGGGGGAGTCGGGTGCAAAGAATGTTTTGACCCACGCACTGGTATGTCTGCATCATCTTCTTCCAATTCCGCAAATGGCACAGTTCTGCATCTTTTCCTCCATCCGGTTGGATCGATCAGTTCTCCTCGCCGATCCTGATGGGAATATTGGGCGGTACCCTGGGCCCCTCGGATCTTTGCCCCCGGTCTCCGGATTGTCCTCCTTGGCCAGTCTCCAGGTTTTCTTTCTCCTAGGACGACAAAGGAAAGCGGCAATACCTATTCGTAGACATTTCTTCCCCACCATTGATATAGTGGGGTGGCATATACATTTTATAGTCAAAACATTTGCGTTCTTATTTTAACAAAAAACAAGATACAATTATAAGACATATTTTTCAAAATCATAATATTTTAGAGACTATATGTGGGATATTTTAGGGTTGGAATTGAATTACTCTGGAGCGGTCCCCTCTGGTATTGCAGAGGACTCCTCCAGTTGTTGCAGAGTGTGCCTGGGATGGCAACACTTTAGCTGATTTATATGGACCCACTTATCTTCCCCCTCTGCCAAACTGCCTTTGGGGATGCAGATCTTATAGGCAACAGGGGAGATCTTGTCTATAATTTCAAACGGTCCCTTCCATGTAGGCAAGAATTTTCGCTGTTTGGCCTGGTTCCTTTGGAAATTGTATAGATAGACGCGATCACCCACCTTATATTCCTTTCGGGTAGTTTTTAAATCATAGTGGGTCTTCATGCTCTCGGCTGATCTTTCTAGATTCCGCTGAGCATAGGCAAAAGCATGTTGAAGGTGTTTCCTTAAATTCTCCACATACTCATGAGTTGTGGAGGCATTTATCAGTTTCTGCTCTTGGGTCCTGTAGAGCAAATGCTGGGGAAGAACCATCTTGCGCCCCTTCATCAACTCAAATGGTGACATTTTGGTTGCAGATGAAGGGGTAGATCTGATGGCCATTAGAACAAGAGGTAGGCGGATATCCCAACTTGGCCCAGAATCTGCCACAAACCTTTTTAATATGCTCACAATTGTCCGGTTGTAGTGTTCCACTGCACCAGAGGAAGCTGGCCTGTAAGCAATGTGTAGCTTCCTTTTCACCCCCAGTATCTCCCACATCTGTGTCATTACTTCACTGGTGAAGTGGCTACCCCTGTCTGACTCAATCCTTTGAAGTAGACCAAAATGGGAAAAGACGTGGTTAATCATCAGGGCAGCTGCTGTTTCTGCCTTGCAATTTGGGGCTGGGAGACATTCCACCCACTTGGTAAACAAGCATGTCACCGTCAATATGTACTTATTCCCCCTAGCTGAGCGAATCACGGGGCCTACAAAGTCGATTTGTAAATCTGACCATGGCAGTGTCATTCCCCTCTTTTGGAGAGGCGCCCGGTGTGTGAAGGATGATGGCTGAAATTGTGCACACACAAGACACCCCTTCAAGTATTGGTCGAGGTCCTGCCCCATGTGTGGCCAGTATGCAACCTCTCTTAAGATTTCCAGTGTTGTGTGAAACCCCCTATGACCGGCGGTGGCCGCATCATGGGCGTGACTTAACATCAGGCTTCGGAATGAGGTAGGGACCACCAACTGATCATGGCCAGCTTGGGATTTCCTTACCAACAAACCGTCTTGGATTCGGAACATCTTTGGACATTTCATCAACACTCTTAGGTCCTCTTTCCCAATGTAATCGGTATCCGTCAGGGGAAAGTTCTCAGGGTCCTCAATGTGTTGGTAAAACTTACCAATTATTGGATCCCCCTTCTGAGCTGTAATCAAAACAGCATCAGTGGTCTCCTTACTCCATTGGGCAGTTGAAGGATCATCGTGAGCATTTGTCTGGGACCTAGTGATCGCAGTGAGCTGGATTTCCCCCAACAGGGACTCTATTTCTATTAGATCCCCATGGATGGCCCCGGTTTTGGCCAGCTGATCAGCTAAGTCATCTCCAGTTTTGTCTGGTCCCTCTACTTTGGAATGACCCTTGATCTTTTTCCAGTAGATGGTCATCCCATTCGAGGTGGCCAGATCCTCAAGGTTTTGGATTAACTTCCCATGTTTCAAGGGTTTGTTATTAGCACATAACATGCCTCTGGTTTTCCAATTAACCAGGTGCTCCATGAACCTGTTCCGTACATAATCCGAATCTGTGATTATGACCAGTTCATGGAGTTGATGTTGGACGGCAGTGAGGATGGCTTGATGCACAGCCATCAACTATGCCACCTGACTACTTCGGGGACCAATTTTGTATCCAGCGGAGGGTTCTGGGGACTCATTCACCCACGCATTCTCTACGCCGGCCACCAGTTCTTTCTCCCCGTTGTTGTCAACATGGTAAGAGCATCCATCCACATAGACAGTGGGCATTCCCTCACACTTGTCTTCTTCAAAGACTTTGTGTGGGGAATTAAGGTATGCCTCCATGTTGTCCTTGATTTTTAGACTTTCGTCCTCGAGACAGTTTTCTCTGGCACAATCATGCAAGTCAGCCAGACCTTGCGCGAGGGGTCTCTTCTTGTTTTGGCCATATCTGACCTCCACAGGAAAGCCTTGTATTGACAGAATCCAGGAAGTAATTCGGGAATTACTCACATTTCCGGCCCGGATTCTGTCACTTTGCAGATATTGCAGAGGCTGGTGTGGAGTCTCCACCATGATGTGTTCCCCCTGGATAAACGGGCGGTAATTCTTCAATGCCCACACCATTGCCAGGAGTGCCTTCTCACAATCGTTGAATTTGTCCTCCACAGAGGATAAAGTTTTGGTCGCATAGGAGATTACTTTATTGACCTTGTCATGCTTTTGGTACAATACTGCCGTCAAGCACGTATTAGAGAACCCTGTCTCCAGGAAGAACTCCTTGTTTCTGACAGGGTAAGCTAGGCAAGGTGCTTGTGAGAGGCTTCTTTTGAGTTGTCTTACTGCTTCGGCTTGTTCTGGACCCCATTCCCACTTGACCCCCCCTTCAGGGGATGAATCAGGGATCTAGTGATCTCTGCTTACCCCTCAATGAACTTTCTGCTGTAATTAGTCAGTCCAAGGAGGCTCCTTAGTTCCCGCAGAGTTGTGGGATCCTTCAGTTTCTGGAGTGCTTCCACTTTCTTTTCTTGGGGACAAAGACCCTGAGGAGTAATCTCATGCCCCAAGAAATGAACACGGGTTCTACACCACTGTGCTTTCTGAAAGGAAAGGTTTGCTTCGGCGGCCCTCCACTGCATCAGAACATAACAGATCTCTGCTATGTGTTCCTCCACAGATGAACTTTTGATGAGGACATCATCTACATAAGCCAGGTTACCCCTTGCACCCATAAGGCATGGCCTTATGTAAGAAAATGTTGAATTCATTGCCAGAGTTGAGGTATCCGAAGGGAGTCCGGGTCCATGTGTACTGCTGGCCCCCAAAGGTAAAAGCCAGTTTGTATTGGTCCTCCCTATTGACAGGCACGGTCCAGTACCCATTGGTCAGGTCTATTGCAGTGAATACCTGTGACCCCTGGATCTGGGCCAGCCCTTGGTCAATGTAGGGAAGAGGCCATCGGGAAGTATGGACCCATTTGTTGAGCTCCCTAAGGTCGGAGCAGAGTCTCCACTGGCCGTTTGGCTTCAATTTTCCCAGCACCGGATTATTGAAGGTGCTGTGTACTGGACGTATTATTCCCCGGGACTCAAGGTTATCAATTATTTCAGTAGGGGACTCCATGGATGCGAGAGGCAAACGATATTACTTCACAAACACTGGAGTCATTCCAGGGTCCGTGGGAATTGTTGTGGTGTGGATGTCGGTGCGACCACAGTCATATGAGTCTACCGCAAAGAGATCTTGGAAATCCAAGAAAACGTGTTTTAACTTTTGCTTCTGTTCCAGAGTCACGCAGGCATCAGCTAGGTTGACTCTCTCTTCCACCATCTGCCTAAAGCCTGGAAAGTCTTCTGGTTTGGCTATCTCAGCGGCCTCCTCCAGCTGGGTGGAGAAGTCCCTGGTCAGAGTGCTGATTTGGACTGGAGGCTTCAGGTGGGAAAGGCAGCCCTCATGGACCTGGAAAATCACCTTGTCCCCTCTGAAGTCACAAGTCACATCTTCCTTACCATAAGGGCAAGAAGTGTAGACCAGGAAGTTCCCACCATGCCGGGTGAAAATCTGGTCTGGTGTTGTATTGTCATCACTGTCACTGTCAAAACAGTCCTTGGTGATCGGTCCTAACAGTTAATTTCCTAGATCAATGGAGAAATGTCGGTCATCAACCGCCATTCCAATGATGGTGCCTGCGGCAAGAGTAATACTCTGTAAGTCGCTGTTATCCACCTCTATTGAAATGGTGTCATGTTCTATGTTGACTAATGGTGTTGGGTTTACCCCCAACCCTTGTGGTTGGAGAGAAGCATTTAGATGAATATAAGCATCAGGGTTTTTCAATTTTTGTCCTCTTTTAACTTTCACTTCCAGGGAGAATTGGCGGGTCCTTTCTGGGATGGTGACTTCCTCTTTAAGTTGAATTTCAACTGCATAAGGTAGCAATTGAGCTGACCTAAATGCTTTTTCTGGATCATCAAAGCCCATGGGAGTATCCGCTAATCGGGACCAAGCTTTGAAGTTTATTAGGTCCAAACTAATGGCAAAGTGATTGAGAATGTCACTGCCTAAGTAAAAGGCGGCAGTGACGTCTCGCACGACCCAACAATTATGGACTATGCTCTTGTTGCCAATGGAGATTTTGAGCATACACCTGCTTGGCAGGAGATGTTTTGAATTGGGTGCTTCCAGGTCCATTTCCCATTTGACTCAGTTTGAATGTGGGAATGGCTGGATCTTTTGAGAGTTGGCGAAACATGGCTTCCCTGATGAAGCTCTTACCGTTGTTCACACTCACTCGAGCGAGAACAGAGTACTTACCATCATTTAACTGAACAGGGATGGACAACTGCTCTCCAATTTGCTGAATATCAGCCAGGCTCTGAGCTGATTTCACGTCTTTTTGGACTATAGGAGTGGGAGTGTCTTATTGTGGATTGGTAAAGAATTTCAGAGTGTTTCCTTCCAGTGTGGAATACCACCTTAAACTGGAAGGAAGGTTGATTTTCAGAAATAGAGAGGACCCCCCCCACCACCAGTCTGTTGTCCTACTGCTATTACTGTCACGTCTGGAATTTGGTTGTTCTGGAAGTGAAATTCTACTTGGTCAGATTTATGTTCAACCATGTGGCAGGTGCCATTTAAACTAACATGGTTGACACTCTGTTTTAATTTTATTGGTCGGCTAGTCTGGGTCCAGAGGACCTTGTTTACACAATCTATTAGGGGTGACAACCTTCTCAGGAGGTCGTTCCCTAGTAAACAAGGGGTGCCCTCTGGAGTCACTACTATGACCGGGTGTTTCACCTTGTGTCGCCCAATTTTGATATCCAAATCTGCAGTCCCCTCGACAGGAATTTCCTCCCCGTCAAAGTCCTGCAGTTGAACAGGAAGAGAGGTGAGAGGAATACGGTAATTCTCTCCCCTTCCTGCATTTAGTTCATCAAAGGCCCTTTTGGACAGAAGGGTAGCTTGGGATCCAGTGTCCACCAGTGCCGAAATTGTACCCTGCCCCTGTACTTGTACCGGGGCATAATATCTTCCCTCCTTCTCCTCAAGGGGGCACAGATAATGCACATTTCTGGACAACTGGTGGGCGAACTTTCTGGTTTTGGACATTGCTAGCGAAGAGATTTGGGCAGAATTCTGTGGAGAGCCTGGGGAATCCGAAAGAAAAAGTTGGCAACTGGAAATCAGAGCCATTGTGGGTTCCCCTGGTTCTGGTTCTGGGCCACCCCCCCCTTTTTGGAGGCAGTCACCAGGATGGGTTTGAACCAGGGGATTTCGGTATTGTGGGTTCTGGGATGAGATGATGGGCGGCGGTAGCTCAGTCTCCATATCTCCCCAGTCTGGATTGGAATCCCTTGGGACCCATTTTTATTTGGGAGGAGTTCCCCCATCTCTGAAGGAGAAGATCGTTTTCCAAGAATCTTCTGAGGATCCCTCTCCCTCAAATTGGAAGACCTGTACCTCCTCCACAAAGTGGGTATGTTTGGGTCCTTCGTTTCTAATACCCCCCCTCTGCTCCTTGGGAGGCAGGCTTTTAGGGGTAGGAGATTTTGTTTCCGGTTCCTGGTTTTCCAGGGGCTGTTTACAAGTTGGGAAGAAAGCTTCCTCCAAGGCTTTACACCCCCCTTCCCCTTGTGCCTCCTCCCTGGGAACCGGTGGGTTATCGGGGTGCTGCCCCCGTCATTGTTCTGGAGCACCAGTTCCAGAGTTTGGGGCATTCTGCAGTGGCATGCTCATCTGAAGGTTCTGTTGAGCCCTCAGTATGTGACCCAGATCCTGTGTCATATTTTGGCGCACATAACCCAGGATGGGTCGGTTTCCCTTGTAGCGGGGACTTACATAATCAAGGGAGCGGGGGACCCCATTTGTGGGACTACCTCTTCGACTCCCTGTCTGTGACTGGCCCGAGGGCCTTCTGGGCTGTGAATTATTTGGTGCAGGCAGGTTTTTAGGCCCCCCCATCTCCAAATCTAAAACGGGGACAACCTTTACCTCTGCCACCTTGGCAGCAGCAGGGGTGCTGTTGGTTTTGGGGTTTTTCTGCGCATTATTTTTATTTTCGATGGGCTTCTGCACCTCGTAGCCTGTTCAATGACCCAGTCTAAAGATCTTTTCTCATGAAAATCTCTCACGAGCTGGGTCATTATATATTTGGGTAAGGCATGGAAAAACGTATTGATAAATTCTCTGCTATCCGTGCGCACCCTTCTGGTGGTCTGCGCAAAGCACGCTTTAATTCTTGCACAAACTCTTGTGGGGCCTGATCCTCCCCACATTGCAAATTGTAGGCTGCCTTGCGAGCTTCTTGAGGATTTCTGTGCCCAGAAAAATGTTTCAAGATGGCCGCCCTGTATGTGGACCACCTTGAATGGTTTTGATCCTCCAGCCCTGCAAAGAAACTGGAGTATTCTGGTGAGAAGGTCCATTTGACGTACTGGATGCAGCTACTGCTGTCCTTCAAATGGAAAGTCTCCATCATTTGCTCATAGAGCTCCAAGTGTTCCCAAACAGAAAACTTGGTGTTCTTATGATAAGGCGTGATGACACTCCTTATTGCCTTTATTTGTTTCAATGGGTCCTTAAGCAAGGCCCTTTTTGCCTTATTGGCCTTTTTGGTTCGGGTAACCCTGGTCCATTCATCCTCTGACTCAGAAGCGCTGCTCCCAGAGGTGCCTGTCTGCTCTTCCAGGTTTTCCCGGATTCTGCGAGCCTGGGAATGGCTGGCAGAATGTGGGGACCTGGTCTCCTGTGTCCTGTAATGCTCAGAGGAGTCTTCAGATCCATCCTTCCTGCCAGGATTTGATGGGTACCCCCCCCACTGACCTAATTGGGCAGAGGTTTTCAGGATGCCCTTAATGGGCCTACTCTCCTGGGGTTCCCCACTAAATTGCACTGTGCTTGGGTGCCCATACCCGGATGCCCGCCAATCCATTCCTGGGAGGTACTGGCCTATGAGCCCCATACTTCTAGCTGGATAGTAATCTGCCATCCCCGTGGCCCTGGGCTCATGTGCGCGAGGGGACATGGGGGTGGCAGAGTCTAGGGACTGGGAGAGATGAAGGCCTCTGGTACTAGGGCTCCCGAGGTTATGCTCAGGAGTTTCTCTTTCCCAGCGAACCTCATCTCTATCCGCCCCTGCTTCCTGTTGCAATGCAAGAGCCTGCACTTTCAGTTCCTCAGTTAAGGCCTTACTAGACTCTATCAGTCTCTCCTGCATCGCTACCTGTTGCTGGAGCCTATCATTGTGCTGGCAGAGAGCCTCATTCTCTCTCTGTGCCTCCTGATTGGTCCTGGAGTACTGGGCCAGTCTTTGCTGCAGGAGGGTTACCTCCTGAGCTGTGTCTCTATCGGCCTGTTCCTTTCTTGCCAGAGCATCCTCCACCCTCCTGGTGTGCTCTAACAAGTGCTGGTGTTCTTTTTGGAGGTCACCCAGTCCCTGGAGGGCCAGGTGATTTTCTTCCATTTTCCTTTTTAAGTGGCAGACTTCCTGGCCTAAGGTATCCCTTTCCTGACTAAGAGCCTGCATCTGTGCAGCCAGGCACCAGCTTTCTGGCGCTCCCAGTCAAACTCTGCCTGGGTATCCAGGTCTTTCAAAATCAGTTTATTGCTCTCTGCCTTCTCCCTATCTAGGTGGCTTTGCAGGGTGACTACCTGCTCAGCACATGCCCTATTGAAGTCTAACTGTTGCTCCAGCTTTTTCTGGCTCTGCAGTAGGAAGTCCAAACCTTCTTGGTACTCCTGCTGCAAGGCCAGAAATCTGGTATCCTGGTCAGCCTTTTCCTGTTGAAGCATATCCATATCCTCCTTTATTTTAGTGATGTACTGTCTGCTGTCATTTTCTGACTCCTGGCTCCTGAGCAGACTCTGCTCAGAAGAGTCCAGATCATATTGGGCCTTCTCTAACGGCATCTGTTGCCTGTTTGCCAGATCTTGGCCTTCAGAACATTTATTCTGTATGGCTCCCATATATAGGTACAAATATGCCGCTATCCTGGCAATCTTATTATGTTCATCTTTGGCCTTAGGGGCCATATATAGTTCACTCAGGGCCACATGTAGGGGACCCTGATCTCTCCATTTATCTGACCCTGTTTCAGTGACCTGTTGCGCGATTGCCTGCAACCAGACCGTTCCTGATGAGTCCACTCACCTCTCACAAATAGCTTAAGTAAGAAGTGCTCTCTGGCTATTTTGATGTCTACCAGTGTCGTCATTCTGGAATTTGAGTTCCTTCCTGACTTACAGAAGTTTGTATTTTATTATTTTTAATTTTTTTTGCAAAACAGACCGTTTCCTTAGAGCGTTCCTTTGAGGAGTGCTTTACAGCGTAACACAGTGTGGTGATCCGACCGGATGTATGTCTCCTGTCAGTTAGCACACTGTATTAATCTGCTCAAGTGATAGATCTAACCCAGAATTCCCGGCTTCGAGCCCCCACTTTGTTAAGCGGCTTCACTTCAACACTACAGCTAAGTCAATGCCTAGTCTGGGATGCTGAGGGAAACCCTTATTGATATATTTTTAGGTCCAATCCAGTACTCTGGATGACAACCCTTGTATAACACCCCCCTCTTAGAATCCCCCTGACCCCACTGAGCCAAGAAGTAGGTTTGTTTTGCAATTTAAAAGGTTTATTTGGAAAATTAAACAATATATATATATCACACATTTATAATAAATTAATATCTGATAGTACACTGAGACATATGATGTGGATCCACCATGGGTAATTTTACGGTGGTACACTTGATTACTTAGGAGTAGTATAGAGGATGAGGCAGCTGAAAATGCTTTATGGTTTCAAGGAAATGCAAGGTGGAATAAAATGCAGTATAGCAAATAAACTTGATATGATTTCAACCAACAACAATGTAATCGCTTTTTCTCTGGCAATTCACCCCCCCCCCACCATCCAATGTAAGAAATGGAAGGAGATGGAAAGAGGAGCACACAGTTCTCATGAATGCAATCAAATACAATCCGAAATTCAGTTCCCCCCCAGCAAGCTTAGAGGAAACAGGTAGAAGTTTGAAACACAGGCCGAAAATGCTTTTAAATGTGATGGCAACAGATGGGAAAATGTGCTAACTGATTTTAATTCCCTCTAGAGATTCAGGGTGAGTGAGAGATGCTTGTTGGTATTAGTTCAGGCTCACTTTAGCAATGCTCTATGAGTTATTACCAGGTTGCAAACTGATTTTAACAAAGGAAGGAATGGAGCTGCTATTTTGACAAGTGGAGAAATTGAGCCAAAATTGCAAATCGCGGTAAATTTCGGGAGTGCGTAAATCGCGATTGCGGAAAAAGTATAGGGAGGAGGTTTTAGGTTCTTTGGAAAGCCTGGAATCACAGCTTTAAAATGAAAGTTGAACCACGTTCCTAGGACAAAAGGTTCCGGAGATTCAGACAATTTGATACAGGTAGATTTTCGGATTTAAAGTAAAACTCAAAATGACAGGTGACAGCTTGCAGCTGCAGAATTGACAGGTGACAGTTGTGCAGCTTTACAAATGACAGATGACACGATTTCTAGGAGGCTGTTCTAATTAGGTTAAAATCGTTTGAATTAGATTATTTTAACTAAGAGATTGGGTTCTGCACAGTTCTGGCGGATACTCACTCCTAATTTTGAAATGAATGGGCCTCATCACGGATCTGGTCAACTGGACTGGACTTCGGGCGGTTCTGCTCACAGCGTCTGGGTCAGCTCTGCTCTGCTGGTCTATCCTCTCTGGATACAGCACGGCTCCTGGTTCTGGATGTTCCTGTCACAGGGTTCTAGGCCAGAATCAAACAGCTCAGCCCGGCTATTTGAAGAGTTCAGTTGCAAAAGATTTTGAGGCTTGCTGACAAATACTTTTGCTTGCAGTGGGCCTTCTTGTCCCAGCAGTCTCTTTGTATGTGTTTTGGAAGTGGGTGTGTGCGTGGCATAACTGAGCCTGCCCCTCTCTACTTGTCATTGGCCCAATTCCCCCCTCTCCCATGAATGGGGGAAGGAAATGGATTGTCATGATGATGATGTCTGTGTATGGGTCAGAGGGTCCTCCCCTGGTCAATTTTCCCACAAATCTATATTTGATTCAAATACATATTTCCCAGATACACAATTTGTTGAAATTACATGTACACATTATATATTCCTTATGGTCCATGCTTGTCCGCCTCTGATCTTCCTGGGGGCTTGCATTCAAAAATGACATCATTTTGCGCTTTTTGACTGGTTTACCAATATCGGACATTTACCAAAAATTAAACACATGTGCGCAAGGAGTATGGACATTAATTGATGAAGTGTCAGATTTTTAACATGCAGACATTTGGAGTGAGACCCTATTTTCCGCTAGCAACCCCCAGAATACACCACAGGGTCCTAACGCCTCTTAAAACGTGCACAGAAAAATCACAAGAATAATGATATTACTTATATAATTTTGACCAGTCCGCAATATGAGTTATCCATCTTTTTAATTTATGCCCTGGTCAAAAAGGGGTGTGGCTTCCCACATCACATGGTGGAAGAACTGGTTTATCCACTTCCCCCAAGCTCAGCTGGCTCTCACAGGCACTTCTCCTCCCACTTCTCTCAAGAGGAAGCCACTTTACGGCACCCCCAATATAACATTTGCCTGAGTCCATTGTTCAGTTTCCTGCAGTCCTCAGGTAATTCAATCAGAGAGGTGTCACCTCCTTTTTGTGGGGGCAGCAGAATGCAGCCAGTCCTGGGAACACAGCTGTTGATCCAGTTTCAACTCCTGTCGGGGGTAGTTTTCAGGCAGAATCCAGTTTCATTAAGCCTGGTTTCAGCTAAATGTAACTTTTTGTTCCCAGTTTTCTAAATTCAAATCAAACTGACAATTTTTACACATGCAGCTAGAATGCTGATTCTAAGTTCAAAACTATGACATTTCAACAGTTACAAACTATGTGACACTCAAAAGTAGGTCCCTCATTTAATTTAAACATTTCGATTTTAGTGGTTTTCAGTTCAGTTTAACTTAAGATGCTGACCTCCACAGCTCAGCCAGTTTTGTTATGAACATTATTTTGGGCTCTTTTTCTTTCCAGATTTTGTATGCACACAAAACTTCATTCTGCCAAATGTCTGCTGGTGTTCAGTGAGATTTTTGAATATCCTGCAATGTTTGAAATAGGCATTTTGAGCTTGCATTCAGAGAAACCAAGGTGATTTCAAAGGGCTTTTTAATCTAACAGTCACTGCTGTTTTTCCTTTGGCACACATTCCACTCATGGCACCCCTGGCCCATCACACTCGCACTGGTGGGTGGAAGGTTAGGAGACCATTTTGGAGTTCGCACAAACTGCGCGGTTCTCCTGGATTCTGGCGAACATGTGGGCTTTTTGGCTATCTTGGATTTTCTAAGCCCACAGCACCAAATGTTGCAGCTTAATGACTGAAACGTGGGCCAATTCACCTGACAGGAGGAAGAATTTACATCATTGTGATACAGATAATGACCTAATTAATGGCAACCCCAATTCTCACCTTAGTGCCTCTACCAGTACCGAGCTAGGTACACCCAAGATTGAACCTCCATTCTGTCCACCACTTTACATTATGATCTGATAATGCCTCCATTCCATAGGGTATTCCTGGAATGATGCTGGTACGATAGAGGGTCAACAGACTGTCCACATTATTCTCGCCTTTCGTGGCTACAAATATTCTTATGGCCAACCACGTTTTCAAGATTTTAGGCATGGCATGTTCACCATAGAAAGTGAAGGTGGGCATTATTTGATTGGGAAACCCACATAGATGCTACTATTGACCACGTCTAAAGCGGTGTGAGCCAATTTCCAAAAGAAGTTGGATTTTTTGGTGGGATATGCTTAGATTTGGAGGTATTGATTTCCATGTCACTGTTGGTTGCTCAGGAGGAAAGCTAGTATATATGTCTTGCAATTTGCAGCCATTTTTTGTTAGAGTATGAATTCTGATTAATGAAAAGAGCAGACAGATTTGTACTTCCATTACTCTCTCAAAAGGGTTTCTTGCTTAATCACTATCAGACCTGTTTCAGATTTGAAATGAGGAAGAACAATTAATAAGGTGGGCTTGTTGAAGGACATGCCACACAAAGCAATCACATACCCAGTCAAGCGAAAACCCAACCGTGCAAATTCACAATCGGAAATGTCACACACAGACCTCGTCATTTTACTGCCACATGATAGGAGACACAAAGTAGAACGCACAAAGGAGACAATGCACAAAGGAAATGTATATAAGGCATGCAAGGCACACCATTCAAATGTAGCTCAACCAGGATGAATGCAGGTATACTGGGAGTGATTGTACATGTCCATAGATGGAGAAGGAGGAGGATGGAGAGGGACAGGATTTTCCTACCACGAACCACGCTGTTTGGGTTGCCAGATGACCAGATGTATGCAAGGTACATGTTCCCACCCCATGCCATCCTTTATCTGGTCTGGGTGTGGGAGGAAGACCTTTCATCACTCACCATCTGCTCTCATGCCCTCACACCCCTGGAGACGGTGTTGACAGCCCTACATTTCCTAGCCGCATGCTCTTTTCAGTGCACCACAACCATTGTTGGTCGCATATTGCAGGATACGCAATCCCAGTGTCTACACCAGGTATTGGGTTGCATCACCTGATGTGCGTGTGTGTGTAGGCACGTATACATGCCCTGCAATTCACCTGAGATAAGGAGCAACAGAGCCCTTAAGCCACATCTGAGTGGGTGATGTAGCCACCATGTCATGAGATATTGCAATTAATTTACATGTCTGGATAAGTATGTATGTTAAATGGTTACAGGCATTGCAATTTTAGGGCGAGTGTTGTGAACAGTGATGCGAGTACCAAACCATGTGTCATATATTCATTGATTAACACATACAACCTTTTCATCACAGACTGGAGAATGGAATGTAGAGCTCTTTGATAATTGTTTCAATTACATGCAAAGCCGACACGTACACTCATTGGTGTCATTCATCCCCTTACACTTTCTCATGGGTAATCTTCAGACAGTACAACAGGAGAGTCCCAGACTGTCCACATTGGAATGATGGTCCTCTATCAGAAAATTATACCAATGGTTGGCCTAGTGTTGCCCCTTTCAAAATTAAAGTGATGTTGTTTCAACATAACTTCAGCAACACAGTGCAGTGTAATGGATTTAAAGACATGGCACACTCCAGACCAGGACTCTTTCCACTGGCAAGGGATGTGGTGCACAATAAAAACACTTTCAATTTTATTAATTTTGGATTCTGCTTTGAGAAGGCAGCCATGCCGTCTCACACCCCACCTTGACAGACACCCTGTGTCACAATGGACCATGAACCAGGCCGGTGTGTAATAATGAAACATTTATTTATTTTTAAATTGAAATGAAAATCAAACAGATTAAATATAGGGCAGTAATCACAAGTGTGGTGATAATTAGACAGCAAAATGATATGATATGCTTAATTTAACTTTCTGACATCAGGTACAAATATGAAGATCAGTTTTTAGTGATACTTTTTGATGGCACAACTGTTATGCATTCCCCTTGCAACACACCCCTAAACCCCCATTGATCAAGTTTTGTGTGGGTGGAAAGGAGTAGCAAGGAGTCTAATATAAGAGGGAGAAATCAGATTTTAATTTCAATCTACCACCCCAGAATGGGAGAACAAAACGAGATTAAAACCTTTGAAAAATGAGCAAAATGGCACTCGCAATTCATTGGATAGTTAGAGGTCAGTTTAAATGTTCGGTAGAATGGGAAAGACAGGAATTGGTGTGGCTGGGCTAAAGTGGCAAGAAAGCTTACAAGCTACAAGGCAAGGTACTAAACAACATGACGAGGGTGAGAAAATTGACTCTGGGAAGGAAAGCAGTGCAGCAAAAATCACGCGTGGCAGAATTGCAATTTCTTATTTTTCACTGGTTTAAAACAAGCAAGCAGCCTAGGAAATGAGCTAAACAGTCAAAATCGGAAATCGATGTTTTCTGATGAGGTACAAAGGCACATAACAGGTATGCGACTGAAGTGAAAGGATGACTTCTTATGGGGGACAGTATGGGATTTTTTATAGGAAAGGAAAATCAGATTTTACTGAGACTATATTTTAGTGGCTAGATTATTAAAGAAAGACACTGCACGCAAGGAGGTTAATTTGCAATGTTAAACTATTCATGACGCATTCATCCTTATGGGAAATTAATTCATTTATTTAAAAATGGTACTATGGACTTACAAAAAGGACAAATTATTTGAAAAGAATTACGCTAACAGATGCAGTCTAACACAGATTCTTCTAAGAACAGGATACACAAAGGATGCTGACAATTTGGGAAGTTACTAGGGTACTTATAGGATTTTTATAGGGTTTAGTCAGAATGCAAGGCAACAGAGCGGGGTATGCAGTTTTTGTTACTGGGGAGGGTGATACTTACAAAATGCACTTGAGTTGAGTAATTGGGATGGCTTAGCTGGATCTCTGGACAGCAGGACAGGAATTAGGTCACCTGGGCAGTGGCAAGCTCTTCTTTAAGGGAACAGCAGGCAACAGGGGTCTGGTGACTGTGGAGAGTGGGATGCATCAGCTGGGCAAAGACAGGTCTGGTCACTGAACTCTCCCAAAGAGATCAGCAGCCTTTCCTCCTTTCTCCCTAAATTTTTGGGAGTTTTGTAGGGTTTGGTTCTAGATAGGTGGTTTTGCCAGGATAGGAGGTTCTGGATAGGTTGTTCTGCCTGGATCTGGTTTTTGGAGTCTTGCAGGGTGAATTTTGAATGTTAAATGTCTTGAGCTCCCTATGCCTCCCTCTTATATAAGCAGGATGACATCCGAGAATTTTTACTATGTTGGCAGAAATGACCTGGACATACCTCTTGGATGGGATTGGTCAGGCTATTCCTGTTGCTAGCTCCCTCCAAGCTTATTGGACTGAAGTAAGTGACATCAGTTTAAGTGTGTTTGTTTTATGAGGTGCTTTGTTTCACCACAGTTACTTTTGGCAAAATCAGTTATGTCACATAGGCAGAACCCATATTTTACAAGGAATACAGCATTTCAAATGCCAAGTCTGTGCGATGCTACTTTGCCCTTCAGGCACCATTTTGCAGCTTTTTCATAGGAAACATTTTACCTAAATTTCTACAAATAGCTACACATAAGCCTAATAATGTCTGGCATAATCTCTTCAAATTTTACATCTGTGTCATGTATGCTTTCCCCAGAAATGCCTCTTTAATGCCATTTGCGTCCACCACAATCCAGGAAGACCCACATATTCTCATCTTGCTCATACAAAAATGACATTACAAACCATGATAATTTCACATTACTGCTTATACATGTTACTGCAATACATGTCTTAATGTAAACAGTCTTTTAATTCAAATGGGCTGGATTTGTTCCCAAATGTAGGTAGTATTTCCAACTACCCAGCCAAATGTCTTCCCTTCGTCAGCTGGCACAGGGGTTTCCATGTCTCCCCCTTTTGAAGTCCTCTAGTTTGAATGCAGAGGAACTCACACTTCTGAGGAAAACACATGGATTTAAATCTTCCTTTGTCCTTAGGTGCATCTCTGCCAGGCAGTCTGAGGCAACCTGTAATTATCACACTTGTCACTCCGTAGAACAGGGCCCCTGCACTGGCAGTATCAGATCACGGGGAGGTGCGACATTGGCCTTTAAACCAAACTGGTCTAACAGGAATGCCTGATCCTCATCCATCCAGGCTGTTGAAGTAATTTTTTGGTGGGGAAAAAAGAACATTTTACAGAGTATTATGTACCAGTGTTTTTTAGCCCCTCTTCCCAAAATGTACAGTTGTGGTTCTGTGCATTTTACAGTATTATTTCCCATTTAGCTTTCACAATGTCTTTTCCCTGCTTTGCACAACAGGTTAACACAGGTTTATTTTGGTTTTCATGTTCATTTTACGAAATGTGTTTTTTCTCGCATTTACTTTCTGAAGGCTTTCATAGCTCTGGTCATTTTCTAAACAGAGGGATATGCTTGGGAAATGGGTTCATTAAAACTAACACCAGGCAACGGTGGGAGAGAGCTTCTTTTGAAGTGCTTTGCATGTGTTAATTTGTTTCCAAAGCGATTGCTAGCCCTGTGGACTGAAATGAAATTCCCTGCTTTTCACAAACTTTATTTGACAAAACAATGCCGATCAGGGAGGGATGGACCTCATTTGATGGTGTTCAACTTGAAATAGATGGACATGGCTGTGTTTGACTAGAACCAAACTGTGTGTTGTTTAAAGATGAAAGTAGCACCAGTGCAAGGTCATTTTAAACACAGGACATTTTCCTGTGCAGCTTTAAGTATTTGAAATGACAGCACAGCAGCGCTGAGCAATTCTGCCTTTGAATTCTTCTCTTTGGATTCACATGAAGAAAATTAAATGCAGCCATTCTCGGGGGGTCCATGTTCCATCTCGCCCCATATGTGCTCAGCAGACACAGCACAGCCATTATTTCTGTAACTGCTAAAATGCAGTTTTGTGATGAAGGGGATTCATGTTGGACTGGTAAATGTACCCCACAGCAGTGGTCTGTGCACACTCAGACCCTGGCAGGCTGGTCATACCACCTTGTGTCAGTACAGGCAAATTGGACATGCATTCTGACAGTTTGTTCCCTAAGGCATATGTGTTGCCATGACATCCCCAAACATAATTTCATCATTCGCCTCCCACAGCTACATGGCTGTTTACAGTCACATGCCTTGCATACATGTGTGAGGAGACTGTGAAATGGAACCGGAAAAGGCACGCTTGCACGGCCACTACACCATGACAGAACAAACATGCACCTCAGCAGCAACTGCTGTGTTTAAACATCACATATTGTTTATAATTGATGTGCAATACAAAGACATTGGCTCCATTAGTTTAGCAATGAATCATTGATGTGGGGGGTGTTTTTGTACTTGATGCAAGGTGTGGCTTGGGGGTGATGTGTGTCAGTCATGGAGCCACATCATGAGTCTTGCACTGAGAACAGATATGGATACAAACAACCCTGGATACATGTACTGACATAGCTGTGAAGGCCAGGAGACATTGATTTGTACTGGCACACAAATATGTTCTATGCAAGTAAACCCCACATCCACCTCCCAGAATGTAAGCCATGTGATAGAAGTGTACACGGTAGCAAACATGCAATGGCCATGGATGGCTGACAAATGCAGCTACCTGTACTACAACACATACATGAGTAGGTCAACTGTTATTGTCCACAAATGCCACTCAACAGATGTATCCAAATAGGCATCCATGCCTCCCACACCTTACACCTGCTCACTTGTAATAAGGTGGTTGCAGCCTCCTCAAATGGTGTCCGCTGCTCCTCCTCAGCTGGCCCCCCTCCAGTAACCTGTGCAGAAGCCAGGCTGTGACTCAGCTTCTGTTTGGTCCTTCACATGAGGTTGTTCATCTGCTTCTGGACTGCTTTAGCAGTGTGCCTCTCCACATCACAGGCATTGATAAGGTACATGGCGTGCTTCCACTGTGCCATTTGCTGGGCGTGAGCATCGATGCTGCCCGCTTAGGGGTACATCTCAGAATGGTGATCCGTCACATAATCTATAAGGATCTGAAGCTCATCATCAGGGAAGCGCTTCTTCCTCGGCAGACCCTTATCCTGATCTTGGGGTGGAGCCTCTTCCTGCTCCACAGGGTGTCCGCTGTTGGTTCAGGTGGCTTTTGGTAGTGCTAGTCCACATCTCTGCCTCTGACCATGTTCAGGTACAGGTTCCGGGTCACTTGTAGGCTGAGGCACACCAAGTCCTCCTACGGCTTGGGCACATATGCCCTAACCACGGGTATAAAAGAAAAGCACACCCAAATATGTCTCACAAAAGAAATATTAAAGTGAGCAGTCTATGTGATGGACTACGTAGATGTGTGGTCCAGCAAGTCTCCAAGGCACCCCATAAACCAAAAAAAAAGTATGCGATAACCAGAGGCATCCCAAAAACAAAAATTGCATTTGTGATACATAGAAGGCTTTAAAACAGGAAAGCAAGTGCATAGGATAGCAGTGGAACCCCAAAGGCAAAATAATGCATACTCGATACACCAAAAGCTTCCAATAACCAAAGAAAAGGTGCACGCGCGATACGCAATGGCAGTCCAAAAGCCAACCAATGAGTATGCGATAAACTGAAAGCCTCACAATAGAAAAACATATATCTGTGTATGCGCAGAGGCAACCCCCAAAAAGAAAAATGTGATGCGCGTCACTTGAAGGAAACGGTTTGCGTATCTGTGAAATTCGCCCATCTTCGTAACTTCTTGCACACAACCTGTGATGCGGGTCGCACCTCTTAAATATCACTGGCATTGCTGTGTAGCTCGTAAGCTGCAAAGGTCTGCTACGTGCTGTGCTTATCATGTAATTTACACGCTAAGGGTCTTTATTCTGTAATCTGCTGACTCAGATGCGAGACGTGCAACAGAGATACCCCTGCCTATATACCATTGATTTTGCCACCTCCTGCCCTGCATTGCCTCCAATTCTCCACATCTGCTGCTGCCTGATTGAGTATAAGTGCCCATTGCCAACCAGCACTGTCTTTGAGTGTCTTGTCAGCTTGTCTTGTCTTCCACTGCCTGTTTTGTTGTGTCGGGCCTGTGACCTCCTAATCTGGAAATGTGGGGTTTCCACCTCTCCCTACCACCGCCACCACAGCTCCACCACACATATCCAGGACCCAGCAAAGCCACACCTGCCTCACGGGTTGCCATGTAAGCAACATCTACCTCATCTGGAGAGTGCAGCACCACAATGTCTGCGGGGTTGAGGGCTGCCAACTTCACCAGCATCGAAGTTGACATCCTGGTGAATTGGTTCCTGGGTAGTTATGATGCCCTCTTCTACCCTGCAATCCAGTTGTTCAACGATGGACGTCTACAGATCAGGAAAGAGATCAGGGCTGCAAACAACGTGGAGGGATGGCAGACCCTTCAGTGAAGACTGTGAAGAAGCAATGGGAGGACCTCAAGACCCATATCCATACAAAGGTGGAGGCAGCCCTCATGACTGAGCCCATCGTGGAGGTGTACCTTGCAGGCGGCCACTAGTTGTCATGAAAACATCTGCAGGTCCATGTGGTGCACTACTCTGCAGTGTATGCGTGTAGTGCATAGGCATGGACATGCATGATTGCAGGTGTACCCCTCTATATGCAGCATGTATGTTACATTGAGCCACAGTGGCATGTAGCCTCCTGCCAATGCTGGGCATATGTGGTGGTAGACATGTGTTTATGGGACGTGGTTGATATATGCACTGTTTTTCCTTGGTGGCTTGTTGCACTCGTGCACATGCTTTGTGAGTTAATGAGAACAAGTGCTGACACAGAACAGATGCCGGCTTACAATGCTGTGGCCATGTGGGGGACATGCATGATGGGCATCTCTATGTGTTGCACATCTGCAAGTGAGCCCATCCACACAGAGTGACACATGCACATTGATGTCTGTGAATGTTATGTTGGTGCACTGACCTGTCAGGAACAGTGGTGTGATGTGTTATACCACTGCATGTGGAGCCCGAGTTGACGTGTGATCATGCCATATGTTTGGGCTAGGGCAAAAAACATATGTGCTTGTTCCTCAGATTTGTGTGTGGTACATGCTGCATGCTTACAGGTCAAGCTGTCAGGGCTGCATGCCGATAACTGTAATTGGGTACACAAGTGCACTTCCTACGGCCCTGCCTGCATGTCAAACTTGTGTCACTTTGGCATTGGTATAGTGACATTACCGTTCTTGGAAATGTGTTTGTGTCCCTACGACAATGTGCTGGGTTGACCTGTGTGTGTGTCATGACAGTGAGTCAGCACCCTCCCTACACTCATGTGCCAGTAGTCATGCAGATTGTATGGATGTGCACGTGTGATTGTGTGTGTGTGCATTATGTGTGTGTGTGCGTGATGTGTGTTTGTGTGTGTGTCAGTTGCTGGTTGACACGTGCTGAATGAATGTAACTGTTAATGTTGTGTAGGCGACACATGCATTGACAATGACTGATGTCAATGTTTTTTTCCCGTCTTCCACAGTTGCTGCAGCTCGTGAAGAGGGGTGAGGCATTGCTGTTGAGCGGAAGAGCAGGGACCAGGCACCAGACACAGGCACACCAGTACCATCAGGAGAGGCAGTTGGTGGTAAATCCCAGGAGGTTTTTGTGGTGGGGAACCTCAGCAGCTGTGAGACAGGGTGTGTAGGCACAGGGGCAATTGAGAGTGGAAGATTCTCTGGAGTCATCCAGGTTAATGGAGGCAGAGGTGGAGGAGGAGGCACCTGCAGGCCAGCCCACGGGATCTAATGGGGGTATCTAGGAGGGTGTTCAGGCTGCACCCCTGACATCACCCGAAATGTTTTGCAGACCCCGCTGGCTGTCTCGTGAGGCTGACCTCATTGATTTGTAATTCTGTCTCAACTAATCGCGAGGAGCTGGCTCAGCATCACAAGTCGATGAGCCTCTTTATTAGGCTAGCAGGCAAGAGCACGGCTCTTGGCCGTCTCTGTGTGATGGCACATGCAGTTGCCCCCTCCTCCACCTCCTCCTCTGTGCCCCGGTTGTCCACAAGGGAGCCTTATGTGCCACATTCCACTACAGCCCCAACCGCAGTAATCCCACCCACATTGCCCAGTCTCGCAGTGCCTACATCCCTGACTCCACTGCAAGTCCCAAGTACACCACATGAGGTGGTCACTGTGCCTTCTCAGGCACCAATACAGGGACAGGCAGTGGGTGGACAGCTGGCACTTCAGGCCAGTGCAGGTGCTGTAACCCTGTGACAAGTGTCATCCAGTCAGAGGGGGTACCTGTGCACCTTACACTCTGCTAGGCAGAAGCAGATGAGGAGTGTGCAGAGACAGTTGATGCAGTGCCTATCAACACGGAGGAGGCAAATCAGGCAGGACATGTTTCACATCTGGCAGGAGAAAGGTAGGCAGCTCCTGCAGATGGTGTGCATCAGAACCCAATTTCAGAGGCAGCTGATGACGGAGAGGCAGCGGGCTAGGGGGCAGCCATTGCCAGGACTGTGGCAGAGGTGTCAGAGAGGCAGACATTGGGGCAGGCAGCCATCCTGGAGGCTGCTTGTAGGAATTTGGGGTAGCAGTAAAGGCAGTTGGTAGAGGTCATGCAAGCCTTTCAGGAAAGAATGGAGGCCTACCTCCAGGCAGAAGAAGAGGAGTGTGACTGCCCTGGAGGAAGCATTGTGAGACATTGAAGTCTGTTGCATGTGTATATAGTTCTTAGTGTTAGGTTTAATTTTGTACTTTTCTTTTCTTTTCATCTATGGACATTTTACCCTTCCCCATGTTTTGTTATTTTAGTGTAAATATTTTGAATACAAGTTTCCGGTTCTTGATCACCCACTTGTTGCAGTCTCTTTGTCCCTGTGCAAAATCACCTTTTCAATTTTTTGAACATGCATTTCTCTGATGACTGTCTCGTGGGATGAGGCCTCACTGTGGATGTATGGCCTGCATTCCTCACTTGTGAACTTGTTATTCAGAAGCTGTATCCCTCCCAGGGAATATCTACATGCCTGTTCTAATTGTGTCCCTTGCAGGGACTTTGCCACCCCTGCCTACCTTCCTGACTAACTTCCTTCCTTTTCTACAGGACAGTATGCACACACACATGTTACATATGACTCAGTACAATCTATGATGTCTCGGATTTGAGTCCTCCAATGGCATTCACCTACATCGCTTTGATGCCATTGGAATGGCACATGGGCACAATTATCGTAACATTTCATTCAATTGCATTACAATGTCACATTTACATGGTGTGGTCAAAGTAGAGCTGGTGCTACATTATACTGCCCTGTTGATGTGCAACTGAGTCTGATGTACCAGGGAGTCCTGTGATGAGCTATGGACATGGATTCTGCAGCAGCGCTCCCAGTTGTTCAGGTTGGAGGAGAATATGTGGCCAGTGTACTTCATGTTGGAGGCAGGACAGGGGAGTTATGTTTTTGTTCAACATTGGACTGGTACGGTGTATTCTAGCAGGGCCTGTCTCTGGTAGTGTGCGGAGGTTAGGGGGATGTGGGGAGGGCGGTGTGCTTGCAGGGTGCTACTTGGGGTTTGTGGTGGAGGTCAGGGGAGAGTGGTTGGTGTCAGGACTTGAGGGGGCTGCCTGGGGTTTGTGGCAGAGCTCAGGGGGTCAGAGGTGTGGTGTTCCAGGTGCAACTCGATTTTCTTTGCACCTCAGGCTACTTTGCGCTTTAAAAGCCATGAACCAGGCTCTACATCTCCCAAATATATCTGTACAATAGTATATATATCATTGCTTAAATCTAGCAAAATGCTCTCAGATTTTCAAATCCATAGGAGTACTTTATCATGGCATTGATTTGGGGAGAGTCAGAAGTCACTTGCTCTCATCTGCTGATTTATCCATGTTTTTCTATCAACTTGTCAGGACTATGGGAATGTGCTATATGCAGGTCTTCCTGTATGGTGAAAGTGAAAGCTCCTGATAGTGCAGAGCTGGGCTGGGCCCAGAGCATGGAAACGAAATTTGGTGCTGCCTCTCCACCTGTGCGACTCTGGTCATTTTGGGGTGTTGGAAGGGGCACTACAATTTTCAATAGGCGCTTATGCAAAAGTATCAGCACCCTTTTGTTATTAAAGGCGTCCTGCCGACCAAGGAGCATTTCATTTCAAGAGGGCACCTGCCACGCCTTCTCCCACCACACCAGCGTGGGGGAGAACTTGAAAGACTCCCCCTGCTGGTGTGGTGAGGGGCTAATGGCTCCACAGGCAGTCTACTGGGTGACCTTGCCCTAAGGCAGGCGCTGCTCTTCCCCCATGTGGCTCTTTAACTCTGGAGTGATTGGCTTTCTTGTTCAGGCCCCTTTAAAAAAGAAGAAAAATAAGAACAGGCGTGCCATAAGACTAACATTTTCAGCACTGACCCTAAATAAGAAAGAATAGAAATACCAAATAATGTGTCTTTCTATACAATATTTGCTAGACTCAGTAAAGGTTTATTTCAGGCACACTTCAGGGGGTGAGTCACTGATTTAGTCTGTTCTTTAACGCCTCAACTCAGCCTTTCATCCTTCTGAGGTCGATAAATGAGTACCAACACAGGTTGAGTGATAGTGGGTGTACATGTTTTCTATATAACGCGCTTAAGCGTAAGTGCTATATAATAATACATCATTATCATTTGGCCATGAACGTCTGCTTGCATTCACAGTAATTTGGTAATATGGGCCTATACACACTGATCTTAGTGATAAATATGACGATCCATTCTTGTATGAAATGTACATCACATTTTAGTGATATTGTAACCCTATTTTTCGTAGTGTACAATGCTATGTGATGCCACTTCCTGTTTTGGTAACGGGTGAAAGGTCGTGTTCCATCGTTTCCCACAATATCACTTTGGGGAAGTACAAATGACAACATTTCCTGTGATGTCATCCGGGTCGTGTGATGTCACTTCCGCTACCACTGGCATTTCTGTGAAATGACGTCCCTGGTCACTGACCACTTAATCTGAAGCACTGCATGCATCAAAGGGACAGATGTACATATTGTCATCAGGCAGATGTTAAATGCCATCAAAAAACACAACTTCCAACAAGATAATCTGAAAATCAGCGAACGTACAAGTCTCAAAGATTTATGTAGCAGGCAGGATATTACCATCAAACCCGCAGATGAAGGCAGAGGCATTGTGATTTTGAACACCCAACACTATGACAGAGAATGCATAAGACTGCTAAGTGATCCGACTGCAGATAAAAAAACTGGAAGGGACCCTATGAAACATCTGCAAGAGGAGATCAAAAGCATTACTAACTATGCTGTCAATGACGAGTGGATTCGTACAGACTAACTACAGTTTTTGTACAAACCACCTCCCAAGATAGCAGCATTCTATTGTGCTACTCAAGGTCCACAAAAACAAGAGTAAACCATCAGGGAGGCCCATTGTTTTCCGTGATATACAAAGAGTACTTCCTCAAACCGTTTGTGGTGAAGACCCCATCGTATGTCAAGTACTCCACAGACATGATTAACATCATCCAAGACATCAAAGTGGAACCATCAGAGATTTTGGTTACCATGTATGTGGTAACCAAATGGAAAGTCTGGCAGTACTGGAACAGATCAACAACGATAATCACCAGAAATCCCACCCATGAGGTTTATATTTGAATGCACCATGTTAGCCATGACGGAGAACATTTTCCTATTCAAAAACTAACTCCATAAACAACAGAAGTGGGTGAGCATGGGGCGACGTTCGCTCCAGACATAGCCATTTTATACATGGCTAACTTTGAAGAAAAATGTATAGCAGATGTCACCAATCCATTTGGGAACTACATTACCACATGGAAAAGATTCATCAATGACATCTTCATGGTGTTGAAAGAATCAGCCGGATTCCTTCCACAACTGCTTAAATGTATGTGACCCAAACATCAAATTTACCATGGAATGGCATTTTGACCTGGTAAATTTTCTGGATCTGAAAATCTTTAAGGACGCAGATAAACTCTGCACAAGCCTCTACAGGAAGTCCACTGACCACAATAGTCTCCTTCATTTTAGCAGCTTCAATCCAACAGGCTTGAAACTTAATCATCCATATGGGCAGTTTCTCTGAATTCGTCAGAAGTGTTCCGATAGAAAGGACTTTGAAAAAAACACCAGACCAGACTGATAGACCGAGGGTTTCCGAAGAATATGGTCAAGAAAAACTACAGAAGGGCTGCTAACACTCAACGAGATATGTGCTGTACCACAAGGATGAAACCTGAGACAAAAAGAATGATCTTTGTCACCACCTTTAGCCCGATAAGTAATACCGTAAAGAAGATTGTCAACAGAAACTGCCATCTGGTTTAACAGCAAGGAACTTTGGATCAAAATCCAATACACACATTTAAGAAAAACTGCAGCCTCAGGCAGGAACTGAGAAATCCCCAGAGAACAAACAGTCCTTAATCAGTGGGGGTTACCACCAATAACAGGTTGTTACAAATTTGGCAAGTGTGTAGCATGTAAATATACCAAGGCCAAACACATTTTTGAACATGGCAATATCAAGTGGGAGCTCAGGCACCACACAAATTGCCAGACCAAAAATGCAATATACATCATTAGATGTCTTTGTAGTCTGATTTATGTATGGAAGACCACCCACCCCGTAACACAGCACATATCTGAACACAGGTCATGCATCAGAAATAAGGTGAGTGACAAACCTTTACTAGAACACTACACCAATATGGGCCACACCGATGAAGAATTTCAGTGGTTTGTCTTACAAACTCTGAAATCACACATACAGGGTGGCTATTTGGCAGCTCAGCTGCATAAAATAGAACAGAAATGGATCTACCGTTTAAAACAGTAAATTCTGGACTCGACAGTTCAGTGGAATGGAACAATCTTATTTTCACATGATCCAACATTAATCTGGATGAGATCATAACAATTCTAGGAAAGGAGTGAGCCTCCAGCGCATCAGGAAACGGCACCAATGGTGTAATAATCAGGGACTCAAACCCAAGCCCCCCTGTACGGATTCAGAAGTGTGCTCACATGGCACAGCTGGGGGCACACATAAGCACTTAAGCTAGTGAGATCCTAGTTAGGAACTCACTGTCCCCCTTGATCGTAGTCCAGCGCATCGAGTGCCCCAGAAAGCTGTTTTCAACAGTTGATGCTATTGCAATTTGCTTTGCCAAAAACAGCAGGATAGTCAATAGGCGTGGACAACACTGCATTGAGTACATATTCAGCTGTAGGATAGTGCACCCAGGTACCCCGCCCGACACTGCATTGAGCCAAATTAAATAGTATGACATTATATCCAGCACAGGTACCCAGTCCTGTTTCTATGTCTAAACTTAGACGGGACTAGCCCCCTGCCACGATTCGTCTAAAGCCCAGAGCGAGAGAATAATATTAGCTTAGGTAGTCATATCCAAGACCGCACATGCACACACAGCCGATATATAGCAGGCATGCAACGATTGCGGGGAGTGTACCGCTCTGAGAAGTAACCACAGACATGTAAATTTATACAGGTATTCAGTCCTGTTTCTACTTCTATACAGGAAGGTGATCAGCTCCATGTTCAGATCCGTTTTTAGCCTGCAGACCACAGGCATTCAGGTTCAGACGCCCGGAGGAATACCAAGGGAGAAGGTTGTTGGCAGACTTCGCTCATAATAAGTAAAACTAGGAGGGACCAGCCATGGCATACTATGACAGCTCTAGGCTATCATTAGATCGCTCCACACACCGATGGTAAGTGTCTCTGTGTGCTGTCATACTAAAAATAAATACTAAAAATAAAAACACAATCAAACATGAGTCAGTGTCGTTTAGAGTTGCATGCCAATAGGCTCGATAGGAAATGTATCACGATTTTCCCTAGAAAACAACGGGATAAGTTGGAGTAGCTCATGAATGAATACAAACAGAGGTTTTTGAGTCTAGATCCTGAACCCTGTGTTTGTCTGTTCCCATGTGATCTGGATCAGGAACCAAGCAGCCAAATATAGAACACCAGAGAGATTGCCTTCAGCAAACAGCTATCCAGTGTACACAAGCAAAACAAGAAAGACAGCTATTCAAGTGGGTAATCCTTTAAAGCTCCATATAGATCTTTACTGTATTGACATCTATGAACAACCCACAAACAATGGGTCCCTACTCCTTCAGGCCCGCTGGGGAACCACACAGTCATCTGAGTACATCCGCGGGCAGTAGCTGGCAGACGTAGATGATGGGGACATATCCAGCACACACAGCAAGTTGAGCTAAATTAGAGACATAGGGACCAGAGCGTAGTACTGCCTGCACATGGACGAATAAGGGATAGATTATTGAGGGTTGCCTTTCTACACCTTGTTGCCCATAGATGGTCTCACTTCACCTGATACAGTCATCTGAAGAGGAATGAGAATTTCGTTAGAACCATTGAGCCTACAGCCAGAGTCACCGCTGGAGGTAGTTTGGGGCCTAGACTACATTCATGTGTGTTAGGCAGAATCCTGTGCAATTCCCTTGGGGAACACTGCAAAAAGATTAACACTACAGGAGTAAGCAGTATACTCAATTGGTAGCAGTCTGTAGCACCCAGATTTACCTGGTAGCTGTGGCTGAGCAGTCAGACTTCTCTCAAGATGAGTAGGGCAGTATACAGAGGATACACAATAGGGCCAAAAACACAGTGGAGCAAACAAAGACTGACCAGAGCTTGGTATCAAAAGTATATAATTATTTATTTAAAACACACTTTAGGAAATACACTAGCACTATAGAGCAAAGCAAGTTCAAACACAATCAGCAAAAGTATACACACCTCCCTTAATAATTATTTAGACAAGTCTAAGTCAAAACACCACTAGTTGTAAAAACAGATGTGAGAGCTTAACTGAGATGGCACTCCAGTAATTAAGTTAGAGGGAGAGAAAAAGATAGATCATGAAAATAAACAGTTCCCAACACTTTTCTAAGACCACAGCAAGTTAGTGAAGGCAGAGTCTACTGTAGAGCCAAAGTTCATAGGGCAGGGCCACTTTCAATGGAGCAAGGCAAAATGTGCCCAAGATCACACAGTTTAAAAATGCACTCAAGTCTTTGCGAAAATGTTCAAAAGAGGTTGGTTTGATGCGAAAGATAAAGTTAGGAGGTCTGGGGGCCAACCCAGTTGGAAAGCCAAAGATTTAAGGGTCACCTTCAGCGATCCGAAGAACGGGAGGCCAGGCGGAACACAATACCTTTAAAAGTGAGGAAGCTCCAGCGGTGGCAGTTGTTCCTGGCAGCGGGTGCAGTTCATGGTTTCAACCAGGGGAAGAGAAGATCTCATCGAGGAGGAAACATGGAGTTGTTGCACTGCCCAGGGATGAAACCGGCAGCGGAGTTCGTCGGTTAAAAGGTGCGCTCCTTTTATTCACGGTCCCAGTGGACTGAAGCTTGGCTATCCAGCCGTCGGGGTCCTTGGCACTGGCGATTCTACCAAGGGACGTCCTGGAAGGCTAAAGTCGAACTGGTTGTCCCCACCAGCTCAGAGGGAGAAGACTCTTGCAGCAGAAGATCTTCTCTTGTCGTCGGGGAAGTGGTGAGGTCATTGCAGCAGGGGTCCACCGGTGGTGTCGTCGTTGGAGATGGCTCAACTTCTTCTCCCCTCTTCGGATTTCTTAGGTCCTGTGGTGACTTCTGAAGTTCCAGAGTCAAAAGCCCTGCTTTTATTCAGAAACACCCCCATTCAACAGACTAGCTGTCACTCATACATGCTAAGTGGTGAGCCGGGCTGCTCACCACTGGGCCATTCAAGACAGAGTGCGACTTGGGTTGCTAAGGCAACGCAGTCCAGGGTGCCAATTCCCCACCCACACATCCTGTGAATCCCAGACAGAGTGGCACCAGTTGGAGGGCTTCTGTGGAGAAGCCCGCCAAAAAGTGGAACAAAGGGCCCGACCTTGGTTGGAGTTACAGAGACGGCAGACACATACGCCATTTTGTAAAAGAGTTCTGGCGAAAAGACCCAACTGGCGATTTTATATTAATTAAATAAACCAGCGGTATCTTTACAATGCACCAAAAAAGTGGTGCGTTTAAAATGAATATGAAAATCCCATAGGAAATATTCCAGTGGAATATTTTGCGTGGTAACCACTGCCACCAGCCAGAAACTCGACAAGGGGGGACTGGACAGTGCCCCCTTGGAAACAGATCCAGGGGCAATCTAATTAACCCCTTCCAGTACTTCCACAATATGATGGTTTGTACTGGTTCTGTTCACAATTTTGGACTAAGAAAGCCAATGGTGACTTTACATGCCCTGGGAGACAGTAGTCAGTCCCAGGGTATGGAGTCTATGTTTGGGGGTCACCATGACACCCCTGTGTTACTGCACTGAAGGTGCTGTGTAACACATCTACCAAAACAGGTGATAACCTATGGAGTATAAGACCCCATAGGCCATAAGCACATACCAAGTCAAAGACATTCCTCAAATCATGTAACCACAAATGCCCAATAATTGTAACACTTAGAAAACAGAAGGCTAAATAATTATAAAGTTATTCCTATGGCTGAGTTGTTAGAGAGAATTCTCTTATAAGGCTAATTTCCCAAACCTAGTCAGTCCCCCAGCAGCTTTGCTGGATTTTTGGGTTTTTTTTCTAAAATAAAATCTATTCTATCGATCATTATCCATAGAAATAGTTGTTTTGTTTTAATGATAAGACACACACCATGGGGGCGACAAATTAAAACACAATATATCAACCTCCTTTTTAGTGTGCACTTATTAGACACCAGGAAAGTGTTTTAGAGAGAATAGGGACAGGATCTCAACACCATGTGTAGTCGGCCCAGCAGCACCTACTAGGGCCCACATCCACTTGGTACGAGATTATTCACAGATAGGGTAATTTAAGTGGTTGGCTAGGGACTCAGCCATAGGAATAACTTTATCATTATTTAGCCTTCTGTTTTCTAAGTGTTCCAAATACCTCAAATCATGCCTAAGAGTGGGAAGGAAAGAGTCTCACTCTTAGCAGGAGAAAAAAACAAACCCCAAAAATCCAGCAAAACTGCTGGGGAACTCACTAGGTTTGGGAAATTAGCCTTATAAGAGAATTCTCCCTAACAATGTGATACTAGCATGAACAGATTTATTCAAAATGAGAATCAACAAGTGGGGACAGATTTGTGGTAATACGAATGTTTATTTTTAGAGAAGCGACCAACAGAAAAACACATATAAAGTGGGGCATAGCTAGGCACCCATCACTGTCCTGAAGAAGGCTGGAGCCACACTGAAAAGGCCCACACAGTCCGGCTGAAAAACATGTAGACAACTTTATTGTTGTTCAGCAAAAGCTACACCATTAGATGAACTGGGTGCATTTGGGTGTATCGGAATTGACCAGCAATTGTTCTTTGTGTGAAGCCTTTTGTTATAAAAAGGCTATTATAGAATGTTTATATTTGTTTTGAAGTATTAACGTGGGTAGAAATAGGTACGCCTGTCCAAATAGGTTGAATGGTGTTGGGACAACCAACTTGGGCATGTGTTTGTGAAATGAAGTTGCTTTTTTATCCTTCATATTACCAATTGTCATTGATGAAATGTATATAATAATACATTTCTATTTTGAATGCATGGTTATAATTTAGTTTAATCATTCCAGTCCACCAATACTGGTTTTGATCAATTGTTTTCCTTTACACATATTCTGAAGTCCACAGGGAACTGTGCTTTGGATGCCGAACATGCTTGATGCAGCGCTGCGAGTCTGCACCTCTTTGAGTGCAGCCACAGAGGTTTGGAATAATGTGAGCACTGAGGTAGTAGTCACTACAATGCTGTCCCAGTTTCAGGCAGAACGTAATTCCATTTAATTCCATTTGATTGGTCTCTATTAATGTTGATGTTATATGTGTATCTTGTTCCATCTCTTTTTTGCAGAGTGTGCAGTTGCCTCGTTAATTAGGGATGTGGCAACGCTTCAGGGTAAGCAAGATACACATTTACTGAGTTCTGGAGTCCCTCCCGTTCAGAAAGTGGACCACTCTCAGCCAATGTATGCCCTGGTGTATGTTCCCAAACATGACTAATTCAATAAACCTGGCATGACGTTTTAGACCTGATGTTGCCCCTGACTTCCCTTTGCTATGTGGGGTATTGTGGGATGAGCCTTTGACTTGGAACCCAAAAAAAGGCAATCAACAATAAAGTAGCGTATGGATTCACTGGAAAACATGATAAAAAGAGAGCTCTTGAAAATCAAAGAAGGTTGCACACTGGAAATAACATGTGTCTCCATGATCTAGTGTGTGTGTAGGTAGGCTTTTCCCATGTGACATTTATTCGTAGACATTATGTGCTGTCTCTTACACAGTGAAAAAACTGATATGAACTTAAAACATGTAGGCTTTTGAAAAACAGGGATGCGGCAGGGATTGATCATCCCTTTGGGGAGCAAGTTCCAAATTCTTTGGGCACAATCCATATTAAATGTACTTTGTTCCAGGAAGAGATCCTCATTGCTGCCTCAGGATCTTCAGCCTCAGGGTATAGGGTGGGTGTAGATATGCAGCACTGAAAATGCACCTAAATTCAACAAAAAGCCAATCAAGTGGTGTAAGGACCAGAGTGATGGTCAGTACATTTCTATTGAGCAAAAGGGATTAAAAACCATTGCAGTCCCTCATTTTTTAAGGACACAACATTATCAGACATGCATTGGTGTACCAAGCCATAGCTAGGAGAAGAGCCAGAACTAGCAACAGAGGCCATTGATGGCTTTCCTATTCTGGGGCTATGTTGTCTGGGGTCTGTCACTTGGGTAACACAAACATGCCACTTTCTAATTAAGCAAACTGCTATATCATGATGTTTCTGTTTATACATTTCTTTTACAGCTAAACATATACAGCTTCAAAGTATAAATGATCATTGATCTCTTGTTAAAGGAATGGTCACCTCCCTACACGTTTTGTGTATTATTATTATTATTAGTATTATTAGTATTATTATTATTATTATTAGTAGTAGTAGTAGTAGTAGCAGTAGTATTAGTATTATAGTTATACATATGATTATTGATAGGGTATTTATTAAGCATGGAGCTAGCTTCAGAAAGCAATTTAACACCTTACAATCATGAGGGGGGGACTCGGGAGCAGAGAAGCAAGGCAGTGGGGATTTAATAGGGGACAGAGAGCAATTGTCATCAATAGAAATGCAAGTCAAGTAACCAGTGGAAGAAGCAGTGGGGATCGGATCACCCAGTCTCAGGTATGGTGGTGAGTGGACAGTGCATGAACCTAGGTTTTAGAGCAAAGCCCTTCTTGAGGGCCTTGAGCTCCTTCCTAAACTCTAGAAGCAACGGGGAGATTAATTATTAGTACACCCACTCTGTTCCGATAGCAATGAATTATATCTGTGTTTTCTATCGAGCATCATATGCATTTTTAGGCCTTCAAAACTGACACCCACATTTTTTTTGACAAGACCATCTTGTAGGGGACAAGCACACTCTGGGAAGTTAACAGTGACTACTGTGGCAGCACAAGCTGGAGCAAATGTCCTTGCTCTTGACCACAGAGGCCTAGAGGCCTAGAGGAGGAGAATCTACAGTCAGCGTAGTTATGAAATCACGTGTTGTCATAGAATGGCAGAAGACACTTTCACTCGGGAGGAGAGCTCAGCTGCAACGTGCTCGCCTTGGAAGCTAGACGACATGGAGCAACACAGGTTTGATCCCTGTGTCCGTGCTTAGAAACCTCTGGGTACTAAGCGTGTTAAAAATATCATACCTGTATTGCAAAGCACCACAACCTTTCTCCATTTATTTTTTACTTAGTTTTTGTTTTCAGAGATATCAATTCACCCAAAAAAAAGTCAACACAGTCATTTAAGTATTTGTATTAATGGTAGAACTCCCCACTGTCGCCAAAGAGTTGACATGCACAGGACAGTTATTCTGCACAGGTAAAACCAAAAAACAAAATGTATAGTTCTATGGCATAATTTCAAGTCTGCAACCACATTGCCATGGGTAGTGAAGTCTAATGGGGAAATGTCTGTGCTGTCATAGTAGGATTGTTTCAGAAAGTCCAAATAATGTATTATTCCTTATGTGAGGCACTTTGGTTTGCTTCGAGACATTGTGAAGCAAGATGAAAACTAGCTTACCCACAAAATAGAGGCACAGCAGCACATTTTCATTCTTTGTTCCAACAACTGTGAAGGTGATGGATTTTACATGTTTTGCTGTTAATGTTGAACAATTTTTCAGCTGCATTTGCGGGTTGCATTCGTAGCATGTTGCAGTAAATCACTCACTTGGCTTTAGTGCGGCAAGTGTGTGCCAGCAGGATTCCTGAAGAATTCTTCAATTGGTAAAGTTAGTATCTGGCATACGAATGCCTGCAGGTGGTAACCATTGATGTCAATGGCATCCCCCAGCCGTTGCCCAGAGGACATTTCACTGCATATTTTGGGGTATTTCTGTAGGCGGTATTTGGTCAATGGGTAGTGAAATAGGGAGAATTGGAGGGGGAGGGGGAGGTTGGGAGGGGCGGTATAGCAGTGGGCATGGCCCGAAAAAAAATAGAAATGCTGGAAATAAATGTGGTGAGATGGGAAGACACAGATCAGAAGAAAGTAACATGTTTTTTAATAACTACAATGTTGAAAATGAACCATACATTTAATGCATCCTTACATTCATGTATAGTTCTTCATTTGGGCACAACACCGCTGTTATCCAATAAATTGCACCCATAAGCGCATGACGCCACATCATCCTGTTTCGTAGGCTTTGTAAAAAATACATCAGAAAGGTTTGCCCAGGGAAGCTTTCCTTGTCCCTCCACCATTACAAATTCCTACAAATAACTTGTAAATATAAAAATGTCTTTCAAGCACATATTTGGTCACCAATAATTAATTTTAAAAAAAATGTCCTGTGAAAACACGACACGTTCCGTACTTGAAAGAAAGTGATTGGTTGCATTTTCTGTTGATCCTCTCACCAGCTCTGATAAAGGCTTTCATGAAAACAGCAGCATATATACATTTTGTTCTCAGACTTTAGTGAATAATAAACATTTGTAAAAAATGTTGTAACAAGAGTTGTTTCATGTGTTTGTATAATCACAGCCTTCTCCCCTCCCTTGGACCTTGGGTTATGTCATTCGTTGTCTGCATGGGATCCGTGTGATCAATGTGCCGCCCTTAATGTCGACTTCCATTATGGCGCAGTATTGGTATAGGCAACATTATTAAGTCGCAGTATTTGTATGTTTCTATTTGCATGCTATATCAAGGTCAGAAAATCAGAAATCCATATTCTGTTAAATGTAATATATATATATATTTTTTAAATGCACACATTTTCACATCTGCTATTAAACAGCGAGGTATGGAAAGATCACACTGTACTGTGCAACTGCTGTGTTCCTCTCCTAGTAGTATATAATTAAAATAAAGTGATCAGTAAAATGTAGCAATGATGGTTGACGATGGCTGGGAAACAGTTAATTGTAGTGTTGGACAAATACATGTAGTTGTGCCCAATTGATGAGGCCCCCTAGTCCCAATCATTGGTAGAGCAATGTAGTAATAGTATATCAGGCAGGGCTTTAGATTCCCCCAGACACTGTTGCTACAGATAGCTACCAACGCTTCAAAGTCGTTGTTCTTCAATGCACTGCTACGTCACACAGTCTCTGCTTTACCTCTCGAGTAAAAGCAGGTAGGTGCATGGGTCCTCCATTCAAGTCATTATAGAGGTGGGAGACAGGCCAGTAACCATATAACAATGATACACATGCTACAGCAGTATGAAAGAATATCACCAGCCTCATGGAATGTAAATGTACGCAAACCTGGATGCAAGAGACAGATTGGAAGGAATGAGGATGACACACAGATCAAATCATAGATTGTGGATGAGGATTAGAAGGTACCAGTAAGATGCACGTGAGATTAGAAGAGAGACATGCTTTTCAAGTGGTGTTGCCATTAGTGAGTAAAGAAATGCGTTACTTTGTGGTCTGCTATATATCAATATTGCCACTATTATTACATTATTGTATTTGCATACACATTACAGAATGCTGCGTTTCTGAAGAGCTACCATGGCAACCAAATAGGTCTTAGGAGCTGATGATTTTAAAAGATTGAGTAACTAGCAATGTTGACAGGTTGGGCAACATGAGATCTAATGAGTTACCCAGTCTTTCATTTCTACAGGTGAAAATATTGGGCAATATTCTCTAAAATGAGCGCACATTAAATAAGTACAAAGGGGCACATAAACTGAGCAGATTGCCACCTGCAATATTGGCAAAAAAAAATTGAGTGGACCAAGAAAGGCTGCGGTGATCCTCTTGCATGGCCCGGGTCCCTTGAATTTTAAGTTGGTTCCGAGTACATATTTTTGAAAATGGTTCAATAGTTTGCCACAAGCTGTAGTCAGTAGATGTGCTGCATTTTAGCATCTAGACAATATTCGTCAGGCAGCACTTGAACACTATGGGCCCGATTCACAGAGAATTTTCCGATGCGATTGCACCATTATAAAACACTTCTGTGAATCAGAGCGCTTCCCTATGGGATTGCACCTTTATAAAACACTTCTGTGAATCAGAGCGCTTCCCTATGGGATTGCACCATTATAAAACACTTCTGTGAATCAGAGCGCTTCCCTATGGGATTGCACCATTATAAAACACTTCTGTGAATCAGAGCGCTTCCCTATGGGATTGCACCATTATAAAACACTTCTGTGAATCAGAGCGCTTCCCTATGGGATTGCAGCGTGATCTGTTTTTTAGTCTTTCTTTTTCTTCTGACCCAATGGAGAAAAAATCAAATACAAGATGTAATTAAGGTGTGATTCCTTAAAAATTCAAATCTTATACCGGAATAAAAACATGTTAAACATAGCAATTATAATTCTAAAATAATTCCTATCAATTTATTTTACATTAGAAATACATCAATTTGAACATAATGTCCTTGACAAGTGATAATAATAGTTCAATTGCAGTCTGTCGGTGCTCACCCTTGATTTTTACAAACCAGGGGTATGTACAATGGACCCTGTGTCATTCATTGTCAGTCTTAGACACCAACAAATATACAACCATGATCATTATTTTTGTTGCTATTGAGTATGTCTTTTCATGTGATTTGTCTGCATCAACACAGAAGAGAGTGAAAAGTTCAAGAGTGTTGGGGTGCATTTTCCTGATTTGGTGGGAAAGCGTTTAAAATACTTTGAAAAATGCAAAAAAGGCACAATTAAAGTTCAAGCATTACCAAACATCAATGCCTACTATTGGACAATGCAACAATGAGTAGCATACCTGCAAAGGCTGCAATGTGCCCCTGGGGGGAACAAAGAAAGAATTGGCTCCCACATTTCCTCCTTTGGACAAGACATGAAATGGGTTGAGAGAAAGTCACTGTTATTCCATGAGGATATGGAAAAGCACAATACATTGCAATATGTATAAACACTAAACTTACAAGGGCCAATTCAAGGAAAAGGGTGCATCGATCCCACAGATCCTGCACGCCGAGAACAACTATGTGTGAGCCTGCGTGCAGAATTTATTCTGAGCGTAGACATGGAATTGCATTTGAGGGTGCATGCATGCGTGCTTAGGGAGTATGCAAAGTTAGCTGTATCTGGCTGTTATTGCTTGCATGGGGTTGTGTCAGGGAAATTCCGGCTGCAACTTGCATACACAGTTACTTTGCACGAACAATTCCATGAATACGCAGACTATGCAGAATAAATTCTGTGTAAAGGCTTTCACAGAATCATTATCGGCACACATGATCTGCAGGATCAATGCGCCCTTTTCCATGAATCGGGCCCTAAAGCTTCAGCTATTAGTCACAAGCTTGCTCAAAATTGTACCTTTCCAGTACGAACATCTAAAGTATTAAAAATGCAACCACACAGGCATACCTGCATGAGCTGTGATGTGATGAGGGCACCCGAGAAAGCACTGACCTCCAAGTCTTATCATGCGTACAATTCATGAAATGCATCAAGTGAAAAAGGGGACATTGAGAAATACAACGTGCACTTCCAGAAGTGAAATACTTTTGATTTTACAATGATCATCACTATACTTACGGCCTGATTTACAGAAAAACATGAAAAGTTTTTCCAAAATGTTAGTGTGTACTCTCGGATTGAATGTCGCAAATGCATCATGCAAGGAGCCGATTTACAGAAATAAGTGCTAGCAGGGACCAACAGTGCATTCCACCTGACACGGCCACAACACGCCCCTAGTGCAAAGGACCCAGTGAAATGTACCAACTTGCACAGAATGTAACCCATGACACCAGATGCAGAGAAAAGGCTACAACAAATTGCATGGCGATTACTCGCAAGCAATCACCACTACTTGCACCCATAACAACTGTTAAAAAACCCAGGAGTGAAACAAATCTGCACCCCCAAAATGCAGTGTGCACCTACACCAACCATTCCTACTCCCTGTACAACCACAAAAATGAGCCACCCACATGCAAAGTGCAACAAAACACACTATTCCTACTCCTTATAGAACCACCGATCACACCACAAACATAAACCCACACCCACGCATCCCACTCAAAGGACCAGCACATACAAGGTGCACCCCAAATTCACAAAACCCTGCACCCATGCATCACCCTGGAATTAAAAAATAGGGCACATGTTTCAACCATACATATGTCACTTGGCTGTCAACATCAGCACACTCAGTAGAGGCACAATGGTGGATGAGAACTGTCCACCTCAGGTAGTGATTGTGTGGTGCAGCTGGTGAATGCCCCTCCTGCACTGCATGTGTGCAACAGGAAGGCAGGAATCCAATCATCCCACACCAGGCTTCGGTGTCCGCAGTACATGCTTCGCCCCTTTGCCCTGAGGACAGAGTAACGCTGAAGTGAGACTCAAAGCTGTGGGTCATGTGGGTCCCTGTCCCTGGCAGGGTTCCGAGGGGACGAGCCGGCTGGGCACTGTGAAGTGGACCATGCTATGTTATGTTATTTACATGTATATCACGCACTACTGACCCGGAGGCTAAAGGGCGCGCCACAAAAACAAACATACAGTGAGTATTAAAATGACTGCAAGATCATTTACAAGAGGTACCTCAAACTGAGCTCAAAATAATGATGAGCTCCTCTTTTATCTGAACAGGAGTCTCTTAAATCTTTTTCTGAACACTGCTGTAGATTTTTGAATCCTCATATTGGGGGGATAGCATTCCATGCCATGGGAGCCGCCACAAAGACTGTGCCTTTCTTTACTTGGGTCATTCTATATATTGGGTCTCTCAGTTGATTGTTATTGTTGGATCTGAGATTGCATTTATTTAATTTAGTCTCCAGCACTTCACTCAGGTATAAAGGTGATCATTCTGTCAAACATTTATGTGTTATCACCAGAAGGCGAAAGGCAATTTTTGCCTCTATAGGAAGAAAATGTAAACACCTTCTAGCCTCTGAGACATGTTCCCTTCTTTTGAGATCCAAAACAGTCCTGACTGCATTATTCTGAATCGCTTGGAGGCGACCTGTGTTGGACTTATCCAAGCCAGCAAGCAGACTGCCACAGTAATCAAGCCTCGAGCCAACTAAGGCTGTTGCAAGTATCTCACAATTTGATCTAGAGATAAAAAGGGTGAGCCTTGGTCAGTAGTTTAATGCAGACAGCAAGTTTCCACAATGAAAACAGTGACTGCAGACCAAGCTCAAGTCTTACAGCCTGGACTGGGACCGAATAAAGAAGGCCCAACAAGGAATGAAGTATCTTCCCCTCTAACCTATCCAGCCATCCCACAGATCTCATCGGCAGAACCTCCAAACCATACATTATCCCAAGAAGTATGGACTGCTTATAGGCATTGAACTTGGCTTCAATGGACCCTGCTGCCAGTCTATTGATGATACTCCTGAGGGGAGGCCATTTCGACCAGGCTTTATGGTGGACGATCTCACTCACATGTACTTGATCCTTCGACAGCCTAACCGTCATGCTCAAGTACTTATATTCTGCAACTTGTCCCTGGGGAAGGCCATCAATTTCCCAGACAAAGTTAAGGGTACCGTACGCTCGCTTCACAATGATCATAGTTTTAGTCTTGGAAACATTACCTTTGAGGCCATTTTCTTTCACATAAACGGTTATACTTCCAAAGAACGCTGTAATTTGATGGCTGAACGATCAAGAATGACAGTACTGTCATCGTAAGTGAGGCAATGAATGATCACAGAACCACATCTAGAAGGATGGTTAATCACTAATCTTAAATTTTGATCAAAATTAGATACATAAACTTTATATAAGATCGGGATAAGCACACAACCCTGCTTCAACACTCTATAGGTAAGTATAGACTTGCGCAATTTACTGAGTGAGACAGGCCTGGACCTGAATGTCTGAGTATAGCTGTTTCAGAAAGTACAAGACAGAGCCATCGATACCTCAACTCTCCAATTCATCCCATATTCTACCCTGATAAACACTGTCAAATGTCGAACTATAGTCGACAAAGCATATATACAGTACTTGGTCCGACTTTGATAGAGTGTCCCAAATTAAGGTAAGCAAGACTCACTGATGACTTGTTGAACAGTTCTTCCTAAATCCTTTTGAGGAAGTAGCCTCTGGACTCATGACTAAACAGGTTTTTGCTGTTGGAGGCTACAACACACATGGACATGCAGCAGGTGAGTGCCATGTGTGACTGATACATTTGATGATGACACCACTGTGCATGACAAAGGATGGGTGAATTGGTGTTGCCCATTGGGATTCTCATTAAGGGATTAACATTCGAGCTGTACATATATGTGAGATCTGTCCACATGATATGCATTGTGACTGTTGGATGCGTAGAGGTCATTTCACTGCACCTTACAGGGGTGAATGTGAATGGCATTGTCTACATGGCAATGTGTCCAGTTACTGCCTGTCACTACACACAGTGTCAGTGCCATGTCTGTGTAGTGTGTACTTTCAATGTTGGGTGCACTCACATGGCCCCTCCACTAGCAATGGGTCCTGCATGTGGGTTTCATTCACTGCTCCAATCAGACAGTGACCTAGGAAGGGGTGCAATGCCAGCAAAATGTAGGAGGGTGATAACCACTGCAGCCATTATGCTGGAAACAAACAGCATTGTCATGTTTTCTCAAGTTGCAGATACATTTGGATTGCCCACCCTCTGTTGTACATGAAAGTGAACACCGATGACATCTGTGTCGGTCCTTGGCCAGGCATGCCTGTGATTCATGTGTGAATTTGACCCTTGATACTCCTTTGACTGTAACCTTTGCAGGGATGATACCTGTCATGTTAGCAGTGCCTGTCCCCACGGGGATAAAAGGTGTATTTCACAGGGCACTGACTGAACATGGGCACATCCACACATGTATTCTTGGTATTTGATTGGATGTGTTGCTGTGTTCGTAATGAACATGAGTGGTCTCTTGCCACCTTGGCACACAGATCTTGCATTTGCAACTATGCCCCTGGGTCACCATTTCCTGCACCTACCTGCATCATTCACCTACTTGCATGTCTCATTGACTATTACATTTTACATTGATACACATTCAAGGCCTGATATATATTGTCCTGCCTTTTGCTTGTGCATCTGCAACATACATGTGATATCTGCTCTGTCAGTGTAGCTACATAATTCTGGCCACATGTGTGCGTACTGACAAACATGCACATTTTTGAATGCACATCCAATCCTGCTGGCAATGTCATGACTGCTAGGTATTTAATGGCAAGCTGATATCTGCTTGCATAGGACATTGCAATTGCATCACCAGATTGTGTGATGCTTATTTATATGCATGGCACTGTCAGTGTACGACATGTACATCCTGGAGGCTTACGTGGCATGTTACATGGATACTGCCTTCCTTACACATCAGTTTTACACAGCCATCATGTCTCTCCTATTTGGGGTGTCTGTGGTGCCATGGTGCTCCTACTAGCGTTGGCATGGATGTGGAACAGGACAATGGGGCCAGTTGCATGTGTTGGTAGGCCGTTTATCCTGCATGCATTTCATGTGAAGCATAAGTGTATATCCAGATGGAGCCATGACTTTTGTTGTCTGACTTTTTGTAGGCAAAGACACAAATGAGGGGGAGCAGGTGCCAGAAGAGTCGTCAGGGAATGCACAACCAGGCGCCAGCAGTGGCCGGCAGTGGCCGGGCTGCTGTGCATGGTGAGAACCTGCTGCTATTGCAGACCATCCTCAGCATGCCTACACGTGTCACCAGGGGAGAATGTTGATGATGTTGCAGCCATTTCGAGGCAGATGGCGGGACAACCATCACTCAGCAGTTCTGACCCCATGTTCCTCCTTAAGTTCTTGGAGGAAACTGAGCCTGTGGGGGGACAGGAGACTGTGCCCTTGCCTGCAGTGGGCCATGCATCTATCGATGGCACTGTGCCTGCAACATTGTCCAAAGCCCACCTGGAGGCAGTAGAGGTGTGTACCAGGAGTGGGATGAATGTGGGCCTGCAGCCAGTACCAGTGCACTCACTCAGGCCAGGGACACAATGCATCACCTTGTTTTACCGGCGGCCACGCAAATGTGGGGGACATGTGCCTGCTTCCCACTTTGACTGTGATGAGGAGGTGATCCATGAAATTGTGCAACAGGGCGAGGTCATGCAGGAGATTGGAACAAGCATTGACTCACAGAAAAATATCATTACATCCAATGCCACGATGTGTTCAGAATATCAACTGTTGCATGGGGAGGTCTCTGCCTTGAGGGAATGCCTGTATGAGTAGATGAAAGCCTCAAGGGAACAGCGCAGGTAGGAGATGAAAGACTTAGGTGCACTCCTGCATGAGCAGTGGGAGGCCTCCAGGGAGCATCACCATCATAAGATATCCTCCCTGAGGGACACTATCAATGCCCAGATGGATCCAACAAGGGCTGCTATATAGGAACACATGAAGGAGAAACACAAGTCTCCAGGACCTTGTTGGAATTGGCAGCCTGTTGCATGCTTCTATGTCACATGTGGCGGCTGCACAATAGGACCAGGAATTGGACTTCTGTGGCCTGGGACACCTTCCCATTTTGATCCACATGCTGGGTCTTAGCTAGGATTTACCAAAGTGTTGCTATCTTTTGAGTTACCTGCACTACATTCTCATGTTGCTTCTCACGTTAGCATGCCCCTTCCTCATCACCCCCGCTGACTATGGCACAGTGATGCCATTTATTTATGTATTTATTTATTTATTTACTTTAGTTTTTGTTATCCACGGTGGACTAATTTTCTTTGTTTGACAGACATTGCCATGTTGCACCATGTGCAGTCGGTTCTCTCTTGATGAAACTTTGCAAGTGATACTAAAGGTGGCAGGTTCAAAATGAAATGTTCAGTGACGTGAACTGACATACTGATTTACGATGGAACATGATCAGACATTCAGGTCAACTTTACGTTGACCCATGATATGCATTATATGTGGAATATGTGTGCACTCTGATGGACATGTACCTGTTGTAATCTCAGGTCACTTTGCGCAGTCAGCTAACACCCATCCTGTGAATGCAAACAACAGACTCTCCTTCAATCCAATTCCCCATTCTCTCTGTTGGACAATGACCCCCTTGACACAAATGAGGAGGCACAGTGTTAGGTCGAGGTGATGGGGATGCACAGTACAACAGCAGTGACATGAGGTAAGGTAGTGCACGCCAGGCATTTGTTTGTCTGTTGTCCTATGCATTCCAGTACTCTCCTGATGTGGCAAAAGTAGGCTTGTGCATGAATGTGTTATTCTGGGTGATCATCACAGGCAGCAATCATTGGAGTGGTACAATTTCAATGGGTGTGGATGTTGTTTATCGATCTGATGCATGTTGGTTGGAGTCTGTACACTAAAGGTGCTTATGTGCAGCTGTTTCTGATGCTGTCCCATACACTGACATCTTAGTTTGTTGCTGGCGTTTAAGGTATCATGTCCTGTGTTCCTTGCATGCCAGGTCCTGCCATGATTGTTGCTGAGTGGCCAGTCCATCATGCATGTGCAACCTGCACGCCCAAGTCTCACCCTCCACACGAGGGGACCTTTTTTCTGTGACATAAAGCAGCATTCTTTGGACTTTTCACATGTTTGCTTGGTCATGATGTGTGAGTTATGCTGTATTTTAATAGATGGGTGCAGGGCAAAGCCGGACTGTGTGCTAAATCACTGTCCCATGCATTGCTAAACACCTTGTGTGGCAATGTTCCATGGCTCTGCAGCCCACTGCCATGCTAGGGTATATAGCCCCCGGCACTGTGGGCCCATGCCCTGGGTGCACTATAAGCAGCCCCTGCGAGGGTGCCGTGGAGGCACTTGTAGTCACATGACCCTGCTGATGAGGTACCAGTACACCCAGGACCAGTACCATTGGACGCTGTTCATGAGAAATGAAAAACATGTTTTCAGATTGTATTCTGCCTTACATGATTTGCCTTACATGATTTATCTTTGAAATGAAGTGGCCAAGGATGTTTGAGCTGTAGGTACAGACAATGTATGAAACATAATTCATAAGATGATGCTGCTTTCTAGGTAGGCTGCCTCCGTTGCCCTGCACAGGGCTCCCATTGCCCAGTACTTTCACCTGACTACACTTGAAAAGCTGGATCCGGAAAAAAAGTTAACTCCGCTTTGTTCCCTGTAATGTGTTTTTTCAATGGGGTATGTTTTGACCAATAATAATAATAATAATAATACTTTTTATGTTAAACTCGAGAATAGCAGAGCACTATGCTGGGTGTGGGGAGCCAGTGTTTGGGCTGGCATCTTTTAACAGCAGCACAGTACTGTGAGTTGTGCTCTCTGTTTTGGTCTGTACATTCATGGGATTAGTTTTTGGCCAGGTGTTTTTGAAAAAGCCACATTTTGAGAAATGTGCAAAATTGGAGAATTGTGGCTACATTCTGAGCCGATCTGGGGATCAAGTTCCAAAGGGCAGGCCCATGACAAGCGAAGGATCGTTTGCAGGAAGATGCAATCCACAATTTACGCATTCATGTGGAATATTTTTCATAGGCACCTGACGTCAACAAATTCTGGCCACAATTTATTAAAATCATTATTCTTCTGAAAAGTAGGTTTTTGTGATAATGGCCGCATCGGGAGGCGATGTTGTGTCCCATTTTGCAGACTTTTGCCTGTGTCTCGCGCACACAGGTGGCTCCCTCACAGCTGTTGCGCAGCAGCTTCTTCTGACAGAGGATCGACTGAAACACAAAGAGAACGACCCCCTGTTTTCCCTCTGCAGGACACAGGCTGTTTCCTTCCTTTTCAATGTGTTCTTCGGGAGTCTTCTCACAAAGGACAATGAATCGACACGACACACACACACAGATCTTCACAGGGACCTGCATACAGCACAGCCAAACCAAGAGTTCTCACAGATGTCGCCGTCACAATGCAATCGGAATTTAAGGACAACAAAGTAGGTCACTAAAATTGATGATACACATTTCTTTTTCTAAATTGCACAAATCACCCAATATAATGGATGGCATAAATTGAGGATGTTAAAAACAGAAATGACCTTACATGCAAGTATCCTTCTAATTACATTGGGCTCCTGTTTCAAGAAAGCACTCTTGGACCCTCCGATTAAAGCACATCTATGGCAAAGGTGGCAAGTGGGAATCAAAGCAGGGTTAGAACCCACAGATCTGTGGTCAACTTACTAATGGACAGCCACTGCTGCAGGCCAACAACATATGTGTAATCTAGGACTTATAATAATGCACATGTTTGAGCTGCAAAAACAAGATGTTACTGTTACCGACCATAATAGCTTGACCGGGGGTAAAATGTATAGAGATGCCTGGGCAAATAAGTCACTAAACATCCAGGATTGCGCAAGCACACTCTTGTTATATTATCTTATAGCAGTGCTCTTATATTAAGTGCTCTGTCACCCTAAGGTATCATAGCGCTGGAGGAGGAGAGGAGGAAAAAAGATCAACTGCAATCAAATGTTACTGAAACAAATATATTTGTATCACATTCCTAAAGACCAAATGATTGGAAAAAATGTTCAGAGTCGATGGAAGACTATTTCATAGTCAAGCTGAGGCAACTGAGAAAGCTCTGCTCCAATGCGGGAACGGCAGAATGAGGGAACAACAAGTAGACCCACAGCGGCATATCATAATGGCCGCGTAGGAAGATATCGAATAAACTGGTAGCAAAGATGCTCAGTCCCTTGATAATGTAGGGCACGATGTACCAAGCAGAGGGCCTTGAAAGTGATGCACTGAGTGACTGGTAGCCAATGTAAAGAGTGCAACACTGGAAAAATATGGCCCCTGTAAGGGGAGCCAATAGCCACCCAAGCAGCAATGTTCTGTGGGCGCTGAAGCAGCTGAAGTAGGGCCTAAGGGTGGGCCAGATGTAATGTGTTGCAATAGTTGAAGCAACTAAGTACCAAGGCTGCAAGATTGGGGCAGGGGGGCGTACATGTGGAGATAATAATGGAAGCACCTTCTTTAGTATTTTAAGGTGAAAATGGCCCACCTGGCAGACTGCAGCAACTTGTGCCTCTATAGAAAGTAATGCTGAGACAACCACACCCAATTTCTTCACTTTAACAGCCTGGACTGGACGAGCACCAAGGGAGGAGGGCCAAAAGGAGGACACCCTGAGTGAAGTATCAGAAGGGTAACCTATGACCAGCAACTACGTCTTGTCTCCATTCAACTCCAGCCAATTGTGGTTCATCCATGCCCCCATGGGAGTCAGGCACCGATGCAAGCATGATGACAACTCAGCCTGATCATGATCTGAATGGATTAGGATCTGAGTGTCGTCGGCATATGAATAGCACCTGATGCCGAAGGAGCGGATGAGACACACAAGAGGCCAGGTGTAAATATTGAAGTGAATGGGAGACAAGGCGAAGCCCTGCGAAACACCGCAACAGAGAACAGAAGACCCAGAGAGAAAAGGAGGGAGTGGAAGGGTTTGGGTTCTATCGACCAGGAACAAGGTGAACCAGGTAAGCACCCAACCCGAGATTTCAACTTAAGCCAGGCTGGCAAGCATGATGGGGTGGTCTACGGTGTCGAACGCAGCCAAAGGGTCTAATAAAATCATGCCGCTGACCCCTGCTGTATCCACCAGCCTGGCCATGTCATCCTGGACCTAGACCAGGATGCTCTCTATATCCCTGCCTGCTCTAAAGCCTGATTGGGTGGGGTCAAAGAGCTTGGTGGATTCCATAAACGAGGACAGCAAGGGGGAACCCAAAGACTCAAGAAGTTTCTTAAGAAACGTCAAAAGTGAAATCGTGTGATAATTAGAAGCCAGCAGAGGATCAAGCGAAGGCTGGTTAAGAAGGGGGATCGCAATAGCAGCCTTAAGCTCAGGTGGAATACTGGCTGTCTACCAGGAAGCATTGACTGCCCCTGTAATCTCACACAACCACTCAGGGGAAATGTCTTTCATCACAGCAAGAGGGAGGACACCAGAAGTGGCCTGATATAATATGCTGAATAGCAGTGAGTACATCAGACTCAGTAAAAAGAGGGAGAGAGGACCAGTCCTCTGGAGTTGTCAAAAATCATAGGAGCTTGAATTTCAGTCACTGGGGCGGATGTAGTTTTAGCCAGCAGAATATTGGCGCATATTGTCTCAATTTTTGACATAAACAATTGTGCCAATGAATCACAAAGATCTTGGGTAGGGCTATAAAACGGAGTCAGTCTAGCTGCAGAGCAGATAGATCTCACCACAGAGAAGAGAGCTTTGGGTTGACATATCGATGGCTCAATATTCTGGGCATAAAAAGTCTTCTTAGCTACCACAATAGCTGCCAAATATGCTGCAGCACTGGATTTATAGTGCAGTCTAAGGTTCTGGTCATAAGCTATCCGCCACTTTTGTTCTGCCTGCCTCAGAGCGAGATGTAGTGACTTAAGATTCTCTGAGAACCAAGCTTCCGAAGGCAGCCTCTGTGGCTGGATAAGTCACCATATCTGCTACTTCAAGCAGTGATCAAGTAAGCCTCAATAAAGTAGTTGCTGAAGCCTCACTACATTCACTTTGGACCGATGAACCAAAGTCCAATAAGTCAACCAAGCGCCAACACTTTTGCCATCTTTTCAGAGGTACAGCCTTTTGCTGCACTCGGACCACATTGAGTAAACATGTCACCAGATAATGATCGGACCAAAGTACTGGCTCAGCTGGAAGAGTGGTCAGTAGGGATTCATTGGCCAAAACCAAATCTAGGTGTGCCCCCAAAGTGTGGATAGGTCCTGAGACTGATTAAAGAGGCCAAGTGCAGGAGTTTGCGGGCTGTACAATTTCAAATTGAGATCTCCCAACATCACAAGATGAGAGAATTGGGTGTGTAAATCAACCACAATATCCAATAAGGGCTCAAGAAACCCAGCATATGAACCAGGTGGATGATAGATAACCAGGAAGTGGCACATAAAAGAGGCAAAGACACAGCGAAGCAATAGGGCTTTCATTGCCAAGGAATGGGAAAACACCAGCCTAGAGAGCCTTAGGATAGTTTTAAAAATCAATGTTACCCCTCCTTCCGTTTGCGAAGTGGGTCGGTCAAAATGATTATTCCAAAATCAGCCGGTATGGCTTGAACCAAGGCAGATGCCGAAGACTCCTGCAACAATGTTTCAGTTAAGAATAATAAGTCAGGTTGACGAATGTAGATAACTGCTATGAAAATGACAGCCACATGGGCTGGCAACGAGCGCGTATTGAGTAACAGCAATGTTAAGTCAAATGTCTTCAGAGGTTGCACTAGTGGCGATTGAGAATTAGTTAACAACAGCGTGCAGGAGAATCATACCACCTAGCAGGAAACTGAGTACCAGAAGGAGCCAAAGTCAGAAGTCTCTCATACATTCAAAATGACATTGAATACTAACAATTTTCCAAATCTGCATGGGACACACAACCCCATTATAACAACATTTTATGAAATCTCCACCTCCTTCCCTTTGAAGAATTGTGATCCTGCTAACAGTACTTGCATGGTCCCAGGCACAACATTCTTCACCAGTTAGATATCACTACCTCCCTGTTTGTAGAATCTTTGACATTGACCGAGGTGGGTGAAATATGCACGTGGAAACTCAGAAGAACGTTCAAGGAAACCGTGTGCCATTCTGGCAGGGAAACACAATACTAAGGCTTGCCTTGCCAGTAAGTTACCAGAGAGACTCTGTGATGAATCAAGTTACGGGGTACTAGTCTTCCAGGGGTGAATATCGGTTTCTAAACCATCAATTAGCCCCATACCTCTAATACACCAGGAGGGATCCAAACAGTTTGGAATAACAAGCAAGTTATAAACATCCTTGTCCAGTTTTGGTAACGTGGACGGAATGGCAGACTTATCACCAAAAGGTTGTGGATCGTTGGTTTATTGCAACACAGCAAACATTCAATTATTACCCAATGATAAAAGGGACTGTCCAGTCATAATTGTATCAACAATATCTACTTCATTTATATCACAACAGACCTAGAAAAACTGTGGAATTCAAACCACCCTGTAAAGGAATGCAGAGTACAATTTCAAAGAAGGAAAAGGGATGCACTCTGAAAACTGACAGGATAGTTGGTATGGTTAATAACCACAACAGTTTAAGTTTTCTTGGCTTCAGCACAAAGGGAGCAATGGGTCTTTAATTGTCTCTAGGGGCCTTATGGGAAGGACCAGGGGACAGAACCACAATGTACCTTGTGCTCTAGATGTTCTTGGTGCTCGACAGGGTTGAGTTGGCTTCAGATTGCTTTGCAGGCTTCCTTGACAGAGTTTGAGACAGGAGTCACTTCGGGTATCAGGTGGCACGGTGGTTCAGCGAACAAAGCTAGATGAATGGTTGCAGGCTGTCCTACATAGTGGCTCAGGATCCGGATTTGTTGTCTCAGTGCTGATCGCTGATTCTGAAGTAATGCTTGAGACATCTCGGATGTCTATAAGTCACAGCAGCTTCCCAACGGTCAGTGTTGCCGTCAGTTGCGGATCAAAGAACTCAACTAGCTCGAAAATGTCCTTTAAGGCGGACGTTGGTAGATGCTCATCGAGGCACTTCTCCCAGCTTCTTCAATAGGCTTGTATCATCCATTAAGAAAGATGGCTCACAGCTGTTGGGTGTGTTGCAGGCAGCTGCCTTATTCATTTGTTGTAGACTCAGAGACCTTCTGCCACTTCCTATCCAGTAAGCTTGAGCAGAGCTGCACAGGGCATTCTGTGTGCTGGCAGGGAACCAGTTCTGGGGTGGCAGGAGGGTCCTCTGAGTTCTGGATCTCTCTCTGTTCCCCAGGAAATGTTTAAGGCTGGGATCCTGCTTCCCTCTTTGGAGATCCTGGCCTTCTTTCCCTGCTTGAAGCTGTAAGCCAGACTGTGCCATCAGCCAGGGTCCAAGGCTGAGTTCTTCTTGCTGCTTCTTGCAAAATATTCAGATGATCTGCGAAAAGAGGGGCTCTGTCATGTATTAAAGCTAAGTGGGGCACAGTAATTTGTGTAGGCTAAGCCTACCTTAATGAAGCAATCCTGGGGTACCTATCAACAATCTCCTGTATGTGTGAGGTCATAACCAAAATGTTTTGCAATAGGAAAGGTAAAGGAGTGAACACAGAATCAAGGTCTGCCCAAGAACTAAAATGGCAGAAACATTCTCTCAACAGAATGCTCTGGCCACACTCCCGTGTCACACTAAATCCCACCTATCTTCCTGTCTGTTGTGTTCAAAGAGTCTCTCTGGTTAATGGCCCTCTCTATTTAGTCCCTGTTAAATTGACAGGTCTTTCAGGGAAGTCAAAGAGGGTCGCCTTTATTACAAGGGATTCATGTTGCACACACCAAATTGATGAGGGCTAGTGTTACAATTATTTAGAATTGATACATATTAGATCATCATGCACATAGAAAGATACAATATTAAAACTGCAAATGCAACACAACCGCAAATCCATCCAATTGGGTGATTTTCTCCACACTAATTAGTTATGCATGTATTTTAAGCAGCAGGGACTTTCTTCATCAACAAGAGAATTAGTTACCTAGTATTAATGCCATATGAACAGGGCAAGGCTTACAGTCCTTGCAAGGGAAAATATTATCTTGCCCTTTGTATTAAAATATTTAGAGGGGTTAGTCATTTGTTTGATGGTACGAAAAATGAGGCCTTTGGCCAGGGTCTGACTGTTAAGTGTTACCAGGTCATTATAGGTTGTATGTGGCCACATACATTAGAAGGTCTTTTTAAAGGTACCAGGAGTCTGTGGAATGAAGATCACAATCTGTAGTTCAAAGAAAATCCTTTTTATGCAGATCTTCCTCTATTTGCCAAAATGCATCAACAGGGCCATGTGCAATCATACTTAAAATTAAAGGCCTTAGGCCAGTTATTGTTAGCAATGAATTATGTTTTCAACACTAATGTTTAACCATGCACCAATGCCATAACCCCCTATGGGCAAATCCCAAGAAAAGGTGTGTTTTGAATATGATCTGAATATAATAATGAACATGAACCTGATCAATGAAGATGGAAGGATTGGAAAAATATGGGATTTCTTTCAAGAGGTTTTGTCCAATCATATTTGGCGGTGATTGACAATAAAAGTATCTGGGAGTGTTTTAAAGTGCTGAAAAAGGTATATAAACTGCCAGCTGATGTTGTATTGTTGAGACTTGGGTTAGGTTGTTCATGCAACACCATCTAACTGCTCCCTGCAGCTTTTGTACAATAAACTTGCTTTATTTACAACCATGTAACCGCTTCTTAAGTGGTGGGCCTGTTTTTGCTTAATGTGATTCAAAGTTCATCTCCACAGGTCTCCCTTGAAGCTGTGGTGAGACTTGACCCTCTGGCTCCGGCCAACCACATTTTCGTACCTTATGAACTGGGTCCTCCTAGCGGGGTGTCATTGATACTGAGGGCAGGAGCTGGCTTCAGGTTGACACAGTAACATATGAAAGGGTGTTGGTTTTCCTGTCTCTTTTGTTAACCTCTGAAGCCAGGCATCATGTGGGCTTGTTTGAAGTACCATCTATTGGTATGTTAATCACTGCCACCAGCGGCAGGGCCTAATAAAAGAGCAGGGAGTAGCCATGGAACCTTTGTTAGTTAATCAGGCAGACCATGGCATGGAGAAGGTTGGCCCTCCCGCTTCCTGGAGATGACATAGTTCACTCCTGGCTGTCAAATTTCAATTAAATATGACAGGGTGGACTATGCCTGTAGGCTGTGTCCACCCAAAGTACACTGGTCTATGCGTTTGTCATAGTGTGAGCATAGGGAATTTGTGTGGATTAGCCAAACACATTTTCCTGAGGTTGGTCTACCATCATTTAATTAAATTTAAAATATCAAAAATCCCAGGAGAGCACACGCCCACCAAGTGGATGGTCAAATTCCTCACAGATTCAAACCTGGGATTGTCTGGGGAGCCTCCTCCAACCACATGTGTGTGTCCATAGGCCTGTCTGACGTGCCAGCTTCACTGCAGTGATCACAACTATTAGGCTTGTCTGGAGAACTTCCTTCTCGGGAGAGGTCAGACCTTTGACGTCTGGTTGGAGAGCCAGCTCCAACTAATAACCCTCAAGATGGCTGCCAGGTAGGTAAGGATGTCCGAGACAGGGTGAGAAAATGTGCTTATGTCTTTGCTAATCCATCCGTATTCTTTAGCCTGGTATCATTATGGAGTACTGTTTGATGTGTTTAATGGGTTAGTTCTACTTCTTGAATGTTTGACTGCTTCATAGTCTTCTTGTTGTTTTTTCCCGACCGTTCAAATCAATGTCAGTGCATTGATATCACTTTTGGTTATCAGGTGCAGGCGTTTGTTCTTGTGAGAGATTTAACCATAGCTTATTCAAATGCATCTCCTGTGTGGTTTGCTCCTAACCTTGAAGTGCACACAAACCCCTTCCTGAAATCTGGTTTTCGGCACTGCCTCACGATCCGGGGGAACATCACAGCACACATCATGCTTGGGAAAGGGTTTGGTCTTTGGTGTGCGGATCATAGTGATTAGCAAGTTGGTCGGGCTGAGGGAGAGAGGAAATCTCTTTCAGGTGTCTAACTGTACGACTGGAGTACTTAATCTTATTTACTTAAGTTATTTGTTTAATTGTGTTTGATTTTACACATCATGTCTTTTATAGTTGAGCACCTATGTATTACTGCACTAGCTTTATTCATCGGCAACTGTCTCTTCTTAATATTATTGCTCCCGCTGTCTCTGCTACAGGGTATTGGCTGGTTTGGGTCCTTTTTTTGAGGTAATGCTCAACGTATCTCGTTGTTGATATTATGTTTTTTCTGTTGCTATAGACTGTGCAGTTTTATGCTGTAAAGACCCTTATGCTGATTTGTTGTGTCAAGCCCAATGTCTATATACCTTGGCCAAATTCAAATTGTGATGCTACGGGCTAAGCACCTTAGCTTAATTTCCATTGTATTGTTCATGTCATATTCATGCGCTTCCATTGCTTCAATGCCTTGGTTGAATTTTATTTGCTTATTGTCATATAGTTTTGCTCGATATAGTATGGAGAACACATACCTACATTGCACTCATACTCATTTTGCTCCCTTGGGGAATTAGAGGCCTCATCATTCATGCCATAGGCAACCATTTTAGTGGCCATCGACACATCCTGCATGTTCCCTGGTTGGTCGCTTTTGGGGGTAGAGCTGGGCGAGCCTGGTGGGACTCAGTCTGGCCCAAGTCAAGGCGAAGGATTTGGCCTGACACTCCTCTTGGATCAGTGAAGGCCCAAAGCAGGTGCCGGCCATGAGCCTCATTGGCTGCCCTCTCCTCCCCCGTAGAATATTTGGTAAAATGATAAAAATTTGCTTTTGCCACCGCCTGACTTCCCGTATGGCTGCTTGGCTTCCTGCCTCTCCTAGACACTCTTTGATTGGCTGGGACAGGAAAGACAGGGGCACCTCCTCCTGCAAGGACTGCAGCTGCTGGTGGCACTGCAAATGTGAAGGTAGGTGAGCAGAAAAGAGGCTGTACAAAGTATTTACTGCCTCTGTCATGCTCCCCTAGACTTCCCACCTCCAATTCCCTCATCCTTCCCCTCCTCATTTAAAGAAAAGAAAATGGAACTGTTCCGCACACACCCCATCCACAAGTGTCATCATCCTCTTGTCCTTGCCCATGCCCCGCTCTAGCATGCCATCCCCAAAAAACAGAGTAGTCCCTACCTCCGACTGCCCCTACAGCCCCACTGGTTATATCTTTATCCTTCACCTAATGCATTAATCCTCCTTTGCTTTGTCCCGTTTTATTGCCCCTCACCCCTATAGCCTGTTTTTTTTACCCCAGTTCCGGTAGCACAATTTGTTGCCTCAGTCGGTTTGGCCCCTTCTCTTGCCGCCCGTCCTTTTAATCCCCTGTTCATTCCACAGCCCCTGTTCTTGTCCTCTTTAGCCTCTGTGCTTCCCCCAGTTCGTTTTAGCCCTTTTTATTGTCCCTTTAGCCCTTTCTCTTCGCTCCCACAAGCCCTTTAGCTCCTTTCTTTTCGCCAACCCCTTTTCTTACCTCCACCCCAGACCTCACCACTGTTTCACACATCCATTTGCCAGGCTTGACTTGTGCTTGGCCCTAAGAGCCATGCCAGACCCCCAGGCAAGGCCCTGACTCAGCTCTACCAATAATTAACTGGCTCTCCGAGGTCTAGGACGGGGGCAACGTTTCCGTATTGAAACAGGGTTGGATGCAGCAGCGGAGCAGTGTGGGTTTGGGTGGGCATGGGATTTCTAATTGCAAGCGGCTTGGAGCATATTGGTGAAGGCCATCGCCGGGGCAGAGCTAGGATGTATTCCTCTGGATGGGAAGTCCAGGAGTGGTGGTCACAATGTACCAGAGAACCCCTGTTTCTGAGTGCAAAGTGGTGGAGATGCCACTGTTCCTTGGGGAGGTGGATTCACTCAAAACAGTAAAGCAGAGAGATATGGAAAGGTTATTTGCCCTGACATGATACCGAGGCACAGACAAATGTGCTGTGGATAACTTTCCTTATTCATTAGCGATTGGGCCAGGGGATCAAACACTGGCTTTTGATTTTTCGGGTCCTAACCATGGACTGTCATAGAAATTAGGAGAGGGCCAGGATCTTGCATTCCTTTCAGCACTGGCCCTGGCCCATGACAGCATTGTGGTGGTGGGGGGTCGGGATAATTAGTGAGAGGCAATGGATATTCTCAGCTAGGTACAGGATGCATCTCTTGATTCTTCCACATGTCAACTCTGATATGCCCCCATGTGTGTCTGAATCAGATGGACCCAGTACTCTTCTCCAGTGACTCTATCTCCACTGGAGCAGGAGAGGACTTCAGTGATTATATCATTCACATTTCCCTTATATATGTTACAAGTCTTGGAAGACCAAAGAAATATCGAGGCTTAGTACCACAAATGAAATACACCAATCACGGGCTGAAAAGATACAAGTATATTTTATTACTGTACAGTTTACAAAGCAAAACAGAGAGCTATCTGGCTCCCAACACCTTGCAGTGTGTACCAGCAGATACAGTGAGGAGTGAGAGTGCTGCATATCTAAGCACAGACATATTCATACCATTTTAGCAATATTGTCCAGCCTCTCTCCAAGTTAATAATTTGCGGGCTAGAGTTTCTGCCTAGTTCACATGACAGATGTTACAATATTATACAAAGGATTAAACAAGTTTACATGTCCATGAAGATACAATGAGGCTGTATGTTCTTGAATCCACGGTAAGCCTTATTCCAAGAGTCGCTAGAATGTAGTTCAGCTAAAGCATACGTTCGAAGTTTATTCTCCATTGTTTCAGTGTTAATACGAGGATGAGGCTTGTGAGTGCAGACAACACTTAAATGACAATTCGTAAGAAGCACAAGGTTTCTTTACATAGGTTAAACAGTTGGCTCTCGGTTAACCTAAACATTAACGAAACTCATAGGTCGCTCTGCTCGACTGCAAGTCGAAAACAAGGTCCACCATTTTAGAACATGGAACATGAGTCAAAATTAAAATGGAGGAAGAGTCTTAAAATGACGGCAAAGTTAACCCAAAAATCAGAACTTTTTGAACGCGGTTTTCTGCGCGCCGCGAATGGGCTTCGGCCAATATTCATAATAAGGAGGCACTATATGACTATGGTTTAACAAACCCTCCTTTTGGCCTAAGCCAAGAGCTTTACTCAACCATTCGATTTACTTAAAAAGCCATGTCTCAACGTCCATACATCCTGAATCACATTCTTCAGAAATATCAATTGCCATTAGATCCTTGATAGTGATATCCTTCAAAACGAAAACATTAGCAATTTTCTCAGGTGCATGTATTTTTGGTCCCAATGTACCTACAGTTTGCACACGACATCACCCTGACATCGAACATATGGCAGAAAGACATTGTATGTGTTATGAAGACATCAATGTGCACCGGTAAGTCTTCTTAAAGTATATTTATTAAGTTAAATGGGGAGAAAGACCCCCAACAACAGCAGAAACTCCTCACATAAACAGAGACAAGACCAACTGACCAAAGTTAGAACACTGAGAGCAAAGTAAGTAAATGCAGCTTCTGTGACATCGCTAGATCTTGCGATGCCTAACATTCCATGTCATCTAGCTTTTCATGTATAATAGAAATCACTAGGTAGTAGACAACAACGTAACATCAACATCATAACACATCTCCCTTTTTTTTTTTAAAACACCTTCACACATCCTGCATTTCACACACAACCTCTTTTCACTGTGGCAACTCTATTCTTATTCCAAACTTGGACACCAGCCACACGCACTGCACCTTTCAACACAGCAATCACCCTGACTGGATCAGAGTATAAATAATCTCCTTTTCTCTTTACAACACCTTTCTTTATTCTTACCCAGTCACCACACTCCACACACAATTCCTTACTTCCTCTCCTCTTGTTTTCCCGCATGACCCATTCACTCTTCTTCTTCTTGAGGGACCTTCTCACCTGTCAACAACCACATCAGATTCCCTGCTCCTGCCTAACCATGGCGGACACGCCATGGAATAAGGTTTTCGACCTCTCATGAGCTCGAACAGACATAAACCAGTGGTAGCGTGAGGTGCCATGCGCAACGCCCACATCCTATTTTGAATAGTTGCCAATTTGTCAAATCCACACTCTTCTCCCATGCCAAGGCTTTCCATCACACATCTATTGAGTCTCTCAACTACTCCATTTGTTTCAGGATGGTAAAGGGCTGCTCTCTTATGGCTCACACCACATTTTTCTAAATACTTGGGAAAACACCCACCAGTAAATTGCGTACCATTGTCTGTGAGGACACTTCCTGGGAGACCCTCACTCGCGAAAACCTCTTGCAATACCTTAACCATGCTTTCTCCTGATATTTCCCGCACAATTCTAAAATCTGCCCACCTGGAAAATAGATGAACTACCACAACAACAAATCTTCCCCGACCATATCCCAAATCTACAGGTCCCAGTATGTCCATAGCTACATCACTCCAAACCCTGGACGGAACTCCAACATCAACCAGGGGTTGCTTCTTAGCTTCAACTCCCTTCCCGCTTCTCATGCAAAATTGGCACTCACTCAAACAAGCTTCAACTTCCTTATCAAATCCTGGCCACCAGTAATCTGTTCTCAGAACCCCTTTGGTCTTTGCAATACCAATATGACCACTGTGCGCCAGATCAATAATCCTTCCACGAATCCACACAGGAGCCACTGCCCTTTCCCATCTAAATAATATTTCATCAGCAACTGACAGTTCATCTTTCACCTCCCAAAAGGGTTTTTCTTCCTGTACTAACGCTGATTTATTTGGCCAAACAGTGGAGACAACATACGAGATCACCTTGCTCAATACTGCATCCTTCCTTATCTCATCCAACCACTCTTGTTTGGATAAAATGCCTTCTGTACTCACAAACACCATCTCCATGTTATCATCCTTTATCCTGTCCTGAGGATGAACCTTTACTCTTGACAAACTATCCGCTAACGTGTTCTCTTTCCCAGGGATCACTTCCATAGCAAATTTGTGGGCTTGCATCCTGGTGACCCATCCAGCCACTCTGCGTGAAATCTTGTCCAGACCTTTCGTCTCAAAAATAACTTTCAAGGGTTTGTGATCCATACGGATCACAAATTCTACACCCCAGACAAAAATTCTAAATCTCTCTACCGCCCAATAACATGCGAGGGCTTCCTTTTCAAGAACCGAATAACGTACTTCCACACCTTTCAAGGCACGTGATGCATGAGCTATTAAAACTTCTGAACCATCATCTTGCTTCTGAGCCAGAACGGCTCCCAGACCGCCCTCACTAGCATCTACCGTAATGATAGTCAACTTCCTTGTATCAAAACATCCCAGAGGCTTAGCCATATCTATTTCCTCTTTGATTCTGGTAAATTTTACATCACATTCACGAGTCCATACCAAATCTGCACCTTTCCTCATCTCCACAACCTTAGCTGCATAGCTCTCTACAAACTTTTGATAAAACTCTGTCATACCTAAAAATGAACGAAGTTCACTTTTGGTCGTCAGCCTCTCAATTTCTTTTATGGAGTTGATGATGCTTTCCTTGGGTTTCACCCCTTCAGATGATACCTCGTGACCCAGGTAATCTACTTTGGATACGGCAAATTTGCACTTCTCTTCCCTCAAAGTAATGCCTCTCTCTTCAAAGATCTTCAACACAGCATTCAGACTTCTGTCATGCTCCTCCAACGTCTCACCACATATCAGCACATCGTCTTGGAAACAAAACACTCCCTTTACACATCCAAGCAACCGATCCATAATCTTTTTAAATACCGACGAAGCTGACGCTAAACCGAACGGCATTCTTCTGAATTGAAACACGCCCTCATGAGTTATGAAAGCTGTAACCTTCCTACATTCTTCCGTCAGCTCGACCTAATGATACGCCGACGCCATATCAAGTTTAGAGAATATCTTCCCCTTGCCCACCATAGTTAACATCTCACCCATGTTTGGCAAGGGATGCCTGTCAACCATCACACATTTGTTGAGCTCGCGCATGTCTATGCACAACCTTAGATCACCAGAACTTTTTTTTACTACGACAACAGGCGATACCCACTCGACACCTCCTTCTCTTTCAATCACACCCATTTGTAGTAATTTCTTAAGCTCATCTCTCAACCCTTCTCTTAAAGAGAATGGTACAGGCCTAAGTTTCACAGCAACAGGCAAACTACCCTTTTTTAAAACAATCTGGTGTTGAAACCCTTTCACTTTCCCCAAACTTTTCGCAAAAACTCCTTCATGCTTAATCACATACTTGCTTGACTCAGTGGACGGCAACGACACCTGGAGCACCTGCTCGGGATGATTGGGATCTAATCGGATACCCAAACTCTTCTGTTCTCTCCTCCCTAGCAATGATTGCCCCTTCTTAGTAATATATACTTTGCCTTTACACCTCCTTCCCTTGAACTCGAACTCACTCCACACATAACCCAGCAATTCAATTCTGTCCTGATTGTACCCCCCGGGATTGATATCTGGGTCTGTCAATCGATCTACCACTCCACTCATTTCCTTCTCAAACACACTTCTAGGCACTAAGGTGATATTTGACCCCGAATCCGCCATCATGGAAATCGCATGACCATTCACGTTCACAATCGCATACGGTCGCTCACAGTCGTCTCCATCACCATTCATCACAACGTTTATGGTATTCACGATGACATTCTGCATTGGAAGCATCACTTCCTCTTCTGACGATCTGCCGTCCTCTTCTTCATTGAGGTAAAGCACTTTCCTTTGACTGGACTGTCCAAATTGGTAGTTCTTACAGCAGTTCGCAAAATGACCTCTCCTTTTGCACTTTGCACACGTCGCTTTACGGCCCGGACACACGATGGATGAAGCAAAATGTGTGCTACTCGCACATCGAAAACACAGTCTATCCTCTCTTCTTTCAGTTCTCTGCAGTGGCTCTTGGTTTTTCTTCTCCTCCCCGCCACCTTTATTTGACTGCTTGCTCTTTCCCCTTCTTCTGCTCTTGTTATCTCCTACATTTAATACTTCACTCTTGACTTCTTTGGAATCATTTGTTTCACTTTTTGTCAACTTCGCGACACACACCAATGAGTGTTCCACGCGTTTCACAAGATCCAAAACTTCATCCAGGTCGGGGTCATCCCTCAGCCATAATTCTTCACATATCTTATTAGATCTACAGTGCGTCATAAATTGGTCACGAATGTGCTCGTTGAATGTTCCTTGAAACTTGCAGGTTAATGCTAAAAGTCGCAGGGCTGTCACATACTCTTCAACCGACTCACCCTGAGCTTGCACCCGCATGCGAAAATTGTATTGTTCCAATATTGTGCTGGTCTTGGGATTTAAATGCTTGTCCAGCTTCAACAGAGCCACATCAAATTAATTTCCAGCATCACCATCACTGCCATCTCCTGCTGGTTGGGGAAGAGTCTCATAAATTCTTTGCCCTTCATATCCTAAAAAATGCAACAGTAGTGCCAACTTCCTCTCGCTAGAATATGATGTTCCGCCGGCAGCCTTTATATAATGTGCAAATCCTTTGCGCCACTGAGCCCATGGTATCTTTCCAGCTCCCGGTATCGGGATAAATATCGGCGGTCCAGCTATCCCCGGTAAACCCGCCATGCCTCGTCTCCTGGCTGAGCGCTCTCCTTGCCCTTCTTGCTTGGGCACACCTAAAAACTGGCCCTTTGGTTACTGCTCGCCCACTTTCTAACTTCTGCTCGCCTTCCCCCCTACTGAGCTGGTGAAGATTCTCCCTTTATGTGCATGGGGCCCCACTTCTGGTACCAGTGTTTGTCGCTTTTATACTTCGCAGCTTCTATGCACTTTGTCCTCTGTGTGGCTGCATACTGATGCTGTGTTACTTGACAGTTCAAGATGGGCTGACACACCATGTAATGAATGGCACTATTCTATTTTTCTTGACCGCAGATTTCTTTGCACCAATTTGTTGTCTGGGGTGTGGAGTTTCTACTTCTAACAGTTCAGATGCATATTGCCAGGATTTGTCATGCGCATCAACTAGTATCTGTGCGGTGCTTTATTTTCTTCAGATTCCAGATGCACCTCAGCTAGGAGTTATAGGGTATCCCTCTTCCCTCATCAATGACTCCTCCCTTCCAGGAACTCCGCGTCTGATATTGAAGGGCTGACAGCAACCACAGCAAATCCTCCTCACGCCGTCGCATGTAACCCCTTTTCTCACGGCTAAAGTTGTGACGGCAGCGGGCTGGGTGCAAGCGGCAGGCACCTCATAAATGCTGCACGAGCCGGGCCTGACTGGAAACACTGCAGGTGCGGGAAACACTGGATGGGTTACGAGGAGCGGCGCGAACGTTGCAGCAGCAGGGGCGGCCCGGTTGCGATCGCCGGCAAGGCCCCGGGCGATTTTTCTTTTTTTTTTAAAACGGCGCTGGCACTTACTTGATGGTCAGGCTGCCGGACTTTGGTGGCCACTCAATGCAGGGCAATAGCAAAGCGGCCAACACAGGACACTGGTTCTCTCTGGACTGCCGCTGCTACGCTTGGGGAAAGGCGGAGCGGCAGTACTACCAGGGTCCTTGCTGGGGGTCTTCTATCTACATCCCATCCTCGTCGCCAATGTTATGAAGACATCAATGTGCACAGGTAAATCTTCTTAAAGTATATTTATTAAGTTAAATGGGGAGAAAGACCCCCAACAACAGCAGAAACTCCTCACATAAACAGAGACAAGACCAATTGACCAAAGTTAGAACACTGAGAGAAAAGTAAGTAAATGCAGCTTCTGTGACATCGCTAGATCTTGCGATGCCTAACATTCCATGTCATCTAGCTTTTCATGTATAATAGAAATCACTAGGTAGTAGACAACAACGTAACATCAACATCATAACAGTATGCAACAACAATAGAACAATAGAATATCAAGGATTACCATTAAGACTGAAAAGATCTTCCATCCCCAAGACCATAGAAAGTCCCATAACGAAGCACTAAGATCCCAATTTCCCTCGGGAACATGCACTTCTGTGTTTAGGACATGCAGATGTTGTATTGCCTTGAATATAGTAGGGGAGGAGACAGGCACAAAAACACAACAAGCTGATCCCACAATTTTCCATACTCCACCATGCTCAGCTAGGCGACGTCTAACACCTTCCTATTCTGTAGAGCCACTAATCTAATTGCTTTCTGTTCCAACATCATATTGTATAGTTTATCAGTGGTTCTGTTGATGGTTCTCTCCAATACTCTTTCCAGCCACCTAATATCCTCGGAGTTCATGATCTGTACCAAAAATGGCACAAAGGATTTTACTACATCACTCATTAACTGTGAAGGAGTATCACTGTTCTTGTCCCACCTTTGACGAGCTTTAGAGACCTCAGAGTTGGTGGCTACAAATACCCCTGGTAGCAAGATACCCAAATAACAAGTACCCTGACAATCTCTAGGTAGCCAAGGATAAGCTTCATCACCACAAACAAAATAAACAGGATCACCTACATACAAAGGTCTGTCCTCACTAGTCAGATTTGCAATATTGGTACAACCCTCAAAAGTACCCATTGACTGAGAACCATCCCTTTGTATGCAGAAAGAAACAGAGTTGGGGCTATGATTGATAGTGTAAGAAGGAGGCATGGCATCCTGGTTGCCTACAGGAGCCATCTTGAAAGAAATCAATGATTGGAAAGGTCTGGAAAGTCTATCTGAAGGCCTAATAGAAGCAACATTGAGTTTGCTCCTATTCGTAAAAAGGGAACATCCCAGAGGCGACAGGACTGGTCTTTCAAATACATTCAAATTATTCCCATCAAAGTTCCCAGAGATGCTATAATTCCAATGGCCAATGAATAGTGCCCTTAGAGAGACGTATCATGCAGTAGTCAAAAGGAAGAGGATGAATGTACCAGCACAACCCTTTTTCCCCGTGCTGTGGAAAATGCGAACATATCCAGCAATTCGTTTTGTTTAGAATCACATGGGTCGCATTCATAATTAATAGAAGAGTATTATTGTGGCAACTCTGTCTGTGCTGGGAATCCCTAGAAGGTAGTGTGTGCTGATGCACAAAAGGTGAGAACATAGTAGGAACAATTTTGGTTGGTAACAAAGTCTCAAGTGGACACACCCCCTCAATATACCAAAACCCAAGTGCAAGTACAATTGTTAGACCAGTTAACATTATCACAAGAAAACTGTAAGTCCTCAAGGATCACAATTGTTGATGCTCAATGTCTTTGTTAGCCACAAGACTGATATCTTGCTCCATACAAATAGAATTAGAGAAGGGCATTGTTCCTCAAATCCGTTCGATAAGTTTCTCCGTCAGACTCTTTCAGTTCATCCATTGGTGATATCCTGACTACGTGGCTTATCTTGCTCAAAGGTAACTTTGACGGTCCCACCCACTTACTTATGTTTCAGTGAGAGAGTGGCAAGGGACTAGCTCAACAATAGTTTCTTGTGGGCACAGCCGTGCTGTGCTGTAAGTCTAGTGCCTTTGACGCAGATTGTGCCTCAAGACTCCAGGTATGGTGAGATCTGCGAACAAAGTGTCATTGCTTCCAGATGGAAGTGGTGAAACAGTAGCAAGATTGCTAAAGGGCGCAGAAAGGTCTAAGGAAGAATTCAAAGACAAAGCAGCAGTCTCCCCAGGCCTCACAGGCTCAGGAAGAATCTCCGAGACACCCTTGGTGTTGTTCAAAACAGGCTTATCATGTGGAGCAGAACAAACAGTTTCCTTCTCTTCTTCTTTGTTGAGTGGCAGAGGAAAGGGTATTTTCTTGATGTCGCGTGTATCCAGTGTCGCTTTCCTGCTACTCTGCTACTCGTACAGCAGTCTGTGTGGCCAACATGACCTGAAACCGTCCTCTCCAATGTGGCGTGAGACAGGATGCCCTTTCCAAAGCTTTTCAGAGCAACCAGTCCCCAGGTGGAAGTCGATGACCTGGCCCCTTGTATTTAACTGGGAGGGCTTCTCGCACCTGTTGATAAATCAAATAAATGTTTTGAGTTAACTGGTCACAGTATTCAGAAAGGAGCAAATGCTCCACGTCTTTCAGTCTTTTAGGTTTAGCTAGATTCCAAATATTAGCTGGCCTCCCCATCACGATCTCACAGGGAGACAGCCCAGTTCTAGTCTGTGAGGTTGTCCACATGGACAATGAAACTACCGGTAAGGCATCTGACCATTTCAAGTTACTGCTAGCACAGACTTTAGCTAGCTTGTTCTTTAGGATACCATTATGGCGTTCTACAAGTCCGGCACTCTGAGCATGTCTGGCCGAATTTCAATGTATTACCTTGAGGGAACAGAGCGGGGACCAAAACTACCCCTCGGTGTACCCTTCCCCACATTATGCTGTAAGCATACCATTCAGTTTTGGACCAAACGCTCAGCGGTTTTTGAGATATTTACATTTACCCTAACAGATTCTAGTCATTTACAGATTTTTCTAGCACATATATGGGTAGGACCATGAGCCATCATAACCATAGCGGTGACATAAGCATCAGGTAGCATCCATCTTTTCCTTACATTGCCTACCCAACAACCTACCTCATCCAAACTTGCTAAACCCTCAGGCTAGTGCTTAAGTTCTTATGGAGTGGCATCAGTTTGAATATTTTATATTGAATCTGTTCCTTCATCTATTGTACAGGTATTCATAGCTTCTTTTGATATATATAGATTTCTGAACATAAATCAATGGCAGTCTGTGTAGCTATACTGTCAGCAAAAGCTTTTCTTCTCCCTACATCATCTGTTACTTTCTGATGTGCGGCGCACTTCATGATTGCTAGTTGAGTAGGAAGCGCAAGTGCTGAGAGTAGCTGAACTATCAAGGTACCATGTTGGATTTCAGTTCTCTGTGAGGTCAAGAAACCTCGTTCTGCCCATAGTCTACTGAAGCTGTAAACCACCCCAAAGGCATACTGGCTATCTGTAAATATATTTACTCTAATCCCTTCGGAAAGTTCATAAGCTCGAGTCAATGCAATAATCTCTGTGGCCTGCGCAGCGTTATGTGAAATTCTCTTGGTTTCCACAATCATGCTTAATGTAATGATGACATAAGCAGCAGTAGATGTACTATCCGGACGTTTGAAGCAGGAGCCATTGCAAAACAGCTCCCCTTGTGGATCTTTCAATGGTGTATCATTTAAGTCAATTCTGCCTTAGTTTCTTGCTCTGTAGTATAGAGGCAGTCATGTGACATGTTGTCACTGCACGTAATATCTTGCGAAAGAGGCAATAATTCAGCCGGATTCAAGATGCAACACCTCTTAATTTGGATATGCAGAGCAAATAAAATCAGTTTGTATCTTGTTAATTGTGCGGAAGTAAGGTGTTGTGTTTGCGTTCTGTTTAATAGAATGTCTATGGAGTGGGGTACCATCGCGGTTAAAGAGTGACCTAAAATCATACCCTCACATTATTTCATGGACACAGCAGCAGCAGCAACAGCTCTCAAACATCTCGGCAAAGCGCATGCAACAGGATGAAGTGTCGAGGAAAAATAACCGCACAGACTATTCTTCCCTCCATGTTCCTGCATTAACATAGCCAAAGCACATCCATCACATTCATGCAGATATACCAAAAAGGCCTTGTCATCATTTGGTGTGCCCAAAACTGGTGCTGAACACAGTGCAGCCTTGAGTAGTTCAAAAACTTTCTGGTGTTCCAGGTTCCATGGTAATGGCAATGAAATGCCCTTCTTTGTCAATGCCAACATTGGTTTTTATCACTAGTGAGAAATTAGGGATCCACTGTCTACAGTAAGAAGTCATTCCTAACAAGGGTCTGACCTCTTTCTGTGTATTTGGGACAGACATACTAGAGATGCTTTTTATCCATTCAGGTGTCAGTCTTCTTCTCTCCTTTGACAGGAGATAGCCTAGATAGGTGACCTCCTGTCGACAATACTGAAACTTTTTCAATGAAGCCTTATGCCCATGTTTTGGTAGATGAATAAGCAACAACATGGTACCCTCTTTGCAAGCAACTTATGAGTCAGCAGCTAAAAGAAGATCATCAACGTACTGCAATAATATACAAATAGGAGGCAACTCAAGTGTATCAAGCTGCTCGTTCAAAGCTCTACTGTAAATGCTCGGACTCTCCATGTACCCTTGTGGTACACGAGTGAATGTAAATGAACGTGCCCCCTACGGTGAACGCAAACAAATATCCACTATCCAATGTAAGGGAATACTAAAGAAGGCATTCTTAAGATCCACCACACTGAAATGAGTAGCAGAAGCTGGAATCATTGTTAATATAATTGTTACATCAGGCACAATTGGGAATTGTGGAGCAATAATGTTATTGATAGCATGCAAATCAATAATAAAATTGAAAGGAATAGCATTATCCCCTTTCTTCTACACCGGTAAAATCGGTTTATTGTACAAACTTCCTGCAAACTCCTCAATCACTCTGCAATGAACAAAATCAGAAACTATGCATTTGAAACACTTGTGTATAGGCGCGTTACAAATACCATATCATATCATATCATATCATATCAACTGAAATCCTATATTTTGGAATATGTGGCAATTTAGCTCCTGGCTTCAAAACAATTTTAACAGGTTCAATTTCAAAATGGTGACATCATTGTCGTCAACCGCCCATAAACATGCCGGAACTTCACTAAATTCAGGCAGTAAAGGTCTAGTCAAAAACTGTGAGGCAGAAGATTGCTGGGGTGAAATCGTCAAACGTACTCCATCCGAAGAACAATGAATTACTGCATTTAATTCCTTCAACAGATTCAACCCCAACAAATTCTCACCACAATTCGCTGTTAAAAGAAATGGACAGTGAACCGTGAATGGCCCCAGTGAAATCAGTACCCGCTGAGAAACCCGACTAACCACTGGCATGCCAGAAAACCCTACAGAAATGTTATTCTGCCCTGACAGTGGAATATCTGGAACCCGTGAATGATAAATGGAACACTTGCTCATGTATCTATTAAAAATAGGTGCTTCCTATTCCCCACTTTCATCTCAACGTAGGGCCGATGGGAATAGGTACTGGTTCCAGACTTTGCTTCGGGCTGTCCTAACGAAATTATATATCATCAACGACAAGATCCTCAGAAAGATAGGCAGTTGAAGGATTATCAGAAATATTTCTATCTATACTAGGTTGCTGATTATCTTGCAAGAATGACTGTGGATTTTGAGCAAACTGGTTTCTACCAGGACCCCCTATCCCAGGATGCCCTCTGGATCATCTACAGATGATACCATATGTGTTATTCAATCTCTGCTGAAGGATCGGCATTGGGCTCACCAATGACCCTCTACTCTGCAATAAGCACATTGGTTCATGTGTACAGGACCCAACTGTATATTACTTTGAGGAGCAAACTGGCCTCTAAACTGTGTACTCCCACCTCTGTTTCCTCTAATTATGTGTTGCAACAATACTTTAGTTTTCAAGTCTCCCTTTTTCTTTTCAATCCTCTCTTGTTCACTATTGACCCTATTTTCGTAATACTGAGCCATATGCAATACTACAGACTGTGATTTAGCTTGCCAAGCACTTTTGGAAGTCATGATTTGTGATTGGATATGAGGCAACAATCAACTCACAAATTTATCCACAAACAACCTTATCCCTGACTCGGTGCTTAAATCCTGTCCACTAAAATCTGAAAATACTTGTTTGAACTGATTAAAGAATTTGGTAGCACCTTCAGATTTCCCTTGGGTACAAGCAGTGAGTTTGTCCCAAACAATCCTTCTCTCGGGAACCAGAGTCTTTAATTGTGTTACTATTCTGTCTGGCAATGTCAGTATCACCTGCAGTGATCTCTCACCAGCTGTCCTTTCCCCATCTAACCGCACCATTTTAACCCACGTGTCACCCATTCCTGCTTGATCATCTACAGTCCTAATCTGTTTCCATAAATCAGCAGGTATGATCACGGGGAACAACAAGTCTATATCACCCTGGTTGAAAACTGATGAATGCAAGACAGATTCTATTTCTTTATAAAAACCCTGTTGGATGTTTCCTAATGTCTGGGATCGAATGCCTAATAGTGTTCACTTCCTGTCTGGAGAAAGGGACATTAACACATTGTGATACATTGTGAGCTTCATAGTAGTGGCTGCTGTGCCTGTTGCAACATTAGCTGGAATCTCAACTTTAGGAACAAATGTTGGAGGAACCTCTCTCATAGGCAACTGTGAAGTAGGCAACTGCGAACGTTTGTTAAGCAATAGGACTAGATCGAGCGCTAAAGTAGTCGAAGCAGTATCAGGTGCAAATGCTCTCTTATAAATAATCATCATATCTGTGGGACAACAAATCTTTTTCTTCATACACTCATCCTGCAGGTATTCTACCATTACCTTTAATACTTTATTCTGCATTTCTGGAGTATACCGACTAAACATATCATATACTTCTATGGGAGATATCGAACAGCTGAAATCCATCTAAGTGCATCCCTTGTGCAAAGACGCGTCTCTTCACTCGTTGATTTACCAGGAGGAAGGAACCGTTTCTGCACATACAAAGCGTCCAATTTATCACTATCTATTTCATCATTCTGTAACTGTTCTAACTCCCTCCTAAACTCAAAAACCCTCTCGACATGCTTGTTTACTTTCTCTGCAGTGTCCCTTGAATAAGCCAAGACATTCAAATCCTTTAACCCTTGTGGGACATCCATGTCCGTCAAATTATTCCACATTACAGCCAAGTGTATTCCCATCCCCTCAATAAAAAACATTCTGTTCGGGAATTTTCTAGATCAAGAAGTGTAGCTAAAACAGCTGATTTTTCACCTTTCTCTATACATTTCTTTGTCCATGCATACAATTCTCTCTTCTTATCTTTGGAAATTGTACTACGAGTCACTACTTTTGATTCAGCACTCGCACCTTCATGTGCTACACGTGGAGCAGCACCGCTTGGGAAAGAGAGAGCAGACCAATCCTGTACAACTGGTAGTGGAGACACTACCGCTGGGAACAAAGACGGAATCACAGGAACAGTAATAGTCGGTAAAGGTGGAGATACAGTAGGAGAAGCAACAAAAGGAAGAGGAGCAACAGCTGGCGGCGGAGGAACAACGGGAAGAACAGGGTATAGTTACAGGAGGAGGTGCAACAGCGGGAAGAGGAAAAACAGCAGGAAGAGTTAAATAAGGAGGTGGTGCAGTGGCACTAGTCCTACGTTCATTTAAAAGTTTATCAATTAGTTCATCTGAGATATGAAAATCTTTAGACGGATATATTTTCTGTACACCAAATTGGAAAGCCCTATCCATGTGTCTAACAGACTCGGACTGTTTCTGTTGATCATAAAATAATGCCTTTTCTGAATTAGACATGTGATGATGTGCATGCTTACCTTTACTCTTAAATTGCTGCATAGCTTATATTTTCCAATTTTGAATTACATCAAATGCTGCAGGTCTAGCATTTCTCTTTAACAATAAAGACTCTAAATACTCTATATGGGCAATCTGAAAACTACCATGAACTGGCCACTGAAATTCAGAAGCATGTCTAGTTTGTCTGTGCCAAATAACGTTGAATACTATACTACCAATGCCGTACTTACAGCACATAGTACATGCCAGCGACCCCTCCTGTGGTGCCGGTTGGCCAAATTCCAAAGACTGTCTGTCTCTGCGGAATAAACCCCTGAAACAGGCCAATAATTTCCCAACCATGTCAGATCACTGGTGTTACCTGGCGTTGTTTGTGCTCATGAGGACAAAACTGCAACCAAATATCAGGATACTTAGGAATCGGGGCACGACTCACCTGATTACAAAGGACGGAGGAGGTCCGATCGGATTACAAAGGACAAATGATCCTCGTGGTTGGTGATTTTGGCAAAACTGCCCACTTAAATATGTGGACCCTCAACAAGATACCTCCTCAACCCCTGTACTCAACGTCCAAGAATAGGATGGTACAGTACTGTCGGGGTGTTGCGTCTCATACAAAGGGGCACCCTTTTTCTCACCGTCTGATCCAGGTCCGATGGCCGCTTCTTCTCTTCAACGAGGTGGCATCAATCTTGAGGGTCCCTATTCGGGCACCATCTGAAAGACCAAAGAAATCTCGAGGCTTAGTACCACAAATGAAATACGCCAATCATGGGCTGAAAAGATACAAGTATTTTTTATTACTGTACAAAGCAAAACAGATAGCTATCTGGCTCCCAACACCTCGCAGTGTGTACCAGCAGACACAATGAGGAGTGAGAGTGCTGGACATCTAAACACGGACATATTTATACCATTTTAGCAATATTGTCCAGCCTCTCTCCAAGATAATAATTTGTGGGCTAGAGTTTGTGCCTAGTTCACATGACAGATGTTACAATATTATACAAAGGATTAAACAAGTTTACGTGTCCATGAAGATACAATGAGGCTGTAGGTTCTTGAATCCATGGTAAGCCTTATTCCAAGAGTCGCTACAATGCAGTTCAGCTAAAGCCTACGATCGAAGTTTACTCTCCATTGTTTCGGTGTTTATATGAGGATGAGGTTTGTGAGCACAGTCAACACTTAAATGACAGTTCGTATGAAGCGCAAAGTTTCTTTAAATAGGTTAAACAATCGGTACTCGGTCAAACTAAACATTAAAAAAATTCAAAGGTTGTTCAGCTCGACTGCAAGTCAAATAGAATACACAGTCCACCATTTTATAACATGGAACATGAGTCGAAATCAAAATGGTGGATGAGTCTTAAAATGGCGGTGAAGGTAACCCAAAAATCAGAACTTTGCAAACACGGCTTTCTGCGCAATGTGAATGGGCTTATATTCATAATAAGGAGGCACTATATGATTACGGTCTAACAATATGTCTGCTATATTATTCTAGGGTAGTTTAAAGCTGCATTGGAACCTTAAATTAATCAATGAAGTAAGCTTCAGGTATGTCTCCTCTCCTGCCCCAGCCTCAATCTACAACATGATTTTCTCTACGTGAAAGTACCGGTTAAGTACTGCTTCGCTGCAAGGAGCACTGCTGCTTCTGCCTTTGCTGCTCCCTGCCTGTGGATTGCCATCAACTACTACAAATGTGACTTTGGCTATTGGGCACGTAGCATGATGTTCCCCAGTGACTCACTGATCCAGTGACTGAGTAACTCATTGCTACTCTTTGTTATGAATCAACTTTGCTGATTGTTTGTTTTCCTTTATTACACACTGCCTTTTGACCTGCCCCTCGATCACGCGGTCTGAGGACTTCCCATAATACAGGCTTCCACGCGCACGGGCACGCACACACACATGGAAGTACCGGTTAACGACTGCTTCGCCGCTTAGCTGCAAAGCTGCGAGGCTGCACCCAGTGGCTGCTTTTCTTTTTTTTTATTATACTCATTGAGTGTTCCATTACTATTGTTGGGCAAGAACTTTTTTGATCACCCATCGTGGACATGGATATGCTGTTTATATATTGAAAACTGCCATGCTCGGTCATCTGCTCAACAATTTACGGCACCCTTCAGTGCCGTGTTCATTGCAGGTTTACAAATCTTTCACTCTGCCCTAACAATTACGCCCACATGTGCCTGACATTGTGCTAAAATACCCTGCACGCCTCGTAATTGGCCAGCAATTCAAACCAAAGAGGCTCCTCGATCAACTCTGGCACTAGCCCTAGTGTTATAATTAACTATCGTATTACTCCTGCGCAAGCTTACAGCAAATACTTCATGCACGCCTACTTGCGAGCGAGTTAATCCTCAGCCACTATCTGACAACACAATTCTAGACTCTGTAAAGGCAAGTGGCGTGGTGCCCGCTCCAGCTTTCCCTTTATCTCCAATCTCATTTCCAGTTCTTATCAACAACTCGTCTGGCATCTCCATTTACGCAAGCCACTGCGAATCGCCAATTTCTATTGTTGATGAGGAGCTCGCTCAGGGATCCCAGGTTGTAACGCTAAACTAAACCCAGGCGCAGGTTCACTCTTTACTAGACTCCTTTATCCAGCCGACCGCAAAACCCCCTACACCGCTTACCAGTGAGCCTATTCCACATAAATTTGCCATGCTGAGGTCAGCCCTAGTGGCAATTAAGACCACAATCACAAGTCTCTGGAAATTATATGAAACCCTGGATACAAAACTGTCCAGACAATCGAGCCAATTTGAGGAGCTAGTCAAATACCTAAATGTAAATGTAAACGAGCCATGGTCGTCCGCCACGTCTCCGACTACGCGCTCACCCACTATCGTGCCCGTGGAGGCATGTTTATCACGAAGCCGGAGCTCAAGTGTGGCACGTGGAGCAAACCAAAAATCAAAGAACTCTAAGCTTCCACTGAAAGGACTGCGGACCCTCATGAAAAAGTCTAAAAATATGGCTGCTTTCAAACCTTTAAAAAGTACTTTAAATGCCTTTTTTCAAATCCTCTGCCCCTATATGGGATAGCTATGACTCAATTCTGCTCCCAGCGATCCTGGGCAAGGGTAGACCTTCATCTGGTCTCTTAGTGGCAGTAAATTCATCACTAGGCTTTGCAATTTCACCCTTGGCCTCAGAGAGTGCTTACATTCAGCTTGTTAACATAATTTACCAAACTCAATCAATAGCCTTGGTGAATCTGTAATGCAATCCAGCAGCTATGATGGATGAAGCCTTCTATACTGACTTAACCAGAATTCTTAAAATGATACACATGCATGCACATATCACCCAAACTATCATCATGGGTGACTTAAAGCTTGATTGTTGGCATTAAAAATGTGCAACCAAAGAGATGACTACCTGAACCTCCCGTATGGAAGACCGTAACTTATATATAGTTAATGGGGCAGTTTCAGGTGATATTCCACCTCAATACACCTGGTACAGGGGTAAGAGCACTAGCATCATTGATTATATTTATGTGGAGGCACAATTGCTACAGAGCATTCAAAAATGGATTATATCTGATACAGACCACAGTGACCACAGCATTCTATCTTTACAAATTCTTTGGAATTCCCCTGATTCAAAGTCCCATGTTTTCACTCAGAAGCTCGCAATCAATTCCTCAAGAGCAAGGCTACGGTGGAATCCAAGCAAACTTGTTGCATTTCAGACATCAATTGAAAAACATATTTCAACTTGTTAATCATTGCAATATACTTATCTATTGAAGCCATTTACCAACACCATCACCATCCCATATAAAAATTGTGTCCAACACAACCATATCTATGATCCTGAGATCCGTTTTAAACATGCTCAATATAGGCAACTAAAAAAATACTCTTACAGAGCAATTCAGACTCCTGTTAGCAAGACCTCAAGTGCCTGATTCATGGAATTATTTGCGTGAAAAATGCAGATTTGCATGCCTTTCTGCCCGAAAATCCCCATACTTCAAACAGGGATTTTCAGGCAGAAAGGCGTGCAAATCTGCGTTTTTCACGCAAATAATTCAATGAAGCAGGCTGTTAATCTGCTAAATGTTGTTATAAAAATTGGCTTAGAAGCAGATAGTCTCTCTTGTTCCAGCATGATAGTGAAGCCATGGCAGCTACCATGCTGAATAAAAACTTGGCCAACATTTGGCAGTTACTAAAATATAATTCTTGTAACACGCAAGCTGATGCCCAGATTAATGGTGTTAAGGAACAACATTGGATCAGATATAATTCTGATCTGTGCGCCGACGAGCGATACTCCAAAATGCCACTGGTTCAACAATCTGTGGCACCCTAGTGTGTAGATTTATCCCCTGAAGTCATCGAAGACTTGATACGGAAGGCTAGTTCATCTAGGTGGCTGGGCCAGATGGTCTAAATAATGCAATGCTTAAATTGAATTCAGCTGCATGGGCCCAGATTCTTGATAGACTATGTCGAGATGTCTTAAGATCACGAATGATTCCTTTATCATGGAAGACTATCCATAATAATTCCAATTTTCAAGAAGGGGGACCGTAGTCTACCTTGCAAATACCATCCAATCACATTACTAGATGCACCACGAAATATTTTTACAAAACTTATCCTGAGAGATTTTAATGCGTGCATTCTGAAACACCATCTGCAAGATCCCCAACAGACAGGCTTTGTTACTGGCATGGGCACTAACATCAACCTGCTCTGTTTTCATGCCATCAAATCCCAATGCCAGTCAACAAAACAAGCCCTCTTTATTGCATTAGTAGATCTACATGCAGCATTTGACTCGGTCTCCCATTCCATTCTGCTGTCAAAGCTGAGTAGAGACCAGTGTCCCCCACACAGTATGATGTTATCCAAGCATTGCATTCCAACACCTCTGTCCGCATAAGATTGTCTTTGGATGGTTTACTGTCGAATGAGATCCAGACAGCCCGAGGTTTGAAGCAAGGGTGCCTATTGGCTTCTGCAGTGTTTAATTATTTCATCCACAATGCCATGCATGCCTTGGAAAAGGTGATTTCAGATTCGCCAAAACTCAATGACCACCCAATAAAAACTCTAATGTATGCAGATGGCCTAGTCCTAATATCAAAAACTAAGATGGGCCTGCAAAACCTTTTATCAGCCTTCCAGCTGTACATACAACAAAATGAACTCAGAATAAATACAGAAAAAAACCAGATCGTGACATTCGCCAAAAAGATCTGGGCATTCATCCTTTCTACGGTCCATCAACAAGATCCCATTGACTGTAGTGCCACAGTATATTTATCTAGGCATGTCCTTTGAAGGCATTGGTGACGCTAGAAGTCAGATGGAGCGAGTGGAATAGAAACTAACGCAGCCATTTCTCAGGCAAAAATTATCATGTATAAAAACAGCAAATTCTCCTTCAAACCGGTATGGTTCTTTTGTAGCATGAAGACAGTCCCATGCCTTTTGTATGGGCTCAAAAGTTTAGCAAAAAAGACCTGCTTTCAATTTGATGAACGGGAAACCAAATATTGGAAACAAATTTTATATTTTCCCCAATGCATGCCACCTGCCTGGGTTAGATACGGGATGGGGCTGGTTTCCCTCCAAGCGCTTTATCATTGGCATTTATGTGCACTATTTAGAAAGTGTCTCATGTCCACAGAGCCGAACGTCATTTTAAAAACCTGGTCTAACTGTGTATTTTCTGTGAATTGTGGGATATTTTTACCCATGCCAATGCTCCCCACAGCACCCCTTTCCCAATGAGGGAAGAAACAGCCAAAAATGGACATCCTTACCCCTGTGCGCGCCAAATCTGCATAACTGTGCATATTTCATAAATCACAAAAGGCTGCACACCCATGCCACACACAGTCAAAGTTGGTGTCAAAACAGGACTCTCTGCAGGAGAATGCCAGTGGGTGCTGTTACCTGTCACATGAATCAAGGCCACAGAAGTGGGCTAAAATCCGAAAATGACTTTAAAATGCAGTTTTCCCAATCAATTGCAACCTTCAAAGTGCTGTTTTGGTGCTAATTTCAGTCATTTTCCAAGTGAACTATTGAAATGAAAAAAGTGCTAAAACCACAGATCATCCAGTGCAGTCAGATGAAACCGGGCCTGACTGACTGACAGCAACTAAGAAATGCATTTCATGCAAAACAAATCCCAACACTCAAAGACAGGATAATGCTGAGTTAAATATGTGTCTGCTGCAAAGAGAAAATTAGATGTAAAAACCCAGTTTAAATGGATTTTCTTCCTGAAGAAATTGCAAAATTCACCTATTTAAATGAATTTTTGTGAAGGGCTTAATTCTTTTAAATGTCCAAATCCCTTATAAACTGTGTTTAGTTTTATATGTTTTCAATGAAGGACCTTAAAGTGAATTTTAAAGTAACCCACTTTTGAGTAACTGGTTAATTCTGACTTGACAGTGCCTAGCCTGAGAAAAACGACACTTCAGACCAACACCCCCCTGCTACTGGAAGACTCAATGGGTTCTGGAGATTCTCACATATTGACAACAAAGAGAACATCAGACATTTGTGTCTGACCAGCCAAGGACAATGACAGGCTGTCAATTGATCTCTACAGGGGAGCTTCCCTCTCAAGGAAGTTGACACCCCTCCCTGATCAAAGGGAATGTTACAGCTGTTCCTGTTGAGTGGAAATTACAAAGATGCAAAGAAAAAAAATGCCCAGAACTTTTGGTGTTTAAAGGCTTAAATGTGATTATGTTTGAAACTCTTTTAACTTTGCAACATGAAGGAGGACACATTTCAATATTGGTAGTTGTTAATCTAATTTTAGGCTCTTGCGTTGAAGACATTGATGAACACTGTATTACCTAGGGAACCAAAGTTACATGAAAACCCTAAGTGTAGAAAAACTATTCATGCTACAAGCCTAATATTATATATGCATGCTCTAGTGATAATAACCATAGATATGTACTGAAGTAGAAATTATTAGTCCAAATTGGTATGATTAAAATTGAGAACATTCCATAGAATGACAAAGACAGCTCTCACAGAGATGGGGATTGAATGTAAAGCTAAACCATACAATATGTCATGCATGTGTCTGATTTTATTAGAGGACATCATTTTAGAAATGTACATTTGTGCAAAAGTTAAATTGTGCTTAAAATCAATGTTGGAGTTCCTAAATCCCATCATAAAGATGACAGCTCTTTTCTGCCTGCCAACCAGAACAAGGCAAGTGCATGTGGCCATTCACAGCCATGGGGGTGTGATTTGAAATTCTGTCCACACCATAAACTTTGTGATGTCACTTGGTAGTGACATCACAAAAACTGGAATGCCCTACCACCACACATCAGGAGCATTGACTCCCATGCAGCCTTCCGTAAGGCAATCAAAACTGTTTTCTTTGTTTGATTCTGTTGTTCTAACCTGCTTATCCTGCTTAACCGCTGCATCTGTAACCTAGCAGCCTGTTGAATACACAACGCTCTCTTAGGTTTTGTATTAACTATACCATGTATAAGAATCATCCTGGGCGGATTTCTTGTAACCCATAAGTAAGCCTCCATAAGCACCACTTAGCGCCTCAATGCCCGTGGGCTGCAGTGCACTTTACACATCTAAATAAATAAATAAAATAAGTAGGATAAATATAGGAACTTCACCACACATACACAGACTGCTTCCTGAACACACCCAGATTTCTGTGCAGTGCTGTGTCCCGGAAATCTTTATCTTGCAGCTGATTCCAGACTCTTTGCAGAATCCAGACCTTAGCATGGCTGAACTCTTTTTAGCTAGAACCAAATTCAACCATCCCAAACTTAAGATAATTTAATTCTGATTGATCTGGCTTGCTACCATCATTCTTGCCTACTGAACTCACCATCCAGCTAAATCTACAGTGTCCAGTGACCAGAAGGGCCAATCCAAATCCAGTCTGACGTGCAGGCCAAGTTGACCAGAACCACCGCTGACCATTCCCCCAGAAGTGCCCTGCTGCCGGTAGACCTGACTCAATCCGATCACCAGAACCCTGACGGTCCAATCTTAACGACAGTGGACTGTAAGTATCAACAGGAAGAATAGTAACCCATAGTATATTGCCTTGTCTTGTGCCAATCTCAACCTATCCTCTGTTTCACTTAAGAACTTGTAGTAGTGTCACTCCAGTCTGAAACCTTGCTTTGATTTCTAGTAATAATTTCTTGAAAATCCTTTTTGTCTTTTAAAAAATCCCAAACCCTTCATATTATCCTACAGGTAATCCGACTGAGTCCTCCAAGGCTGACACAGAGGTGGTTTTCTCTCTTGTTTGGGGAGGAAAGATTGCATTCAAACTCTAGACATTGTCTTTCATTCCTGAATACCTGCTGCTTAATTACATCTGTGTAGGATTGCTCATTTGTGCCTTAAGAACAGGGGGAAATAGTAACCCAAACGTTATCTTTTCACAAACCAAAACTGTTTTCCTGTGTTTTCTATTCTGCATTAATATAACTGAATTCAGTTGCTTTACTTATTTTCTGAATTGTATTGTCACCACTTGGTGATTGCTGTCCCATCTATATATATTAAAATGTATGTGTGATTTGAATATTAACTATTTAAATAAATATTTACCTTTGCAAACTAGCCTGATTCCTGGTCCAGTTTGACCTGGGGGGGTATTTAGAGATGGGTGTGATATGAGTGGTATATCATTCAGAATATTGAACTTCTAGACACAAAAAAATAAGTATTTCATTTGCGCACTACATGCTAGGCAAGACCAGGGTGTGTGCCTGATTGAAATCCTTAACAAAATCATGCATTTGTGACTACATGGTCAGGCAAAATCTATCAAGTCCAGGCTGATTTAAATGTGCCTATCGACCTGTTGCTCACTAATCCTGCTAAAGCTGAAGCCAAGGTCTATGAGATGGATTGCATCAAGACATGATAACTATGCTTGCAATATCGAGATGGTGATGTTTGCAGATTCCCACCTAAAAAAGTGTGCACCCTTCCACCGTATTTGGTGAGAGCACCTTCGGTGCACTATCGTTCTGGAATAGTGCGCTTATGCTTTAATCTGTAGCTCACAAAAGATGTACAAGCTAGGCAAAAGTTGATTTTGTTAAATCATAACTATTGTCACTTTTGCCGGAAACCTGCGACACGGGTAACTCTGCTACATCTACATCTGGTTACAGAATGTGTACAATTGAGAAATCTTAGAGAGACACACTTTTATTGCCACTGTAAATACCTGGGAGGTCTGGAAGGTGATCAATGTTGGTCCTTGATTCTTTCTTCCTCACACATGCCAATCCAAATTGACACTATCAATTTTTTGATAAGCCTGAATTTAGAACCATTGACAAAGTAACAGAGAATTGGTTGCTATTGTGAGGCGTATAATTCAGTGCCCACTCAATTCCCTGAAATATTAATTTAATAGCATTTGTTGTATACAATGATTGATCATGTTTCTTATTTTGTATCCATATTGTAAGATTAATTTGTCTTACCATGTGTTTTAATTTAGATATTGAAATATTTTATTTCTGTATTTTATTTATACATTTTGAAAGGTTGATTTATTTCAGCTAATTCAAATAATTTAAAAAAAAAAACATTTCTCCTGCCACTCTCCTGGCTGCACACGGACACGAAATGTCCTTCAGACTTCAGGACATGCTAATTTGAACAGACGTATCGCCCAACCCACTTGATCTTCTTGCACCATCACCACCCAGATAGCCACACCCTCTTGCTGACCACTCCCTTCCCCCTTGACTTTAATTTCCCCCACACTACCATAAAAAGAACTCTCCCTGCACACAGCACTTTGCATCCCTCCCACCACAGATTCCATGTCTCCATGGTCCCACTGACACCCTCCTCGGTTAGTTCTCAATGAAACTCAAAGCTCAAAGAAACTAGCCGTCTGCTAAGCATCACCTTCACATGCTCACCTTTTACATTATACTATATCAGGCATCATCCAGACCTTTTCTAACCCTTTTGCTTTTTCGATCAACCCTTTTCACATGTAATTTAGGAGTTACATGTGAAAAGGAGACTCATTTCCTGTTCCCTTGCGAGGATCACATTCAGGCGATGGGGCACCCTCGATCATAGCTCATTTCTGCAAATAGGAACCAGCAAGCTCTTAACCTTAGTTGCTATAGAGTGGGAAATGAACTCTGCCGATGAGGACAGACGAGGACAAGACTTTGGAGCCCAGAGTCAAATTTCCCTTAAATTACTTTACCACCACAGTAACTGACCCTTCAAATCGTTTTGCCTAACCAAACCTTGGATAACACATTCAATAAAGCATCCCTTCCAGTCTTTAAGTTCATGTACAATAACGTTTAGGGCCCATTTGTTTATTTCTGTTAATGTTGGCTTCAGACGGCTCAGTATCAGTCTCAAAAGAGTCCCCCTCTTCCTCACCTGGAGAGCTGTAGCATGGAAATGGCGCCTTCTTCCTTCCCCTATCCCTGTGATCCTTTTTTTTGTGAAGGTACGGTCTACCTTGAAAGGAAGCCGCTGTGGCCATGAGATGTAAATAGACCAATGACTTCAATCCTGGGATACCCAAGAAAATGGGGGAAAAAGCCTTCTTAGACACAAAAAAACCCTTACTGATGATGTGATGAGGATCAGCGATGAGATTCCAGGTGTAATGCAGAAACGTCAGCACTACGGTGGGCTCTGGAGGACGGTAATGATCCGGGTCTGGCTTGAAGGAGAAATGTCAGTGAGAAGGTCTGCGTTTCCACAAGACACAGCTAAGTACTCTGGACAACTGGCAGAGAGGCTCCAGCCGGGACCATGGGTGGATAGAGACGTCGTACCCAAGCAAAGCAGCCCAAAGGGCAGAGGAGAGAGACCAGCGGGAGACACAACCGCGAAGCCAAAAAGCAATGCGTGGTGAGCAAGAGGAGAGAAGAACCAGGGAAAGCAGGACAGAGAGAGAGCAAGAGAGAGAGAGAGCACCGGGGGATGGTGCCGAGGAAAACCAATGCTGCGGACAGGGACGAGAACCTGCCGTAGGAGTGGGAAAAGCAAAGGCAAAGATTACCAGCAAAGACCTGAGGAAAGAAAAGGTGGAGGGCAGCCAAAGAGGAAATCAAAGCATTTAGACCCAAAGGATAGAGGCACATCAGGGTTGCAACGTGATGACCGCTGGGAGTCATGGGAATATGAACCTCCCAGTGGTCCGCCATCTTAGAAACAACTAGACCGCACTGAAAATGCAGCACAAAATGTAAAGGAGCATCAATGGAGGCGAGTCCTCCAACGGCTTCAGAAGAGCCAACTATGAAGGCACGTGACAGTATTCCCCCTCTTGTACTGGGGGCTCCCTGGCTTCCCCGGGTGAACCTTGTGAAACTTGCAGAGCAAAAGGGGGGCATGCTCATATGACTCAGGCTCCCAGGAACTCTTTGATGCTGGATCGGCTTTCCATCTCACGAAGTATTCCACTCGCCCTCTGCGATACCAGGATTCACAAATCTGGGCCACCTCATACTTGGATTCTTGTGCAGGTGTGGTGCGAATAAGGGGAATAGAGCATCCAGCCGTGTCCGGTTCTACAATGCACAGAAGGGAAGAAAGGAACATCAGATGGTTGCGTTTGATACTCCCGGGTATCCTCAGCCGAAAGGCCACATAATTTATCTTGGACAGGACCTCAAAAGGTCCTAGATAACGGGGAGAAAGTTTGGAGGCACAAACCCAAATGGGAAAGTATCTTGTAGACAGCCAGACCTTAGAACCGACCTCCCGAGCCGGACCCTCTACTCGATACCGATCGGCTTGTTTCTTTCAGTTTCTTCTGCTGTTTAGAAGGCTTAATTCTGCAGTCTTGTGGGCTTCTGAGATCTGAGCTAAAGTGTCCTCAATCGATGGTATGTTGGAAGGCAAGGATAACAAGGGCAGGATACCACAGGGATGTTGTCCATATGTGCAGAAGAACGGGCTTATGCCCAATGCAGAGTGGAGGTAGTTGTATGCAAATTCTGCAGTGGGCAGTAGAGACACCCAGCTATCCTGCAGCTGATTGGTAAAGCATTGTAAGTATTGTTGAAGAGTACTGGTAAGGCACTCAGTCTGGCCATTGGTCTGTGGGTGGAACCCAGAAGACAGAGCCCTGTCAATATCTAGTCTCTCACAGAACCTCGAAGTTTACTGGCTTCCTCTGTCAGACACTATATGCTCAGGTAGGCCATGTAGATGAAACACATCCTTAATGAAGATTTCGGCCATACTGGTGGCCGAAGTAATCCCAGGTAGGGGCGAGAAATACACTAGCTTGGAAAAGTAGTCCACCGTAACAATAATACAAGAACAGTCTACAAGAACAGTCTTGTGAGCGAGGTAGTTCCACGATAAAATCGGTGGAAATGTGGCTCGAAGGACAAGATGGAAGTGGTCCTTGCTCTGGCAGCCCTATGGGCGTTTGAGTGCAATGTTTACTACGCGCACATATGGGACAAGCCTTGTTTTATTGCTCGGCATTGGTAGACATACCCAACCAATAAAAGAATGTCTCATTAGATCCAAAGTGCACTTCTTACTGCGATGACCTGCTGTGCGATTTTCCTGACACCAGGACATGAACGATAACCACAATCTCCTGTTGGGAATGTAAAAGCCCTGGTTCATAAAGAGAAGGCGTCCTTCTCTTGGACCTTGCCCTGGAGGGTGTTATGTCTGAGTACATGACCCTGTACTGTTTTCCTTGACGTCTTGGAAAAACAATGAGACCAATGATACAATCCTGTTCCTGGGGAATAGAAGTGTGTGCATGGTTTTGGAGGATCTGTTGTGCAACTCACGATGTGAGGGGGCATCAGCCAAAGCATTAAGACTACCAGGGAGGTAGGTGATTGAGAAGTCATATTGGGAGAGAAAATGTGCCCACCTAGCCTGACGTGAATTGACACACTCCATCTGTTGGACTACCTTGAGGGTGTTGTGGTCGGTACATATGAGAAACGGGTGAACTCCTCCATGGAGCAGATGCTGCCACTCTTCGCATGCCAATTTCATGGCTAGCAGTTCATTTTCAATTACTGAATAATTGGCCTGACTGCTCATGAGGGCTTTGGAGCGGTATGCGATGAGATGCTCGACACCTTCATGTTCCTGTAAAAGGGCTGCACCAACTGCCGCGGATTAAGCATCCGCCTCCACAATAAATGGTAGGGTTTTATCGGGTTGGTGGAGTATGGGAGCAGAACAGAAGAGAGTTTTAAGCAAAGCCAAACCTACACCAGCTGCTTCGGTACAGCAAAACGGCGTAGCTGTCTTCTTAAGTAGGCTTGTGTTGGGAAACACAATGTTGGAGAGTTCAAGGATTAATTTGCGATAGAAGTTAGCCAGACATAAGAATCTCTAAACTTCTTTGACTGAGTTAGGTGCAGGCCATTCGAGGATGGCAGAGACTTTTTTAGGGCCCATCATGATCACCTGGCTAGAGAGGATAAATCCCAAATACGGGATCGAAGATACCCCAAACATGCATTTTTTGGGTTTGACAAGGAGACGGTGGGTCTATAGTCGATGAAGGACTTCCTGCAGTTAGGTTTGGTGATCCTGCTGAGTGGCAGAAAAGATGAGGATATCGTCTAGGTATATGATGGTAGAGTGGAACAATAACTCTGAGAATAGCCAGTACATGAACCTTTGGAAAATCGCTGGTGCATTGAATAGCCCGAACGGCATAACTTTAAATTCAATGTGGCCAAATGGAGTCCGGAAAGCAGTTTTTCATGTGTCTTCTGCGTGGACACTGAGAGGATGGTAAGCATTCACAGTTGCCCCCTGGACAGCTTCGAGTATGTCTGATATATGGGGCATCGGATAGCGATCGCGAATGGTGACTTTATTGAGTCCACGAAAGTCTATGCATGGTCTTAGCTCCAGAGAATCTCTCTTGGCTATAAAAAAAGAGTGAAGCTCCTACCGGAGAGAGGGATGGTTGAATAAGACCAATGGTTAGATCGGTGTTCAAGTACTCTCGAAGAACCTTCTTTTCCCTCAGGGAGAGAGAATGCATCCGTCCAAGGGGCACTAGAGCACCGGGAGCCAAGTCAATAGCGCCATCTCTGGGTCGGTGCGGAGGCAAAGGAAAAGGGATCTTGACAACAAAGACTTCCTTGAACTCCCTGAGTTCCGTCGTTAGACAATGCACCTCAACCGATTCTGCAACGGTAATCGCCTTCACCATCTTGTAACTAGGTCTGCGGAGGCTGTTCTTTTGATAGAAGGCGGACTTGAAGCTAAGTTGGTTCTGGGTCCAATCAATGGTCGTGTTATGCTTGCACAGCCACAATATCCCATGGATGACCAGGAAGTAGGCCTCATGGATTATGTCGAACCTGATGGTTTCCGAGTGCTGTAGAACAGTGGCTTGGAGGTCTTCAGTGGTATGAGTAATCAGACCAGAGATAAGGGGCTCGCAATCTACCCCTTTCACTTTCTGGGCTTTATTATTCTCAATACGATGGAGACCAACCTTCTTGGCCCAAATGGTGTCCACAAAGTTTCCTGCAGCACCACAGTCCAGGAGGTCCAGGGCATCAATCTTGTGTTCCTTTATCCTGAACTGTATGGCAATCACCATAAAGCAAGAGTCTACAGGGGTGTCGGGAGAAGCCACTGATAGTGTAACATAGGGACTGGTCTTGTCACATCGGTAGCCCGTGCCTACTAGGACCGAGGTTGTCCATTTCCCAGACGTCGGGTGCGGGGAGTACCTCGGGACAATATTTAAGAAGGTGACCTTCGGAACCACAGTACATACAAAAGCATTTTTCTTTCTGTTGTTTCCATTCTTCAGGAGTCAAGGGACCTCAGGTGGTTTCGATTTGCATCGGTTCCTCTTTTGGTTGGCGAGAGGTGGACTGAGGAGCTGGAACATAGTGTTCAGGAGTAAGAGAGAAACCCCTAACCTTCTTCCTCTAGGACCTGCACTCCAACAAACGGTATTCAATCTGTAGGACGGCTGACAACAGGTCAGAGAACGTGGCAGACTGCAGGGTTTTGGCAAGTTCATCCTTAAAGTCTTCTTTAAGTCCCTGCCGGAAGATTGCATATTGTGTCTGTTCAGGCAAACCTGCGTCAGAGGCGAGCTGTTTGAATGTAGTGATATAAGACAGCAGGTCTGCATTTCCCTGGCGTATATCCAGCAATTCTTCACAGGCAAATAAGTTGGTCTCAGGTCGTTCGAAGGCTTGTTTTAATAGAGTTAAAAAAAACACAATCATGTCGGACAGGATTGGCATTGGTAACCAGCAGGGTTGCCCAAGCAAGGGCATTTCCCATATTGGAAATCATAAAGCCAACACAAGCGTGTTCTGATGCGTAAGTGAAGGCCCGAAAGGTGAAGGGCACCACCCAGGCTTCTTTAAATTCTTTAAATTTCTTCAGTGTACCGTCATATTTACCGGAAGACAAGGCCATGGGTGGTAGGTCGGCTGGGTTATGCTGTCTAGCGGTGACTAGCTGGCGGAGGACAGTGTTTTCAGTCTTTGGGCACTGTTCCTCCTGGGTAAGTCCTTGAACAGCTGCTGGACTGCCTCCACAGTTGCCATCGCTTCACTATGACGTTGCAAGCTGTCAATGGCAGCTTTGGACTGCTTAGTATCAGTCTCAAAAGAGTCCCCCTCCTCATCACCTGGAGAGCTGGAGCTTGGATATGGTGCCTTCTTCCTTCCTCTAGCTGTGTAATCCTTTTTTTGTGTGCAGATACGTTCTACCCCGAAAGGAAGCCACTGTGGCCGTGAGGTGTAAACAGACCAGTGACCTTGCTCCCAGGATAGCCAGGAAAACAGGGGAAAAAACCTCCTTTGGCACAACAAAAACCCTGACTGATGATGTGAGGAGGAACAGCAATGAGATTCCAGGTGTAACGCAGAAACGTCAGCACTATGGAGGGCCCTCGAGGACGGTAAGGATCCAGGTCTGGACTGAAGGGGAAATGTCAGTGCGGCACAGGTATGTATTCCAGACAACTGGCAGAGCGGCTCCAGACAGCCGGGGCCGCGGGTGGATAGAGACCGTGTACCCAAGCATCCCGAAGGGCAGAGAGGAGAGACCAGCGGGAGACAGGACCGGGAAGCCAAAAATCAAGGCATGGTGAGCAAGAGGTGAGAAGAACCAGGGAAAGCGTGACAGAAAGAGAGAGAGAGTGCCAGGGGACGCCACAGAGGGAAATCAATGCCGTGGACAGGGACGAGAACCTGCCATTGAAGGGTGAAAAGCAAATGCCAGCAAGGACCAGAGGAAAGAAAAACAGTGAGCAGCCAAAGAGGAAATCACAGAGTTTAGACAAAAAGGATAGAGGCACATCAGGGTTGCAATATGCCGACTGCTGGGAAGCATGGGAATATGAACCTCCCGGTGGTCAGCCATCTTAGAAACAACTAAACCACACCGAAATTGCAGCACAAAACGTAACAAAGCATTGATGGAGGCAAGTCCTCCAACATCCAGAAGCGGCAACTACCAGACGCGGGACAATTTCTGCAGGACTTACCCTGACCGACCACCTCTATGGTTCAATATTAACCTTCACTTTTGAGCTTCTGGCCGTTTTTTACAAGCTCACTAGGCGCTTCTATGCACAGAGAAACAGAGACAGGAACATGACATTTCCCAGATGGAAAATCATATCCCCTCTATCAAAATCAATATAAAGCTCTTATTCAAGCGAACTGAAATTCTCTTCATTTTTCCAGTTCACTGCCTTCTTTCTCAGGCACCTACATGGAGATCCGGCCCTGCCCTCTTGGCACATTTCGCTAGGGTCCAGTTGTATATTCTAAAGCCTGACGCTTACCTATGGCACCTCGCTTCTCCCTCTGCTCTCTCGTCTACTAGCCATGGTCCCTCTTCAGCAAGTGGAAGGATACCAATACACCAGTGTGCAGGTAAGATGACTTTCTCGGTATTCCTCTGCTCTACTCTAATAAACACTGTCTAGAAATTAATGACATCCCCTACCCTGAGTGGTGCAGCGACCCGTGAGTGTTTTGTATTGCCTGCATTGTACATATGTATTCTGTATCTGACGTCACCTGGACTTACCATTTCTTTATCGCCATTGCTCTGCATGTTGCTCCTTGTGCATGCTACCTGCATGATGAGGATCACTGTGCCTTAAGCAGTTGTCAGTGGTCCTGGGAGTTCTTACGCCCTTTCCAACATCTGTTCTCTAGTGCTGCACCTTAAACGTGATGCCACACAAGTTCAGGTTCGTCTACTATACACATGGTGCCTCATTACGACCTTGGCGGTAGCCATGCCGCTATTGGCGGCATGGCTGCCACCGAAATCGCGTCCGGGTTCTCAGAATGAGGAATAACTGGGCCATTCCGAGTTCGGAAGGCCTGGTAATTCCTCCCTCCAAGGACCCGGACCCAGTCCTTCCCCATTCCCATTTCAGCCCCCATAGGGCTGAATGTGAATGGGAGAGGGAGCAAACAACGGGCCATTACGAGTTGGCCCGTTGTTTGCTCCCTCTTCCCCTCGCGGGACCCGGTAAGCACGCCTGGTTTGACCAGGCGTTGCTTTCTGGGTCTCGCGAGGGGACCTCGTAATGAGGCGGTACGGGGTAAGCGGCATCGGCACCTTTTACGGCGCCGTTTATCCCGTACCGCCAGGGTCGTAATGAGGCCCATACACTAAAACACGGGAATGCTACTTCAGGGGTCAAGTCAGTCGAGGGTACATGCTCACTCCCCCTCAGCTAAAGTGAGAAACATTGAGGGCCTCATTAGGACCCAGGCAGTAAGGGGTTTACGGCGGCGTAAACAGCGCCGACCCTTACCGCCTGATTCCGAGGTCCCTTAGCGCCATGCTGGTTTTAACACCTGCTTTTAGCAGGTGTTAAAATCCATGGCGCTAAGGGACCTTGTTGTTAATTACGCCACCGTTATTTACGGTGGCATAATTAACGCCTTCCCCACTCCCATTATGCCCTATGGGGCAAAAATGGGAATGGGGAAGGGTAAATGGGTTAATGGGGATTTACCGCCCCACTCACCTCGGAATGGGGCGGTAAGTCCGCCAACCACCATGGCGTAAATGTAGTTTACGCCATGGTGGTAAAGGTACGACCCAGGCGGTAACTTACCGCCTGGGTCGTAATGAGGCCCAATGTCCTCTTGAATATATGAATTAAAGCCAACCTTTGGGATCAAACCGCAGTACTCAAGTTTGCTGGCCAGACACTTCACCACTGAACTATTTAACCTTACGAATAATGACAAATAATGACGAACAACTGAAGGAGAAATGTCCCATTTCGGAACTGCAAGGTCCAGGGAAAACATTTGTATTGGTTCTTGGAGTTTAGAACACGCACACCTTTAAACTTTTTCAAAAACACTATTAGAAGAAAATATCCTCTCTTGGTTTTGTGTGTGTGTTGATTTATGAAAGGCAAATGCCATTCGTCCTGTGCAATTTGGGTGGTTATGCAAAGCCAATTTAATGAAATGTGCCTTTTCCACCTTCATATGCTAATTACTGGCAATGTGCCATCCCATTGCGTTTGTTGATGAGTTCCGCCACCTTAAATTTTAGGACTTGACCCCAGTGCTACTTAAAATGTATAACTGAGATCTCAACGCATACATTGGCCCTAAAGCAGCACATACCTCTTAGTCCTGCTACCTTTCCAGCATTTCACTGCACCCCACAGAATACAGATGAGTCCCAGGAAAAGAAATGTGGTCCAGCTGTGCATATAGTCTTTCCAGCATTCCAGCTTTCTCATCTTCTCCAGCTAAGACATCTCTAACCTCTTTTATTAACCCCTCTTCTCTTATCTACACACAACAGATTTCCTCTGAACTATGAATGCTGCATGACCTTTATGCTTATTTATTTCATATTCCCTACTGTAATCTCCAGACGTCCTCCCACATACAGTGCTTCAACACCATTACATATGGCAGGGTGCGCTATACAAATACGACATAACATCTATACCCCACTTTCCCAACCTCTTATCCTCTTATTGACCCCTCGCAGGTTTACTTTCCTCCAGCAGACTAAGGCTTGGACACCTCTGGTAGGGCAGGCGCATGCCACTAGTTGGACAAGAATAGGGCCTCTGAAACTACTGTAGTGGTGAATGGGCACAGTATAAAAGCATATCAATATAATGGGACATAATGGTGTGAAAGTATCTAGTAGCAATAGGGCAATCAAGAAAGACTGGTGTGATGGCGCGTGCAGGTGAATGAAGGCAAGGCTAGTGAAGGCATGTTAGTTTAACCACAACAGTAGGCTGAAAACCAAGAGACTTAGAGAAGATTACAAGGTGTTGGTGGCTACAAAGAAAAGACAGAGCTGCTGTAGCAAAGGGCACTAACAATAACAATGTCAGGGACTTCTGGAAAATCGCCACAAGAGGCTTGCAAGCCAATAGGAATGGTCCATCCATGGACGTCCCCAACACCAGATGGTTGGAAAATGTTCAATCCCTCTACCAAGGGAGTAGACTGTGTTTCATTAACCCAACCAAATGAAGTACGGGTTAATCCAGACCAGGCACTGACAAAACACAGCTACAATTTACGCTGATGGAAGTCTCTACAGCTTTCAATAAACAAATCAGGGTTAAGATCCGAGCTCGTGATTACATCCCAGTTGACCATGGTTTGGGCCCCTAATCTTTTGTTGTTATTCAATGCAGTCCTTAAAACCGGTAAAATGCCAATCTGTTGACAGAAGGCAGAGATTATTCCCATTTAGACCCTGGCTGCCCTGGGAATTCTTGACCAATCTCACTATTAGACGGGGGCAGCAACATCTTTGGTAAAACCTTACAAATTTAATTAGAAAAGTGAATTGAGGATTCTGGTTCATTGAGCCACCTTCAAGCTGGCTGTCGCAATGGGTGAGCACCATAGATCTAGTGTTCAGATGGGTTCTGATCCTGTATAAATGTGTTATTCTTAAAAGGGGCCAAATATATATGACATTATATAGACTTCAAGGTTGCATTAACAGCATATCGAGTAGTGAACTATGGCGTGCCCTGTCTGAAACAAATGTTCCTCTCCCCTTGCTTATGAATCCGTCCCATAATTCCACAGCCCAGGTTAGGAGGGGCCCTGGTGGGGAACGTTCCAAATCCTTTAATGTAGTAAGGCCTGGTTTTACCTTGGCCCTCACCCTCTTCAATCTGTTCATCATTGCAGTGGTCAATGCTTTACAGACAGATACTTTTGACATTCTAGTCCAGGGAGGTGAAAGGATCAGCATACTTATGGTCGCCGATGATGCGGTTCTCATCTCTAGAAGTCCATCAGGCCTAAGGAAAAACACTGAGATGTGGCAAATGGCATGTGTCTTATACCCATATCAATCTTAAAATAGGTGGAACATACATTGAGGAAGTGCAATACTTTGACTTCCATGGGATCAGAATCTCGGGGTATGGTAAATGGGTAGGACACAGAGACAGAGCTAGTGCGTCCTTTGGGAGCAAGTGCAAGGGTATTTTAAACTTCTAAAAATCATATGGCAACAATGGGCCTCATTACGAGTATGGCGGTAAGTGGCAAAATTGGAGGCAACTGAGTTACCTCCAATTTTACCAATACAACAAATTGTGAGTTTTAGCTTTGAGTGGAAGGTAAATCGACAGAATTGCCAGAATTACCATGGCGGTAATCCCGCTGTGGAAATTCCACAAAAAATCCCCATTGGGTCCAATGGACCCAAAATAAACAGTGGATTACACTGCTACCACCACTTGTAATCAGGTGGAAATTCCGCCTGACCAAGTGGCACTAACGGTAAATACATTAGGTGGTATTTCAGAGTATTTCCCTCTGAAATACCTCCAAACTCGTAATGAGGCCAATATCTTAATTCCTGTATTGGAAGCATATAGAGCTCATGCAATTGCATCTGCATGGTGCTGAGCTGTGGTGGCATTGCAAAATACATCCAATGCCATTGATTGAGAACAACCTCCTAAAAAGCTTGCACTGGCTCACAAAAAAACAACCCGAACATCCCATTACAGCTGGAATTTGGCCTCAAGATTATAAGTGATCAGGCTGCTCTCAAACCTTTACTATTCTGGATACGCATTTGGTCAAGTGATTTCCACCTTGTGTATAGAACAGCATTAATAGATATTATAAAATATTCAAATGCTTTATCAATCCCAAGGCTTAAACATTTTAAAGCCGCGTTGGTAATGCTAAATCTAGGGAATTATTGAGTTAATCCCAATGGCATTACCAAGATAAGTAAGCGGGAAGCATTGGAAGCTTACTAGGAATATACTAGTAGGAAATGCATAGACAAGTGCATGAATTTAATAACTGGTTATGCTTACTTGTTAATTAAGCAAAGTAGCCTGTTCAAAGAATACTTGCGCCTCGTAATCAACCCTGCACAGAGAGCGCTATTCATTAAGTTTTGCCTGGGCTCCCTGCTGATTGCCACAGTTAAGGCAAGATGGAAAACTGAGTCTGGTTGCTGCCCTTTGTGTCCCGGGGTTACCAAAACTATGCAGCATTTTCTCTTCTAGTGTTCTGTGCATGCAGATATCCGTAAGAAAACTTTAACACCCTGTCACAGAATAAGGGGCGTCTCCACTTTACCACATGCCGAGGAAATATATAATTTGGCAAACATTGCTGGCATTATATTCGCAGTTTTGTGATACCTGATCAGGGCACGGTGGAGTGGAGAATACATCTCAAAACCTTATTGTTAAAGAAGTTCTATTGTCAACCTGTCATCTGGTTCCATGGATTACGCTATTGTATTTTTTATTTTCTATTATTATTTAATGCTGAAATATCGGATTTCAGGTAGAATTGAGGTGTGTAATTTCTGTCTTGTATGTCTTTTAAATAACATGTACTTTAATGGTTTTAACCAAAATATAGTTTTGTTGACAGTAATGATGTGGTGTTATTAGGACAACAGACCAAATTAACTCCCAGATTGGGGCAACGAGTGGCAGGTTGTACAGAGATTTCTGCTGCAGATACACTAACCCACCAAACTACTATGATGGGCAAAACTACATGGAAGGATTTGTCGAACGGGAAAATCATATCGTGCCTCCTATACTGCATGAATATATGTATATTGGCCTATGCCAAGTCGCTTACGAAGAAATCCGCGTTGCAAGGTCCTGACCTTAGATCAGTGTAAACCGCCATTTTAGGTCTATCCGCCATTTTAGATTCTCCATCTAAAGTCACTCTGTGTTCTACGATGGTGGACAGGTTCATTCCGAATGTAACGTGGCCATATTTACCTCTGAGTACAAACTAATATGTAACTTGCCTGCAGGCCACATTTTAGGGTCATGAACTGAGACCTTGTCCTTCGCTGACCTGTGTGTAGAGGATTACCTGTGCCAACGAAGCTAATCCGCAAGCACATGTTGAACACAATGGCCCTCATTACGACCCTGGCGTTGGACCATGGTGCTAATAGCACCATGGTCCATGCCGGTAACTTACCGACTCCGCCATGGCGGAATGGGGAATTACCGCCCCATTCCGAGGTTGGCGGGGCGGTAATACCCCATGCCGCCGTGGCCCTTCCCCGTTCCCATTTTTGCCCCATAGGGCTCAATGGGAATGGGGAAGGCGCTAAGTACGGTGCCGCAAATTGCAGCACCGTACTTAGCACCAAGGTCCCTTTGCAGGTTGGTTTTTAACGCCTGCAAAAAGCAGGTGTTAAAATCGCCAACCGGCAAAGGGACCTCGTAATCAGGCATTAAGGGGTTAACGGCGCCGCCACCTTTTATGGCGCCGTTACCCCTTAACGCCAGGGTTGTAATGAGGGCCAATGTATTCAAATACTGAAATGTGAACACTTGTTTAAATTGCATTGTATAGAGATGAATGAGAAGGTTTAACAAGAAATCCGAAGACATACTGTTGCCATTGTGACTTGTTAGTAAATGTATTAATGTTATCTCCTAAATGTATAGATGCATGAACTCAGCACAAACCCTAGATCTGTGATGTATTAACTTGTATTAACTTGTAGGTGGGTTGAACATCATGTTTTGGACTGCATAAAAGGCAAGACTATTCTAATGTACAGTCCCACTCACTGAGCACACCAAACAGGGCTGGAGTTCGCTGTGTTGCACTGAGGGCCGATAGCTATCTGTTGCTTTGTCCTTTGAAACTGTTCAGTATAGAATAAAAATATTTGTATCTGTCTTTGTAACCGTGTTGTAACCGCGTTTGGTGTATTTCCTTTTGGGGTAATCAGCCTCGATATCTTCTTTTTGATTTCACAGATGGCGCCCGAATAGGGACCCTCAAGATTGATGCCAGCTCGTTGAAGGTTGACGCAAGCTATCAGACCGGAATCGGATGGTGTAACAAAAAGGGGCCCTTTTCTGAAAGAGACGCGACACCTCAACAGCGCTGCACGGCCCAATCCCTGGATGGTGAGCTTGCGGACCGAGTCAGTTTATTGAAGAGGGTCCACTTATCAAGGCGGGCAGATTTGCCGAAATCACCAAACATGAGGTAAAAAATCATTAGAAAAGAACTTTGTAATCCGATCGGACTTCCTTAGGGTTGATCAGGTGAGTCGTGACCCGATTCTTAAGTATCCTGATAATTTGTTTTGGCGCATTGTATCTGCAAATACAATTATTGACCAGGTAACACCAGTTTATTGATATGCCTGGGAAATTGTCTGCCTGCTTCAGGGCGCAATTCCGCATTGATAGACAATCTTTGGAATTTAGCCGTCCGCACCACAGACTATGTACTGTAAGCATGGCATTGGTAGAATAGTGTTTAATGATATTTGGCACAGACAAACTAGACATGCTTCCGAACTTCAGTGGACAATCAATGGTTGTTCTGAAATCCATCGTATTGAATATTTAGAATCTATTTTATTAAAGAAAAAGGCTAGACCTGCAGCATTCGATGTTTTACAGAATTGGAAAAAAGAAGCTTTGCAGCAACTTAAGGAAAAACATTCACGCCGTCATAAGACGAACGCCGAAAAAGCATTGTTATATGACCAATATAAACAGTCTGAGTCAGCTAGGAATATGGATAGGGCTTTCTCACTTGGCATTCAGAAAATCTATCCTTCTAAGGACTTTCATGTTTCTGACGAACTTATCGATAAATTGTTAAATGAACGAAGGCCTGGTGCCACTGCGCCACCTCGGTATGTTCCTCTTCTGCTGCTTTGCCTCTTCCTGCTCCGCCTGCTGTTGCTGCTCCTCCACCTGCTCCTCCACCTTTTCCTATTGCACCAGGAATAGTACCTCCATTGAATTTGCCTGCTCTTCCTTTTCCAAGTGGTCTTGCACCGCTTGTAGTAGATCAGGGAGCGGGATCAAGGGTTGTCACTCGCAATACTTTACCTCCAGAGAAGAAACGTAACTTGGGTGCGTGGGAAAAGCATTGTATAGAGAGGAATGATCGAGCTAATGTTTTTTCCACACTTTCTAATATGGACAATTTTCCTGAGAAAAATGTTTTCATTGAGGGATTAGGGATTCACTTGTGTGTAATTTGGGACAGATTAAACAATACAGATCTCCCACAAAGGGTTGAGGGATCTGAACACCCTAGCGCTTTCTAGAGACACAGTGGAGATTGTGCAAGAGCATGTTGAGAGGGTATTTGAGTATAGAAAGGAGTTGGAAAGGTTACAGAATGAGGATGATGATGAGGATAGTATGTATGTACAGAAACGCTGACCTTCCTTGTCGTAAATCGATATCTGAGGAAACACAAATTTGTACGAAAGATGCGATTATTTGGATCTCAGACACGTCAATAACTCCAGTTGAAGTATATGACACATATAGTCAATATACGCCAGAAATGCAGAGGAAAGTGCTACAGGTAATGGTAGAGTACCTACAGGATGAGTGCGTAAAAGGAAAGATTTGTTGTCCCACAGAGTTATTGAGTATTCATAAGAGAGTGTTTTTACTTGACACTTCTTCGGGTGCTTTAGCGCTCGATTTGGCTCTGTTCCTTGGTAAGCGTTCGGAGTTGCCTACTTCTCAGTTGTCTATGAGAGGTTCCTCCGACATTTGTCCCAAAGGTTAAGATTGCGGCTAATCTTGCAACGGGTTCAGCTGCTGTGGATATTCCTGCACATTATGTGTCGCAGTTTGTTCACGTCCCGTTCTCAAGACAGGAAGTGAACACCATTGGGCAATCTATTCCCGACATTAGGAAAAATCTGACAGGGTTCTATAAAGAAATAGAGTCTGTCTTGCAATCCTCAGTGTCACCTTAAGTGATATTGATCTGTTATTTCCTGTACTCCTTCCTGTAGATTTGTGGAAACAGGTTACGACTATAGATGATGAACCAGGGTTAGTAGATACATGGGCTAACATAATTAGACTCAATGGAGAAAGGCCAGCTGGCGAGAGACCGCCTCAGGTGATACTAACTTTACCTGACAGAATCGTTGCAACATTAAAAACTATAATTCCCGAGAAGAGAATTATTTGGGACAAGCTTACAGCCTGTGTCCAAGGAAAGTCTGAGGGTGCTACCAAGTTCTTTAATCGGTTCGAACAGGTATTCTCGGATTTCAGTGGACAAGACTTAGGCACAGAGTCTGGGAAAAGATTATTCGTAGACAAATTTGTGCGTGGATTGTTGCCTGACATCCGGTCGCAAATTATGTTTTCTGAGAGTGGTTGGCAAGTGAAGTCTCAATCAGAAGTACCGCACATGGCCCAGTACTATGAGAATCGTGTCAATAATGAAAAAGAAAGAGTCAAAAAGAGAAAAGGTGTTTTGAAGACTAAAGTATTATTACAGCAAATTGTTAGATGCCCTAGAGGGGGTAATTGGCAAATTAGAGGTCAGTATGTTCCACAAGGGAATGTGCCCTTGGGTCCTGTAAACATTAACCACTGTGCCTATTGTAGGCAAGAGGGTCATTGGCGTGCACAATGCCCGGTCCTCCGACAAAGGTCGAATAACACATTTGGAAATATAGGTAGACGATCCAGAGGACGCCCAGGTGTAGGGGACCCTTGCAGGGGTCAGTTTACGCAGGATCCACAGCAACCTTTTTCGCAGGATAATCAGGCTCCGAGTGTGGGTACCAGAAACATATTTGATCATCCTTCTTCCACTTATCTCTCTGAAGAACTTCCTTTCGATGACGTTCTGTTTCGTTAGGATTGCCCGAAGCAGGGTTTAGAACCAACGCCTATTCCCATTAATCAGAAAGGTCCCTACGTTGAGATGATAGTGGGAAATAGGAAACATCTATTCTTGATAGATACTGGGGCACAGAAGTGTTCCATTGATCATTCTCGGGTTCCAAGCATTCCACTGTCAGGGCAAACCAATGTTTCTGTAGGGTTTTCTGGCACACCAGTTGTCTGTCTGGTTTCTTCGCCTGTACCTATTTCTTTGGGTCCCTTTACGGACCACTGTCCATTCCTTTTGACTTCAAATTGTGGAGAGAATTTGCTGGGGGTGAATCTATTGAAGGAATTAAATGCGGTAATTCATTGTTCTTCTGATGGAGTGCATTTGACGATTTCACCACAGCAACTTTCTGTCTCTCAATTCTTGACTAGACCTTTGCAGCCCGAATTCAGTGATGTGCCAGAGTGTTTATGGGCAATTGATGACAATGATGTCAGCGTTTTGCAGATCGAGCCTGTTAAAATAGTTTTGAAACATGGAGTAAAGCTGCCCCGTATTCCACAATATAAAATTTCAGTTCAGGGTGAGAAAGCTTTGAAATGCATTGTTTCCGATTTTGTGCATCGAGGGGTGATTGAGTAAATTGCAGGTAGTTTGTGCAATAGTCCAATTTTGCCCGTGTACAAAAAAGGCGATAATGCAATCCCATTTCGCTTCATAATTGATCTACGTGCCATCAATAAGATCGTCGCTCCACAATTTCCAATTGTGCCCGATGTAACAACAATATTGACTATGATCCCTGCTTCAGCTACTCACTTTAGTGTTGTGGATCTGAAGAATTCTTTCTTTAGTATTCTATACATAAGGACAGTAGATACCTGTTCGCGTTCACCTTAGGGGGACGCTCGTTCACCTTTACTCGTGCACCTCAAGGTTACACGGAAAGTCCTAGCATCTACAGTAGGGCTTTGAAAGAACAGCTTGATACCCTTGAATTACCCTCTACTTGTACGCTGTTTCAATATTTTGATGACTTGCTTTTAGCTGCTGACTCAGAGAGTACTTGTAAGGAGGGCACTGTGTTATTACTTATACACCCGGCTAAACATAGTCACAAAGCTTCGCTTAAAAAGTTTCATTATTGTTGTCAGGAGGTCACCTATTTAGAACGGATAAAACTCATTTCTAGCATGTCTGTCCCAAATACGCAGAAGTAAGTCAGAGCCTTGATAGGTATGGCTTCTTACTGTAGGCAGTGGATCCCCAGTTTTTCACTAGTGATTAAACCAATGTTGGCTCTGACGAAGGAGGGCATTTCATCGCCATTGCCGTGGAACATGGAGCACCAGCAAGCATTTGATCTGCTCAAGACTGCATTGTGATCGGCACCGCTTTTGGGCACACCAAACTATGAAAAGGCCTTTGTGATGTGTGTGCATGAATGTGATGAATGTGCTTTGGCTGTGTTAACGCAGGAACATGGAGGGAAGAATAGGCCATGCGGTTACTTTTCTTCCACCCTCGATCCTGTAGCATGCGCTTTGCCAAGATGTTTGTGAGCTGTCGCTGCTGCTGCTGTGTCTATAAAAGAGACTGAGGGAATGGTCCTAGGCCATGATCTAACCCTGATGGTGCCTCACGCTGTAGATGTTCTACTGAACAGAACTCAAAAGCAACACCTCACTTCCTCGCGGTTGACAAGATATCAATTGATCTTGTTTGTTCCACACATACAAATTAAGAGGTGTTGTGTTCTTAATCTGGCTGAACTGTTACCTTTCCTGCAAGGTACTGCTTGCAGTGACGAAGAGTCAGATGATTGCCTGTACACTACCGAACAAGAGACAAAGGGTAGCATTGATCTAAAAGACACTCCTTTGAACAACCCACAAGGGGAGCTGCTTTGTGATGGCTCCTGCTTCAAACTTCCAGATGGTACATCCACAGCTGCTTATGCAATTACCAAATTGAGCACGGTCATGGAAACCAAGAGAATCACGCATAACTCCGCGCAGGCTGCAGAGATTATAGCATTGACCCGAGCTTGTGAACTTTCTGAAGGGCTTACTGTGAATATATACACTGACAGTCGGTATGCCTTTGGGGAGGTCCACAACTTTGGGTGACTTTGATCAGAAAGAGGGTTCTTAACTTCACATGGTACAAAGATTCAGCATGGATCGCTAATAGTACAACTGCTCTCGGCGCTTGCACACCCTACTCAGTTAGCTGTCATAAAATGTGCAGCACATCAAAAGATTGTATACGGTGTAGGAAAAGGGAACACTTTCTCTGATCAGATAGCAAAACATACTGCTACTGATCTCTCTGCAGATATATATTCTTCAAGGGAGACCGTAAATGCCTATGCGATGGATGAGGGTGTTGACTCTGTAAGGGACATCCGAGCCGATGCCACATTAGAAGAGTCCAAGAGATGGGCTGAAGGCTTGGGGAAACTCGATGATGATGGGTGTTGGGTGGACATAATTGAAGGGAAATGGTTACTTCCTGACACATACATAATGATGATGGTCGTCATGGCTCATGGCCCTACACAAATATGTACCCGAAAACTTACAAAAATGTTGGAGAAAGTTTGGGCAAATGTCAACATTTCTAAAATAGCAGAGCGATATGTTCAGGCCTGCATGATCTGTTTACAGCACAATGTGGGAAAGGGAACATCAACTCCCAGGGGAAGTTTTGGCCCACCTTCTGTCCCCTTTGAAGTCATACACTTTGATTTTATCAAAATGGAACGGTGCAATAATTTGAAATTTGTGTTAGTTGTCATCTGTGCTTTTAGCAAATGGGTTGAGGCTTTTCCTGTTAAAGACGCTACAGCCATGACTACTGCAAAAACTATGTTAAAGGAGTATTTTCCTAGGTTCGGGCTACCAAGAGTCATCTGGTCGGACAATGGTCCACATTTTGTCGCTACCGTAATTCTGCAGATATGTGCGACACTACAGATCTACAAATAGTTCCATTCGTCCAGACACCCTCAGAGTGCCGGACTAGTAGAAAGACACAACAGCATCATCAAGAACAAGCTCGCTAAAACGTGTGCCGGCACCAAATTAAAATGTCCGGACGCCTTACCCATTGTGTTGCTAGCCATGTGTACAACCGCTCAAACTAAGACTGGGCTCTCTTCATTTGAGGTGGTAATGGGGAGACCTGCTAATATTTGGAACCTTCCAAAATGTCGGTCTTTGAGAAATGTTGAAAATGTACTTCTTTCAGATTATTGTAGCCAGTTGACTAAAAACTTGTATTTGATTTATCACCAGATGCAAGAGGCTTCACCTGTATGATACGGGGGCCCAGGTCATAGCATTGGGCCCGGTGACTGGGTGTTGGTAAAGGCATTTGAGCAATCCTCTTGCCTTGCACCTCGGTGGCGGGCCCTTTCCAGGTCCTGCTGGTCACACAGACTGCGGTGCGGGTCGCAGGCAGGAAAAACTGGATTCACACGACACATGTCAAGAGGATTCCACACCCGGTGCCATACGATACAGAAGAAACAGAACCCCTCACCAATATTGCAACCAACGATCCCGAAGCAGTAAACTGCAACATGAGTGCATCAGAGATTCTCTCTGAGCCCGTGAGGCCTGGGGAACCAGCCATTTTGTCTCCAGACTCTCCAAAAGTTTTGTTTCCGGAAACTGTTGTTCTGGACCTTACATCTTCACTTTCTCTTGATACGTCGCTTCCAACGGGAAGTGACGACACGTTGTTCTGGATCAATCAGTACCAGGGACAACGAGGTATAATTTGCGTTCAAGGAAATAGACTTACGGCACGGTTCGGCTGTGCATTCGAAGAAGGAAGAAAAATCATCAAGGGCTTGCTTTTGGCCCAAGTAATTGTTTGAAAAAGGGGATTCTGTTGGATAAGGGTTGTGGACGGACTAAGAAGTCGCTCTGCCAGGAGGTCGCCAGCTAAAAACACTGGGGTTTTTTCGTTTGAAGACGGCAATGCCTGCAACCGCTACCACTCATACAGGACTGATAAATGATCGTGTGACCAGCTGTGAGAATGGACAAACTGTTTGGGCCCTGAAAACGTACTGCTGTTTTTTCATAATGTTAATTGGTTTTATGATGGTCATTGTTTTAGGCTTCTGGCATCTCGAAAAAGTACATCCACTAGAAACCTTGTTACCAACTGAAAATGTACCCACTGTTTCTACTCCATTAGTGCATCTGGATACTCTATCTCCTAGAGACTCTCACCACAGACAGAGATATTACAATAATACATTATTATTTATCATGAATGCTATGCATGCCATTTTTAATAAGTCCAACTGTTGGGTCTGTTCGCATTTACCGCAACACGGGGATAACGGGCTAGGTCATCCTTTACCTTTGACAACTGCTTGTTATGCTTTTCTTAGCGCACTGTTATTTGGCCGATGGAACAAATTTGAATAGTTTTGAGAAACGTGTTCTTATGCCCCTGGGATGCTCGCTCTTCGCAAATAGGAGCAAGCTCAACGTTGCTTCTATTAGGCCTTCTGATAGACTGTCTCGTCTTTTTCAATCTTTGATTTCCTTCAAGATGGCTCCTATAGGCAACAAGGATGCCATGCCTCCTTCTTACACTGTTATCCATAGCCCCGATTCAGTTTCTTTCTGCTTACAGGGGAATGGTACTCAGTCAATGGGAAATTTTAAAGGTTGTGCCAACGTCGCAAATTTGACTGGGGAAGACAGACCTTTGTATGTAGGCCAGCCTGTCTACTTTGTTTGTGGTAATGTAGTATTTCCATGGTTACCCAGGGATTGGCAAGGAACTTGTTATTTAGGGATCGTGTTACCCGGGGTATTCATAGCCAGTACTGTAGAGGTTTACAAAAGCTTGTCCACGGCGGGACGAGAATGGGGACACTCCAGCACAGGTTCTGGGAGATGTAGTGAAATCCTGTGTGCCATTTTGGGGAAAAATAGTGAACTCTGAAGACATCAGGAGACTAGCGAGAGTACTGGAGAGAACCATCAACCGGACCACGGACATACTCTATAATATGACATTAGAACAAAAAACAATAAGGTTAGTAGCACTTCAGAACTGGATGGCATTAGATGTCATTCTGGCTGAACGTGGTGGAGTGTGTAAATTAGTGGGGTCCGCTTGCTGTGTTTTCGTGCCAGATTCCTCCCCAACGATCTTCAAGGCAATACAGAATCTGCATGTCCTTAGTTCAGAAGTGCATGTTCCCGAGGGAAACTGGGATCTTAGCGCTTGGTTCTGGACTTCTTGCTATCTTGGGGTTGGAAGGTGCTTTCGGTCTTGCTGATCATTTTGGGAATCTTGTTGTTCCTTTGTTGTTGTATACAGTGTCTACCTTGTATATGTTCCATGCTAGGGGGATGTTGCGCACAGGCGATAGGTACAATAGGCACAAGGTATACGCCCTGGATAAGAACTTCAAAGAATATGTTCTGAAGGAAATTCTGATACCTGATCTGATGGCAATAGATATTTCTGACAGTGATTCAGGGTGTATGGACGTTGTGACTTGGAGCTGTTTGTAAAGTGTAGTTAGCGCTTGGCATATGCCAAAAGGAGGGTTTGTCGAACGGGAAAATCGTATTGTGCCTCCTATACCGTATGAATATATATATTTATTGGCCTACGCCAAGTCGCTTACGAAGAAATCCGCGTTGCAAGGTCTTGACCTTAGATCAGTGTAAACTGCCATTTTAGGTCTATCCACCATTTTAGATTCTCCCTCTAAAGTCACCCTGTGTTCTAAGATGGTGGACAGTGTCATTCCGAATGTAACATGGCCGTCTTGACCTCTGAGTACAAACTAATATGTAACTTGCCTGCAGGCCACATGTTAGGGTCATGAACTGAGACCTTGTCCTTCGCTGACCTGTGTGTAGAGGATTACCTGTGCCAACGAAGCTAATCTGCGAGCACATGTTAAACAGAATGTATTCAAATACTGAAATGTGAACACTTGTTTAAATTGCATTGTATAGAGATGTATGAGAAGGTTTAACAAGAAATCCGAAGACATACTGTTGCCATTGTGACTTGCTAATAAATGTATTAATGTTAACTCCTAAATGAATAGATGCATGAACTCGGCACAAACCCTAGATCCGTGATGTATTAACTTGTATTAACTTGTAGGTGGGTTGAACATCATGTTTTGGACTGCGTAAAAGGCAGGACTATTCTAATGTACAGTCCCACTCACCGAGCACACCGAACAGGGCTGGAGTTTGCTGTGTTGCACTGAGGGCCGATAGCTATCTGTTGCTTTGTCCTTTGAAACTGTTCAGTATAGAATAAAGATCTTTGTATCTTTCTTTGTAATCGCGTTTGGTGTATGTCCTTTTGGAGTACTCATCCTCGATATCTTCTTTTTGATTTCACAGACTATCCTCCATCTGAAAATGTAGAATTGGTCCTAGAAGCCACTTTTTCCAGTCCTGTGGAGTACATTTACCAGCCTAGCAGAACTTCCCCTACATCACTCAACTCCATTTTCAGAAGTTACAAGAAGAATGGCTGTGCTGGCTCTGTGGTGCACTATTCCCTTGCACCAAACTGCGCTTTGCAGTTAGAAAAATAATGGCTGCAATGGCTCTGTTGAGGACATATGGGGCAAGGTGGAACCTGGAACTCTCTAAGAATGGCTGGCAGTTTTTTCTTCACATGCACCAAATAAAAGAATTCAAAGGAAGCGCTGCTATGCTGCCAGCTCAAAACTTCCCACTGAAAAAGAAAATGTTCTGTGTTTAAAAGGACTGTACACTGATGCCATTTCCTTTTTTTTTCAACATTACACAGTTTGGTTCCAGTAAGACACATTCATGCCCATCTATATTCAGGATGAACACCATCAAAGGAGGGCCATTCCTCCCTGAAAGGTATTATGTGCCAAGTAAAATCTGTGAAATAGCAGAGGAATTCATTCCTGGCCGTACAGCAAGCGTTTTCCTTTTTGCAACAAAATAACATGGGCAAAATCTTCACAAGAAGCTCTCTCTCTCTCTTTACTTAAGTTATTTTCAAAAAAGCCTTGTGTTGAACAGATTCCTGTGTATTAGAAATTGACAAGGGCTATGGAAATGTTCAGAATAAAGATGCAAGGAAAAATCACATTTGTAAAGTGACATCCAAGAAAAATTAACCCATGTGTACAATTGTGCTTTTTGCCCAGCAGGAAAATGCCTTTTGAAGGTGAAATGTTAAAATGATGCCCTGTGGTTACAGAGAAATGTGATGGAAGATGGGGTTTGCTCTAAAATATACATGATATGTACTCCTAAAAAAGACTTTGTCTGTTTAAAGAAAGAAAAATAAAGAAAACTACATTGAGACCAGCAGAACAGGTTTGGCAGGCACTGCCTTCAAAGAGCCTTGCCTCCCCTGGGAACGGAATTACCGTCCCCAAGTGGACCAGCCCATGGCACATGAAAGTGGCCAAGGTGTGGGATGTGGTGACCTCGTCAGACTTTCTGGCATTTCTCCAGCCAAGAAAAATGGTTATGGGGAACTGGCGTTGTCACAGGCAAGTGTGAATTCCTGGTGACACCTATCTTCAGCTGCATCTGCCAGAATGAAAGGTTGCTATTGTAGTCCTGCTGCCCAGAGCTGACACAGGGGGTGGGGGGTAGGATGACTGGGGAAACCTCAAAGACTGCCCTCCAGTGACAGATGCCATACATTTGATTTAAAGGATATGAAAGTATTTATTTCAGTAACCTAAAGCAACAGTAATGTGAAATTATGACCATTTAAATGTCATTTTTGCGCCATTAAAATAAGACATTGTAGGCTCTTTTGACATGTTGTGGATGCAAACGCCAGTAGAGTGTCATTTCTGGGGAGAGCGTACATGGTACGGTTTTGAAAATAAATTAAAAATAACATGCCCAGTGATAATATGTATATATGTAGACAATTGTAGGATGTTTGATAAAGTATTTTTCATAGAAATCACAAAAGAATGCCAGGAGAACAAAGCCATATCACACAAACTTGGCGTTTGGACAGAAATGTTCCTTGCAAAATATGGTATTTACCTATCTAATTCTTATAAGGGTGATGTTCATAAAATGAGTGTTTTGCTCCCTAACTGATTTTGGCAAAAGTAACTTTGGTAGAACAAAGCACATTGTAAAAACACACACAATAAAAGTGAGTCACTTCCTTCACTTCACTCTGCTGACAGGGAGGCAGCGACATCCACAGGCTGACCTATCCGATTCTTAGAGGAAGGTCTAGCTTAGTTCTGCCCACATCGTAAAAATCCTCTGATGTGAACCGGCCTTTATAAGGAGGAAGCTTAGGGGGAGTCAGGACTTTCAAAAATCCAAGATTCAAGAAAATCCAGCATTCATAAATCAACATCGAGGGATCCAGACATTCCACATTCAACCTGCACGATTCCAGATTCCATTGCCAGGCCAGGGGTAGCTGAGAGCAGATCCAGGCAGAACCTCTTACCCAAGCTGAACCTCTAATCCAGAATGAAACCATACAAAAATCCCAATAATTCAGCGAGAAAGGGGGAAAGGTTGTGGGACCCTTTTTGGGATTATCCAGTGACCAGACCGGCTTTTGCCCCTCTAACTGTTTTGCCTAGCTGATGCCCCTCACTGTCTACAGTCACCATAGTAGGCCCAGCTGTCCCCTCCAGGAGAGCCTGCCGCTGCGCAGGACCCGATCTTGCCTCGCTGTACAGAAACCTGGTTCATTGTCCAAACTAGGCTCTATGTAAGTATTTCCCTTCTCCAGTAAGCAAAAAGCTGCATCCCTTGCTCTATTACCTTGCCATTTGTCAAATCCTATAAGAAACCCTATAAGAAATCCCATAAATACCCTAGTAAATTCTTAAATTATCAGAATCCTCTGTGTATCCTGTCCTTTGGAAAATCTGTGTTGATCTCCATGTGTCATTGCCATTCTTTCCTAATCATTTCATACTGTTGTATACGTCCCTAGTACTATTTTAAATGATTTAATGAATTCCCATATAAAGCTGAACGCGGCGTGGATAGGTTGCCATTGCAAGTAACCTCCTCACATACTGTGTCTTTTTTTAACAATATAGTCACTAAAGTATAGTTTCAGGAAAAGAAATCACTTTACTAACAAAACCGAGTTGTCCCATGAAATTGTTCCCGTTTAAAAACTGAGTTTCCTTTCCCTTTAAAAATTCCATACTGTCATCTATCCAGAGTTATCCTTTCTCTTTCATATCATACCTGTGATGTGCCTTTCTACCTTAGCATTAAAACCACATTCCAATTTTGTCTGTTTAGCTCAATTTCCAAGACATTTTGCTATTTTAAACCTGTGAAAATTCACAATTGCAATCCTGTCCCGGGTGAATTTGCTGCACTGTTTTTCCTTCCCAAAGTCAATTTTTAAACTGTATGCACCTTGTGTAGTACATTGCTTTGTGGATTGTCAGTTTTTGTGCTTCTTTGGTACGGCCACACTCATTCTTGCCTTATTCATTCAACCGCACATGTACAATCAACATTTAGTAATTCCGAGTGCCATTTTGCTCATTTTTCAAGAGCGCTCAATCCGATTTTTGCCTCCCATTTAGGGGTGGTAGATCAGATTTTCAATCCAAATATTGCACTGTATACCTGACTCCTTGCTACTCCTCTCCACCCACACAAACTTTGATTAACAGGGTACGTTAAGGGGGGGTGTGGGATGGGTTGGCTGCCTTCTCAAAGCTGAATCCAAATTCATAAGTTTAGAAGCATTTTGATTGTGTGTTGATTCCCTAGCCAGTATAAAGTGTCCTGGTCTGGAGTGTGACAGTCCTTTAAAATCCTTAACAGTCCTGGGGTTTAAATCAACCATGCTTTGCATGCAACAACTTGTTCAAGTGTCAGCATTCAATGTGCTGTTAGCTAAAACCACAGAACTGGATGCAGTTGGTACTTCGATAACCTACTCGCAGTAGAAGGTATGATAAACTGTGGAATTCCCTAATGGTGAGGTTTCATCAAAGATTAGGAAGGGCATCTCACTGGGTCAAAACCAATGAAAAATCTCCCCTTTTAAGAGTTGTTCTTTCTTCAGGGAGATGCCTTATTAAATATAGGGTTAGTTTCATTATGATAGTCTGTCAAATGCGTGTAGGGTCACTGCAATGGGCACAATTTTCCAAATCCTGAGACTAGGATTCATTTTCCCCCGAAGCAATGATCAACTCACAAAACACCTTGCGTTTGTTACATTGTGAGTCCAAAGCTACAAAGCAAAACCGTGTTATTAATACAATAATGGGGCATATGTGCTGTTTTACCCACGATGGAGATGTGGTACAATGGTACATTGCCAATTATGCTATTTTTGTTGCACTGGGGTGCACTGACATCCTTAGGATCTCTTGTCTAGATGCTTCTGAAGGCTGGAGAAGTAAAGTAGACCAACTCCACACAGATGATGCATCAGTAACATCCACCAGGATCAAGTGTAGGAACATAATGTGAAAATGTGAATCATGGGTCAGTGAGAAACTTGTTTTATAGTATCTATGGAGGGTTCCCCAAGAAGGATGCTTATGAAATTCCAGAAAATTCAGAACAGGGCAACTGAAAGGTTTCTCAACGTCAGGAAGTGAGACTCTATTGTGCTTGCCTTGAAAAATATTGTTTTAAGCTGCCAGTAGACCAAATAAATAACTTTGAATTCCTGATAAGGATCGCTGGGCAACATGCTTCAAACACCCTCATGAACTGGAACCCCACTACAACTCTGTCAGGATGTAAGCTGTCTGGATCTAGCAACAGAAGGATAAATGAAAAAACATAGTGGAAGAAACTAAAGACCTTAGGAGAGTAACTTTGGAATGGGCCTGTCACCCACAAGTAGCTCAAGCAAACAGGTAGTGATAGACAAAGGTCCATGCCCCACCAGGAGAAACATATATTCTACCTGGCTATACCCAGGAGACCCTGCCCTTCTGGCTCAGAGCTGGCATCCATGTTGACAGTCATTTATGGAAACACAGTTTCCAATGGTTCTAACTAAATTCAATGTGCTCTTGTGTGGCAACATGAACAACTGGAAACAAAATCCCTAAATAAGTACAACAAACATTAGCAAAGCTAATAGTTTTGGATTATGTATAGGGTTTGCATAATGTGTTGAGTGTGTATGTTAATTGTGTGGTTGTATGTATAGTGTGCAATGTATACACAGTGTGCACACACACACATATATATATATTTATATATATATATATATATATTACGTTAATTTGTATGTGTGTATATGTGTGTGTGTGTGTGTCTGTGTGTGCATTGTGTTGCTTCATGTGCAGTTGTGGCATGTATGTACAGCATGTGATTGCATATGCATGGTAGGTGGGTATGGGCACTGTGAGTGTGTATTATAGAACTTATTTAATCAGAGCTAATGTTTTTCATTGCACAAAGTGCATTTTGTATTACTTTATATCATTATATTGTGTTCACTGATTTTAAACATAAAAAGAAAAGTGTTTCATTTATTAAAAAAGAAATTAGCTAATGTAAAATGAGTGTGTGTGTGTGTTTATTCAACCATGTTGCAGGAAGATTATGCAGATTTACACACATTACATTTTAGTATTCTGCAAGGAGATGACAGACAGAATGTGCATTATGAGATATATGGTAGAATGAGTTAAATGTGTTGATGGGGTAATGTTTATTAGATTGTCATTACCAGTAAACGTTACACAAAGGATATTTTTCATTAACATGTATCTTTGAAATGGTGAACTTACTTTGAACTCTGATCAAACATAAATTGTATGTTTATGCAGAGCTGTCTTGAGACCAGAAGTGCAAGTGTTAATTTTTTTTTTTTAAATAGGACCCGATATCAATCATTGTAAATAGGTCATTAGAGAGGTTCAAGTGAACACGTAGGTGCACCCTGAATAAAAGTCTTATGTGTAAGATGCACGAAAAAATATGCTAAACCCATTACAAATTCAGAACTTTCATTGCCTATTTTTTAAAAAGATTTGTTGGATGGCTTTCCTGGCATGACATTTATGGAGGAATGCCCAATCAGTTATTGCAAATTCAGAGGACCAGAGGTCTATCCAATTCCTCCCCACTGACCTAGCAGAGTAATAAGGCCTCTTGTAAAATGTGCATCTGTCCATTAACAATCTTATTGAGATGGTCATTTGTTTTGAAGAAATCAGATTACTTTGTTGATCCTAGTGATCAGTAGGTGTAAAATGTGCACCAAAGAAACACATTTAAAGCAACAAAAAATAAATGCATCATCCGCTCTAATTTTTAAACCTTTGGTTCAATTTTAAAACCAAAAATGTATTTAAATGTAGTGGAATGGCCCAATCACATGGATGTAAAAAGGGTATATTGAAATACATGAATGATTAATACCTTTCATATATGAATAACTCTGTTATTCCTGCACCTACAAACACATGAAAGATGTCCCTGAATTCAGAGTATTCTTGCTAATCTGAATATAGAATCCTTATGTATGTCACAGGTCCAAATTTAAAATGATAAAGGCAGTACAAATTTCAGTTCAAGTATGATTTGCATATCCCCTTATTGCATGTTCAGATAGATTGAGCAAATTGAAGCAAAGAGGAAGACCCTCATTTTTATGAGTGAGTGACTGAGTGAAGAGAACATATCACAGGCACTGTCCAATCCAAAATTACTGCATCAATAATGGTGCATGTGTGGGGGTCAATGTGTATTTAAAGTCAAACAGATAGGGAAAGGAGTGTTTTGAGGAAAACAACAAAGAGAGACTGTTCAAGTGGAGAAGGACTGGGTTTCCAACTCGAAGTTGTTTATGGCAATTCCCCATCAAAAAGCCTTTACTAGTGGAGCTAAATGCAGATGTTTTTCCCCAAGAAATAGTCAGGTTGCCAGAACGGGATTTGGGAGCAGGTGGACAGACTGATAGTAAGAGCTTGCTTGCTGGGGGTTATTTGAGCTGTTAATGACCATACCTGTCCTGGGCCTTTGAAAGACAAACCAGAAGTGAACACAATGACTCCAGAACATTTAGATAAATATCCCAAAAATGTAATATATCCCACATAGTGATTAAACATATTTGGGGCACCCTTCTACCAAGCGATGTCAGTAAAGAGGGACAGGGCCTGTAATTTACATTTTGTAAAACCATATTTAAAACAGATTGTCTTAGAATCCATAATTGAGCAGGGTATATATGTCTCTAACAGTATCAAATTATGAATGATTTCCCAAGGTTTCACAGGAGCATGTCATATCTCGTGCTGTTACTGCATAGTACAACATGTCTCACAAATATTCAGGGATTGATAAAGTTCTTGAATGTGAAAACCATAGTTTACTCCTCAGAGTGGAACACAAAGGAGGATATGTCTCCTCCTTTATTTCCTAGAAAATAAATCCTGTTTAAATAACCAACATCCATTTCCAAATATAATTGCATACAAATAGAAGCATGCTGCCTGAAACTGATCCCTCCTGCCAAAAAAACACGTGTTGATTCCTCTTCCAATTCAGTTTTATAATCCTATGCATGTGTGATCATTTAATACATCAAGGTATTTTGCTTTCCAAAATAAACACTTCTGCCCTTGACCCAGGCCTTTACAATGAGCCTTTAGAATAACTGTAACCAGTACAATGCTAATACAAAGTTGTTCATTCTGTTTCTATTTCATTTTTATAATTGTATGCTTGTGTGATCCTTTAATACATCAAGATATTTTGTTCACCAAAATATAAGCTTCTGTCCTGGACCCAAGCCTTTAGAATAAGTGTAATCAAATTTACCTTACCAAACATTTGTGTATCTATGTCCAAGATAGAAACCACTAGATTCCAACATTTTAGAGTTGAATCAGTCCTGCAATAAGAAGGTTATACATGAAGCTATAATGTTGTCTGATGCCAACATGTGTTGATTGCTTCAGAGAAAGGTAAATTAATTGTACTGTTCTTAAGTTTATTCTAAGGATGTGTTTTTCTTTCTGCAGTTGAATACAACTGATGTAAATTTGTATGTTTATATTGGGAACTACTTTACTCTTTTTTCGAGAATAGTTATTCATATTTGCTTTCATAAATATGCGTGTGTGTGTTTGTGTGTGTGTGTGTGTGTGTGTGTATGTGTGTGTGTGTGTGTGGTGGGTGCTGTGAATGTAAACCTAAGCAAGATAACAACAAGGAAGGTTGTGGTTTATTTTCTAAATAACCTTTCAGTATGTTGTGATATAATATGGGTGACTTCCAGAGCATTGAAAGTTAGGGGACCACGTTTAATATTTTGATTTGTTATTTTAAATAAAAAAGAATATTCAGATTAAAAATAGCCTGTTCCTTGTTCCAGATTTTGGCATGTGATTGTCATGGTGGAGATATTCAATCAGTGCTACGTCTCTGGAAAAATCTATTGTTAGAAATGTAGATGTATTCCATAGATAGAAGTCCTTAATGTATTAGCAGTGTGTGGGATGTGCATAGTGTGCCTGTACATGCACTTGTCATTTTGTGAGTGTATGCTCTGTGTTTGAACCTTCATGCACCGGAGTGTGCATGTGCAATCACTTGGTACACCTCGGAAATGGGATGTTGCATGAAACCTTTTTGGTGCATGAGTGTCATGTGGATGCATGTGCATTGTGTGGGTGTATGCACAGTGTAAAGGTGTACATTTCTCACATAGTTAACATGCAACTGAAATAAATATTTCCTTGTAAACTGAAAGAGTCTGATCAAATGTTACAGTTATATAAAAAGGAGGTGTACATCAACATTCAACTTTGACAAGATCCTTGCTAGATCTATTCAAAGTAGCCAATTTGCCTCATTACATAGATGACACCATGAAAAGGGCTTGGAATTGTAACCAACATTACCTTGCTTGCCTGGAGTAGTAGGCCTATTTTAACAATTTAAAACTACCATTCCTAGAAAAGACAAGACTGGAAACAACATGTGGCTTATGGCCACTTGATGTCTATCTTGCATGTTTCTGATTTACTAAGGCAAAGACTGCTACAAAAGTAAAATCAATATAAATTGCATATGATAAAATATGTAGATAACATGATGCTGTATTGTGGTGTCCTAATTGTAGAAGTGTGGGTTAATACTTGCATTGTAGAGTGTGGACATGGGAGACCCAATCATAGCATCCTGCTTGACCTCACTGTGTGATCTTGTGCAAAGGGTAGAATGTACACACACCTTGGTTCCCCTGCTTGAGAAAAGTCACTTATAGTATTGTTTAAACTTATATTCTTTAGGGATGATGAATAGGGTATTTGTATTCCATCCCTAACAGGACTCAAGGGGGCAAGTTAGTGGTTGAGCCTTAAAAAACATAAAAGAGGGAAGGGGTGGCATAAATGTTGCAAAACGCAGTTAGACAAGGCCCAATGATTACCATTCTGCCTAGCATAATGTGTACGAAATAGAGGGCCCAGCAGTGCCTTGTGTCATACATATAACATATTTGTATTTCTAAATGGATGAGGGGTTTAAGAAAACATATTGAGTTATTAATCTAACATTCATATATATATAGGGAGGATTTGCCCATTTTACCCTGTACGTATGCATCATACATGATAAGTGAGAAACAACTCCACATGCCTGCTCATGTACAGGCATTACATATTTCACGCTTGACTAGTGTGACAATTGCTATTTGATTATTGTGCTTTGGGAAGAGGTGTTATCTAGTGTTTTCAGTATCGAGATGTGGATATTGGCGACTTGAGATTCTGTTACTTCCCATTGTGCGATCAAGGGCTAGTGCATTATATCTCTGTGCTTATGTTCCTCTACCTGCAAAAACTGAGAATTCAAACATGGGTTATAAAGTGCATCATAAATGGCAGAACTATTACTTGACGTTAAAGCAGAAAGGACAAGAAATAGACATAGTGCAAGAGAGAGAAAGACACCCAACATTTAGAGGTAACTTTGTGAATATATGAGTAAAAGACAAAGGATGCAATTGGGAATAACAACAAGTGATTGGGGGTGATTGATATATACCTCTTATTTGTATTATTTATTATTTGTATTTAGTTTGACAGGGACAAACAATTTGACAAGAAACTCAGTCCATGAGTACAAATAGATGATAGCAAAAAATCCCAGGCTTGGGTGCTGTCCTCCCATTTGGGCTAATTATTTCAATGTTTTAGAAATTGGTGTGCCGCCAATGATCTCTGCCTTAATGCCAGTAAGATGGGGATCCTTCTCACTTAGCCTGGGGCCTCAAGCCCAGGGAGCGTATCTCTTCTGCCCTGAAATCTTTCCACTGGCTCCTGGTGACTGCAAGGGTCAGGTTCAAGACCCTCTGCACCGTTTACAAGGCTTTTTGGCGCAGGGGCCTGCACTACATCCAACTCTCTCTTCCAAAATACCTTCCTTCTTGAGCCCTTTGCTTAGCTACCTGCAGCTCTCTGAGGGTCAGACGCTTCTCCAGGCAGAGAGTGGGGATAGATTTGTTTCCTCTACAGGTGCCTCCCTTTGGAATGGCCTCCCTCCCCCCTCTCAAACTTGAGCCTGACCACCTGAAGTTCCGTAAACTGCTCAAGACTTTACATTTTTCCTATGCTCTCTCCCTCTGCCCCCTGATGTCCTGCCTGCTGCACCGACTGGTTGCTTAGCTGACACCAGAGTCTCACTGGGTTCCATGCTCCTCCATGATCAGTTTCTCCTGCACTGCACTGGGCCTACTATGCACTTAGGGACTGTAACTGTAACCTCCACAGCCCCCTGCCTCCTTGCACTGACCCAGAGCCTCACTGCCCTGCCTGCACTCAGAGCATTGCTGTGCCAATTTCACTTCCCCTTCGCTCTCCCTGGCATTCCCCCCCCCTCTCGCTTCCCCCTTTAATTTTGCACTATCACACTTGCACAGTCTGAATGACACAAGGCCTAGTAACATTGTTTGTCTTGTCCTCCCTCTGTCATCCCCCCTTGTCCTGTCGCACCTTATGTACAGGTGCCTTATGAATGACATATCATGTAATATCATATCATTTGTAATATACCTTTCCACATCTGCAAAGCTCAAATGGAAATGATGTCACCAGGTTAATGTGCCTACGCCGAGAAAGAACTAACAAAGAAGGGCCTGATTTACAAACATGTTTTCAATGGGACTTTCCCATGTTAAAACATGTTTGTAAATCAAGCCCCAAGTTACAATGATTACCTAATAATCTCACTGACGGCCACATGCTGAAGTACGTTCCAAGGCCTTAACCATTTGAACACAAATTCATCCAATGGATAAATAGACACAAAGGCCTATGTACAATTCCTTCCTAGGGGTCCCAACTTGATCTTGTGGGTAACAGGATTAAACATTCTCATCTGCTTCACCCTGCCACCTTTTCCACGGTAATGTACCCAAGCCATGATCACTAGATGGATACCTAAGAGGTACACATAAGGGATTTTTGCAGTGCACGTTCCCTACAGTGGTGGAAACATCACAGACCAGAAAATACGATTCATTTTGAAATAGAACACTTCAAGGGCTTCTTTCACAAAGATAGTCAAATCAACATGCAAAGCAAAGAGCACTGGTAAGTAATCAAACTGCACATTCCTTACATATCATTCAGGCACATGTTTGATATAATTTCTGAGAAATTATGAATGGGCATGCAGTGTACATAGAATTTCAAAGCTATGCAGCATGAACTTGCTCTTTACTAATTAGATACAGTAATACATATGATCTATTATGTGTAAATAAAAGACAAACAGTGTAATTTATTGCTGCAGTTTTCACATCACACTAGCCAGAGCAATGGCACTTGAATGGAAAGATGGTGCACTGTTATTAAAACAAGTCAGTCAACCTGACCATCAAAGGAATCAGCGAGCGTGTTAACACAGATTGGGAGAGAGAGATAGGCATTGTTGATAGATAAAACATTTGATCAGGGGCAATAGCACATCACATACCACCTTCTAATAGTGTTATGGTCATATGGTTTAGGATGCCAGTAGATTCTTAGCACCTTATAACATTATTTTTTCTTTCTTCTTAGTGTAGAAAAATACCAGTGCCATGACAATTTACACGATTACCACTTTTCAGAGCTGTTATATGACCGAGCAAAAGTAAACGCTGCTACCTTACTCGTCTACTGAAAACATCAGAACAGTCTTGAAAGCACTCATTTCTATCCTGGTGACAGCAAAGTCAACCAATAATGCCACACACGCTCGTGATGAGAGCGGAACCAATGTCTTATTCCCATCTTGCCACTCCATCAAATAATGTTGCTGCGTTAGTTGGTGGTGAAGCGCCACATGTGTAAAAAAAACAAAACAAAAAAAACAAGGAAAGTGTGCTACCATGTTAATCGGCATAGGGTTGTTTCTTTTCACATTTTACTTAAAAATATGGAAAACATTACGTGTCAGTAGGTGGCTTTCCTGAAAGGTGGACAAGTTAATTTCTTTAGTAAACGACTCTGACACATTTTGGATCAAATATGGGTCACGCCATACACACAACCCCTTTCACAATGCCATGTTCCTGTGGTACTTTTTAACAAATAAATCAATGCATTTTGTTCACGAATCGCTTGTGACCGAACCTGATTGATTTATAACCGAACCAAATCAATTTGTGATTGAAACTAATGGATTTATGATGGAAATAGTACTATTTGCACTGGCGTAACAGGGGCCCCCGCAGCCCCTGCGGTGCGGGGGGGCCCACAGTGTGGGGGGCCCCACCAGCACATGGCTGGGAGGGGGCCCCAGTAAAAAAAAAAAAAAAAAATGTTCTGAAAAAAAAAAGTTTCTTTTGAAATTCACTCTGCATTCATAAAGAACATTTCTGTAACAGAAATAATTTCTTTATGAAGGCAGAGTGACTACAAAAAGAAACTTTCTTTTTGAAGTCTGAGGGCCCCCGTAACCCATGACATGGAAGACCCTAGGCTGGAGGCCTCCACGTCATGGGGCGGGGGGGGGGGGGGGGTGGGGAACCCTATGCCTTCAAAAAGAAATTGTTTGTTTTTGAAGCCACTCAGCCATCATAAAGAAATTATTTTGATTATGGTTCGGTCCTTAACTGAAATAATTTCTTAATGAAGTTATAGTGACTTAAAAAAGAAACAATGGGGCTCATTCTGACCATGCCGGTCCGGAAACAACGGTGCTGGTAAGCTTACAGGCACTGTTGTTTCCGGACCGGCATATTACAGGTCTGCCTGGTGGGGCTGCCGTGCCCGACAGGTCTGACCCTGCCAGGCACAGCAGCCACGGTAGGCAGACCTGTCACGGAAGCACCGGCACCGTTAACAATGGTGCAGGTGCTTCTGTGTTCCCATTCCCGTGGAGTCTGGGGTTTAACGAAATTACCGGCACCTGATTTCCCAGCCGCCGGACTTGAAATAGCACGGTGGCACCGAGAAGTCAGGCCATAGTAATTTTTTATGGGTCTGGCGGCAACCCGCCGGTAGCACCGGCACGGTTACCACTGGACCCGTAATGAGCCCCAATTTCTTTTTTAAGTAATAGGGCCCCCCTCAACTCCATGAGGTGTGCGTGTATGAGTCTATGGTGAAAGGGTACACACTCAAATGTATAGCCGGCTGCCTGTGTGTGTATGGTGAAAGGGTGCACATTTAAATGTATGGGTGGCTGTGGGGGTGTGCCTGCATGGTGAAAGGGTGCACACATAAATGTATAGGTGGCTACCTGTGTGAGTGTATGGTGAAAGGGTGCACACTTAAATGTGTGGATGACTGGGTGTGTATAAGGTGAATGGTGTGTGTGCTTGTGTACAGGGGCACAAGAAAACCTTCATTTCGGGGGGGCTAACCCTTCAAATGTTGGGAGAGGCGCTAACTTCACATGCAGTGGGGAGGGGGAAACTTATTTGTGTGGGTGCATCCAAATTATTTACGCATTTTAATGAGACTATTCTAGTGCAGATTCAATGTTACAAGCAGTTAACTCTCTCCTATAAGTCTCCTGTTCCCTTTCTACCCTTCCAATCACTCCCCTGGCATGCAAGTACTAAACCCACATCACGATTTCAATCGACTAAACAATGTGGAATTTGAATGCAGGTACTAACAGTGAAATGCTTTACGTTGGTAATTGCTGGGTTCTTGTTAACAGCAAAAACCAGGTGCCGTTTAAAATCTGTGGCCTGTTCGGTCTGGCAACTGCTCTAAAGGTTAGCCAAGTTGAGTCAATATAGCCCAAAATGTCAGGGGGGGTAGTGCTGAAGCCCAGTCAACTCAATGGTGTTGCGCTACTACTTGTGTTTAATGCCTTGCTTACTCCTAGCCCTATTCTTCCTCGTCCCAGTACTTATATACGAGGCAGTACGTGTGTTTGAGGCACTCTGCCTCATACAAAAGTACTGGGAAGAGGTAGAGGTACATGGAGGTAATGCCTGATTTAGCTACCTGTAATCTTCATCACTCCTAGTCCCACTGTTCCTCATCCCAGTACTTACCTATGAGGCAAGGAGCCTCATACGAAAGCTCTGGGACAAGGAAGAGGGACGCAGAGGTAATTCTGGGCCAAGGAGCTGATTGTGGAGGTTGGGGTGGTGGGTGGGAGGGAGAGTGGATGTGTGGGTGGACAGGATTGTGTGATAAATCATAATGGTTGTCCATGTCCAGGCTAAGCAGGCATGATATGTGGTATTAGTGGCTAGAGAGGCATTTTGATTTAGCCAGTCTAGTCATTCCTCAGTTTGGTATGACTTTCTTTTAACTGGACATTTCTGATAAAGTAGTCCTGCTAACTTCAATTACCTGGCTAGATTGGCATTTGGGTGCTGCCAGTCTAGCCATTTCTTACTGCGGCATTGTACATTTTTCTGGGCATCTGTGATAAAATGATATGATGTGATTCAAGTCATTTATAATGCGCCTGTACACAAGTGTACACAAGGGAGGGATGATAGATGGAGGACAAGACAAACAATCTCACTAGGCCTTGTGTCATTGTGAGAACGAGAAGTGCAAGGGAAAAGGGAGCAGGGAAGTGCAAGTGAGAGGGGAGGGGAAAACAGGGCAGCAATGCTCTCAGTAAGTGCAGCCAGGGCAGAGCAGCTATTGGTTGTGCAAGGAGATCAATGGACTGCAGGGTTACAGTTACAACCCCTAAGTGCATGGTAGGCCCGGAGGCAGTGCAAGGGTGACCAATCAAGAAAGAGCCTGGACTCAGAGAGACTCTGAGGGTAGCCAAGCAGCCAGTCAGTACAGCAGACAGGTAGGTCAGGTAGGTCAGCAGGGGGGAGAGAGAGCGAAAGCAGCAGAGAAGAGGAAAGCTTTTAGCTGCTTCCGAAACTTCAGGTTGTCCGCCTCAAGTTTGAGAGGGGCAGGGAGGCCATTCCAGTTGGAGGCACCAGCAGAGGAGAGAGGTCTACCCCCACTCTCTGCCTGGAGAAATGTCTAAGCCTTAGAGAGTTGGAGGTAGCTGAGTGAAGGGTTAGAGAAATAAGGTATTTTGGAAGAGAGCATTAGATTTAGTGTTGGCACTGGCCCCAGAAAGCCTTGTGGGCAATGCAAAGGTTCTTGAACTTGATCCTTGCAGCCAGTGGAGAGATTTCAGGGCTGGAGAAATACAATCCAAGGGCTTGAGGCCAAGGCTAAGTCTTGCAGTCCTGTTCTGGATTATTTGCAGATGACGGAGACTAGAGGAAGACAGATTGAGAAAGTGGCTGTTGCAGTAGTCCAGCTTAGAGACAGTGAGCTTCTGGTGGAGAGTGAGAAAGGGAAGAGTCCCTTTGAGGAGAAGCATCTGGTAGTGGGACTTCTTGGTGATGTCCGAGATGTTAGGAGAGAAAGAGAGTGTGGCGTTGAAGATGACACCAAGGTTTTTTGCCTCGCAGGACGGCAATGGAAGAGTGCCCAAGGTGGTCTGCTATAGTGAGAGAGGAAACACAGTGGCAAGGGTCCCAATGAGAAGGATCTCTGTCTTACTGGCATTAAGGCAGAGATTGTTGGAGGCGCACCAATCCTGAATCGTGGATAGACAGTCAGGAATGATCAAGAGAGAAGAGGAGGATGAGGGGAGCCTGAAGGAAAGCTGAGTCCTCCGCACAACACTGAAAGTTAGAGGATAAGGTAGAGATCAGGGAGGCCAAAGTGGCCAAGTAGAGGTTGAAAAACCAGCGTAAGAGGATAGAGCCCTGGGGAATGCCACAGGTAGAGAGAGGTGGCGGAGAGAATGGGACCACGATCGACCTGGGAGCGGAGTGGCGGTCCAAGTGGAAGTAGGTCAGTCACTCTAGGGTCTGTTCTGTGATGCCCAGGTTCTCACAGAGTCGATTGATCAGGATGGCGATGTTGACCCTGTCGAAAGCAGAGGAAAGATGAAGGATGAGAATAGAAGGAATGCTGGAATCAAGGTTAGAGAGCAGCACAGGTGTTAAGGAGAGCAGTTTCCAGGCCTCTGGCAGCTCTGAAGCCAGACTGATGGTCATGGAGACAACCAACAGATTCAGTGTGGAGAGTACGCTGGGAGATGGCAAGCTTTTCCAAGAGTTTGCTCAGGAAAGGTGGAGATTGAGCGATAGTTTTCCAGCAGGTAGGATCAGCAGACTGCTTCTTGAGGAGTGGGTGCACAAGGGAGTGCTCAAAGGGAGAGGGGAACATTGCAGTGGCGAACGAGTGATTACAGAAATCGGCCAAGGCTGGAGCGAGGGTGTCAATATGGGCTTTGATGGTTCTGGAGGAGCAGTGGAGCACCTGTTTGGACGACACTTTCATAGATCGGGCCGAGAGAGGAAGAGGACATAGAGGACAGGATGTCCTGAGATTTAGCAGAGAAATGAGAGGCCAGAGCTGTACAGAGGGCATGGGAGGGAACAGAAGAGGTATAGACCACAACAGGATTGACCAGTTCCTTGCAGATTTTAAAGAGTTTGGCCGTGTTGTTCGAGGCCATGGAGACACATGCTTTATTGTGTGCTCTCTTCTTGATGAGTATTATTGCTTTGACTGGCATTTTGCTGAAAACAGTCTAGGTATGTCTAAATGTGGCCTGGCATTCTGTACTATGTTATTACGTGTTTACACTGGTCTACATTGTGCAGCCAGTTGGAAGCATTAATGTTCCTGTGCACTGTTGGTGACTTGCATGTATTGGATTGTGTTACCCTACAAAACAATTGCAAACACTCTGGCTTTATAGCCAATTTATCTCAGAAAGTGTGCTGTATATTGCATTAAAACACATATTTATATCTTTTTCCTAGTGCAGTGTGCGGCATACCCCTTCAGCAGCACGTTCATGCGTATTGTGCAAGCGTGACAGTCTAGGCCGGCCCAGAGTGTGGCGCAACCCGTGATTTGTTGCCGAGTTGGGGGGCCCCCCTCAGCATGGCTCGCAGGGGGGCCCCCACATTTTGTGTTACGCCACTGACTATTTGTTCCGCTCAACATTCCTTTCATGCCAGAATTAATTAAACCTGCAGTGCATCTGCCCCGATGCCTTGTATAGTGAGCCGCAGAACAACGAATCAAAAAATCAGCACGTTTTGTAGTCAATTCTGTAAAGTGTTTTGTGGATGAAGGGACAACGCTTCCACCACGCCCAAGAATTCAAGGCCTCTCTAAGTTCCACTGAAGCATGGCATGCTGTGGGGATGACTACGAATATGTTCCCTGGCCTCAAGATGAAGAGAGCAGAATCAGGGACAAATGCATTCCACAGACGTTGCCTCCAACACTAACCATTACACTCCTGTCTTTATCTCTTGCGCCCTAATCTACTATCGCCCTAAACCCGCAACTCCCACTGGCTCAACACCCAACATTAGCGGATTACCTCGAAGGAACACAATCCGGAAAAATAACCCCAAAATCACTAATTTATACTGCCACATATTCAAACCAAACTGAAGATTACGCTCATTCACTTAGGCATGGTTTGGATATATTTCTGAAGAATTGTAAATGGACATGATGTGTACTCATAAATGCAAAGCTAAGCAACAGGAACATGTTCTGTAATAATTAGAGACTGCGAGTAAGAGGATGTATATAGAGGAATGCAAGATGCATACCCGTAGTTTATTGTTGTGGGTCACACATAACCTAGACAGATCAATGGCAATAGAATGGAATGATAACTGCACACTTATTAAAAGAGTTCCATCAACCTGCTCAACAAAGGTGTAATTTAGAGAGCCATCTTGGTCAGATGGGGAAAGAGCGGAGGGCAGCGAAATAAATACAAACTTGTATCCGATACAACAACACATTACCTACACGTTTCTAAATGTGAGAAGGACTACTGTAGATACTTCATTCAGCATTAATTCTCAACTCTGTTCACAAGATATGGTAGGATTCTAGTCGATCCTAAACATCTTTTAATATTAATTGTTTGTTATTAAAATGTTAAAACAATAGCCAACTTAGTAAAGCAAAATGGTAATGGAATATACAACATCAAAAATGGCAAAATAATTTCTGTAATGTAGAGTAGAGAAGACGCACTGATTAAGATCATCCTAGAATTCCCTACCTGTGCAATAGGGATTCTGGGTTACAGGCAACCTGGAAAACCTGGACAAGTAGCAAAATCAGGGGGTGGGTTAAGACAATCATTTAGAATAATGAATTTCCACAACTAGGACACTTGAATTACATCCCCCTTTTTAAGGTTTAATTATTTGAATATTTTATTTTTGCCTGAAAACAGCTGAAACTGTCAGCTAAGACTTGTATATCTCCTAGTCCAAGAAAGATGCACGATTTAATCTGTTTTCTCAACATGAGGATCCGTCCAATGAAAATTACACTTTCATGCTTCCATGATAGTTCCTTTCCAAACCTCTAGCCCTATTCCAGTGGATTGCCCGAACACAGAGCCAAGCATTGTGGCGCATGCAGCTTCCAGCGGTAGAGCATGTGTTAGTGCAGACATTGATATAAGCATGTCCAAAACTGACCCCAGCAGGACAAGTGACTGCATCATGCAAGTTCGACATCTGATTGACATAAAGCCAGCCCCACAGACCCTTTCTAGGTACATTTCTGTCATCCTTGAACCCCTTGTTTTGTAATAGTTGCTGCATATGGAAAATAACCTTAGCACAGATATGTATGCATGCCTGCATGCATGTATGTACGTACCACGCGTTTGATCGAGCAGGAGCATCCACCAGTTGGGCAGCTTGGCCCTGTAGAAGTCAGAGAGAGCAGTGTTTGCTAGGGAGATCACCAAAGAATGAGAGGTTATACCATCTAATTAAGGTGATGAAAACACATATAGCACCACTCAGTAGCCGAGAGGAAGGGTGAGACCTTCTAGGAGAATATGGGGACCCATGTAGAGTGGACCACTCGGGGGACCACTGCTTCTCAGGTGTATCTGTCCCAGCCACCTATGCCTTTCGGAAGGATACACTTGCTCTGATGTCTTTATATTACAATATTACACTCCTCAATAGTACAGATTGCCTCTACCTCTGAAAGATGAAAAGGTATCTTATGTATGCCTCCCATGCGAGGGACTGCGAGCCACACCTACAGATGGCGAAGTCTGCCATGGAAGCTTTCAGATGCCCACTCAACATGACTTATTTCTTCCACCTCAGAAGACTGAAGGGTATTAAAAAAAAACGACATTAAAAAAGACTGATTTAGAAAGACCCCGCACAGAGCGGTCTTTCTATATCGGTCACGCCCCTGTTGCACACAATTGGCCAAGACGAGCACAGGAAGACGGACGCTGGAGGTCAGGTAAGTGTGTGTCTATTTGCAGGTCTGTGTGCATGTTCTGGGGTGGTGTTTGGAGTGTGTGGGGAGGGGCTTGGGGAGAAGGGATGTGTTATGTTATGTTAAGGTACTTATATAGCACACTGTTACCAATGGAATTGGTCCCCCAGAGCTCTGGCAGATCTGTAAACGAGAAGGGGGATGGGTTAGTAAGGTGAAGGGGGAGCAGGATAGTGAGAGGGGTGGTGCTCTGTTGGCAGCTTCAACTAGGTGTCCACTGGGTGCTGCATCTGATAGGAGTCAATCCTCGTGTTGCTGTTGGTGCGGTTTATGTGTTGTTGCAGTGTGGTGAAGTGCATGCGGTTTGTTGTGCGAGAAATGGTTGTGTGCGTTTTTGAGTGAGTTAGGTATGTTGAAAGTTTGGGCTTTTTTGGTTAGTGGGTTATATGACATTGGACAAGTTAACTTTCACAGTCCTAAGTGTGGCACTTGGTAATCTTGATAATTTTATTACCTGCGGCACCTGTTAAGCTTCACAATCCCATCCACGTGTGCCGCGGGACAATGCCCACCAGTCTGTTAAAACGTGTGTGTATTTGTGTTTCTATTAGTGGGGGTACTAAGCATTTAATAATTTAATATTCGGCAATATCACAAAAAAACGACTGAAGGGCTGCAGGCGCTAAGAATGTCTTCAGCACTCGTCAGCAAACTTGTCCCTGCTGCATCAAACACATTAGTAACATATTTTCTACATAATAAAATGACAGCTAATTTCCAAAATAAAAACATGTTCCATGTAAACAATGGACGCGAGGAGCGCGGAACACTGTTCCGATGTTGAAGACTTGATATTAGCAGTGCACATACAACCTATGATTCCACCATCTAGAGTACGGTCTGTTTATAATATGCACTCTATACACAGTCCCCCCCCATGCATGGTAATGCATGTTAACACTGAACACCCCCATGCAAATTCTTTTGGGAACGGTGCCCATTCCTTGGTAACACTGAACCTCAAATCCAGCATCCACAAATATTAGGTGCTTGTCTCCAGACATACTACCCAATTCAATTCAATTACTGTATTTGGATAACAATTATACCAAAAAAAACAAGAAAACATCACAAAATATTTCATTAGATCCAATCTCCAAAATACAGATACAATTATAATCACCAAATAACTTGAAAATTAAGACTAATCATGAAAATAGGTTACAACGTATGAGACATATGCCCATCAGAAATGTTTTGAACATAAACTTCCTATTTACCCACATATTAAAATGAACAGAAACTTCCCACGACAAGCCGGGGAATTTATTGAGAGAAAACTTGCTGTTGCTCCGAAGGAGTACATGCATGAGTAGTGGCTAAAGCACCTACCCACCCCCACACTACTACTAACTCAGCAGTGATCTCAGTCATGAACGTGAAAGAGGTGCAGCCTAACAGGTATACCTCTTTCACCGCTTGTGGTAATGCAGAACCGAGGCAGGACAAAGAAGCAATCCAAACAACATTAGTATGGCGATGCCAAAAGAATATAATGTCAGGCTAAAGTTCTATAAAAATATGATATTTAAATATACTAACACCATTGATAACATAATACAACACGACTGGCCCATCCCTGCACATGAAAACACACAGAAAGCAGACTTTAAAATAAATGGGACCTTTAGGTTTGTAGACAGGGGTGCTCAGGCAGTGTTTTAGCAAGAACATGTAAAAGTGTATGGCTGTATTTTGAAAGGTTAGAAGTGCCATAAAAGTCACTAGTATCCTTCGAGGAGGACCAGGGTGGAAGGGACTATTCAAAGACCTTTAATTTCATATATTTGGGGTACGGCAGTATCAAAACAAGTTTCTAGAAATGTTCTGATGTGGTGAGATGACGCTGGGTTGGTGAGCTGGCTGACTGGGACCAACACGCAGTGCGGACCATGAAGCAAGGTCACATGGCATGAAAAAGCTTGGAACAGGCAGGCAATGCTGGGTCGGTGTACCTCATTAGTGTTTTGCAGTAGTTGGAGTGCCAAAGGCAGCATCACAGGTTCTGTAGTGGTTTGAAGTGAGTCTAGCATGGATGAGCCAGCTTGAAAAGCATCTCAAGGTGGTAAACATGCTTCTTCAGCTTTGTAGTTACTGGGAGACCATGCCCACGGTCCCAGAGGTAATTCCTTTCTTGAGTCCTCTCTTGTGCCCTTGTCAGCCACAAAGGTTAATAGAGATCACTTGCAGGGTTCAGTTATGTTCAATGAGTAGAGTCTTGGGTGCCAATAACCCCGTTGCAGTAGTCCTTGCCCAGACATCTGGTCAACCCAATTAGGCCCTTGAGATGGTTAGGGTGAAGCGCATTCCTCTTCCTTGGAGCCTTCTGTTTGCAGCTCTATGGACGAGCCTTTGGGACAGACGATTTTCCCAAGAGAATTGAATCCTTCCTATCTTGAAGTCCAAAGATGAGTTCCCAAATGGGAGTGGTTCTCCTCCACTATACGGGCACAATGCTACAGAAGTATGATCCACAGCAAACCTGCGGTTAGAGGCACAATCCCAGCTGTTGTAACACAAATTATTTGACTGCTGATGTCATACCCTGAGTGATCTGTCTGCTGGAATTAGGGAGGGTAAGGACGTTTGGAGAGCCCTAGCAAAATCCAATATACAAGAGTCTCCTCTGGAAGCACAAAAGAAGAAGAAATTGCCTCATCCACCAATTCCAGGGACAAAATCAGAGACCAACCACTGATGGAATAGGCGATCAGTCGATGAAAGTCTGTGTCATCACTTCAGAACTCCCTAGGGGCATCCAGCCATTGACATCCCAGGTAAGTGTGGAAATGTGAAGGGCAGAGACCAGCCATTGACCAGGCTCTTGTCCTCTAAGCATATGAGACTTTGCTTTTGCCTTCATGTTTGCTGCAACTGTGAGTACTGACAACTTGCTAATTACTGTGCTGTCTCTGCACACCGCAGCACTCACCTGCAATGTTTTTGTTCTTGCTGCTCTTCCTACTTAACTCTCCCTATGCTTTCTCCAATCATGCAACAACTTCTTTCTTTCCTATCCCTATCAGAAAACATGCATCTCAAACTCCCACTGTCCATCTTTCTTGCACCTCCTACTTCCAACAAAGCTGACAAGCTAACCGTACCTCCCATACCACCTATCCACCTTGCCTCTGTTCCTCTGAGACTCAACTTCTCTACTCTTCCTTACCACATCAACTGAACATGAAACTCTGGAATACTCAATCTATATGCAACAAAAGATCCTTTATCGTGGAATACGTTCATGTCAGCTCTCCTCCCATAGACGTCCTTGCTATTACTGAAACCTGGATTTCTCCAACTGACACTACCATCATGAGGACCTACATGACTCCAAACTATCCTTCATTGACTCTTTTCAGCTGAGTGGCAGATGTGGAGTTGTCAGACACCTACTCTCTTCCTGCCTCAATGCCTCACAAATCTCCCATGTCATATCCTCTCCTACTGCTTTTGAATTCAACATCTCTACTATTGCTCTGCCTCACTCGGTTCATATCCTGTCCATTGATCGCCCTCCTAGTCCCACTGGACCATTTATGATGACTTGGGCAACTCCTTAATTCTCTTTCCACTAAACAAAACTGCATTCTCTCAAGTGACTTTAATCTTCCCTCTCCAACCACTTCTCAGAAATATGAACTTCAGTTTTTTCTTAGTGAACATGCCCTCCACTCTATCCATAACCTACCTAGCATACCGGGGGTTACTCTTTGGATCTCATATTCATCTCCACCTCTCTCTGAGGCGCTAATACTACTGTCACACCATCCCTATCTTCCACCACCATCTCTTCCCCACCCTCTGACCTCTCCTCACCACTTGCCTCACATATTATTGAAAGTAAATGTAAACTTCTGGCATTCCTCCCTTTCTCTCAGACCTACAGTTCTCATTCTCTTCCTTCACACCTGATGCCTCTTCCACTAACACTGCCTTCTCCAGCTTCCAATCATGACTATACAAATCATTTGCCTCTCATGTCCCACTGCTAACTTTCAGAATCCTGAACCATGGGACACCCCTTGCATACGCTCTATCTGCACACACATGAATTGGCTGCTGCACAAATGGAGGTGTACCCACTTGCAAGAGGACTTGAAAATCTACCACTCTGTCCTGAGCTCTCTCAAGTCCTCTCTTGATAGAGCAAAAATTGATTTTTACTGTTCCCTCGTTGACTCTCTCAACCATCCTAGCCAGCTACAAGTCACCGTAAACCCACTCTTTACTCTTCCTAAACCTAGGACTAACAACTCCACTCTCAGCACTAATGGCCTAGCTGAATACTTTGCTGCAAACATTTCCAAAATTAGAGACTCTTTCCTAACCTTTCACACAATCCTTCTTCCTACATTTTACACTACGCCTACTCTACCATCATCCACTGCCTCTATCTTCACTTTAGTCACACTAACACTCAAAAAGTCCTATCTCTACTCATAAAGGCTATCCCCTCTTGTGCCCATCAGACCCTCTTTCTCTTCAGCTAATCAAGCCTACTTCCCCTTTATGGGTTCTTCTCGCCTCACTGGACTCTTCAACCTGTCTTTAAACTCTGCTTGTTTTCTATCTCTGTTCAAAATGGACACATCATCCCTCTCCTAAAAAAGCAACTGGCTGACCTGAATCTACTGGCTAACTTTTGCCCTGTCTCCCTCCTGCACAACTCTTAAGTTCTCAAATGGTTTGTGTTCAATAATCGTACACATTTCTTAGACATTTGCAACCTTCGAGACCCCCTACAAGCAAGGTTCTGCTCCTATCACTCTACAGAAACTGCTCTAACTGATGTCTCCAATTTCATCTCCCCTGCTATGCATTCAAGATGTTCTTGAAGCTATTAATACACTGAAATCTGCCTCGCCCCTGGACCCCATCGCCTTGGTCACACTAAAAAACATCTCCACTCAGATTGCACTCTGGATCACATCTGCAGTCAATGAATAATTTGCTATGGGCATTATCCCTGAGGAGCTGAAGTGGGCCCTTCGTGATCCCGCTTCTTAAGAAACCCCAAATGGATCCCTCTGTCCCATATCACTTTCGTCCTATTCCACTACTGCCATTTCTCATGAAACTGATGGAATCCCTGATCACTCCTCTGCCTAGCTCCTTTGTTGAGTCCTCTAATTCCTTCAACTCCTTCCAGTTTGAATTCCACCCTGGTAGGGGTACAGAATCTGTACTTGCCTCAGTGGTTGATGACCTGACATGCCTTGTTGACCAGGGTGGAGTGGGGAGGAGGGTGCTGATTTTATTAGATCTGTCAGCTGCCTTTGACACCGTTGGCTACTCCACCCTGATCACTTATCTGTCCTATGCTGGACTCTCTGGACAGATACTTGTGTGGTTCTTGTCTGTTTTTAGAGGTCCAGTCTCTGTCACTTTTTCTAGCTCCCTTCTATTCTAAAGTTATGCCTTTTGTTTGTGGAGTCCTTCAAGGCTCCGCTTTATCTCCCATTTTGTTTAATATTCACATCCATCCACTTGTCGGACTCATCCTCTCTCACGGCTTCACGTGCTACTCCTATGCCTATGATACACAAAATATGTTGTGGCTTGATCTCTCATCTTCTGAGACAGCTACTCAATTGCGGGACTGCCTTGGCGCCATGTGGGGCGGGGGGGTTGGATGGCCAACAACTGCCTGAAGCTTAATGCTGAGAAGACTTAGGTGCTGGTTGAATGCTGTTCTGAGGCTTCCCTCTACTGGACCCCTGAGTTCTGGCCTTCCACTCTTGGGCCTTACCCTTCTCCAGTTGCTGTGGTGAAGGATTTAGGCGTTAAAATCTCTGCCTCTTTGTTGATGAAGGATCAGATCTCCACTGTCTGTCAATCAGGTCACGTTAAATTGTGGATTCTCCACAAGGTTCTTCCTATCATCTCTTCCTGTTTTCATATCCCAGTGGTCTCCTCTCTGGTTCTCAGTAGTATTGAATACTGAAACTCTATCTATCCAGCACAGTGTGTCTACCTGCTTCACCAACTTCAGCTGTTACAGAATATGGCAGCTTGGGTCATTCTTCACCCTCTGTTTGGCTCCCATATGACTTCTCTCCTCCGTCAACAACACTGGTTTCCGGTGGAGAAATGTGTTTTATTCAAATCTTTGTGTATTGTGCACAGAGCATTTTGTAAAAATTGAGCTGAATATATTCAGGCTAAATTCCTCCCATATATTAGATATGGACAGAATAAAAAAAATTCATTGCCCCAAGGGCTGGCAGACTTACATGACTGTGCAGCAGTGAGTGCTACAGATTACACAGAGTTCCAAACACATCTCTTTGCATTTGAACAATCCCCACACAAGGCCATCAATGAAGAAAAGTGCAAGGATCTCTCAACTGTGTATGTGGACGGATGTACATACCTTGTGGGGATGAGTCTGAAAAAGAATTGGTTGCAGGAATAGGGATTGTGCAGGTCATATGTAGAGGTATCCTAAGAGTAAGCACGCAGTTAGGTTTCAAAAGCAGTGAAGTTTCATAATTGGCTGCCATCTATAAGGCAATATCTACAGTTGTAGAAAATACATTTAAAGAAATAGTTTTAGTTACTGATTCTGATTATGCCCATAACTGTTTTGTGGAATAGTTACCAGGGTGGAAAATGAGGGGAATGGTCACATGTAACAAACAGCCACTCAAACATGTGAAACTGTTTAAGGCTATCAATCATCTGGTTTCAGAGAATGATATGATCATTCACTGGAGAAAGATATGAGGCTATTTAAAAATGCCTGGGGACGACAAAGAAGGGAATGACAAAAGCAGATCAGTTGGATAAAATTGGTGGCATTGATGGGGGAGTTATTTCCCTTTGAACATTTGCTTGGTGAGTGTGTTAACAATCTCTAAATCTCAAGGAATAGTTGATCAGCCTGTGGTGCAGTGGAGTTTCAATACACCTGACCAGGATTTGATCAGGGCACAAAAAGAAGACTGCATCGTAGGTCTGCTCAACAATCATTTGTCAAATACAGAGCAAAATCCTTTAAGGGAGGAATACTGCAAAGGGAGAGAGGAATTGAGGATGTTGTTAAAGAATAGAAAGAGACTTCAATTGAAAGATGGATTTTTAGTTCTAGAAACCATGTCAGGCCAAATACAATGGGGGGCTCTTGTGTCATTTAGGGGTTTGATGTTACATCATGCCCATGATGCTATAGCAGCGGGACACAGGTGTTCACAGAAAACATTGGAAAAAGTAAAGGAATATGTCTAACGGCCACGTATTTCTCAAGATGTGGAGCTGTGCACTCGAGATGTCTAGTATGTGTGCAGTTTCAGCTCACATCTCCAACATACAGAGTGCCATTAATGAAAAGAGGTTTGACATTATCCTGGTCAAATTTGCAAATAGATTTCATTTGCCCAGTCCAAAGATCAACAAGGGGAAACGCATATATGCAGACAGTGACATATTTAATGTTGAAATGTTTAGAGTACATTCCAGCACCTGACTGCAGTGCGGAAACAGCGGCCACTTTGCTTTTCTTGAGGGTTGGTTTGCCTCAAAGAATAGAATCAGACCTTGGAAGTCATTTTACTAGTGCAGCACAGTGTAGTGTAGGCTGCTAACAGTGTACAATACTAAATACTAATCTGACTAATGACTAACAGTAACAAAATTAATACTAGTGGCTTTTAACATATAGAATGGGGTTGCTTAGGCCATAGCCCAGCTGCATGTCTGCAATGTTGGCTTAGAAAATAAATGCACAAATTAAAGGTTGATCTGCAGTGTGATGAATGTGAAGCAGAATGCAATGAGATAGCAGAATGCATTTGCAAGAACAGCCCTTTCGTCATACAGGAAACAACAGAGGATGAAATGTTGCAGATCCATCTGTGCTGGAAAAACAGTGTTGTATAAAGCTTTTAGTTGGGTATAAGATAGGGTTTTGGAAAATTACTTGGGAGTTGGCTAAAAAGGGGGGTAATGTTTGGTTGATGTCATCATGACAGGAGGCAGGGAAGTAGGTGGTAAAATGGTATGGCTTGTGTAGGAAAATATAGACAGGGTGATTGAAGCAAAAGAGGGCTTAAAATATATTTGGATATAAGACCGGTGACAGGGGCTGGTGAGAAAAAAGATTGGACAAAAGAATACTAAAGAGGGGAGAAGTGGACATTTTAATGAGTTCATCTGTCTGACTGGCAGATAGCTGTGAAATTGCAGTCTGAGTTGAGTAGCTAAGCCAGAGGCCAGGCTGCAGATATATGATATGGCATTTGTAACTTGCCTATACGCAAGTGTTTCAGAGAGGAGGGGGATGGGGGAGATCCTCAGAGGCAGCAAGGAGCTGAGTGGGAGGGAAACTGCATGCTTCTTGGAAGGCATCTCTAGTGCAGGCGAAACTTCACTTTTTACAGGGATGTTGGTGAGGATTAGTTCAACACAAAAAAGAGGAATTAAACAGTTAATTGGGATAGTCCCTAGTCTGACTTGGGAAGTTCTAAATTGGAATAAAATATAAACAGGGGACATTAACAACTGAATGGCAACCGTGTTTTCCCGTGATATTATATGATATGATATGGCATTTATAAGGCGCCTATACACACGTGTTTCAAGGCGCAATGAGGCAAGGGAGAGGGAATAGAGGGAACACAAAGAAAACTATTTTACTAGGCCAGGTGTCATTAGGATCGCGCAAGTGCAGGGGAAGGAGGAAAGTGCAGTGGGGCAAAAGGGGCATGCAGTACAGGGGATAAATAGAATACATAAAGTGATAAGTAAAAAGTATGACCAGCTGGTGGCAAGTGCAAGGGTAAGTGCAGACATCAGGTGTCAAGTGCTGGTAGGGGGAATGTAGGGATACAGAAAACAGTCCCCATGTGTGGGGTTGCCAGGGAGACAGCTTAGGTGTGCAACTCGTGGGGGAGGGACCTGGGCCCGAGATCATAGGGTGGCCAGGTAACCAATGCAGTTTCAGTTTCAGCCAGGAGTTCAGCAGGGGAGAGGAGGAGAGAAAGCAGAAGCAAAGAGGAAGGTTTTGTGGTGCTTCCGGAACCAGAGATGGTTCTCCTCAAGTTTTAGGGAAGCAGGGAGGCTGTTCCACAGGGAGGCCCCAGCTGAAGAAAGAGATCTACTACAAACGTGTTGCTTGGAGAAGCAACTGACCCTGAGGGAGTTGGAGGCGGATAACCAAAGAGCTTGAGAAGGAAGATATTTAGGAAGAGAGATTTGAAGATATTGAGGCCTCAGGCCCTAGAAGCCCTTGTGTACAATGCAGAGGGTTTTGAACTTAATCCTCACCACCACTGGAGCCATTGCAGAGATTTCAGTCCTGGAGAGATACAATCCCTGGGCTTGAGGCCAAGGAAAAGTCTTGCAGTACTGTTCTGGTTGAGTTGCAGATGGCGGAGAGTAGAAGCAGGCAGATTTAGAAAGAGGCTGTTGTAATAGTCCAGCCTAGAGTGAACCAGAGCTCTGGAGACAGTCAGCTTCTGGGGGATGGAGAGGAAATGAAGAACACCTCTGAGGAGGTGCAGCTGGTAGTGTGACTTCTGAGAGATATCAGAGATGTGAGTAGAGAAGGAAAGTAAGGAATCAAAGAGGACCCTGAGGTTTTTAGCCTCACAGGTGGGAGCAAGAAGAGGGCCAAGCGAGGCCAGCCAGAAAGTGACAGGAAAGGAGGGAGGGAGGGGGTGTGCCGATGAGGAGAATCTCAGTCTTACTGGCATTACTGGCAGATTTCATTGGCGGCACACCACTCCTGGATAGCAGACAGACAGTCAGAGATCAGAGAAGGAGAGGAGGTGGTTGAGGGTAGCCTGAAAATGAGCTGAGAGTCATCCAAATAGCACTGGAAGTTGGGGCGGAGAGCAGCAATGTGGTCAGCAAGAAGTGATAGGTATTGGTTGAACAACCAGGGAGAGAGGTTAGAACCCTGAGGAACACCACAGGTAGAGATAGAGATAGAGGAGAGGAAGGACCCAATTTGGACCTGGGAGGGTTGATCAGAGAGGGAACGAGTCAGCCACATCAGGGCCTGACCGGTGATACCCAGCTTATTACAGATACGATTGAGCAGGAAAAAATAATGGTTGACCGTGTCAAAGACAGAAGAGAGATCAAGTAAGATGAGGCCACAAGGGATGTTGGAATCAAGGTTGGAGAGAAGGTCTTTGTGGATGTTCAGAAGAGCAGTTTTCTTGCTTCTGGCAGCTCTGAAGCCAGGCTGATGGTCATGAAGACACCCAACTGATTCAGTGTGAAGATTAAGCTGGAAGATGGCCAGCTTTTCCAGGTGTTTGCCCAGCAAAGGAGTGATGGAGATTGGCCAACAGTTAGCTGGGCATGATGGGTTTGGCAGAGGGTTTCTTAAGAAGAGGGTGCACAAGGGAGTGCTACAGGGGGAATGGGAAGACTCCAGTGGTGAAGGAGTGGTTGCAGAAATCGGCCAGAGCAGGAGCCATGGAGTCAATGTGGTCCTTGATGGTTTTGGAGGAACAGGGATGAACCTGTTTTGATGAGACTTTCATAGATCGGACTTGTCTAGAAAACTCATCTGTGGAGAACAGGGGTAAGGCAGATAATGAGGGAAGAGAGGTGGCCGAAGACGGGCCAGAGAAGAGCAGAGAGAGGAGGGGGAGAGGAAGAGAGATAGGACAGGATGTCCTGAGTTTTTGAGTTTTAGAGATGAAATGAGAAGCCAGAGTTGTGCAGAGGGACTGAGAGGGGACAGGAGAAGTAGAGACTGCAGCAGGACTGACCAGTTCCTTGCAGATTTTAAACAGTTCGGCCGAGTTGTTAGATGCCGTAGAGACACGGGCTTGGATGTGCGCTCTCTTCTTGGTGCAGACAGAGAGCAGGTATTGCCTCTGGAGCAGGCGGCAAGCCAATTTGTCAGTGGATGTACCAGAAGCACACCAATTCCTCTAAGCCACCCTGCACTTGCGTTTGAGGGTGATGTGATCTGACTCATACCAGGAGTTACACTTGGCTTTGGGCTTCAAGCAGATCCTCATGACAGGGGAAAGAACATCGAGAGTATCATATATAGCAGAGTGGAGCATGGAAAGGTCTGTGTCAGGGTGTGAGTCAGCCAAAGGGGCAGGGGGCGAGAAAGTGGCTGCGAAAGCCTCAACTGACACACATTTCATGGATCGGATAACCAAGAAGGTGGGTGGCAGTGCTGGAGTTGGCTTGGCCTGAGGGGTAGAGAGGGTGAGCTGGGAGGAAAGGAGAGAGTGATCAATCCAGGAGAGTGGAGTGGTGAGAGGGATAGAAAGGGGAAGGTCTGAAGAGATCAGAACATCCAGTGTGTGCCCTGCAGAGTGGATCAGGCCAGAGGGGAGAATAGAGAGTAAGAGAGAGTCGCAGAGGTCACGAAACAGTCCAGAGGAAGGACAGGAAGCATCCAGATGGATGTTAAAGTCTTCAAGAAGGAAGAGTTGAGTGATCAAGACCAGGAGGGAAGAGGAGAGGTTCGCCCATTCAGAAAGGGAGGAGGAGATCTGACCAGGTGGCCGATAGATAGTAATCACAGTAAGGGGATGGCAAGGAGAGAGAGAGAGCCTGCAGATGAGCCATTCAAAAGAGACTAGTCCTACGTAGCAATGGCAGAGGCAGGAATCCACTTGGGGAAGATCAGGGCTACACCCCTCCCGGAAATGTTGGACCTGGGCATGGAGAGGACCTTGTAGCCGTCAGGGAGGAGAGTCTCAAAGCTTGTGACAGAGCTTGCCATGAACCATGTCTCAGTGAGACCAAGGACATTGAGGTCAATTTCTTCCAGGAGGCAGAAGATGTCAGAGGAGTGTTTGACAGCTGAGCGAGAGTTAAGAGTGGCAATATGGAGAAGGAAAGACTTCCGGGGAGGAGTAAAAATCAGATGTACGCCCTGCAGAGGTGTAGAAGAAGCCTGAGGGGGGGCAGAAGAGGAAGGAGGAGAGGGAAAGGTAGCCAGGGAGGAGACAGCAGGAGAGGCAAAGAAGCCATGGAGGGAAGAGAGCGGACATCAGGAGAAGGAAGGAAATTGATGAGGCGTGGGAAGCATCTATCAAAGAGAAGAAGATTGGCCTGAGGGCCTTGGACCAAGATGGTACCAGAGACAACACACCTAAGTCTCGGGGATAGATTCTGCATGAGTGCTAAGGGCTGCCTATTTGACTGCCAAGGTTATAGATAAAATAGATTAATGTCTCCTGCCAAATGTTGATGTATAATTGATCTCGCTAAGAGAAAAGAGAAGCCTCTGTTGTGGTGGGGGGCATTTAAAAAGTGCATTGAAGTGTGTTTGCATCACTGAGCTGTATGTGGGTATATTTCCTAACTTTATCATCAGTCCAGAAATGGTAAATGGTAAGCAAGGCTTATTTGGCCTGAACAGTAGAGAGTTTTTTTTTCTTCTATTGTAGAACATGAAATTACATGTTGTTTTGTTCCTTCATCTCATATGATTGCAAAAAGCACATCCAATTTGATGCATTGCTATTTTTTCCTTTTTTTTTTGCAGGTTAATGTATCATTGTGTGCTGGTGTTTTCAAACAAGCATATACAGTGTGTGATACAAAATGATGTGTGTTGGTCCTTTTCTGGTGTGGCCTGGTACATTTTGCATATATAATAATGAGCCTGATTTGTTGGTTTTTTTGGTGATCTAATACAATTGATGACAAATTGAGTGTGCCTAGTGTAGCACTAAGTCTAGTATTGTCCAAGCCAAAGCATCCTATGTAAAACAAAAGGTACAATGCTGAGCTAATATCCCATGCTTTAGCAGACACAAATCAAGGAAGCACAGGGCATAGATAACATTCCTTACACATCCCATGCTAATTGATTTTCAATGCCTAATCACATGCTTCCACCATGAGATGTTTGTAATTTCAAAACTAGTCATAATAGTCATAATAGTCCTCAATAAGCACAACCTCCTAATTTCTCCATATAGTAATCCAACATGACAGAAGTCTAATAACTTCATAACAGGTACATTAAAAACACATTCAAAGTCCAAGATCGTACATTCAATAACTGGCAAACAAAGACATGTTGATCAATGCGCACATTCTTTGTGTTTGTGTAACCCCAAATTGCCCCTTACAATCCTTCTCTGCTGACATCAGAATATAGTACCCACTCTGTCTGATATATTCATAATCTACGTTAGGGTGTTACAGAAGAAGGAACAAACAAAAGAAGGATCCCCCTCACCAATACAGTGGGTGCTAAACATTTAAACATAATTTGTGTTTATTTGTAAGTGTAAAAAGTATTGATCCAACAAAGCCGGCAGGTGATACCTTAGCTAAGCTAATAGTCATGTATTAGCAATTTCACAATGTTCTTATCACTCCATCCTCCGATCATCACTTGTGCTCTGAAGATTTTGAAAGCTTATAAATGAATGACTTTGTCAGCCTAACTAAGGTATAACCCTGTTGTCTTTTTTGGGTCAACACTTTTTAAAATACCCTTGGCTAACAGTACACGCAAACTGAAGGATTTGTAAATTTACTGTCATCTGCAACTAAGGTGCCACCAAATAAAGTGATATTTTATGCCATTTACTTAACTCTTTCATCGGAAGAAAGCTGTGGTTTCAAAGTGGTGTTACCATCATTAAAGAGCCTACTCCATGGTTCGAATGTCCAAAATTAGATGTGGCAATTGTAACCAAAGAAAACATGTTGTGGCAAACAGTCCCACTCATGCTGAAGGTGACAGAAATGCAAGTGGTGGGGGCAAAGGAGAACCTGACGAAAAGCAGAAGAGGAAGCAGGAGGAGGGGGGAAGAGGGTAGATGAGGGAGCAGGGCTGTCTCTTGCTTGCAAACAAAGAAGAGAGAGTTATGGTGAAAGTATCATACATGGAAGCATCATCTTAGATGCAGGTTAGACAATGCCAATGTGAAGAGCAGTGGGGATGGAGAAGCAAAGACAAGAGGCAGTGCCAGCGAAGGGAGCAGAGATGAAAAACAACATTGAGGAAAGAAAGAACAAGCTTAGAATGGGTAGGGGGGCAAGAAACAAAGTGTGCAAAGCTGGCAAAACAAATAGACAAGTAGTTTATTCAATGCAAGTAGTGAATTGACAATGAACCATGCTCTAGCTTCTATGTGATGTTTAAATGTGCACCAAATTATTTCAACATGATTGAAGCATGTAGAACCAAGCAAAGAGGTGGTCATGAAAACCACAAGATGAGACGAGCTTATCAAGTATGTGGTGCAAGGTGTAGATGGGTGTGATAAATTCACTTTGGTCCTGCAGCACTTCAAGGATGAGTAAAGGCTAAAACACCCTTTCAGCCCTCACACCTCTACAAACCAAGAGGCAACACAATCATATAGGTAAAACAGGCACAGTTAAGAGATATACCTCCTCTGCCTTTTGTGGTAAATTAGGCTGAGGTAGAGCTATACTCTTAAGAGGGGTGTGAATGTGGTTCACTAGCACCCCAAACAGCAAAGTATAACAGTCCAAAATAATGGAATGTCCAATCAAGGTGCTATAAACATACATGTACACTTTAATTTAACACTTTGTGTACAATAATAACTAACTAGAAAAACACTATGCAAAACCCACCTATGAAGAAAGAACCCGGAATAAGCAAAGATTGTAGATGCAGCACTCTATCTAATGAATTGGGGGTGAAAGACAGAAAAAGCAAACATATTCTTGAAAAAGGATATGTACTTGTAAGCAAAAAGGGTTCAACGTGACTTAACCAGTCTCTAGGCCAGAAAATGGATCAGGGGAGCAGTTGACAGTCATGAGTTCCCTTTTTGCAGTTCTTGGTGGTTTTACAGCGCCAACCAAGACTTGTTGGCACTGTGCAAAGATCAGGAGAGGGCGAAAGGCAGCAACAGAGATTCCTGCTGTTTCAAATGTGCTGACCAATTATTAAAACAAACTGCTGTTGAGGGACTTTTTGGCTGATACCCTTTTGTTGTACCTCACGACCTTAATTAGATTTGAGTTTATGTTCTGTTAGCCTTGATTAGGGTGAGTGCGTATTAGCTTGTGTCGCATGGGTGTGAGCATCTACAGAGACTAAGAGACCCCCCACTCTGTTTTTAAATCAAAAAGAATTTTGGGTGAGTTTACACCTTCAAATGCACCAGTTTATATCAATTTCATTGGTAAGAGCTTAAGGAATCCTCATAAGAAAAAACACCAGTATTTCTTTGTTGTGCAAGATTCTTTATTTTGTGCTTTTGTAGCCCTTTAGTGGAAGCGGGAGACTGATTTTTATGAGGTGGGATTGAGCCCATAGAATGAAAGAATGAAAAACTGCATTATGCATTTATCCACGCACGTGGGATGAAATTACGCAATGGCCCGGATTTGAGAAAGGCAAAGCTCGGTTGCAGAAACACATGTCATCTACTAAAGGGCTACAAAATCACAAAATAAAGAATCTTGCAGAACAAAGTAATACTGGAGTTTTTTCTTATGAGGATTCCTTGAGCTCTTACCAATGACATTGATATAAACTGGCGCATTTGAAGGTGTAAGCTCACCCAAAATTCTTTGCAATTCTTAAAACACGCTGTTCAATGTTGAAAAACACTAAGATCCTGGCTGTTTTTGCTTTCAGGGTGCTGTGAGTCCGGATACAGCGGCTCAGTGACAAGATGAGCCCTCATCACATGCTCTCCAACATGGGGGTGGGTGGCACACAAATGAACGCGTCCTCCAGTACAGTGAGTCCCTGGGTACCATTGTGGCTGCCAGAGAAGCGGTCTTGCTCCAGCAACCAGTCACTTCTTAGGTTGCTGTGAATTCCACTCCAAGGACTCAGGGACAAGATGGGCCCTTGTTCTCAGCTCCAAACATGGGGGAAGGGGCTGACACAAAACTGCAGTGTTCCTCCAACATGGTTGAGGTCCTGGGTAAAACTGTGGCTGGCAGGGAGGCAGGTACTGTACCAGCAGCAGGTCACCCCCAGTGGTCTCTGTGAGCAACTAGGGGACAGAACTGGTCTCTGCCTTTGGAACACTGCCTTCACCTCACAACTGGAGGACTTTACAAAGGACTGCTCTCTCAGCAGAGTCCAGTGAAATCTTCTCTATGGATAATCCAAAGATGCTTTATGATGGTTCCCAAGATGATTTGAAGAAGTGGTGGAAGATCCCTTCTTCTGTAGGAAAAGGTCCCCCAGGTGATAGGACGAAAGCTAGCGTACTTTAGGTGTACAATCCCTGCTCTTGAAATGTGTGGTCTTGACCCTTTTGCTATCACACCTGAAGTGCTTTGCTCCAGAGGAAGTGGAGGGGACAGGAGAGGGAAAGAGAGGCAGAGAGAATCAATATAACAGAATCCTCTCAAAACTGTACATATCTCTCCCTGGCTATGCTAACCCACCCCTTTCCTTCTCAATAGAAGCAACAGCCTTTAGAAATGCAACCCCATGGTTTGAGACCTGACTCTTAGTGGATTGGTGCACCCCTTGATTCCTGTTCCCAGGCCAACATCCATGGTAGTGGCTGTCCTGGGGACAGGGTGTTACCTTCCCTTACAAAATAACAAAGGGAAGGACCCCACAGTCTGCAGTCCTCTCAGTGGACAGGGGTGCATCTTGTCTGAAGCTGAATTGGGTCCACGGGGCTGACAAATGAGCAAATTCAAATTAGATGTGGCTGTAATAATTATGAATATGTGGCTGTAATTATTATTAGAATACCGTACACCATACCCTACCTTGGGTATTCTGCCAGCAGGAGGTAGATCCACAACTATGTTTTTTTTTGGAATAGGGGTGTGTATTTTAAATGCAGCCTCTTTACTACAGAGATCTGCATGCCACTGCAGCTGTCAAGAGGGCACCTGTGACCTATGAACCTGTTATGCACCACAGGCAGAGCAGGTGCTTTGAATCAGGATACTGATGCAGCAGTGCACAAATACACACAATGCTTTTAGCATGGAGCTTTTGGCAGGGGAATCTGATTAGCAGATGGTCCTTTCAAAGATGGAATTACTCGCATCATGTTATTACTTAATACACATTAAAAAAATACAAGATGGTGATTGATCACAATGGGCTACTGAAGAGGAATAGCGAATAGAGTGCTCCTTACTAGTGACACAACCTTCTCATCAATGTTTTGTAAATTTGAAGCACTGATACTTTCTTAGTGTGAATCACACCTCCACATTAGGTTGTGAATAATGTTATAATGAGCTACAAGGCAATGCACAGATGGCTTACAATGGTCACCTACCTTGTCCTTATTCTACTTTCTCAGTCATCCATTCAGTGATGACTGTTCCACCCCCTCCCACCATCCTGTATTCCAACAATCTGCCTGAGTAGAAATCCTAACACATGACAAGAAACGGGTTCAACATCCTATTTAATTGCCTTGTCCCTGGCGTCTTCCAGCTACAAAGGCTCCCAGTACTTTTCATATTGTTATTGATATTATACATGCATTGATGGGTCCATTTGATTAAAGAAACAAAGGTATTAGTGAAAGCATGTACACGCATAGCCTTAAATCCCATTATTGCGGTTGTATTGATGATCCATATTCTGTATGTTGAACACAAACATTGTGGCAGATTCCACAAATTCAGGAGTTTATTGAGCTGCGACCCTTTGCTTCTGATTGCTGTTGTTATATATTGAGTCTCTACGCTGCTAGGAAGCAGGCAGTGCCGTGATCCGAAAGAGGAGAATGGTCTACGACTCCGCGTGTGCTTCTCTGTTGCTGTGACAAGGCCTTAGTGATCAATTGCAGTAATTGGTTACAGCAGATCAACCATTTGCAGCTAAGCGTGACCTTTGTGTATTGCAATATGTTACACAGGAAAACCAATCTTTTAATGAAGTCAATTTCGCAGAGGATGACAAATGGGTTAGCTGCTTTAACACACGATTCAGCTCTCGAACTTTAAAATATGACCAATTACAAAATAGTGATAACATGGCAACAGCTGTTTTGGCAAGCACCTGTTGGTTCGTGTGTCAGTATTTCAGTGAAAATACCCATTCCTAGGATAGGGACGTCCATGTCAATCCTCCTCCTGCCAGGGGGTGGCATTTCCACCAAGTGGTTCCATAAACCGGCTTGTGATAATTAGGCATCCCTTTTTTCCTCCAGGATGAACTGTGCCAAGGGCATACTGGCAAATATAGCAGTACCATTGCTGGGTGATTTACAAACCTTTAGAAGGTCTTCATATAGTAGGTAATAGGCCGCATTAAAAGTAAAGTGATGCAATTAAAATGGCAGTAGAGTGGTGGCCATTCTGTTGCTGCCAGTTTACAGCTGCATTACCGCACCGCTGTACTACAGGTTTGGAGGTAAAGTGGATGATGTACCTCCAAGCTTGAGGTAAAGCCTCCACTTTACCTCCAAAAATCTGTGGATTTACTGCACAGTAATACCGCTCACAATGAATTTGATGAAAATCCGAATGGAGTCCTATGGGCGCCAAACATGGGTTTTTAAACCACCTTAGCATAACTCATGATCCCTTGGCAATGCCATGGGACCAGGTGGTGGTAATGGTAACTGAGTTTGGAGTAATTCTGCAGATTTGCCAACAAAATACATATATTCATGATGAGGCCCGATTTGTTAAAGTGGTATGTGCAGTCAATAGAGCTAGACATATTAACAAGGATTGGGAATGCCAATAGTATTGGTGTTTACTGTTGTTCTTTGCATTTTGCATTTATAGGCATCAGTGGGCAAGGAGAAGAGAGCACCGTTTTAAAGAAGGATGCGATACGGGGTGCAGGTGTGCAATGGAATGAGAAGGGGAATAGAGCAATGGAGGATGCCATTGATAGAGAATGCCGATGCTGAGCAAGAGGAAATATGAGCGAGAAAGGGTGAGAGAGTATGAGACAAAGTGTGCATGAGACGAAGGATGAGAGAAAAAGTAAGGGGGGCTTAGAGCAAAGGTGAGAGTTGGAGAAGATGGAATAAGGGGATATTTCCAGGAATGCCAGAGAGAGAGCAACTACACATGCAGAGAGAGAGAGTACCAGTGTGCATGAAGAGAGAGAGAGAAAGAGAGAGAGCGACGGCGTGCAGAGGACCACCCCAGGGCTAACATCATCCTGCTGAGATATGAGTGCTGGTCTTGCTTAAGATGTGTGGGGGCCCATTTGTACACAATGGTTGTGGGCCATCCTTGCTTAGAGAGGAAATCAGTCTGAGGCACATATATTATAATGGTGACAAAGAAACACAGCAAGACGTCGATACCTGCAGATTATTGCGAGATGGGCAAAAGGGAGCTGAAACAATAAATTACTGCTGGAAAGACATACATTCTTCTTTGTCAGCTTCGTTGCAGGGTTAAAAGGCGTTGAGGTGATGAGACGTCTCTGTGCCCCAAGGGAAGTCACAGCTAGGAGGGCCCCAGCAAATGCATCTTGTAATAGTAGTGCTGCAAAGAGCATATTTTAAGCCGCAGAATAAAGGGAAACATTGCTGTATTATTAGACTTTTAACTGGCAAATGGGGGCAGCTGCCCTGGTGAACCAGAGGCCCCTATCATGTGAAAGTGTTGAACGGCCCTGACGCCGTCCTGACACACACATAAATACGGCAGGTGCATCAACATACTCAGCTTTTAATGAAACAATACCTGATTGCATGGATCTCTGCAGCAGGAGCATTGACCTTCTAAGCTACCGCGCACATTTACTTCAGTTTAAAAGAATGCAGTGTTATTAAATAGTCTCTGGATGATTTTCACATCACAGGGTCCACAGATCTCAAAGGCACAGTCAGGGTTACTCACAGACACAAAACGTTTGTGCCTAGAGGCCCCATACAAGCAAGGCCCCTGGAGCCCATGAGCTGTTTACCACCATTCTAATTCCTCGCTCGGCTGCATATCTGTGGCCACATAAGGTCCCGATATTCCCGATCAGGCTTAGATACCACAATGCACACGCCACTTGCCGCAAAGCACCCACAATAGTTCGCAGCCCAGAGGTATTTTAGCGTTAACATTACTAATAAACACGAGCTACCCTACCCCTCTTGAAGCACCAGATTTAGTTGGTCGGCAGCCAGTATGTATACTTGTTAGATGTCGATGGTTGATACAATAAATGTGACTTTCTGTGCAGCCTTGGTTATGAACGGATTCACTCGTTCTGGCTTCTTTTCTTCAAGTGTGGCCTTGATCCTTCAATAGAGTATGTTAGGTATTCACGTGACTTGCTTCGAGATTACAATTCAATAAATAAATAACTGTTGCACAGAACTATAGAAACTTTGAATAGCATAAAAAAGCGGCCTCAATGCATGGTGCCTTCTGGGCATGTATTCCTTTATTCATTCATTACTGCAACAAGTCGAGCAGCTTGGAAGCGCAAGAAAGTTAATTTTGCATCTCAGTTCAAACCAAAATGCAACGGTAAATAGCTGCACGTCCATCAACAGATGCAGTGACCGGAACATATGGTATTGCTCCGGACCTATAAATCACTCAATGCTCTGTGGGGATACCCAGCGTTACTTTTAAAAGCTATTACGCGAAAACAGGATAGGTGACTCATCGACAAGCAATGTAGTATAAACGAAAAATGAAAGAACAGAGGTGTTTAAGGGCTCCATCCCAAAAGTAAATCCTAGCAGACTAAACTAGCTGAACTCAGAATGCATGGCTGCTGAATATAGGAGCCCAGGCCTCAGCCACGGCACAGCCCAGCCTATCCAAAGGCTGACAGGCAGGCAGCTCATGTCACTATTCCTTTGCACTCAGCTTGCAACTGTTGGTGTAGCTCCTCGGGCTGCAACGCACCACAGTTGTCTCCGGTGTTAGTCTCCCAGTGCTGCCAACAGGGACTTCATTTAGGGGTCGCCAAGGGTCTCCCTTGCAACCCCTGAGGTTTCCCTTGCTACCCCTGGGGTCTCCCTTGCTACCCCTAAAAAAAAAAAAAGAAATATATATATATATTTTTTTTACAATTTGAAGCTCCCGGGCTGTGACCAATGCCATGTGCCTCTTTGTTTCTAGAGTGACTGGCTTTCTTGTTTAGGCTTCTTAAAAAAAACAGGGGGTAATAATTTGTCTTTCTGGCGTTCTAAAGAATAATTGCTACTCATTAAAGGTTTATTTTAGGCACAATTCAGGGGGTGAGTCACTGATTTAGTTTGTTCTTAAACACCTCAAATTCACAATGCAGACAAAACCCTCCAAAAAGCATTTAGAATAGAATAAGCAAACATTTTGGATTGCGTATTTTGCTTTTCGCAAGTTGCAGTTCTAGCCTGTTTTTTCTGCCGATACATATGGTGATACATTCTTGTACTAAATGTATATCACGTTACAGTGATATTGTAACCATATTGTTCATAGTGTACTTAGAAACAATGCTATGTGATGCCACTTCCTGTTTTGTCAAGTGGTAAACGGTTGTGTTCCATTGCTTCCTGTGAGGTCACTTCGAGGTGGGGTCAAATGACATCACTTCCTGTGATGTCATCAGAGGTCAGGGGTCATGTGATGTCACTTCCGCTACCCCTGGCATTTTGGTGAAATGACTCCCCGGCTGCCAACTGAAGCCAACAGCCCAGTGCAGGGCTTAACTTATCGAAATCTTTCACAAAAGGGTCATTGCCATCCATCCTCTGCAAAGTGCGGTGAAGGCCCCTCTTCTACTACTGCACTCCATCCTGCAAATGAGGGAAAAATGGCACGAAAACCACAAAACAAAGCTTGAACAACAGCAGGGGTGTGGGCGAAGAGAAAAGAGCGCTGTCCGTCTCCATCTTGGAAACACATCACTCATGGCCTCAAGTCACACAGACACGTGACATGTGACCGTAGTCCTGTTTGGGGCAATAGACGTTAAACAAGCCACTATTTGATTACATCCTCGTAGTACAACAGAAATGTACACTTTGTGCATCAGCAATTGTATGGCAAAGCATTTGCTGTTGTCATGCCGAGCACAAAAACTGCTTCTTGGAACACGTCTTTACTGCAGCAATGGTGTTGGTGATATTTTGGCATATGACAAAAAGTGCTAAAAACCAAAAACGGTACAGCTCAAGACAGTCTTGAGTAATTACAATTTGTTAAATCCAGTGATGATGTGGTTTCAGATTATTTAAGAGCAGGTGTGATGAGCCTCTAAGACAATGAGCTCCCTCCTGGGACAGTGGGTAGTTCTTCAGGATGGTCTTGAAGCTTAACACTATTGGGATGTCCTTCATTTCAGGCTTGAGCCGGTGAAGGCCAGCCATGGGGGTGAACTACCGAATGTGTCAGACAGCAGAAAGCAGTAGTTGTGCCTCTCCACACGAGCTCCAACTTAAGGGAAAGACAGCCTGAGTTATAGCGGTGCCTAAGTGCCAATCCTTCTCATTACATGAGGGAATGCAGTGCTATAGGTGATGCAGAATACCAACTGATGGAGACTGCCAGGAAGTGAGGGATCCCACATATATGTTCCACCTAAAGAACATTCAAAGAGGAGCCTTCACAAAGGATGCGTGAAAAGGGCTACATCTGATTCTAGCCTGTCGAAACACTGGGTGTTTGAATAAGCTTGGATGATGCAAACCATTTGGGGCTGAAACGCAAATCCATTCTAAATATTTGAAACCCGATTTAGGTGGCAAGGCTAGACAAGGGTGCTTTCTGACTCAAACTGGCTCTACATGTTCCTCCCCCTATGATTTCATGTGATATGTGTATGTTCAAATGCTTTTTTCATATCAAATCCGTTTGAACTTGTTTCAAAGTACAATTTGCCTCCGGTTCAAACTTGGTGTGAAGTGTCTCGTTAGGGGGTTCCACTTACTTAAAGCACTATTTTGATTATTTGAATCCTAATTTCAGTCAAGACTGTCCAACCGGTACATAAGAAGCAAGGCAAATTAATTTAAAATATACCAGTGCATCGTGTTTTGAGTTTTTTAAAACTCCTATTTAGCTCATTTATCCCTGTCAAAGTAGCATCTTGGAGCTAATGAATTTTCAATCCACAATTAGCTAGGTACCAGGTTAAGGAAACAGGTGTGCTTTAAGGTGTTTCGTGAAGGTTCTATAGTTTTACATCCATCTGATAAAGAAAGTAATATTATACCAGAGCTTTGCAGGAGTTAGTAAGAAAGTCCAGTCACTAACCTTTGCTTATTAATTCGAAGAACAAGCACTTAGATGTCCTACGAGGTATGCCACCCTATGCATCTCCTGTGAGCAAACCTGAACACATCAGAGGGTATTTGAGGGATGGGCAGATGGAAAGTGGGCTACCTACCAATAGATGCTGCATGCCTCCATACACATGTGTGTCCTGACATAAAACATTGTACCTACAGGTAGAAGGCACAACAATGATGTACATACAGCCAGAGGCCGACACTCCTTGTCATGAAAAGAAAATCCACCAGCATATCGAGCAAACTGTTGCACAATCATGAAGGGATTTTACATCTTCTCGTGTAGCTATCCGTCTCGCCATACTGTGCCCTGGCAGGATGTCAGCAACAGAAATGAGTGCATCCCCAGGACAGACTGCTGGAGCTCAGGAAACGGTGCAAATTACATAGCAATCTTGCTAAATGTAGGGTTTATTGAAGAATAAATGCAACGTATGTATGTTTCACACCAACCAGTGCTTCCACGGGATTTCAAATTGTGTGAATATCTGTACCCCAGAAAAATATATCTGCAGTTTCTGTCTGTTCTTCTTACAGCAATTTATTATAGTGGCAGTGATTTGCCACCTCACTCCACCCTCCCCTGATGAGCCACACCAACATTGTCGCTCAGTGGTTGCTATGTGAACTTTTTCATTTGAATGTGGTACAAATAAGTAAGCTCTACAGGCAAAGGGAAAGGTCAGTATCGTGGGAAAATGACCAGCTTATTGCCAGCAACGAAGTCTAGGTCTATACATTGGGGAAGGGCCATAATCCCAATCTTTAATGACCCCTCCAAAGGGCCATTACAGATATTAGCATAATGGAGTTGTGCAGCTAAAGCTGAAAGTATTTTTTTTCTGATTATTCACACAAGGGTAACTTGTAATGGTGATTTGGTGAACATGGAATTACTAATAATAAACATTGCACACTCTGGGTTCCATTGTGTTTCATTTCGTTTGGGGAACTGAAGTGCAAATGTCCCTCTCTGCTTTTAAATGGATAAAGACCATTGATTAATTCTGTGTGCGCTGCTCACGACAGAATGTTTGGAATGCGGTCTAGGCCACGGATTTAAAATTGCATTCTGAGTGTTCTGATTGGCTGAGAGTCAGTCTGTAAAGAACCCATGTGCCAAGTAAGCATCACTGCACTACAGTTGTGGGCAATATGGCATCGTATGGGCCACCAAGCCTGGCAAACTGGCAAAGTGAATAAGGCCGGCTAAGGGCCCTGGGACAGCTGCAACCAGAATGTACACATTTGCACAGGAAATTTAAAAAAGAAAACCCATTCTAACATGGGCGCTGGACAACGGATGCTCCGCTGCCTTTGGGTGTTAGCGCCATTTGTTTTTCATGGTCTACAAGGTACACAGAGCAGAATGAAAGCGGCAGCTGGTCACCGGCAAGGATGTTAGTGAAGGTCACTAGAATGTAGAGGCAGCCAGAAGAGACTGGAGAAAGAACGGGTCTCGGGTATAGATATTGATATTGATATTTTATTTATATTGTGCTCGTACTCAAGTGTTTCAGAGCGCGACAAGGGAAGGGAGGGGAACAGCGGAGAACAAAACAGTGATCTTACTAGGCCCAGTGACATTGAGAACGCGCAAGTGCATGGGAGAGGGGGAGGGGAAAAGTGCATGGAAGGAGGGAGAAGTGGAAAGTGTGAAGCAGACGAGAAACAGATAAATAACAATAAATAAATAATAAAGGCAACAAACAGTGGTAATGCAGCCAGCAATTTGCAAGTGCTAGGTTTAAGGCAGCAGACAGGATATGTCTGATAAGTGCAGGAAGAAAAAGGGGGGGCTCTATGGGTACAGATACAGAGCCCAGTGCAAGGGGTGGCCCGGAGGCAGTGCAGAAGGGTGGCAGGTTGAGCAGGTACCTGGGCCCGGAGGACAGAGGGTGGCCAGGTGCACATTGCCAAGAGAAAACAGATCAGCAGGGGAGAGGGGGAGCAAAGGCAGAAGAAAAGAGGAAGGTCTTGAGGTGCTTCCGGAACCAGAGATGGTTCTCCTCAGGTTTTAGAGTGGCAGGGAGGCTGTTCCAGAGGGAGGCCCCAGCCGAAGACAGAGATCTACCCCCAGCTCGTTTCTCTGAAAAATGACTGACCCTGAGGGAGTTAGAGGTAGAGGAGCGAAGAGCTCGAGAGGGAAGGTATTTGGTGAGGGATAGCTGAATGTATTTTGGACCCAGGCCCCAGAAAGCCTTGTGGACAATACAGAGGGTTTTGAATTTAATCCTTGCATCCACTGGGAGCCAATGGAGAGATTTCAGAGCTGGAGAGATACTATCCCAGGGCTTGAGGCCAAAGACAAGTCTTGCAGTCCAGTTCTGGATACTTTGCAGAGGGCGGAGAACCAGAGCTTGGGATACCATGAGCTTCTGGGGGAAGGAGAGGAAAGGCAGAGTACCTGTGAGGAGGTGCAGTAGGAAATTTGACTTTTTAGAGACCTCAGAGATGTGGGCGGAGAAGGAAAGGGTGGACTCAAAGATGACCCCGAGGTTCTTAGCCTCGCAGGTGGGGGTAGGAGGAGGGACAAGGGAGGCCAGCCAGAGAGTGAGGGGAAATGATGGTGAAGGTGTGCCAATGAGGAGGATCTCCGTCATGCTGGCATTCAGACAAAGATCATTGACGGCACACCAATCTTGAATGGCAGTTAGGCAATCAGAGCACTGGAAATTAGAGCAGAATGTGGCAATGCAGTGGGAGAGAGTTGCCAGATATTGGTTGAAAAGCCAGGGCGAGAGGTTAGACCGCTGGGGGACACCACAGGTAGAGAGGAAGAAAGATGAAACGAAGGACCCAAGTTGGACCTGGGAGGGTTGATCTGAGAGGAAAGAGGTCAGCCAGGCCAGAGCCTGATCAGTGATACTCAGGTTTTCACAGAGACGGTTGAGCATGATGGTATGGTTGACCGTGTCGAAGGCAGAAGAGAGATCGAGGAGGATGAGGACAGAGGAAATGTTAGAGTCAAGTTTGGAGAGCAGATCTTCACCGATGTTCAGGAGAGCAGTTTCTGTGCTTCTGGCAGCTCTGAAGCCAGACTGGTGGTCATGGAGACAGCCAACAGTATTGGAATGAAGGTTAAGCTCAGAGATGGCAAACTTTTCCAGGAGTTTGCCCAGAAAGGGAGTAATGGAAATTGGGCGATATTTAGCTGGACAAGAATTTTCAGCTGTGGGTTTCTTGAGAAGAGGATGCACAAAAAGAGTGCTTCAGAAGGGAGGGGAAGGATCCCGAGGCAAAGAAGTGGTTGCAAAAATCAGCAAGTGACGGAGCGAGGGTGTCAATGTGGTTTCTCCATATGTCGCCAATTTTGATCTCCAGGTCTGCATGTCCCTTTGACGGAAATACCATTCCCATTGCAGTTTTGATTTGTCCAGGAAGAGGTGTGAGAGGAATTTGGTGATTCTCCCCACTTCTTGAATTTAGTTCGTTAAAGGACTTTTTGGACTGGAGGGTGGCTTGGGATCCAGTATCCACCAGCGCTGATAATGCACATTGACCCTCTACCTTGAAAGAGACATAACATCTTCCTTCTCTCTCTTCAAGGGGATAATGAAAATGTGCATTTTGTGCCAGCTTGGCAGTTGTTTTTTCTATATTGAACTCCGACTCTGTGTGTTCTTGGACAGATCTCTGTGACAGAGTCCGGGAATCTGTAAAGAAGATTTTGCACCCAGCAACAAATGGGATGGGGAAGTCCCTTTTTCCTGTGATTCTTTGCTTTCCCCTTTTCCAGGAGACAGTTACCCGAACCTGTTAGGGGGAAGATCCCTCAGTGCTTTCAGGGTCATCTGGGTGACATTGTTGAAGCTTAAGAATGTATTGCTCTCGGTCAGTCTCCTTACATACCAATTCTAAGTTAGGGTCTTTTGGGACCCATTTTTCCTTGGGAGAGACCCCTCCACCCCTGAAAGAGAAGATATTCTTCCCTGAATCCTTCAGGGATTCTTCCCCTTCGAACGGGATGATGCAGACTTCCTCCACAAAGTGGGTTCTCTTTCACTGTTGATTTCTCCTACTTACCCTCTGTTCCCTAGGTTCCAGCATTTCACAATTAGAAGATTTATGTTCAGGGTCAGAGGGTTCCGGGGGTTTTGTTCTGTGAGAAAGGAAGCTTCCTCTAGGGCTTTGCATCTTCCTTCCTCCCTTCCCCCTCCTATGGAGCCTGTCCGTTGTCAGAGGTTTCTTCCCGTCATTGCTCTGGGCACCAGACCAGGGTGTCAAGCTGTTCTGGACAGCAATTTCTATTTGAATGCTCTGCTGGGCCCTCAACATGTGGCCCAGGTCTTGTGTTAAGTGTTGGACCTGGCACTCCAGTTGAGACATCCTTTTTGGTTGGTAGGGGGTCTGGATTCATACATTTGCTGCTCCCAGAAAGAGTAACAGACCCTTCTCCCAGAGTAGCTCAGGTATTGGAAGCTTCCTTGATAACCCTCCATCCTTGGTCTCCCTTCTCCCTGATTTGAGAATCTATTGTCCTGAAAGCGGAGAGAGATAGGAGGATTGTTCTGGAAATTGGGGTCTGAAAGGTATCTGGGAAAGCAACTGGGGTTGGGGGCTGGAGTATTTCTTCTCTCCTCAGGAAAGGCCTGAGGGAAGTCTGGGTGGAGGTTGTCTGGGGCAATACTTACCTGATTGAGACCCCTCGTGTGTTGGGGGAGTCCATACATACCTCCAGATGGGTCTGTTACCTTTGTATCTTGGGCTGACACAGGTTGCAGGGTAAGATGAAGCATCAGTCTGATAACCTGCCTGGCTACCACCCGATTGGGTTGGATCAGAGCGTCTCCTCTGCCTCTCATTCAGCTTATTAGTGTTAGTGGAAGGAGTTTTTAGGCCCCCCCCCATTTTGAAGTCCAAATTTGGGATATTTTTTACCCCTTCCACCTTTGCAGCAGCAGGTGTGTTTGACGGTTTGGGTTTTTTAGGGTTATTATTATTTTCAGAGGGCTTTTGTACTTCATAAATCCGGGGTGCCTGTTCTATCACACAATCCTCCGCTCATGGAAGTCCCTTGCCAATGGGTCATAATGTATTTCAGGAGTGCAAAGAAGTAATTGTTAATGAACTCTCGGCTATTGGTGTTCACTTGCCTATAGGTCTGTGCAAATGCCCACTTCAGCTCTTGCACAAACACTCTAGTTGCTTGGTCTTCCCCACACTGCAGATTGTAGGCTACCTCATGGGCCTCCTGAGGGTTCCTGGGAATGGAATTTGTTTTAAGCTAGCCACCTTATAGGTGGACCATCATTGGTGTTCTTGGTCCTCCAGCCCTGCATCATTATCATTCTTGATATGAAATTAAGTCATCATTTGGTCATAAAGTTCCAGAGGCTCTCTTCTGTTTGGCAGACTTCCTTTTCTGCTGAACCTGAGTCCACTCACCCTCTGGCTCAGAGCTGCTACTATTGGTAGTCCACTCCCTGTCCTCTAGGAGCTCCCTACCTCTATGTGTCTGGGAATCCCTACCACAATGACAGGGTCTGGTGTCTTCTCCCCTGTGGTGCTGTGGGCTCTCAGGGTAACTTCCCTTTTCCTCCCCTTTTCGCACAGAGGAGTACTCATCTTCCTCATCCCTTCTTCCGGGTATGGTGGAGAATTAACCCCACCTCCCTGAATGTGTGAAGGTTTATAAAATACTCTTTTTAGGCCTGGACTCTGGTTCTTTTCTGTCTGCAAAGCGGACCAGGTGGTCCCTATGTAACTTTAGTTTTTGCCAGTGTAACTCCCTGATCTTTTCATCATAGGAACCCTCCTGATCAGAAGTATATGCTAGGGTATTTTTAAATTTGGGTAGAGATGTAAACCCATCAATATATGATAATGACTGGCCTTCCAGCTCAGTTGGATTAGGCCTGGTTGAATCCAGTTGCCTCAAGTTTCCCTGTTCTTGAAAATGGCAGGCATGAAGTTAGCGGCACCCTGTTCATATGAGCTGGTGAGTTGGCCTGAGGTCCCAGGTAAAGAAGTAATCACTCTGTGATTGGAGGGTGTTTTTCCATACTTTAACTGGCCGGGGTGCCTCAAAGCCTGTTTGTATATGGCTATTTCCTTTTCCAACCACTCAGATTTGTTTTTCTCAGCCCCTATCTCTTGGTGATATATAGAGGCCTGAGTTTTCAATTTGGAAACCAGTACTTGAGTAACTTCTAATACTTTACTTTGTGCCAATACTCGGTCTCTGAGTCCCTTGTTCTCCTCACAAAATGACAAATTTTCCTTCTGTGAGGCATGTATTGTCTGGGCATATTGAGACGGCTTCTTTTTCAGGAGACTAATCTCCCCTTGTGCAATGTGGGCCTGTTTTGCCTGCTCTATGACAAACTCTGCTTGCCTCACATGTTCCATACATTTTTCATTTTCTAGCCTCATGTCAGTCAGTTCCTGAGAACATAACTCACTTTTTTCCATGCCCATCCTTTACTGACACACTTCCTGAAGCAGGGAACTTTTCTCATGACACAATTTGCTATTTTCTTCCGTGAACTGCTCTCTGTTGTTTCAAAGTGTTCAAATCTTGGCGCAATTGATAGCCGAGTGTACTGAGTGTTTCGTGTTCTGGGTCCTGGCAAGTCTGTTTACCATTGCAGGAAGAGGAGGAGTTTTTCATAAAAACCACCACTACTCCAAGCGGAGCGTAGAGGAGTGTACTGAGTGTTTCCTGTGTTCTGGGTCCTGGCAAGTCTGTTTACCATTGCCATTGCAGGAAGAGGAGGAGTTTTTCATAAAAACCACCATTACTCCAAGCAGAGCGTAGAGTGTACTGAGTGTTTCCTGAGTGTTTCCTGTGTTCCCTGGTGGTCCGTGGAGGAGCGTGGAGGACCGTGGGATGCTGACGGAAAGGAAACAAAAGAATCGGCGAGTGAACGAGTGCCACTCCACTGGGCCACCCCGGCGGTGGAATCGGGTAAGAGCAGCCCTGTACGCGTGTGCGCGCTTACCTCAATAGATTCGAATAGACTGTGGAAGTCCTTAAGTGCTTAAGAATGCGGAAGGGTGCAACGGCGAACACCCGTGCGCAAGCAAAGCATGTCTCTGGAAATGTGACTGACACAAGCTTGCAAGCCGCTCATGGAAGGAACGCGCATGGGGAATCAAGATGCGCGGACCTGTCCGTGTCACCGCGGCCCCTCCCTGTGATGTCGGCGCCTGATGGTGCCCGGACTGTCAGGCGGGGGGAAAGGACTGGTGAGGTAATAATCAGCGCGGTGATCAAGGATAGAGAGGATTTTGCCGAAAGTGACAGCGCGAGTCAGAGCGACAGTGAGAGTGGTGAAGTGGAAGGTGAGGGGGCGGAGGAGGTGTCGAGCTGGAGGAGTAAGAGGAGGGGAGCAAAAGGGGTGATCGAGTCTTCCTCCCATAAACAGCAAACACGATCATGCTCACAGATAAGACAAGCTAAGGATCGGACGGTGAAGGAGACACTGGGTGAGGCGCTGAGGGCGGAGGCCGGTACAGAGTTGGAAAACTGTAAAGTAATGATACACCATACACCGGCGGTGAGCCCCCCCCCTTGATGATACCCCCTTCTCAGCTCAAACCCAGTCCAAGATTGCCCTCAGTATCAATGAGTGAGGGTGAAACCCCCAAGTGGGGCTCATCCGATCCCCCTGCCCCGACAGGCCCCAAAACTAATGTCAATTCTAGTGAACAACAAACAAATCTACAGATACTGGCCGTGTAGTGCAGCCAAGACAGCCGTGTTGATGAGCAACCATCGTCAGGGTGGATCCAACCGGTACAAGCGATAAATTCAAGGAAGGACAATTGTAACAACGAATCGTCACCTTTACAGAAAGCCCCAAGTACTGAGAAACTAATTAAATCTGGACTCTCACTAAAACTACTGGCTTGGGCAAGAGTGGCAGCCTTGCACAAGCCGGAACATTAAATTTTAGAACTAATGAGTTCAACCCTACAATCACCAATTTTGAGGCCGACTGAGGAGTTATGCCTCACTCCTCAATCAATGCTGGAGAACAAAATTCATGTCGGGCCATCGAGAGTTACAAAGGAGGTTTGGGGGAGTCCTGAAGTCTGGAAAGAAAGATCTGATGAACAAAACTTGCCCAATTTGATAACTCGAAGAGACTCTTTGGGGATTGCGGACAAACTACTGAAAGACCTCGCAGAGATGAACCATAAAATATTGCAACCTCGAAGAACCTCACAATCAAACATATGTGGGGGAATAATACCACAAGCAGAGTGGCTATTGACTAAAGATAGGAACATTCTTGAAGTACTGAGTCTTGAGGCCAATACACCCCCCTTTGAGACAAGAAATGATGAAATCATAGTCTTGCAAAAGAGGAGTAGACGAAACAGAAGCTCGGACGCTGAAACTGAGGGTTCGAACAAATGTTTTAAAGGAAGGATAGTTGTGGAGGAAACCACGCTGCCCATAAGAGTGAGTGAACCCACAAGGAAGCATTCAACTTTGGAGCCTGAGAGTGACGAGATGACAACGTCTGTCAAATCAGCTCTACCCTGCTGGAGTCGGTCGTCTCTAAACTAAGTCCGATCCTGATGTCAGCAACGACGATAGCTGTGGCGCCTCTGATGAAGCTATATGAGAACTTAAATGAGAACTGTCGTGATCAAACCACGTTACTAGCACTACTCAACTCGAAAATCATAAAACTAGAGGCAAACCTGACGGAAATGACAGCACAGGTCGTGATGTCAAGAAGAGGCAACGAAATTTCCCTAACAGCTTTAAAAGAGTCTCTAAAAAACTCAGCGGAAGATAAGAGACTCTTGGCTGAAGTCAAGAGACAGGTTCTGACCCTGTTACAAAATGAACGTGAAGGCAAGGGTGTCGTGGTCTATAAACATCAACCTGCTAAAACCCATTCAACAACTGACACAACGATAGATCTGGAAATCATTGATAACAGCAAGAGTTTACCCAGCGTCAAACAACAGCAAGAGAAAACTACAAAAAACAAAAAGGCGATCTCAACCCAAAATTGCTGTTATGAAAAGGAACTTATAATCAGCACTGTGGAAAGTGATATCCCTGAGGTAGGGTTCAACGAAAATGGTAGCTCTAAGGATATAGACGTTCATACGGCTACCACTTGTACGACGAAACCAGCAAAAGTCGATTTACAAGATACCTCCCAAAAGGAAATGGAAAAAGAAAATGGAGAGAATCCTCTGACAATCGACCTGACCCAGGCTGAATTAAGCAAGGAGATCAGTTCAGTGAATGGGAAGACTTGCTCTAAAGCATCGTCACCAAAAAAGAACGAAACGGAATGGTTCGATATATTTGAAAATCCGAAAGCCCAAGGTGACAGCGGGAACCTTAAAGGAAAGACTGCTGAACAGAAACAGAGTAAAAGTAAAAAAAAGTCGAAAAACCAAAAAATACAAAAGAACCAAAATCCGCGAAGCTCTGCGAATTTCTTTAGAAACATTAAAGCATTGAATATCACAGTAAATAACTCAGACCAAAAATCAACAAAGAGCAAACAAAACAGCGACGATGGTGAGATGCGAGCTGAAAATGAAACTTCTGAACCTCAAGATGAAGCCAATGTCTCTCACCCAGGAACAAATAAAAACTCAAAGAGCCAGAGTAGACCTCCGGTGATAGAAGATGAGGAGGCTGAGGCTGAGGAACTTCTGAACCTGTCAACATACAGCTCACATGTCGAAGAAGATTTGGAGACTGGAAATCCAAGTGAGGTAGAGTAAGCAAGGGATGAGGCGAACGGTCCAGTTGAGGTTCCAAGAGATTCATCGGGTACACGGTCGCCTTGTAATGAACCTACGAAAGTGAGTGAGGTTCAACCGATAAGCAAAAGAGTTTTCTCTTGGCCAATAACACCAAAAAAAAACCAACGCTATAAAAGGAAAGGAAAGCGAAAAACTTCAAGAAGCACAAATTTACTATACATTAGAAGAGAAACGCGCGATAAGTATGCAGAAAACCAACATTGGGACAAAGGGCTCGGCTGAACTACTGAAAAAACCAAATGATCCCTCACCGAAGCAGAAGTCAAATTCCGAGAACCTAAAAGGGATGCAGTGCTCTTTAACAAATGCAACGAGGGAGCTGAGCGAAAAGCCAGAGAAACCTAACCGGCAGCAGCTCCACGCCGAAAATACCAATCCCATCATGCCGGCAAGACTTCAGCCTTTTAGATTATTGGTGGAAAGGATCGAAACTAGAAAAAGTGACACTCCTCTAAACAGGTACTCCATACTTCAGCTATTCCAAAAAATTCCTGTTCTAAGATCAATAAAAAATGCACGAATTGACCGTGTGGAAATCATAACAGATGCGAATCAGAAATTCGTACTGTTACACATCATGGACAAGAAGGTTGTGGAACTGGTCATGATGTGTGAGAGGCAGTTGTGGGATGTGGGCTACCTAGTTTATGAAGTGGATAACGCTTTGGTGGGTGAAGCGCTTGAGAAATTAATGGAAGAAAACGTACAAGAGGAAAAAGAAACCGGCCCGTGGTTAACACCCCGGCACCTGCATGTACAAGAGCAGAGGCTCAGAGGAGTGATAAAGCACAATCGAAAGAAGGTGATGAGGAAATGCCCTGCTCAAGGTTTGAGACAAGACTGAAAGAAATCAAAATAACAGTCGAGAATCTCCAGGTGACATTGTCAACGGCTCCAATGAACGAGGAGCGGAATGCCCTTGAGGATGGGAGAAATAAATGGGCTTGGCTGGCAAAATCTTTAAATGGTCCGACGATGAGTTAATGCCATGAGCAATCGACAAAGAAGATAATAGCCTCTTGGAACACGAGAGGCTTCTCTCACCTTCTGAACTCAACACCTGAAATCTTAGTAAAGGCTGATGTGATATGTCTTCAAGAAACGTGGCTCACTGATATACCATATGTTGAAGGATTTGAAGTCGCCATAAATCCAGCCATTAGACAGAATAAAGGCCGTCCAATGTCAGGTCAATTAGTTCTCATTAAAAAAAACTCTGGTATGAGAATCAAATCAGTACTAAACTTATTGGGCCTCATTACGACCCTGGCGGAAATCGAAAAACGATGGCGGAAATGCAATACCGCCATCGAATAGCGCTCGGTGCGATTATGACCCGTCACCGCAAAGTACGATGCCATTAGCAACACCGTAGTGAACGCCAACGCTAACTGCACCAAGTACGCGCGCGCGCGCCATGCCAAACCGTAATTACCACCATGGCGCAACGGTACGCGAATTCTGACCCTAGCGGACATGCATCTAACGCCATCAAGCACGGCGGAAAGTACCATTCCGCCATGGTGAGAAGTACGGCATCGCGAACCAACCGTAAACGGCCCCACTGAGTGCCTGTACACCGCTCCCTGGCCACATTGTACAACTCCCCGTAGGTGCAATGAAGTCACACAATGCAACCAGTGAAATGTACTAGTCATCCATGCCTGCCAACGAACAAATGAATCTCAAGAGGGGCCAATGGGAGCTGTAGGGCACAGATGGCACGAATACAGAAGCTATTCCAATGGACATGACCTCAGTCTCTTACCAAGAAACGCACGCAAACACAGGCACCTGTGACCAGCAATATTCCGAAAATCACATCATTCCACCAATCCACCTGGCTGACCGGCATCTGTTACACAAAAGCTAATCCCCCGCCCCTGAGCATGACATCATTAAAACAGTCATATTGGCAGCCCTTATCCCTGACCTCACTGGGCTTCGTAGGCAAACGCGCCCAGCACAGTACCACGCAACTATACTCCGAAGCTGGAACCCAATGCAGATCTCCTCACAATACATCGCTCCCCAAATAGGAATATGCCACATCACTTGCAAAGAAGAACGCTACACGGTCCATATCAGAATAGAAATTTAATGCACAACAAATTCACCAAGCCCATACAGCCATTAGGCCATGAACTCCAAAACACATTTCACCATTGTGGGCTGCATCCGCAATAAATGACCAGCTACTTCTTGTGTGACGCCCTGTTCCTTCATGGTACACAGGGGCTACATTCTCGTACGAAAAGGCAACATGGAAGCGCCTAGAACCGCAGGGCCGTCCCAATAGGGAGGCACTAATCCAGCTGAAAGGCCGAAATGTTGCTCCTAGCCACTAGTACTGCGTAAGGGCATGTGGCCCATTGGCGATCGTCCCATAAGATCGTAATGCTGCTCCACTGATTAACACGAAGCAGCAGGTGTCGGGAGTAAAATCCATCTGCAGGAGTGGCATACAGATGGCAGTGGCAAAAGGGGAGGAGATACCTGTCAACCAAATGAAATGAAAAAGAATAGTATGGCCATCAGAAATACATTTGAATTACTCACTTCAATGATCACACCAAATCCACAGCCATATGCATGCTAGCCCACTCCAAAGGATCATCACCACCCAAAAACCACTTGCGAATCATAACTATCTATATCGAGGTGAAAACACCATCACAAACGAGTGTACCTGTGCATGCGTCTGTTAAAACAGAATCCATCAGATGGGATTGGTAACGTGCATAGACACAAGTGTCTGAAGGCGCGTCGAGACAGGGAGGGCTCAACAAGGCCAGATAGACGATGGTCCCACTATGGCAGCCCTGCATCACATAGCGCAGGGGAGGCGGACAGATTCCAAGAAGCCCTGTACATGGCAAACTCTGTATCAAATCATCTGTCCATGCATCCATTCATCATTCCCTCATCCCGTAATGAAAACGCCTGTTTCCATACTCACATAACATGTGAAATTTCCATTGAGTCTGTGCGTTATGCAGCCTGCAAAATCCACTGTGCCCCAGCCCGTAATTCCAGTTTTGTGAAGTAACATGTATTTGGGAACGTCCGGCCTCATCGTCCACTTCGCTATTGCGCATCCCAAACTATTCATATCAATCATTGCATCCTCGCCATGGCCCCTGTCCCAAGGACATTGAACAATAGAACGTTATATTTGCAGTCAGACCTGTGGGCATCTCCTCGGCGCTAGCTGAAAACCGAAAGCGCCGCCCTTCGAATTCCTCATTTGCAACATCACGTCGAAAAGGCATCTGTGGCCGCTTGAAATCACAAATTAATCCATCTAGTGCGGCTGTGTGTGAAAATGGCAACTGCCTTCACTCACAAATGGGACGCCCCGCCCGTCGTTGAACCTCGGTACAGTGATGCATGAGGGTCCACCGTTACTCGAGTACTACGTTCCACTGACCCTTCACAAGTCTGTTCGCGACTGCAAAGATAGTATGTGAAACAATGGGACCATAGCCGAATGAACAAATCAACCAATGTTACACTGCCATCGGGTACAAATACATGATTGTAATAGCAAGATGCCATTCGTCGAATTGCAGCGTTGTGTGCGGGACGTGCTCGCCCAAAGGGGAGAGCAGCTTGCACAGGTGGAATGAATCACCACAGGTGGAGGCCATACAGCCTGAAAACACATAAATTGCACACCCAGTCTCCTCCCACAACCACACCCACTCCGAAATGCTACCGGCAGGACTAGCTATGTTGGCCCTGGGGGACCTGATAGCACTGCAAGTACTTCAACTTCAAGAAGAAGACGAACACCAACTACAACCGGCCGCACGGAGGAGACGCAGGAGGAGGAGGAGGGCAAGGCAGGGCCAGCAAGGGCCGCAAGGGCACAGCCACTACCACCACGCAGGCAGCCCGCAATCCCACGCAACCTCACTGATGAGCAGATCCACACCCTCTACCGTTTGGACCGGGACACCATAACCGCCATTGTGGACATGACACAGGCTGACCTTGTCAGCATGATAGATAGCCCAACCGCCATCCCACCCCTACTGAAGGTGGTGTCTGTACTCCACTTCCTGGCCACAGGCACCTACCAGCACACAGTCGGACAGTTGCATGGCATTTCACAGCCACTGTTCTCACGGACACTATTGCAAGTGCTCGATGCCCTCCTGCAGCACGCAGACGACTACATCTCTCTACCACGCTCGGAGCAGGAAATTACCAACACAAAAGTGGGATTCCATGCACTTGCCGGCATACCGGGTTGCATTGGTGCCACCGACTGCACCCATGTGGAATTGGTCGTCCCACATGCCATGGAGGCCCAGTACCGCAACCGAAAACAATTTCATTCTCTGAATGTACAAATGGTGTGTGACTCCAACAGGATCATTACACATTGTTGTGCCCGATTCCCTGGATCAACCCATGATTCTATGGTCTTGAGGAACTCTACAATACCACGCTACATGGAGCGACACGCAGGGAACAGATCCTGGCTACTCGGTGAGTCTCATTTCATGCATGATGATGTGGGGTATGTGATGCGGCAATGACCTGGCAGGAAGGGGGGGGGTGCGTACGTAGCAATGGCATTCCACATAATTCGTTTATCGTCCACATACAGGTGATGCCGGATATCCACTGAAGAGATGGCTCCTCACACCAGTCCGGAACCCACGGGACCAGCATGAGGAGGACTACAACCATGCCCACTCACGTACCCGTGTAGTCATAGAACAGGCATTCGGCCTACTGAAGACTCGTTTCCGATGCCTCAGCAGGTCTGGCGGGGCACTCCTGTACCGCCATGTGAAGGTTGCAAAGATGGTGATGGCATGTGTCATGCTACACAACATGTGCGTACGTAGAAATGTGCCCATGCCCCCTGACGCAGAACTGCAAGCACCTGAAGATGGTCATGATGAGGGTGGGGATGTGGCAGCACCTCAAGGAGTCTGCGAGGCGCAGGAGGGCCGTGACATTCGTCAGCATCTCATAGATGCATGCTTCTAGCACTCACGCCTGGTGGCTGATACATGGACACGGGACTCGTGGCACTGTGTGTGTCTGGTACATGCACAATATGGACTGTACGCCTATAATGGCCTCGTACACAAAGATCAATGTCCACACATCTCATTGGTTGATCGTGCATTGTTTATGGCATATGTGATATCATGTTAAACACCCTATCGACCCGCCACCCAAGTGAGCCCAACACACCCCCTCCACCCTCCTACCTCCCCCCCGAACACCAGTGTCCAAAGATGCTCATTGTCAGTGGGCAGTCGCTATTGCAAGCCCCCTCTGCGGGTATCAGGGGCACCCCTGCCTGTGGAGCGCAGGTTCCTCCCAGATCTACGTTGGGGGCTGCCCTGGACGGAACTTGCAACGGATGATGTCTCTGCCTGCTCACGTCCATGCATGTCCCTAAGGGTTTGTGAGAGCTCAGTGAGCACACGGCGCACTGCGGCAAGTTTGGCACATACGTCTTTGGACGTCGCATGCAGTTCCCCCCTCAGGCTCTCGGTGCTTCTCTCCATTTGTACTCTCAGGCTCTCGGTGCTACTCTCCATTTGGACTCTCAGGCTCTCGGTGCTACTCTCCATTTGTGCCCTTAGTGTCTCTGTACTTCTCTCCATTTCTGCCCTAAGTGTCTCAGTTGATGTTTCTATGTCTGCCTTAGTGCCCCCACATTCATCGGCATGGTCCTTGAGGAGCGTGGCCAGTTGCTGCTGTTGCACGATTAACTGGTCGAGGGACTGTTGCCTCTGCTGGGCCATGGCCATTTGCGGTGGTGTCACAGAGTGGCTGTTCGCCTCATGTTGCCCTGCCACAGGGCTTGTGGGGGATGGCCAGTCGTCGTCTTGTGGGTGCCCCTGCGTGGTATCCTCATGGTGTACGGGATGGAACAGACAGGGGGATTGGGACAGGTCATGGATGGATCTGACTTCGACATCCCCGTTTTCTGTGTCGGAGCATGCTGCCATTAATGCAGTGTCACCTATGGTGCTGCTGCCACCAGAAGCAGTGCCTACTGTGGCATCCATTGGGGGGACCTGTGGTGGTGGTGTTGTGGGCATGCTGGCTGCTGGGGTGCCTGTTGGAGTTCCCTCCTCTGTGCTGCCACTTGATTTGTGCTGCTGCCGTGTCTTGATGCGTGCAGCTGAGGTGGAGGGTCTTTGGCCGTTGGTCTTGGCCCTCTTTGCAGGTGTGCTGGTAGGGGTGTCCTGGAGCTCGTCGTTTGGATCGGACCCTGTGGTGGAGTAAAGGAGGGCGAGCGTTATTAATGGGTCTGTGGGAATTGGAATGGCAATGTATCACATGCATTGGGGTGGTACCTGAGGGTGATTTGGGTCGGGGCCTTGGAGGTGGTTTCATTTGTGTGTGGAGTGAGGGTGCAGTTGTTTGGCAGCCTGCAGTTAGGGTGTGCCTGCTGCACGTGTAGAGGGTGTTTTTAGGATTTTTAATTATTTATGTATTTAATGTGAGTTTTGAAGTGTGCTATCAGGCCTATGTATGTGGACGTTCTCCTGGACATGTGTTACTGTTGCACTATGTGGGCACGTGGTACTTCACATGATTGGACATTGTGGTTTTGGCATTGTTTTATTTGGGCCACCTACCTGATTCTTCGGATGTCTGCACTCCTTTCTCCATCCCTCCGACTCCCTCTATGCTCTCCATTCCTATGGTGGAGGCACAGATTTCTTCCAAGGGGGTCAACTTGATGGGTGATTCCGATCCTCCCCCGGTGGCTGTGGCAATGTTGCGGTTGGCAGAAAGTATGCTACGGACGCGTATCCGCAGGTCGTCCCATCGCTTTCTGCATTGCTGTGGGTTGCGGGGTGCGGTCCCCACCGCACTTACCCGCTGTGCCACCAGGGCCCATATGGCCTTCTTGTTCGCAAGTGCCGTCCTGGTCATTTGCGTGGAGAAGACGACGGCAGCATTCTCCTGGAGGGTCTCTGTGAGCACGGTGAGTTCCTCACGGGGGAAGTGGACCTGCCGCTTGCGGTCGCACGCTTTCTTCGCTACTTTTCCCATTTTTCTTGGTTTCACTAGGGTGGATGACTGGTTGGGATGTGTCTCAGGGTAGTATTTTTAATGGTTGTGTGGATTTTGTGGTTTTATAGGTGTACGGCGTGATGTTTCCCGTTCCGGGACCATGCTTTTACTTCCGTTTCCGTATATTTACGGTCACCGTACTTTCCGGTTGGCGCTCACTGCGGTGTCCGCTAAGATGGGTGGCGGTATGGCACCTAGGGCGCCGTACGGCGGCGGTGTGGGCCGTTTTGGGGTCATTTCCGCCATCGCGGACTTTGCACTTCCGCCATGGCGTGGTGCTCGTGCCCGATGGGTCGGAATGAGCCGCACTTTGCTCCATCGTGCAATGGCGGAAACGCTATTTACGCTGTGGCGGTCCGGTCAGTCACTTTCCGCCAGGGTCGTAATGAGGGCCATTGTCTTTTCTACAGATGGTTGGTGTTGAACCAGTTAACCAGACAGAGAAGAAGAAGCAAGCTATTCATCTCCTAAATGTTTACTGGAATACAACGTCAAAAACACACCAAAAATTTGAAGACGACTTCCTAGATGCAATAGACAACATTCTAATTGTTGAACCGGAGGACCCGTTGATTGTGTGTGGAGACTTAAACATGAAATTAATAGAAATCGACCATGTAAAGGCGCCCATGAATTTTAAAGAAAGATACAAGTGCGATTGTTGATTGGACGAAATGGCACACAGGAATCTGGTATTGCTGAACGGAACAACTAGAGGAGATATATCTGCGAAACCAACCTGGGAAAGAGGTGGGCAAAAATCCATACTAGATTACATCTTTGTTTTGAACATAGTAGTGCCAGAAATTGTTTCATTGAACGTGAACAAGTCAAACAAAAGTGGCCATAACATCGTGTCAATGGATTGGAAGATGAATAAACCAGTAAAGCTGAAGCAATGGAGTCAAGCTATATCGGTGGTTCCAGGTCGGAATAGATTACGTTTAAAGAATGCCGAAATAGTGGCAGTAACAGAGTCTATGCACCAGTCTCAGGAGTTGGGTCGAAGTAACCGTATTGAATACCAGCAATTTCTAGAGATGTATAAAATCAATAAGAAGACCTCCCTGAATAGAGTTGGATACAAAAAACACCAATACAACCCTGAAATTGCGAGAAGAAAGAGAGAGTTAAGGAAGACCGTAAGAAGAATTGGCGCGACAAAATTGGGTGATTACAAGAGTCAGATAAAAAAAGCAAATAACCGATATAATAATTGGTTCAAACAGCATAGAGCAGTAATGGTGCAGCGGGAAGCCGAGCAAATGCTGATGGCCCTAAACAAAAGAAACTCGAGGGGCTTTTGGGCTATAATAAATGAAGCAATGAACTCCGAAAAGGCGATAATAGCAAATTTGGTAAATGAAAATGAGTGGGAAAGGCACTATACAAAGTTATTTCAAAAAAGAAAAACCACGAGTACCACAAACATTCAATGGAACCAGCCTTGGGAAATTGCAATAGATAAAGATGACATTCGCACAACGACCATAAAATGCAATGCCTCACGTGCTGCAGGGCCTGACGGTTTGTCAAATGCGGACCTAAAAGAGAATATTGAAGAGTGGACAGACTTCTGTGACATCTTGTTTCGATTAATAATAAAAGAAGGTCGGATTCCATTGACATGGAAGTCTGGAATAATCGTACCCATCTTCAAGAAAGGAATCCGCACAGACCCGGCAAATTATCGGCCAATAGCCCTACTTGCTGTTGTGGGAAAAGTGTTTGCATTGCAATTACTTGTGCAACTGACCACATGGATTCGAAAAGAGAAGATCTATGATGACCGCCAGTCTGGGTTCGTGAAAGGTGTTAGGCTGTGGCATTAATCTGTTCATTTTGAACCTACTAAAAATTGATGATATTAGATCTGGCCAAAAAATATACCTTGCCTTTATCAACATGGCGAATGTGTTTGATGGGGTGGATGGAGAAACACTCTGGAAACCCCTGATGGAGAGGGGGTGTAGCATGAGCCTTATCCAAGCCATTAAAGAGCTATATTCAGAGACATTCATACAAGTGCGTATGGATAGCGAAGAAAACCTATCGAACCCCATTTCAACAAAGAGAGGCATGAAACAAGGATGCCCCCTAGGGGCAACCTTATTTAACTTCTATATATCAGAAGTTGGGACCGCCCTAGAAAGTGTTGTGTCTTTTCCACCGCTGATAAACGAAACCCAGATAAATCATATAATGTACGCTGATGACATGGTGATCCTAGATCGTACACCAATTGGCCTCCAGCGAAAACTGACAGCACTAAGAACCTTCCTGGAAGATCTGGGATTGGAGATTAACACGGCAAAATCAGAAATCCTGGTTCTTGAAAACAAAAGAGGAAGAAAATCCAACAAGTTCAGACAAGGGTGGTCACTTGGGGCGAAAAAGTTGAACAAAGTTCCACATACAAGGTACCTGGGAACAATCATCAGTTCCAGTATCAATGACGAGCCGATGTCCAAAAAACTTTTAAACAGCTGCAAACAACTGACTTCGCAAGGCATCATAATCCAAAACAAATATGGAAAACTTTCATGCGAGCCAGTAAGAAAATTTTACCAGAGCAAAGTCTCTCCAATTCTAACCTATGGAGCAGAGAACATGTTTGGGTGCGACCACAAAATATGGTCACGTTGCGAAGGCTTCTTCTGGAAAAAAGTGCTTCAGATTCCCCAAAGTACGCCGACCGCCTGTGTCCTGTACGAAGTAGGGATCTCCTCTCGTAATATAAGAATCACATGGAATAAATTAGCATTGTTCTGAAAAATATATGAAGAGGCAAATTTGCCAACTCTTAAAATGTTGGCGGAAGAGATGACACAAAAGGAATCAGCGCTAAATGAATGGAAACAACAATGTAAAGGGATCCTAAACCAACTAGGAACAGACGAGCAAACCCTATGGTACAATCCAAACTCAGTGAAAAGAAAATTGCTTAACCTCGATTGGATTGAAATCGAAGAGAGAAGATCAATCCATAAATCCATGCAAAATATTCCATCTGAAGCCAAAAAACGCAATACACTCCCAAAATATCTGATGTTATCACCTTGTAAACGCTTAAGAAGGCTGTTCTTAAAGTTCCGTTTGAACATCTTTGAAACCAAAGAAATTTTAAGACATCGTCAGATGATCCCAGAAAGCAATGTAAAATGCAGATTCTGTGCAAAGGATGACGAGAATTTAAAACACCTGGTGTTGTTTTGTTCGGAACTTGGAGTTCAACGTGAGAACTGTTTGGGGAAGGTGATGAGCGCATTCCAGACGTACAACTCCGAAGAATGGTGGAAACAACTGCATATTGGGGAAAGCAAAACGCTGATGATTGGCATGATGCGATTTTTGAAGCAAATTCAAATCAAACTAGAGACAAGCCCATATATTTGAATAGCGATGTATGAAAGTAAGAGAGAATGGAACCGTGATGATCCACGTAAAGGACACTTGAGTCATAGTCTATCCTAACAATAAGTAGAAGTATATGTTACAGGACAAGTGAAGTACCTATAAGGATATAGATGAATAACTGAGTAATTTTAAAGGCTAGAATTTAGGTAAATGGTGACAAGTGGCTTTGTCTTTTCTTTTTTTTTTCTCTGACATTTTCAAAAAGTTTGTATAAACTAAATGAAATAAAAAAAAAAAAAAAAAAAAAAATGATAGCCCTAATGACTAACTGGCTATTTTCAGCTTTCGTTTTTTTAAATCTGAGTTGGAAATGCGAAAATGTACTCTAAGCAGGCTCGATTGTGAACAACCTGCTCACTTAATTTGTGGTGGCTCGCGCTTACGTTTTCAAGACCTTTTTGATATCCCCTTTCAGTGAAGAAAATGGAGCCTCTCCCTCTAAATTTGCTTGTTCTTGTGTCACTAACTCATCTTTTATCTGCTGAATAAGGTTTTCTAATTTCAACTCTGAATTTTGGCTCTGTTGCGCTTTTTCGTCTGATAGTTTCAACTCTCTTGGTGCTTAATCCAAAATCTCAGAACGATTTTGCACAGAGGCTACATTGTCTTGGTATCTTTCTTCCTTGATCATCATAGTGAAGTACATAAATGCTGTGAGCTGAGCCATTTTAATTTGCTTCTCTATGCTGGTCTGTGTCTTATAAAAGTTTGTCAGTGCCTGATGTAACAGCCCATTATCCTGCCGCTTATCAACATTTGCACAGTTACCCACTGCATCATTCTAGCTTGCCACATTTCATGCTTCCATTCTACCTATTCACCTTTATTTAATAAACTATTTGGATACAATGTGCTGCTTGGCCATATTGATTTCATTGATGCTCATTCTGTAATATGTTCTCCACCTAATATGCTCTCTATGCAAGGGAAAAAATCACAACCCTGTTGCTGCTTCGTTTCTACTTACAATGAAAATTCAATCAACACTGTTTTATCTATACACCATACTGAAACCCATGGTATGGGTCTGAATGACACTTTCACAATGCAACATAACTTTCCATCCACTGCAATTCAATTACACCCAAATGAATAATCTGCTGCTATTACTCTGTTGCAAGTTAAAACTCTTTGCCAATCTCGGCAAAATCCCACCGTATTGTCACAGTTTAGTACATGGTCACAAGAACTCAGGGATTTCCTTTCCCCTCCAAGCAAGGTGACGCAACACTAAGAACTATTTTGTTAAGTTTCAATTTGGTAAGGCATCAAAACCGTCTCCCACCCAACCCCAACAAGTACCCGGTGCTACAATGGACTAGGAACAAGGCCGGTGTGTAGTAAGAATATGTATCTATTTATTTTTTTAAACCAAATTTGACAAACTAACATCAGCCACCAATGCTGTAGCAACACAAGAACAAACATGACTTCTGCAATGGCAACAACACAGAGATAATACTAAGATATGTAGTCACAATTCTCTGCAGCTTTCTTTTCAAATCACCCACCAATACAGAAAAAGAACAATTCAAGACACACTGTAATTGATGACTTGGTTATAATATTTTTTCTCCCAGTAACCTCCACCCTCCAAACATCAATTAGACTTGACCTCTCTCAATTGAAGGCCAGTGGCAGGGAGTAGTAACACAATGGGAAAATCATTGTAGGTTCTGATAAAAAAAAATGCAGTCTTTGAAACAAGAGATTTAATGAAAACATCGTTTTGCACGTTTTACTACAGATGCAATATGAGGGAAAGAAAAACAATGAGAAAATGTGTTTTGCCACACCTAAAAAGAATAGGCAAGGCTTTATGGTTTGGGTCAGAGCACAATTAGAACAAGGTGGCAATTTTGTTTTTTCCCACCACACATGCAAAGGAAATAACAGGCTTCACACTTCTGATTTATAATGCTGGGGATCAACGGGAAATTTTGATTTGCACCCTACAATCTCACTTGGAAAAAGGTTTTGGGGGATTAATTCTTTTGAATTCAGGACCCCCCCCCTTTCTGTTCCGAAGTCAGGGGTTTGCTTACAAATAATCAAATCTTTATGGCTATACTGGTTCGAAACACACTGGGATGAGCTTGTTAGTTTTAAATGCTAACAAAACACATCCTGTGATTTCAATAGGGAAATTAATTGATTTACATTAATGAAATATGCTACGGATCTATACAGGCAAACATGGTATTTTTCTATTATGGAAATAACTAGAACAATACTTGAGAAATGCAGGGCCTCCACAGCCTATGTCTCAGGGATAGTTTTACTTACAGGAGAGGCCTTGTAGTGGGCATCAGGGAGCAGCAGGGCTCCTTTGGGACAGCAGGGGTGTCAGTCAAGGATAGTCCCCTCTGGCTCCTCCAAGGAGTCAGCTTGCATGTCTCTTGGTCCCTGCCTCCAATGCAAGATTTGGGGCCGCAGGTTATCTCCCAGAATAAAGAGAAAAACCAAGCTCTGATGCAAACTGGTCTACTTATAGGGCAAATTACATCAAAAACTTCTCATGATTCCTGCGGAAGGGATAGGTTGGTTCCAGGGCTTTAAGTGGGCCTGAAGCCTGAATCTCTCACTCGTGCGTGAAAGCTTCAGGCTTCAGAAAAAAATGCCATAATCGTGGCACCGCACCTGTGAGGCATCCCTTTAAGCAAGAGATGTCCGTGGGCCGGCGCCACCATTATGGAGAAAACGTGAGGCCGCCGGAGCAGAGGCCTTGTTTTGTAAATACTAAAGCTCCCGCACATTCATGGGAGTTTCAGTCTTCAGGAAACAGCCTCAGATTCCAGTAGCCTCACCCTTTCAGCCTTAATGGTGACGCTGCCCCTCCCCCGCTGGCGAGGGCCAGCGCCACCATTAAGGCTGAATAGGTGAGCCGCTGTCCCCTGCTGATCTCTACAAAAGGCTGCCTGGCAGGGGTGCTAGTAGCCCATTGAGCCGGGGCTCATCCAGGGGGCGTGGCCTAACGGGCCAGCAGGACACCCCCGCTGTTAGGCCACGCCCCCTAGATGAGCCCCAGCTCATTTAGCAGTGCCACTTAAGGCACTGTTTGGTTCTCTCCACCCACCTCCCACCTATGTGCTAATAGGACAAGGAATTGAGGGGTGTGAGCTAAGAAAGCTGGGGGAGGAGAAGGCTTTGTCATCCCAAACTGACATTTGGATGTGGCATGTTTAAACTCTGAAAATCTATCAACATGGCAAGTACCTGAAGTTTTAAAATCTTTACATGTATGGATATAATTTTAAGAACTACATTTTAAGTCATATCAGATGATGCTAATCTAAAGCCGGCAAGACCTTCCTGTGCAGAGATACAGTTTTTCTTTGTTTACTCAGGTGCCACACTATTGAAAAATATGACACTTAATAGTTCCCATGTTAATGTTGTCCTTCACCCTCACACCAACTTTCAAATCTCTCGGAATCTTGGGAATGCCCAAATCAAATTTTCCTTAATAACTTCTGTTATGTTTATCACACACACTTCATTTTGGCATGGTTCAAAGGGGATTACTGTCACCTTTAATAAAAGTCTGGAAGAGCGTTATGGTATATATGCTGCCCTTTTTATGCAATAAAATTTAACCAAGAGGGCATTTCTCTTTGCGAAATGTCATTTGGGATGAGGAAAAGGAAGTTTTTTTTTATTTCTTATAATTGTAAAAAGCTTTGTTTCACTTGAGATGTCTGTGTCACAATCTGGTATTACATTGAAGATAATGTAAACACTGCTATCTGTCTCTTCAGGTAAAAAGTGTAGCTTTCCATGGATTTAGTAAAACAGCATTTTCAGCCACATGTCTTTCTCTCTCTTGCTGAAATGCATTGTGCATATCTTTGCACTTTTGAACTTCCAAGCACACTTTCATTTATTTGAGATGTACGCCTGTTTTTGTTCAATAGGCTTCATGCCTGACATCACCATTTTTGTGCCGGTTTTAGACTTCATTGGGACTCTACAAATCACTCTGGCCTCTTTATCTCTGGCATTCAGGCTATATTTTACTCCACGTGTCACCACTGGTCTGGTTCTGATCAAAGTATTACACACAAGTTCATGTGATTTATTGTTTTGATTGTTTGCTCTTTTCAAGACTTTCAAAATACCTATGACGTATTTGTATACTTTGTAGTCATTTGCATTCTTTGTGACATATTTTGTAATCTTTACTTTGTCCTTCCAATTGGAGTGTTATTGTTGGATACGTTGATTCGATCATGCATATTGGAGACACTCAATTTTGTTAGTGCATGTATTGTGCACCTTTTTGTTTTGTAGTGTGATAGGTTAGGTAAACAAAAATATATTAAGAGGTTTGGTCAGAATTAAATAGATATCTCAAAATAGATGATGATTTAAGACTCTGCGTTGTGCTTCTCTTGAAAATATGAAAACACATGTACATCCCTTACATTTCCAAAACTTGTTATTACTGTTGTGGGGAATAAAACGACTTACCTGTGCAAACAGCAGGAATAATTATTGGTATTACACAGCAACTTCCAGAAACAGGAGCTGAGTTAATTCAAAATGGTGAATGCTCTTGTAACCTTTTCTGTGGAGCAGTATGACATACCCCTTGTCAATAGAGGTCAACTGAGATAATTGTAGTTCTCTGTGATCTGACCCAATCGTGCTTCTTTCTTATGGTGCGCACGCAGCTGTTTATATTCAGAAAATCATACCTAGCTGTCCAGAGCTATACAAAGGAACAATAAAGAAAAGGAGGGTGTGGAATTTAGGTATGTGTCTGAGGTGCAGTTTAGGCTTTGTCGATGAGGTGAGGAGGAAGAGAGTGGTGCTGTGGAGACAAAAAAGAGAGAGAGACAGTGAGAGTGGGAGAGAAGGTGGCTGTAAAAAGAGTGAACGAGGGGGAGGGTAGAGGTGGAGGACCTATGGAGGTTCTAAGAGAGTGGAAGAAGGTAATGAAAAGGTGGGATGAATGTGCAGAGGAGATGAAAAGGAGAGAAAGAGGTGTGGAGTAGACAGAGGAGAGAGATAAGACTGAAGGGGTGGAAAGTGGAGGAGGTGGAAAAGAGTAAAAGAAGATTGCAAGATGAGGTCAAGAGAGAATGAGGGGGGAGAAGTATTTGAAGAGAGAAAGAGGAGTGAAGTAGGTTGAAAGAGAAAAGAAAAGAACAACAGTGATAGAAAAGACAGATGTAAGGTCATAGGATATAGAAGAGAACACGAAGTGGACGTGGAAAAATTAGAGATTAAGACCACTAGGGAGGAGACAAGTAAAGAGGGAGCATTATGGAACAGTGAGGAGTCATAAGGAAGGAGGAGATAATGCACATGACAGGAGGAGATAACACAAGAGAAAGGATAAGGACACAGAGGGAAGGGAAATGATGGCAAGGTGTCAAATTAAGACACTTAGAGAGCAAAAGAGAGAAGGGTGAGGTGGAAAGATGTAGGGTGAGGTGGGAGTGAGATAGACAAGAGAGTAAGAGATTGTTCCTGGACCATCAATTCTGGAAAATTCTGCACTGTGGTGGAACATCCTCACAGCCGCCTTGAGGAGGCTAACAGTAATGGTCTGAGGGAGAAGCCGAATAGCCCCTGGGGTTCAAAAACATAGAACAAGTCTGATGCCTGGACCTGCCTACACAACACCAAGAACCAGAGGTGTTAGTGCAAGATAATGTTCTTAAAGGACCGATATCCTTTGCCGACAAGTCTATAAGTTGCCAAGAAAGTCGCAACTAAACATCCAAGAAAGAGGTGTGCGACATTTTGAATTTAGAAGATTGTAAGGGGAAGACTGAGATGTATGGTCATATAAAGGACGTATCAGTGCTGTGAACATCATATAACCCACCCTGTGACCACAGTTACCATAAAGTTCTTTTGTTTTTTTGTCATACAATAAAACCCTTTGAACTTGGTTTGGCTTTGGATTGTCTGTTGATCCGCTGACGGGGCTAAAGATTTCTGGGGTTCAACATTTCCAGTAGTTAAGACAAGGAATGCATAGGATTAAAAAGCAGAAGATGCACAGTGTGACTAGGGAATGGGTGATTAAGGACTTTTTTAGAGAGGTGGTTCAGGAGTAGAGTAACAGGAGATCGTTTTGGGCATGTAAGGGAGATAAAACCATCAATGAATTTGAACGCAGATAGTAGACATTTCCAAATGGATTGATTTCTCATAGAGAGGCATTCAGTATGGATGAAGTAATGAGAAGTGTGTGAAGAGCTGAAAATATTACAGTGCATGACTGGTCAATTTGAGTATTTTCTCGTGCGGTGAGAAGGAGTAAAGTGTCAGCCAAAGACAGTGCTTGTGCAATAGTCAATAGGACTGAGTACTAGAGTAAGTATGCAGGTTTTTGCAATTTGCAGATGAAGAGTAGGTAGATGTATTTGATGATAAACAGGCTAATCCTGGCAGCTTTTGAGGTAGCAGTAATGAAGTGAAGAATTAAAAAAAAAACTTTTCAAAGACTTCCATGATTGTATGCCTTGAGAAATGGGGGCAGAACTTTGGAGGAAATAAGAGAACAAAGGTGGGTGTTTGAGGGAGGGAGATGACTTCAGTCTTCACTGAGTTATTCATGAGTGTTGTGGGCAGATAGCTGATCATAGAAGACAAAGGTGGAGATGAGTTGTCCAAAGTATGAGGTGTACATGTTGATGAGTAAAGTGCAAGGACTGAGACATTGCGAACAGTGGCAGGGAAGGAGGTCAGAACAGAGAAAGCAATGTTCCAAGAGATGGAGAAGGAACAGTGACAAAGAATGGAGGTGTTCTAGTTGAGAGTGTTGTCTATGCTGCCAATGTTTTTGTTTTAGAATTACTTTTTATTTGTAAGGAAACAGATTCATTAGTGAGCTTTCTTCTCATATATGCTTCTAAACTATTATGTCAGTTAACTTTCATCATGAATTTTAATTGTTCCTTACGGTTTGACTGATATATCTGATCATCTTTGAGTGAAATTCTGGTATAACACGATATTTATCGTATTTGCATAGAGAGTTGAGACTTCCTGCCATTCTCGTAGGTTTCTCACCTACGGCAGCACAGTGCGGTTCTTATAGTACTATTGATATCATTTGGAGCAGAAGTGTAGCCAGGAGCTTTAGTGTTTATCCCTGCCTCTATGTGCCAGTGAATTACATGTTCGGTTTTTGTATTCTATCATGCTTCTCAGTTCCCACTTCCTGACTCTTCTCTGGCTTGTTTCTTGTTATGCAAGCACCTTCCCCTCTCTTAAAGAGGTACGCAGATCCTTGCTCTGGGTGTGGTTTGTTGCCTGTTCACTGTTCCCTTTCATCTTTTTCCACAGTCCCTGAAGTCAGGTTCTGCTGCTGATGAGCCTGATTGTGAGCTCTCTTCCTCTCAGCCAGGGATGCTGTTTATCTGCATCACTAATCCAGAGAGCATCAAACTACCTTCATCACTGCGTTTGCGAACACAGAGAAGCTGGCATCATCACGGGACAACTAGCTTTCTGAGACTGAGAGTAGTTGATTAGGACCACCAAGCATGTCTCTCTCGCTCCTATTTCTCTCTTTCTGTCTCCTGCGTTCTCACTCTCTCTCCCTTTACATCACCAGTACTGGGCACCTCTCCTCAGACACTCTGCCCCTTGTCTGCTTCGCTCATGAGTCCATGACTCTTCTGGAAGAGTTCACTCCATGCATTCATAGTACCACATTCTCCACTACAATATCTGTCCCCGTCTAGTGGCTTCGGCCCAGTAAGACACTTGGTGGCCATTTGCTTTACAAATTTGCACTCATACAGCAATCTTGGTGGGTCACTCCCACACATCCCTCTTACCTCTGGTAGTCTGGTCCTTAGAGGTAGCTGTGGCCAATGGCGCACAGATAGGAATCCCACAGCTTCCTCAATGTTCACATAAGGGAATTTGATCTATGAATAATAATCCATGGCTTTGTGTTCGATGAATAAGAGACACACATGATACACAAACTATACCATGCCAGGGTCTCATTGACAGTCTTCAAGCCCATGATAAAGTATACAGAGGTTCATGAATGCATAAAGCAGGATTTGAACTGTGAACGATGCTCCCTTGTCTGATTTACAACTGAATGACCCATCAACATGTTTTAAGTGGTCCTAACACATTGAATTAGCATATATTATGAGGCGGTGTATGTAGGCATGTTTTGAATAATTGGTTTTCAATCCAACTGCTATGGGTGGCTCGATGAGGATTAACGGCAGTCATTCTCTGGAGATGGCCCTCATGCTCATAGTGGCCCCAACGGGTGCTTAACGAAGGATACACTGTCATAATAGCACATACCTTTAGGATGATTGGTTTCACACAGTCCCATTGCTTATCATCATATGAGGAGTGGGAATCTCAAGGGGAGAAATAGGCAAAAAAGGGTGAGTTTTGGGCCAACTTTTTAGGGAGCATCTGTCAAAATCTCTTCTGGGTATCTCATGGTGTGTTTTCAGTGGGTTCCAGCCGTGAGCAATCAAACGTGCAATTTCTACAGTGGGGTCAGTAATGTTTGTTGTTACAGGATACCAGATTGTGGGGCTCTGGCATCGTAAAGCTTTGGTGTTTGGGTGGGGACTCCTCTGATGTTTACAGCAGCATAGAAAAGTCAAAGATGTCCAATAAGGCATCAGAGCTAATGATGGGCACTGGATAAAAGACCATATTGTTTGGGGGTAGTCATTTCCTTGTGGTCTTCTGGTGGTGCATATGGCATTCAGCAAGTAAGTGAAGGTAAATGGATATCCTAGCAATCCCACTTCGGGTAAGAATATTCTTTTGTATATTGGAAAAGCAATGAAGCAGATGTTTCACAACTTAATGAAGTTTAGGCTGAGGTTTGGAAACAGAACCCCCAATCTCTGGTCGGTATCTATTCAAATGTACTGGCTGCCACATGATCAGAAATAGTTGCCACATTCAACCTTGAAGGACTATGTGCCAGGCCAAAGTTTCACTTCAGATTCTCCAAACACACTGGCCAGACCTTACCTTGGCTCAGTATGTCTCCGAAAAAACCCAGACAAGGAAATCATCATCAAAAACACCCCACCTTTTTCTATTGTAGGAGTACTCTGAGACAGATGGGCCCATCCCTGTTTATTAGAAAACCACAAAAGAGAAGCAGCACACCCTTTCTTTTTCCAATCAATTCTTTCCCATGGATTTAAATCATTTTGAGCTACTACCGGCTCTTCAGACCGTATCACTTTTTTTACGGGGTGCCGGGGAGAAAGAAAATGACTCTGGTATCAACAAGTCAAACATATAACGAAAGAAATGGAGTTCCTATTGATAATAGGAACTCCCGTCCCCTGCACACCTTTAGGTATTGGAAAATATCCAACCAATTTTCTATCAATGAATTGATTTTTCTGACAAGGTTTTAAGTTTTAGTTTCTGTGCACTATATTTGTTCGTACTGTTAATGTTTAAATTTCCAAGATCCCAACCAAGAATGGAGGAAATTATAATTTTAGAAGAACAATTTGGTCAAAAAGAATTTTTCATTTTCGAAATTGTATGTATAATTGAAATTTGGAAACAAAAGAAGAGTTTTTTTTAAAACACATAGGAGTTTTATTCACTCCTTATTCAACAAATGCTTAATAGTAATGTTTCACCAAAAATCAAACAAATTAACCAGGTTCAATAAATTTCCAAGAGCTCTACGCGTTTCGAGAGTTTAACTCTCTTCTTCAGGAGCAGTAATTTGTAAATATACAATTCAAAACAATAATTTTCTTGTAACACCATTTCATAGACAACAATAATTTTTAACAGGAGTTTTCAAAACAACAATAATGTTCAAACAGTCGTTCTTAATGTCTTGTACCAAGCTTTCCGTTGTGGAATTAAGGAAACGTCATTTTATGGCATGTTTATTCTTATATTGAATCTCTGTGAATAATATTAATATATGTATTAGTGAGGTTTTATTTGATTAGGGCGATTTATTTATACAATTGTGGTTTTAGCCAGATTCCTACCTGTTCACTGACATGTGATATTCCCAGAATGTACTGGCTTCACAAAGCTTGGAAACTCAAGTCCGTAGATCCCTACAAAGCTAAGTATAGTATGTGTAAATATCCCCTTAGTTCTATTTCTGTAGAAATTATACATTGTATTTTCATATTCAAGTTTGGTCAAAGACTCACCATTCAATTCTATTTCATGTGACACGAGCGTGTGGTACGAGAATGTGGTCTGCAAGTCAATGCGCGTTGACCGCGAGTCTTTCTTTACCAATGTGCCGCCGGTTGTGGTTCTTTAGCTCGTATCTCTACAAATGATTGAAAAATGTGTCAGTATTTGCGTGATTGAATGTTCTGAGATATGAGAACAAGTTTAGCAAGCAGTACTCACTTAAACGTGTGCACGGAGACGAGCCAGTCAGTATCCTTTCTCTCAGTATCCTTTCTCTTCCTGTATTCGCGAAAGCAAGGCTGTTGCTTGGCAACTCTACCTTAAGTTATCATGTGACCTTGTTCACGTGATATTGAAGGCTACTAAAGGATGTTGGGAAATGTAGTGCCCGGTTTCCCTATTCTATAATTAATGATCGAGTGTTTTATCACATATAGTAATTGTTTACCGCCGATTGTCATTCCATAATTTCACAACGTACTTCCTCATGTATTTTGCATGTTGCAGATCATTATCACATCATGTATATAACAAGTGACAGTTGTATCTTCTCTTTGCACCAATCTTAATGGTAGTTATGCATTTGTTTTTCAAAAATAAGTGTAACAAATTCATCAATTCAAATAATTCCCAGTTCTATCACAATTGTTCTAATAATCATGTCAAGTTCTGTCTCCATTCATTATAAAAATACACTCAATGAGAATTCATCATTCATCCCTCATGGTTCCAGGGCATCAAGTTTGTGAACCCAGAACATTTCTCTGTGGGAAATAATTTCTTGCAGATTGCCTCCCCTTGCGGGTCGGGTTATTATTTCCAAGACTACAAATTTCAATTGTGAGATAGTGCGGTGTTGGTCTCTAAAATGTTCGCGAATACAGGAAGAGAAAGGATACTGACTGGCTCTTCTCCGTGCACACGATTAAGTGAGTACTGCTTGCTAAACTTGTTCTCATATCTCAGAACATTCAATCACGCAAATACTGACACATTTTTCAATCATTTGTAGAGATACGAGCTAACGAACCACAACCGGCGGCACATTGGTAAAGAAAGACTCGCGGTCAACGCGCATTGACTTGCAGACCACATTCTCGTACCACACGCTCGTGTCACATGAAATAGAATTGAATGGTGAGTCTTTGACCAAACTTGAATATGAAAATACAATGTATAATTTCTAGAGAAATAGAACTAAGGGGATATTTACACATACTATACTTACCTTTGTAGGGATCTACGGACTTGAGTTTCCAAGCTTTGTGAAGCCAGTACATTCTGGGAATATCACATGTCAGTGAACAGGTAGGAATCTGGCTAAAACCACAATTGTATAAATAAATCGCCCTAATCAAAGAAAACCTTACTAATACATATATTAATATTATTCACAGAGCTTCAATATAAGAATAAACATGCCATAAAATGATGTTTCCTTAATTCCACAACGGAAAGCTTGATACAAGACATTAAGAACGACTGTTTGAACATTATTGTTGTTTTGAAAACTCCTGTTAAAATTATTGCTGTCTATGAAATGGTGTTACAAGAAAATTATTGTTTTGAATTGTATATTTACAAATTACTGCTCCTGAAGAAGAGAGTTAAACTCTCAAAACACGTAGAGCTCTTGGATATTGATTGAACCTGGTTAATTTGTTTGATTTTTGGTGAAACATTACTATTAAGCATTTGTTGAATAAGGAGTGAATAAAACTCCTATGTATTTTAAAAAAAACTCTTCTTTTGTTTCTAAATTTCAATTATACATACAATTTCGAAAATGAAAAATTATTTTTGCCCAAATTGTTCTTCTAAAATTATAATTTCCTCAAATCTTGGTTGGGATCTTGGAAATTGAAACATTAACAGTACGAACAATTATAGTGCACAGACACTAAAACTGAAAACTTTGTCAGAAAAATCAATTAATTGATAGAAAATTGTTTGGATATTTTCCAATACCTAAAGGTGTGCAGGGGACGGGAGTTTCTATTATCAATAGGAACCCCATCCCTGTTTATGACAGGATTATGTGTTACTACAAACTAATGCTGGACTCACTGAAATTAATGAAAGATACTGCCACTTACTAAGGGGCTCCTCACAGTCCATCAGTAGAGGGTGGTGCTCACCTCTAGAACTAAAGGGTCCATGGTGTGAACCTTTCCTTGAGGGTGCACATGAGGTTTTATATTGCTGTTGAACTTGGTGTTTCCATATTTCTTTGTTGGTATTTTATTGCATGCCCTGGTGCATGCCTGACCTAATTCAGAGATTCAAGAGAAGAAAAAAGGTTGGTGTGGAAAGTGTGGGGATGGGTTATGTGATGGTTTTATCCAGGAAGATTTGTAGGCAAAGACAACTTTCACATCTAGAACTGTTTGCCTCTCTAGCCATCATAGTTCATTTGTTTACTAGTAAATATAATGACCATTCTTGTTTATTGTTGGTGTTTGATAGAATGGTGACACTGTCATATTTCATCCGAGAAGGTTTGTTTGGAGATCAAGGTTCTTAGTGCCTTTCTGAATTTAAGATGAGTTTACTGTAGTCTTATGTTGATCAGCAGATTATTGTACATTATTGGCCCAAGTCATGACATCATTGTTCCCTCACAGCATTCTTGCATGAGTGTTTATAGGGGTGCCAACCCGTCCCCCCTCAACTGTATATAGATAACATGATAGGCAAATCAAATGGTTCTATTATTGCAGAACTCAGGATTATGGTACCTTTATTTAAGGTAAAAAAGTGCACATGGCACTGTGCATATTTTGGTTAGAATGACCCAGGAACTAAAGGGTGCTTTAACTATCATATGCATATCATGAGTGTATAAAGATATACTATGAATAAATGACACAAAGTGAGAGATACTTAAACAAATTAATACATTTTCAGAGAAAGGTGTAGTTTGAAATGAATGACTCAAGTACAAAATGGTGTACAGTTCTAAGGCAGGTGTGAAAAACTATGACTCGTGCCAAGAGTTCCAGACAAGCAACAGAGGCTGATATATTAGAAATAATCTTTGGCAGCATCTTGCAGTGAGGTAATTGGGTTTGTTACGTTAAAAATGGAACTTGGCAGGAAAAGCAGACAAGATTAATAATGAAGTTAGATAAACAAAGGGAAACTTGGATACATATATCTCTGTTCTTACTGAGGAGGGCACAATGTGCTTCATTGCGACCAATTTGGGAGACGACATATATTATTTGGCACCATATAATAGAGTTTATGTTTCCACAGTATAAGGCACTAACCAACTTGGCAGGATCTCGAAAATCAGAGAAAGAGTAGACATTGATGTGATGAAGGTGGTTTTGGCAGATGCTGCATAAATGTGTCTAACCAAATCTAAAATAAGCTTATCGGTTTTGTACTTCAGAGAAAATTGTGGATGCCAACTATAACTAATATGGGCTTGGTGTACAGCAGACTATAAAAGCAAGGGCAAGACAGAATGATTTTGAGTGTGTCAAAAGCATTTCTTGAAACTACAGCCAATGAAGACTTCCATGTGCCTGATTTTGTTGTGTCTCATTCTCTGAGGAATGATCATGGATGCCTGGTGTTTGATGGAGGATGTGGACCAGGGCCCCTAGTTCATTTGGCGCCCAAACGTGAAACCCTAAAGTCTTTCAGGGACAAGGACCCAGGCTTCATGGTGATGTGCTTGCATACAGGGGGATTTGTCTGAAAAACATGATGAGGTTAGTGACAGAATATAGTGTGGTCTTGCTTCTGTCAGGGGTGTCTCCTCATTTCTTTATTTATTTTATATTTTACATTTCTAAAGTGCACAAATCAGCCCTCGGGCATTGTGGCGCTGTTACAAGACCGTCATCATAGCACACCTGGCATCTATGAATTATAGTATGTATTATGAGAGACAACAGAAAATAAATAAGGCATGATCGTGTACATATTAAGAGGATTGTGATACATTTTGAGTAATGGGAAATATTGTGTGAAGAGAATTATAGCACCTAGAAAATCCTAACTCAAGGGCATTCAGAAGAAGATGTCTCAAGATCCAACAGGAGTAGAGTGAAACATATAATGCTAAAACAGGTTTGTGTAAGGTGACATCTTAAACCCTGTACAGGATATAAGAAAAGGCAAGAGAAAGGAAAAAATGAGATCATAGTATTTATACATTTGTAAAGTCGACTAGTGTATCTGTTTGTTTATTGAGTAAAAATATTCAAGATTGATAGAACTTGTGAAGTCTTTGAAAATAGTTGAGGAGCTAAAGTGACTACCTAGTGAAGAGGTTGGTACCAATCCCAAGGTAGAGACAGCTAATTAAGAAATTAGAGGCTTGACCGTCAATTGATGGTGCACGCTCATTCTTGTTGTTTAAAACATGTTAAAAGAGATGACAAGTTTAAAAAATGGAGGCTTTATTTAAGGATCTGGTATAAAAAGGCAGTCAGTTGTGACTCTCATCTACACTTTTTAAACAAGCTAGTGAAATCAAGTGAAGGGTTGAAGAGAAATGAAAATAATATACTCACAAAGCTAAAGCTCTTGACAGATTGCAAAACTGAATGGTAGAAATCCGACTAGCGAAATACACAAACGAAGGATGATTAAGGTGAACAGTGGGAGGTTTTGCAAGCACTTTTTTCTGATTAGGGAAGTGCACAATTGAAAGCATTCCTTAAAGCTTGGTTGTGAGTTGAAATAACAGTGGTTTCATTTTTTGTTTGAAAAAATAAAGACAGTTTGTAAATGGCATGCTCTAAGAGTAAAAAAGAATATTTAAATGTATTCATTTTAAAAAGCATAATTTGCATGGTTGATAGAATCCATGCACAGACAGTATGCAGAGGGAGATTTATGTTTCAAAACCACAGCGCCCTTGAAGTAAATCAAGGCTCCTTTTTCAAAACTAAGATAAGGGCTGACATGGAGCCAGGAAGTGATTAATATTTGCAGAAAACCAAGGCTGAGTGCATTTGAAAACTTGAGATAGCCCTGTGAGTTAAAATGGCTATGGATCAGTTTTGCCATTTGGTGTTCTTGGAACAAGCAGTGATTTATTTGTGCAGTTTTTAAATGTTCATATTTTATGTACAAAGGTTGTAAGTGAGCCAGGGCTGACTCACACCCTTATGGAAATATAGCCTTGAACCAGAACTCATTGAATTGACTTCATTTTTTTAGGGATGTTTGTGATGCACACATTGAATGCTTGTGATTTTTAATTAGGGAAGCTCTGCTGTAGGTCCAAATGACAAACACCAGTTGACGAAATTGACAATTGAGTAGGTTTTGAGAACAACATTTTTTCATGGTATGTATGCATGATTTGTTGAAGGCAGGTTCTAGAGACACACTTGATTGAATTATATGACATTGTGGGATAGTTAAGCCTCTGGTTGTTTAAGTTAAGCAAATGTATATATTTTGAAAGATTGTTGTTTTGTCAAAGAAACATTATGTGACTAAACCATATTGTGAGTTTACTGTTTTTTATTAGAAATGTTCCCCGTTCATTGCACATATGTGAACGAGGGTGGTCCCATTAGGTCACTGTTTAAAGTAAAACAAGTCACTGCACATATTTGGGTTAGACTGACCCAGGAAGTGAAGGGTGATTTAAATATCATGTACATATCATGAGTGTATAAAGGTATATTATGAATATGGGATACAAAGTGAGAGCTACTTAAATAAATAAGTAATAGCTCTCTGAAGAATTCATGCAGTTTCAAAATAGATGACTCAAGTATAAAATGGTGTCCAGTTCTAAGACAGGTGTAAAAAACTATGACTCATACCAAGAGTTTTTAGACAAGCAACAGAGGCTGATACATTAGAGATAGTCTTTGGCAGCATCTCACCATGAGATAATTGGGTTTGTTACATTAAAAATAGAACTTGACAAGAAAAGCAGATAATATTAATGATGAAGTTTAATACAGCAAGGGAAACTTGGATACATGTTCCTATGTTCTTAATGAGGAGGGCACAGTGTGCTTCATGCAGACCAATTTGAGAGAACAGCTGTATTATTTGGCACCATATACTTTATTTTTGCACAGTAAGAGGCACTAACTAAATTGGCAGGATCTCAAAAATCAGATAAAGAGTAGACATTGAGGTGATGAAGGTGTTTCTGGCACATGTTGAGTACTGTCATAAATGTGTATAAACAAGTCTAAATTAAGCTTACCTGTTTTGTGCATCAGAGAAAATTGTGGATGCCAGCTACGGCTAATATGGGCTTAGTGTACACCAAACTATAAAAGCAGGGGAAAATCAGAATGATTTTGAGTGTGTCTACAGCGTGTCTTGAAACTACAGCCAATAGAGACTGCTGATGCCCTTCAAGGTGCAAGATTTTATCTTGTCTCTCTCTCTGAGGAATGATCATGGATTCCTGTTGCTTGATGGAGGATGAGGACCATGGCCCCCAGTTCAAGTGCAGTGAGACAGAGGTGCCTTGGTTTGCAAATTTGAGGTTGCTAGTTGGGGTGTATAAATTGATTTAGTCAGTTTGGACACATAATTGGAAACAGCTAAACATATACCTAATTGATGTTAAACAGTGCTTTGAATGCATCTCTATTTAATGGAAAGTTGGTGAATTGACTTCAATAAATGAGTGACATGATATGGTCTCTTCATCCCAAGGTCCATTTGTGCTATCTGATTCTGCAGTGGCTGTAATTGTTTAGTCACTTTCCTAGGCAGACCTGCTTAGAGATGAAGCTTAGAAATTAAAAATGCATCAACTGATTGGCAACATTTGTCTCATTACCATGGAGTTTTGCACCATTCCATTGTTCAATTTCTTTAGAAGGTGTGTCAGTGGGCAGGACACATTAGTGTGTTGGGGGCACATGTTGTGGGTACAGCTAATGAATATTCAGAAGAAAGGGGCATGTCTAGGTGCTGCATTTGAATTAGGGGTCTGCTGAGAAACATTTGTATCATGATCACTCTGAAAAATGGTCAAGACCCTTCTGCGAACCAGTTACTTGCACAATTTTCTGTGATTTGTACATGCATGCAGTCTGCAGACTGCTTGGCAACATGGTGGTTTAACTTTAAAAAAGAAGGCACACAAGTCACAATAGTAAAAACACATTCTTGGTAGCTAAAGTGGTTTTCCAGGCATATCAGATAACAATTTGAGGGTATAGCAACTTTGCAGAAGATATTTTTTCTGAGTTGGAGAAACAGATGCTGTCATTTGCCCCTTCAATGGCACTCCTCAGTCAAATAATATTTCTCCCTCATTAATACATAATGTTTATTAACAGACAGACCAGGGTCACCTGCTCACTCCAAGTATTTAAGATCACCTTTTATACATTTGTATTTTGATTTATAACGGAAAAGCAGAATCTGTTAGGCAAAGTACACAAACAGCTGTGCTTTAGAAAGCCAAGTCTTGGTAAAGGTGTTCTTAGAAATATGGGACTAGTTGGCAAATATGGCATAGCATTGGTATACCTTTGAGTATTCTCTCCCTTAAAACAGGTATTTGTAGTGCTGTGATGTCTTGGTTGTCCTGGGTTAGCTGACCTCCAGACCAGTTTGTAGAGCACCTGGCCTTGGGACTTGACAGAGCAAGTGAAGAGAAGGAGACCACACCTCTCGCTTTTGGGTGATGGCAGAGAACAGTGCCTAGAGACACACTTAATGGTAGTATGCATAATATAGATGATGTGCAGTAGTCTGCTTGGCTTTGTGTGCAAGCTGATGTCTGGAGAACCTGGGTGCAGGCATGGAATCTAAATCAAAATACAAATGTATAAAATGTGACCTTAAATACTTGGAGTGAGCAGGCATGGAATCTTGGTGTAGAATGTTGAATAAATGCTCAGTGAATTTCCTATGGATGAGAGCTGGTGTGTGTAGCTGTCTGGGTGTGACTGGACCAGTTACTGATCCCTGAACTATTTTTTATTGTACTCAAGTGATCTATTGGAGACATGCATTACACTTACATTACACCTATATGTGACTCTATTGTGGTGTGCCATCCTGTCAGAACATCTTGATCCTCAGCTAGTCAAGGTTAATGCCCCTTTAGTGGCCTCTTAATGCACTGAACTCTGCAACCTGTCTTTCGACTCTGCATGTGTCATGATCTCTGCTTCCAAAAGGTCAGGGTTTTCCCAACTCCCTTGGAAGCAGATCCATAACCCAGGTTCCGAGTGCCAACGAGTCCCAATTGGGACCTTTTGGACCCAGTCCTGGCGCCAGTGGCACCAGGCTCATAAATATGCCCAGTCCCAGCGCTGGAAGCGCCGGGCTCATAATGCTTGGGTGGACTTACCTTCAGCAGACCATGCTGCTTACTTGCCTGCCAGTTGAGCCTCTGATCCTCTTCTGTTTGGAACTACTTTTCCTGTTGGGTGGGGCTGGAGCCACTCCCTAGATTCAGAACACTGGAACTCTTCTGGAAGGCAGGAACTCTTTTCTTACCAGGAACTCTTTTCTTACTTAGGCGTGGCTGTGGAAGGAGACACCTAAGCACTACAGGAGGCTATTTAAACCACACCCGGTGGATGAATCTTGCTTTGCGTTATTCTGCAACCTCTGCAGCAGAACGCTCATCGTGTCTTCTGCATCCGGTCCTGGGCCTAAGGAAAAAGGCTTACCATCCTGAATCCAGTCTTCAGCAACACCTATAAAGACAAGAAAGAACAGGTTAGCATTCCGGCATCTGAAAGGCAAAGGCTTACCTACTCTTCGTGCGCTCCGGAGGTCTTCACACTGCATTCCGGCATCTGAAAGACAAAAGTTTACCAACTCTTCGCACGCTCCGGAGGCCTTCGGCGCTGCATCCCGCATCTGAAAGACAAAACAAGGTGCGTTTAAAGACATTGGGGAACTTTAATACTCACGTGCCATTACTCCTTTCCACATCTAATCCAGTGGGTATTCCGGCACCCTGCAGCCGCTCCGAACTCGTACCTGCAAAATAAAAAGACAGTTAGAGCGCAGAGTGAAGCAGGCAACAAGCGCTTACTTACGTGCTTCCAGGCGCTTCTATTCATCACACGGGCTCCATCTTCAACTCACTTCAGCCCGTCATCCGCCATCGCCGGAACCCTGCAAAACAAGAGACATCATTACTAAAGACTTTAAAGACATTTGAATGACTCGAAACTTACCGTTCGTGCAGTAAACGACGGACAGCAGTCCTCTGAAGTCAAGAGGCCTGCGCTACCTATCCAGTGAAGAAACTGGTTACAGCACCCTGCCCCGAGGCAGATGGAGAGCTCGGCATTCACTTACCTAAGGTGAGAGCGTTAACCTTTGGGGGTCTACAGGAGAGGAGAAGAGGAAAGAGATAGGGACACCCCAATAACCCCAGTTCATTAACCCCATATTTTCTATCTGCAGACATCTTACTCTACACGTCAGGCATACAGTGCACAGAGGTCCAGCCCAAAGAGCCAACCGGGTGCTACACATCACCTTTGAAGATACGGTAGTCGCCCAGTCAAGACCGGCGCCTCTGCGAGAATCAGGTGAGCGTTACAGAACGCAAAGCCTACCGCAAAACTCTCGCCCAGGCGCTATGGAAACCTCGGATACTGACCCCCTAGCCCGGTTACTTGGGGAACTAAGGGCAGAAGTGCATGCAGCTCGTCAGGAAACGAATGCTCTAAGAAGGGAACTAATTATTTCCAAGGAGAGAACAGACAATCTTGCTAGACAAGTGCTACAGTCACAAGCCGGACAGACCCCGTTACCCGCATCAGGGGCAAATCTTCCTTCAACATCCTCTATGAATCCAGTGCAGATCAACCTACCTGGGAATGTACCTCTGGCTCCGCCCGAACGATTTTCTGGTGACCCAAAGAGGTTTGCAGTATTTATCAATCAGTGCCGGTTGCACTTCTTATGCCGGCCAGCAGCCTTTCCAACTGATCAAGCAAAAGTAGCTTTTGTACTTTCGTACCTTAGTGGCAATGCGGCAGACTGGTCGATCCCTCTAGTTAATCAAGATGATCCGGTTCTCCATGATTTTCAAGCCTTTCAGCTTAGTATGGAAAAACTGTTCGCAAGACATTCACAGGGGCAGGCCTTAGACAATGAGCTTCTTTCGTTGCGACAGGGTAATCAAAACCTTTTGGCTTATATTGCATCTTTCAATAGACTAATAGTGGAAACTCAATGGCCTGAGGACAAAAGGATTACGCTGTTTTATAGAGGTCTACGTGGAGAGCTCAAAGACGTTTTAGCCCAAGTAGTGAATCCCCCACAAGACTGTTCGGATTATATAGACTTGGTCGTTCAAATAGATCACAGGCTGCAGAACAGGAAGGCCGATCGTTCCAAGTTTGATGCTCGAGTATTTTCCAAACCGCCAACTCCTTCCAAAGGAGTAGACTCCGGGGAACCCATGCAAATAGGGGGTCTGAAAGGTCCTCTAACACAAAGGGAGCGGGAAAGGAGGAAACAGTTGCAATTATGCCTATATTGCGGAAACTCAGGGCACTTTCTTCGAGACTGTCCGGTGAAACCTGCCAAGAAGGCAGTAGGAGCTGCAGTTACCAAAGTTACAAACTCTGAGCAGGGAAACGACCTCGCCCGACAAGAATAGAGGTCCTCTTGCCGAGCGTGAAAACCAGTTCCGTGACCTCGCATTTCGTGATACCTATGGTCCTCATTAGCCCTGATAATCCGGATCGATTACATGCAATTGAAGCTTACGTCGAGAGCGGTGCCATCGGCAATTATGTGGATCATGAAATGGTTTTGAGGATGAATCTAACTCTTTGTCCCAAGGCTGTAAAGGACGTCATTACTACGGTGGATGGTACGGAGATAGCCTCCGGGCCAGTAACGCATACCACTCAAGAGGTGACGCTAGTAAGTCAAGATGGACACCATGAGAAGATCGTGTTCGATGTGATCAAGGCCCCTCAGTTTCAGATTATTCTAGGAATACCTTGGTTAGAGAAACACAATCCTCTGATCGATTGGCGAGCAAGAACGGTCCAGTTTCCAGAATGTGTCTCTACTTGTCACCCTCCACCTGGTGTTGCACTGGCCGCAATTTCTTCAGAGACTCCCCAGTTACCTCCCGAATACCTAGAATACCAAGATGTTTTCCGGAAGGATCAGGCTAACTCTCTACCTCCTCATAGGTCTTATGACTGCCAGATAGACCTGATACCTGGATCTACTCCTCCTTGTAGTAGAATGTAAGCCCTCACCGAGCCTGAGAACCTTCACCTTCGACAATACCTGGATCAATACCTGGCAAATGGGTTTATTCGTCCTTCCAAGTCCCCTGCTTCTTCAGCTTTGTTCTTCGTTCCAAAAAAGGAAGGAGACCTTAGAACTTGTATCGATTATCGCTCCCTGAACCAGATCACCGTTAAGAATAGATATCCGTTACCTTTGATCCCTGAACTCCTGGACAAAGTCAGAAAAGCATGCATATATACAAAGCTGGATCTTAGAGGAGCTTACCACTTGGTACGAGTAAAAGAGGGCGATGAATGGAAGACGGCCTTCCGCACCAAGTATGGGCTATTTGAATATCAGGTCATGCCCTTCGGACTTTGCAATGCCCCGGCCGCCTTTCAATATTTAATGAACGATGTCCTCAGAGAGCTCATAGATGTATGTGTTGTTGTTTACATTGACGACATCCTCGTTTATTCTTCATCGGAATCTGAACATCGGAAACACGTGAAAATGGTCCTCGAAAGATTGCGTCAACACAAACTTTTCGCTAAGTTGGAAAAATGTGTTTTCAACGTGACTGAAGTTGAATTCTTGGGATTCATATTATCACCTGGCGGAGTGCGTATGGATTCAAAGAAGGTCGATGCAGTTCTCAAATGGCCATCACCATCCTCCGTAAAAGGTGTGCAAAGCATGTTAGGCTTCGCTAACTTTTACCGCAGGTTTATCCCCGAATTCTCTCGAATAGTCCAGCCCATCACTGCCTTGTTAAAGAAAAACAAACGTTTTGAATGGTCTACCGAGGCGGAACAAGCTTTCCAGGATTTGAAGACTAAATTTATCTCTGCACCAATCTTAAAACACCCTCGCCCCGAACTCCCCTACATCGTGGAAACTGATGCTTCAAGTCTTGCCATGGGGGCAGTTCTATCACAAAAGGACCCGGTAACCAATCAGTTGCATCCCGTGGCATTTTGGTCCCGCAAATTCTCGCCTCCTGAAATCAATTACACGATTACTGACAAGGAACTTCTGGCTATCAAGTCTGCCTTTAAGGCTTGGCGGCATTATCTGCTGGGGGCCCGACACACCGTTACTGTGATTACGGATCACCGAAACCTGCAATATTTGAAGACCGCAAAAGCCCAATCCTCTAGACAACTCCGTTGGGCATTATTCTTTGCCGAGTTTGACTTCATAATTACCTATCGACCTGGTACAAAGAACGGTAAAGCCGATGCCCTTTCTCGGATGGGAGTGGAAGAACACTTGGTCAACCCTAAACCTGTACCAATCATTCCCGAACAAAGAATTCTGGGTGTAATCGCCACAGAATCCATAGAGGAAGTTAAGGATAAAGCCAGGCAACTTGTAACTCCAGCAGACATACAGAATTGGCATCTGCAGGGAAAGGACTTTGCAGTAAAGGACAACTTATTGTATTTCCAAGAACGATTATACCTACCCAGCACAGATTTACAGAAAAAAGTAATCTCTTGTTATCACGACTCTTTAATGGAAGGTCATCCCGGTATAGCCAAGACCTCAGAAAAGATCAAGCGCTACTTCTGGTGGCCGTCTTGGAAAAAAGATATCAGAGACTTTATAATGTCCTGTGGAGTATGCGCCCAAAACAAGAGTCAAAAGGAAAGACCAGCAGGCCTCTTACGCCCTATTGACATCCCACCTCGCCCTTGGCATACGCTTTCTATGGACTTCATCACCGATCTACCTCCATGCTCCGGATACAATACGATTCTAGTAATCGTGGACTTATTCTCCAAGATGGCGCATTTCATTCCGCTCAAAGGCTTGCCAACAGCAGCAACTCTGGCCCGAGAATTTCTCGAAAACATCGTCCGACTGCACGGTTTTCCTTCGGTTCTAATTTCGGATCGAGGTAGTCAATTTATTTCTCATTTTTGGCGAAGTTGCTGTCGGTCGGCTCAAATTGATGTGAGACTATCGACCAGTCACCACCCTCAGACCGACGGACAAACCGAGAGGACCAATCAAACTCTGGAACAGTATTTACGCTGCATGCTGCAACAAACTGAAAAAACTTGGAAAGATATCCTTTGGATAGCCGAGTATGCCTACAATAACTCTGTCCATTCGGGAACTGGGAAAACCCTGTTTTTTCTTTTGTACGGCAGTCACCCTCGAACCTCGGAGTTGGATCCCCTCCAAGATCTTGAAACACCAGCAGTAGACTACCTGCATTCTACAATCACCCAAGCCTTTAAGGAAGCTGTTTCTCACCTTCAAAGGGCTAAAGAACAATACAAGAAAGGAGCAGATCAACATCGGAAGGAAGCCCCTCACTATCAAGTAGGGGATCAAGTCTGGTTATCCACCAAATATCTATCTCTAAAAGGGCCACGCACATTCAACCCAAGATACCTTGGTCCCTATTCCATCACTACCATAGTAAACCCAGTAGCGGTCAAGTTGGACTTGCCCCCGCACATGAAGATACATCCGGTCTTCCACGTCTCTCTATTAAAACCCGTGCAACCTCAAACCCGACTAACCAAATCTCCAAAACCTATCCTAGTGGATGGAGAACTCGAGTTTGAAGTCAAAAGCATTCTGGACTCCAAGATCTCCAAATCTAAACTATTCTACCTAATTGACTGGAAAGGCTACGGCCCCCAAGAGAGATCCTGGGAACCTGCTGAATATGTCCACGCTCCTCGCCTAATCAAAAGATTTCACCGAACATTTCCTGACAAGCCAAAACCCCCGCAGAAGCCCGGTTTGGGAGGGGCCTTGAGGGGGGGTACTGTCATGATCTCTGCTTCCAAAAGGTCAGGGTTTTCCCAACTCCCTTGGAAGCAGATCCATAACCCAGGTTCCGAGTGCCAACGAGTCCCAATTGGGACCTTTTGGACCCAGTCCTGGCGCCAGTGGCACCAGGCTCATAAATATGCCCAGTCCCAGCGCTGGAAGCGCCGGGCTCATAATGCTTGGGTGGACTTACCTTCAGCAGACCATGCTGCTTACTTGCCTGCCAGTTGAGCCTCTGATCCTCTTCTGTTTGGAACTACTTTTCCTGTTGGGTGGGGCTGGAGCCACTCCCTAGATTCAGAACACTGGAACTCTTCTGGAAGGCAGGAACTCTTTTCTTACCAGGAACTCTTTTCTTACTTAGGCGTGGCTGTGGAAGGAGACACCTAAGCACTACAGGAGGCTATTTAAACCACACCCGGTGGATGAATCTTGCTTTGCGTTATTCTGCAACCTCTGCAGCAGAACGCTCATCGTGTCTTCTGCATCCGGTCCTGGGCCTAAGGAAAAAGGCTTACCATCCTGAATCCAGTCTTCAGCAACACCTATAAAGACAAGAAAGAACAGGTTAGCATTCCGGCATCTGAAAGGCAAAGGCTTACCATCCTGAATCCAGTCTTCAGCAACACCTATAAAGACAAGAAAGAACAGGTTAGCATTCCGGCATCTGAAAGGCAAAGGCTTACCTACTCTTCGTGCGCTCCGGAGGTCTTCACACTGCATTCCGGCATCTGAAAGACAAAAGTTTACCAACTCTTCGCACGCTCCGGAGGCCTTCGGCGCTGCATCCCGCATCTGAAAGACAAAACAAGGTGCGTTTAAAGACATTGGGGAACTTTAATACTCACGTGCCATTACTCCTTTCCACATCTAATCCAGTGGGTATTCCGGCACCCTGCAGCCGCTCCGAACTCGTACCTGCAAAATAAAAAGACAGTTAGAGCGCATAGTGAAGCAGGCAACAAGCGCTTACTTAGGTGCTTCCAGGCGCTTCTATTCATCACACGGGCTCAATCTTCAACTCACTTCAGCCCGTCATCCGCCATCGCCGGAACCCTGCAAAACAAGAGACATCATTACTAAAGACTTTAAAGACATTTGAATGACTCGAAACTTACCGTTCGTGCAGTAAACGACGGACAGCAGTCCTCTGAAGTCAAGAGGCCTGCGCTACCTATCCAGTGAAGAAACTGGTTACAGCACCCTGCCCCGAGGCAGATGGAGAGCTCGGCATTCACTTACCTAAGGTGAGAGCGTTAACCTTTGGGGGTCTACAGGAGAGGAGAAGAGGAAAGAGATAGGGACACCCCAATAACCCCAGTTCATTAACCCCATATTTTCTATCTGCAGACATCTTACTCTACACGTCAGGCATACAGTGCACAGAGGTCCAGCCCAAAGAGCCAACCGGGTGCTACACATCACCTTTGAAGATACGGTAGTCGCCCAGTCAAGACCGGCGCCTCTGCGAGAATCAGGTGAGCGTTACAGCATGCTTTTCCTCTATTTTCAAAATGCCTATAGTGATCACCCTCCTAAAAAAGTAAGGGGCTGACATGAACCTGCTGGCTAACGTTTGCGTTTGATCTGTCCTCCTGCACTACTATAAAGTGCTGGAAAGGATGGTGTTTAACTGTCTTACCAATTCCTTAGACATCCACAACCTTTGAGACCTCCTCCAAGCAGGTTTTCGCCCATGTCACTCCATGGAAATGTCTCTCATGAATGTCTCAAACTTTATTGCCTCTGCTAAACTCTCTAACCTACCCTCCATCCTAATATTTCTTCCCCTGTCTGCTGCCTTTGACACTGTCAATCCATCTGATCTCCTTAATACTCTTTCTCTACTTGGGATTGCCTGGATTGAATCCTACCTTGCACCTCAGCAATTATCTTCTTCTGGAAAAACAACAGATCTCAACTCACTTCTCTAAATGCTGGTGTTCCACAAGGATCTGTCTTGGGTCCTCTCCTCTATACAATATGCACTTCTGCTCTTGGGGCACTAATCTCCTCCTTTCGATTCTTGTACCAAACGTTTGCTTACAACACCCAAATCCTCTTCTCTTTTCCTGGACTCTCTGTTTAAATGTCAAGTTGTCTCTCTGACATTAAATATTAGATGGCTTCTTATTCTCTGATGTCAGATGTTCTTCCCTGCCAAATACTCTCTCTCATCTCCTCCACAGCCTATCCAAATTCCACCTGCCACTCTCCCCTACTGCTCTTCAGCTAGAAACCTCAGCATCATCTGTGACACTTCTTTCACCTTCTCTACTTTTATCTGCAAAACTGTAAAAGCAGTGTTATGGAGGACCCTAAAACTTAGCCCTGGAGAGACCGGGTAAACCGGGAAATCCTGGGCTCAAAAATGGAATAGTCAGAGTGAATGACAAAGGCCTCTTTTCATTAAACAATTGTAAAAACAGGGGAAGCACTTTAAGTGCACAAGTCTCAAAGCTCTCTATCTTCATAATGCAAAACAACAGTTTAAGAAGCAAAAATAAGTCACTTCTGATGTCACAATAGTAAATGGGTTGGTAAAACCTATGGGATGGTGGGATTGGGTTTGTAGTATCATAAGTATGTAATTTAAATGTGTGCACATTCTCATTGGTCTTGCACAATATCATTGTTTTGCCTGGGACCACCTACAAATTCATAAGGGTGACTACATGTCATCTCTACAATACTTAATTGGCTAATGCAACTGTTAAAAAACAACATTATTTCTCATCAGCACATGAGCAATATTTTATGGCAGTTGAGGACATCCAGGTGCCGCCTTCCCCAATTTTAACCCTCCATCTCTGATTTTCTAGGCCATGAGTCAGGGCTTTTGCTTTGAACTGGGTTCTATCTTGCATTTTTTATTCTGAGAATTAGGAGGGAGCGAAGGCCTTAGTTTCTTTGTCCGGAGCTAATGCATAGACAGTGTTCTATATTCATGAGTCACTTCTGAGAAGACCATGTTTGGAATTAGTTTAGTTTTCATTTATGGATATTTCAGCTAATATTAGTGCAAGTGCCATTATGTCCTCTACCACAGGGATAGTCTTAAGTTTATTTTTCATGGAGTCTTCTGATCTATGATTTTCCTGACTTGTAATTGTTGATTTTGTGTTTTCAGACTTTAATTAATTTGGGATTATACTTCTTGCATCCTGGGAATACTTATCTGGTGCCTTCTATGCAACGATCAGAGCCTGCCTTAGTTTTGGTAAACTTGGTGCGCTGTGCAACTCTGTCCAATTTATCCATCTCTGTGTCTCTTAGCTAATTCAGATGGTTTGTTTTTCCTCCTGCTTTGATGATCCTTTGAGCTCTTCCATTCATTTGAGCATGTCAGCGCCATCCATTTCATCCAAAATGTCTGTTTTTTACTGCTGCATTTTTCCATTAAGCAAGCATTATGTTTATCCTTATGCGTTTTTGCATTACAGCGTATATATTCAAGTATATATTCCCTAGTGTATATTGAGTGTAAGTTCTTCATGTATAAATGCAGGCTGACCTAATGTTTGTGTAACTTTGTGATGAATGCATATCTGCATCATGTCTCGTGCATCTACATGTGTCAGAAGCAGGACAGCATCTCTCGCCATCGACATTATTTGGTTCCATTAAGTCCATGTATATAAAATCTTGTAGGCTCCTCACTTTTTCGATCGTTCCAGACTAAGGCTGATAGGGTTGTCTTTGTGCATAACGTCTTTTGCTTCTACAGTATGGTGGTAGAGGAGGGCAGTTGTTCGGGCTTGCATGCTTCTCTCATTTTGGTGATATAGAGGTGGGGAGGGGCTGATGTCATAGATGACTCATTCATTTACCTCTCAACATTCCATACCTCTGGTCGAGTCCTCAACCACTTCTCTTGGATGACCCACTCCTCAGTAAAATGTCATGGGTGTTCATATCTTTGTCACCCCCCTCAAGTTGCCCAAATGCTTTATGTGTTTGTCTATGCTCCAGGTCATGCAGCACCACTCACTATCAAGTTTGCAAAATACCCATTGTCCCACGTAACTATGGGGGTCTCAGGGATAACAGTGGTCAGTGCACATCTTATCTGCTTTTAACACAACCTTTCCCATTTGTCCCAATATGCAATGCTTTGCACACTACTAGCCCATCGGAACACCTCTCAGGTGGGAGCACTTTTCCTTTTATGTACAATTAGTACACCATACACCATGCACAACTCCACAAGTTCATAGATTCTGTAAGACTCTTAATTAATGATAGTGTTTGTGTCAGATATTTCAATGTTTATATGGATCTGTTGTTCAGCACAGAGTCATTAATACAGTGATGAGCACTACTTTTGTTCTTGTCACACACTTGCACTAATTGTCCTTGTCACATATAGGGCAGAAGGCTGGAGCAAGCTCTGTAGGTCGGGTTGTTCATTGTCTTCATTGTTCTTCTTTGACCCCCACCTGCCATGTGGGAATCTGTTGTGATATAAAAGAAATACTCAAGTCATATCAGCCAAAAACTTAATTTCCAAGAATGACAATGGTATTATGGGGATCTGTTTGTGATCTAGCAGGAGGAGCAAGAGGTGTGTGCATCCGGTGTCCTGTCACCAGCTCATTAGGAGTCAGGTGATGGTCTGACCCAGGCAGATTTTGTAATGCAAGCAAAGCAGAGGGTAAACAGTGGAGCCATCCTTTGTTCATGGTCAATTTTAATTTGTCAATCCTTTATTTAAGGATACCCTTGAGCCTCTCCCAAACCCTGTTTGCTATTTCGTGATAGGGGAATATAATTTGTGCTTAATACCCGATAGGATTATGATGTGCTCAAACAATTCATTCACAAAGTAGTGGGGTGCATTGTCAAACCAAAGGATTTTGCACACTCCCCAGATGGGAAATACCTCTTTAACATGGAATTTGGCAGCACAGGTGGCATTGGGATGTGTGCATGGACCGGCTTTGATATATGGGGAGAAAGTGCATACAACTACCAACATGTATCTGTAGCAATTGCAATTTCGAAGCACATCTACATAATAGATATGTAGGTGCTTGAAATATCCAGTAGGACAGGGTATTTCTCCTCTGACTACTTGCAGCGTATGCTCTGCCGAATATTTCTTACACATGGTGCAAATCACTATTAAGGCAGCAACATGCTCAGCAAGGATAGGCAAAAACCAATCTTCAGATATCAAGGCTCCAAGACTTTCTCGTGTTGTATTTACAAGGCAATGGAGCTGGTCTAATGCTATTTTCTGAAATGGAAGGAGCATGACCGGATTGCCAGTGTTGTCCTGTCACCACATCACATTAGTAGGAGATAAAGAGCACCCCTCCTCCTCCACAGCTCCTGCTCTTCTCGTGGCGCACGTCCCAGCAGTTGAATTATTTGGGTTATGGGTAGATAATTAAGCTCTTCCTTCATTACCATGCTACGCTCAATTGTGTGTTTATTAGGTGGTGTGTCAAATTCAGATACTTCTGGAAAATATGCTGCCTTTTATAATTCTGTGTCAGTGGTCTCATTGCCACAATCAAATCTCTGCCCATTGTGTGTGCAGTAAACTTCACCACTGTGAAGGACAATGGGAGTTGCAGTACAGCTATGAGCAGGTCCAATAATGGCACATTCTGCACTGGTGTGCAAAGGAAACGTGGCATTTTTTATATGACAGTCCTGCATGTACAGTTTATGACACATAGGTAGAGTCTGAATACACTGTGATCTCCTCGTCCTCATCCATTTCAAGGGCTACAATAAGTGCTACTGGCTTGGCTTCTTGTGCTGAGACACTACCTCAAATGTGTCATCCTGTTTTAGTTTTACCACTGCGGTTCCAGTGTGTCTTTACCCTGAATCCTGATAAATTGGTAATGACCCATCAATAAAGAGTACCTCCCCAAAAAAAGATGTGTTTTCTCTAACGTGGGTTATGACACTGTAATGCTCAGTGTACTTTTGAGCAATCATGCACATTTTCTCCTTCCTCTACTGGTTCAGCTATGAATGTTGCTAGGTTCACTACCTTTGCTCCTCACCATCTTGATGGCTGAGTGCGAGATAACTACCTCATACCCAAATGTTCCCTGCATGGTCAATGTGATCTTGGGTTTCTCGAGAATGGCGAACAGAGCATGCTCCATGTACAAAGTTACTTCACAGCCCATTATGATGGTGACGCCTTCTAGATAGAAAAAAACATCAATGCCAATGATTGCTCACAGGGATAATGGCTTCTCATCACTGGGTCTAGGATCCCACTGTAGTAAACTATTGGTTTATGTCCCAAGGAAGTTTTCTGAGTGAGCACTGCTGTCATTACCAGTCCATTTGAGTGCAAAAACAGAACAAATTCTGCATTGTAGACGGCATCCCTAGAACACCTGTTTTGCATACTGCTTCTTATCATTCATTAAATGTTTCTATCCTTTTACCAGTCCAAACTATACTGCTGCCATCTTTTTTTGCTTCCTCAAGTTCCTTCAAAAGGCGTCTGGCTTATTTGCTGTAGTAAAAGACCCATATCCTACAAGAGTTGCAAAGGCCTACAAATTGCTGCATTTCTCTTAATGTCCTTGGCTGAGGCATTTTCTTGATTGCTTCTAATCTCTCAGGGGTCACTTTCCAGCCATCTTGAGATATCAACTGACCAACTTACAATACTTCCTTCTAACATAACTGTAATTTCTCTTTGTCTGCCTTATACCGCTTGCCTGCCAGGATTGACATCAAATGTATTGAATCTTTTATGCACTGCTCCCCTGAGTCACTATACTCCAAAATGTCACCCAAATACTGAATCACAGTGCAATCAAGATGTTTGTTCCCCAAATCCACCTGAAGAACCCTATTAAATATGAATGGGAGCTCACAGTACCCCTGTGCTGAACATGCATGTTTCCACTTAGTATTTCTATATGAAAATGAAGTCAGGTCTTGCGATTCTTCATGAAGTGGTATTGAGAATAAGGCGTTTTCATGTTGATAACAGTAAAACATTTGGCTCTGGCTGGGATGTTGCAAAGTATTGTGGTGGAATTGGGGACCAGTGGAAATTCTGTTTCAACAATGTTATTTAGGGGGTGCAGATCCTGAATGAATCTCCATGATGCTGCCACTGATGTTGCCACTGGGTACACTGCCGTGTTACACAGGGATTCAGAAGGGACTAGGGTTTCTTGCTGTGCGAGCATCACGATTGTCTTATAAATGCCCTTGTCTGCTTCCTTTGGCATGGGATATTGTTTTACTCTTGGTAAAATTGCTTCTGGCTTTAATTTAATCTTGACTTCACCTATTCCTTTAAACAAGCCAACATCGTAGGGACTGATGGTCCATAATGTGTCTGGTATACGTGGCAAGTCTTCCTTAAAAAATGATGATGTCATTTATCTCATATCCTCCTCTGTGTCACTTCCTTGTTCTCTTTCTTCACCTATTAAGTGAGACTCATGAAGAACATTACCGTAGCATCTGATCTTTCATCAGCAAACAGTTCCTTGTCTGTCAAACTGGTCAGTCTGTGTCCTTTGCCCAAAACTATTACTGCTCCCCACACTTTCCCTTTGTCATTAGTCCTGAGGACTGCCACACTTTCTTGTCTCACTATGACTGCTTCTAGCTCCAAAGGGAATACATGTCCCTCCTGCTCATCCATAGGAACCTGTGACCTCAACAGAAATTTGTGGGGTAGTCGTAACATTTTGCACCCAATCTCAGGAAGCCATGCTGGCAGGAAATGTACTCCATATTGAAAAACCTCAAAGTCCATAGGCACATCCTTCTGTGCTTTCTGTCCGGAGAAGGCCAATACAAACTCATGTGTGTTCACATAGTGGATCCCAGGAGTAGAACACACTATTCCCTGATCAGTGAATGAGATGGGCATGTTGAGTTTACTCATCATGTCCCTTCCTATGATGTTGAATGGTGTTTGGCAAGAGTATAGTAGTGGCATGGATAGGTTGTGCTCCCACACAGTAATGGGTCAATTGTCAGTGAATGGAACCAGATGTGTAGCCCCAGAAATTCTTTGCTCATTTATGGCAGTGCCTGACGATGAGAACTTCCCTTCTCTAACATGTGACCAGGTTACCCCTGTGTCTACAAGAAAGACATTGTCTTGTCACCTACGGTTACTATGAGCCATGTTTCCTCTTGTAGGTCAGGGGTAACAGATAGGATTGAACACATCAAGTCTATCTGTGGGCTATCCTGTTGTGGATATAGGTTGTCCCAGTAAAAAGGTTTTCTCCCACCAAGGTTACACTCCTTCATCTAGGTGTGGGTACTTGTGTTCCAGAGTTGGGGTTCAAGGTCACTATAGTATTTTGTTGTGCTGGTGATGGTGTTTGCATTGGCGCTTGCTGTGTCTGCATCTGTGGCTTTTGTGCAGGTTTTAGTTGGTATACAGGTGTCTGATACTGTGTGTGATCCTAGACATAATATTTTGGTGGTTCTGTGCTATAGGGTGGATGATATGCTGTCCCTCCTCTTGGACCCTGGCAATTTAGTTGCATCCCTCCCCCACTTCTACACACTAGTGCTACATGTCCAATCTTCATGCATGCCCTGCATTGCTGTGGTGGCCCCATACATAGTGGCTGTCGCTCATTATACTCCCTTCTGCAAGACCTGTGGTCCACCACTTCGACCTTGCAGGGCAAATCCTCTTCCTCATGGCCAGTAATTATACTCTCCCCTTCCTGCAACAGTACCTGCAGCTATTGGCTGTCACTGCTGTGCTTCTAATGTGCTTATCCCCCTCTGGTTTTCAGCATTGCTGCCTCCACTGAAAACTTTGACAGTTTTTTCTGCACTAACTTTGCTTCTTCGATTTTCTTCTCCGCAAGTTTCTTTCTGTTCTTTTCCTGTAATAATCAACAATGATATACTGTGGTTAATTGGATTTCAGGCCATGATTTTGTCTACATCACTACTCGTCTTTTTCAGTTGTCTCTGCACTAGTTCGGCTAGCGCTTGACATAATATGTGATAATAAATGGCAATTATTTTGTCCCAGGGTTTCCTGCATGTATTTTAAATCTCTTGCATGTATTCAATGAGGTCTTCGTCCTAACACATCTTTCATGTCATCATCACACTAATATTGGATGTGTGAAGGTACTATACTCGAAGTGCCCTCCCTACCTCTGTCCTGCAATTATTAAATTATGCTCTATCATTGGCTGTATTCTGTGCAGTCACTACAGTGTACCCTGCTCTTCTCCATATGTTGTCTGCCCGCTCACCTTTGGTGGCGACAAGCAAGCTTTTAATGTTTCCGATTGCTAGTGTAATCCATGTCATCCATTTTCTAGCTCTTTAATCAACTTTCCCGCCTCAGAAGTCAATGTTGGTAGAGTACACTCTCTTCATCCTCCCTGTCTTTGAAGTCTAACCTTTTCTGAGGGTTTGCCTCGTATGTTCCCATAATGCTTTTTCTAATAGACTCAGTTCTCCTCTCTGCAGCAAGCCCACTATGCTCTGTTGCGGTGTGCAGTCATTTTTTTGAAAACATAATGTCGAAAGACATTAATGCCGGAAGAAAATACCAAAAATAAAAAAGTTGAATTCTTTTTTTTGATCAGGTAAAACAGTGTGTCAATACCTTGAATACAATGGTGTAATGTTTATAGGGCAGACTTACTGAGATGCTTTGCCCTCCTCTTACCTTGCAGTATAGGTATATAGGTATAGAGCCATCTATCACCACTGCAGGATTTAGTCCACCGTTGACGCGCGTCTCCATTATTTCACGTGGAGTTGAGTGCCAATTTGTGTACACATAAACTGAGATATACACACAAGATATATCTGTGTCTAAACAAATAAGAGATCGGAATTCTGATGTTATGTACATTGTTTGTTTGTAGATTGAGGTTTGATGACATCCTCCACCTTTTGACATTTCGGAGTGGTTGCAACATAACCATCCGTCTCCTGAGGAAGGTATCTTAGATTTACCAGCTTGAATTAGGGGCCTATTGTGACGACCGAAACATATGTTGAGTCACAGCAAATAAGCAGGACGCTATTTGTTTTTTGTATTAACACTTACTGTAATCATCAAGAGGTGTTGTAATTTATGTTAATATATTGGTTCTAGGTGGTCAAAGTACCCCAAGTGAGGAATATTGACATGTATAATGAGAGTGTGAATGAATGATGGAATGAATGGTGGTGCTTAAATGTGGATGTCGAGAACAATACATATCTGTGTAAATTGCTTATAAATAAATATATTTTTGTGACAAGATTTGGTAGATTCTAAATGTGTACAGATGTTCTGATCTCATTTTGCCCAGGTTCATTTTCTGTTGATCCAATCCAATCGGTCTGCCATAACTTTATTTTAGCTCGATCAGGATTCTGTAAGAGCAATTCCTCCGTTATATCAGCAGCGCTCAAAAACTCTTATCCCCTAGATCTCCAGAATTTCATAAATACATCATTCGATAATTGCATATAGTTTGACAATATTCTTAATAGACCATTGCTATTCCTCCTTAACAGGCACTTTCTCTACAAGGCACACACTTTCCATTTATACCCAGCATATAGACAGATCAGACCAAGTTCATGTCTAATCAGTGACAATGGTGTAGAAGAAGGCAGCTTTAGCAGTGTTCTCCAAAACTTTGCTTCCAATAAATTCCAAAATTTGGGCGGCCTCCCTTTTTTGTCTTGGCACCATACAATAGGATGGGCAAGACTTTCTGTTTGTAGAAGACCAATAATAGTTGAATAGTAAACTTGCAAAATCTTCCATTTATAATTCTTATGATCTGGTTGCCTTATTTGGGTGAGTCACTTATGAAGTTCGAAAACCCCATACCTATATCCAATATAAAAAAGTTAAAGAGGGCTGAAGCAAGTATACATCCTTGCTTCAACCCTCTTGATGTCAAAATTGGATTGGATAATAGACTATCTCCGTCCAAATTTATTTGTATAGAGGTTTCCTTGTGAAATTTTATCAACCACTTCAAAATATGCTCGGACAATCCTGGGCCATGAGTTTACTAAATTAAAGTCCTCTTAGGACAGCATCAAAAGCGGTACGAAATAAATAAATTCTTTATAGAGCGGTTGCTTTAGATGTTGATATTTGGCTATGATTGCATTTAATATGAGGAGATTAATTCTAGTGCCAAGTCCCGCTAGAAACCCAGTTTGAAACGGATCTCTCAAATTCTTTTCAGACAACCAACTATTGAAGTCTCTCAGGACAAGGCGTGCAAACGTTTTCCCCGGACAATCCAATAAAGCTATTGGTCTATATGCACTCAGATCAAACTGTTCCCTTTTTTGAACAATGGAATTAATATAGATTTTTTCCACGGTAATGGAATTTCCCCCTCCTCATTGCATGGGTGAAAATTTGGCCCATGATTCTGGATGCTCTTTCAGCATTCTATTTTCTAGGCCATCACGCCATAGGGCTCAGGACATGCTTAGTTGTGTAATATAGTAAAGCAAGTCCCCATTTGTAAATTGCACTAAATGAGAGAAATCATCTCTTTTAGTGAGGAGGACCATGCCAGACAACAGAGTTTGGTAGATATTCTGAAAGTATTCACACCATTTATTTTCTGAGATGGAATTTAGCTGTACTGCCCCCTGCCCTTTATATGTGGCTTCATTTAGTAAATCCCAAATTTCAGCAATTGATTTTCTCACAATTTTCTGCAACATATGTTCACTATCCTGATGGAAGCAGAGCGATTTCCTCCCCCTTTGCCAATTCTTATAAGTCATCTTAAGTTTTTATTTTTTATTTTGGGGACCCTTTCATATACAGGCAGATGATTAACTTGCCCTATTCGGCACCTTAGTTCAGTTTATGCCTCTGAGATGCCAATTTCACTTGTGCAAATTTTCACATACACGACACATAACACTTTCCATACTCGCCTGTTAAAGCTTCATCAAGTTCCCCTAAAGTTCTATCAGACCATCTAAGACGGTTTCTAGCGTTATTTACTTCAACATGGCCTTTATACCTCTCTTTCTTTGGCATATTATGCAATAATTTCCACTCCCAAGACAAGCACAACTGACTATGGTCACTTTTATCACTAGTTTTGATCTCTAATGATTTAATTATATTCACAAAGTCATGATTTGTATAAATGTAGTCAATAATGGCTCTTTGCTGGTCTCTGCCCCATGTATACCTTCTCGCAATATCCCCTTCAATTACACCATTTGCCATAAGAAAGTGTCTGTCATCCATCATCGAGCACCACTGTTATTCTTCCAGATTAAACCTCCAACCTGAGTCTGGTATTAGATACAAGTTTAAGTCACCCATGATGAGAATGAAGTCAATATTGCCTTCCATAGCCAACTTATCAAGTATTATATCCAGATAGTTGAAAAATAAATCCGGCTTTAAATGGGAACGCCCCAATATAAATTGATGATGATCAAAACATATGGATCTTTTAGTAATTTTACCATTTGAACAGATGGACTGGGAGATTAACATGAAATGGACACAAAATGTTTGGATTTCCTAATGGCTATCATTAATCCTGACATTGGACATCGTCTCTTTTGAGTTATGGCAGGCGTGGAAAGTATCTCAAAACGCTCGCAAATGGGAGGCTCCATTCAACAAGTTTCCTGGAGTACTACTATATCAAACCTGTGGAGCACATTTTCATTGGAATTTACAAAATGATGATACCCACGAGTATTCCAGGAAACTAACTTAATTGTTTCTGTTTCTGTTTCTGCGGGTTGTTATGCTTGGGAAGAGCTGTCTCAGCTATTGCCTTGCTCCTCACTGCCTAAGCTTGTAGTTCCAGTACCATTAATTTGTAAACTTTTCTTGGATGATTTTAGATCTCTACTTAGGCCCATCAGGTTGGTTTCTCAGAAGAGATAAAGGGGGTAATTCACAGAATTTAGCGCACAAGTGGCGTATGCGGCTTGCGCACAGAGTGCGCGTGCGGCAGTCTGCGCCAGCTGCGTGCCCCAAAACCCATTTTAGCGTACAGCGTATTCATGGATACTTACATTCATAACCAGCCATGGTGCAGAGTGGCGCAGCAACCCTGCATCAGCGCCAGTTACGCCCCAACCCCGCCCGTGCGCCAAAAACATCGCCCAAATCCAGTACATGGCACAAAGGCCAGTGGACCAGCATACAACCCCCCAACCACGAAAACATGTGGAAACCCCTCGGAATACCCCTCAGAAAACGTATACTCTGCTTGCGCCAGCGAAATTGCGTGGAAATCTCCTTGCGCACCCCTCGGAATACACGTACCACGCTGACGCTAGTGAAATTGTGTCACGCCGCGCCGACTGCTGTACTGAAAGCAGCGCGGCTGCGGGGAGCGTCCAAGGTTGTCTCGGCAAATCCAATCAGGACGGACTCAATCCAGTCACGGGTCCCCACATCCGCAGGTAGAGGAGTGCCAGATGACGTGGACCTTTCCCCCTACCTGCGGACGGGCCTGGGACGGGGCATTCCTGCTGGTGCATGGTGATGCAGTCACAGTGTCAGGGACAGTGACATGCACAGGCACCTCTGTGGTGACCTGTGCTGCCTCCTGCCGCTGCCCCTGGACTGCACCAATTGCACCAGTGGTACCACCCCCACCAGGCCCCATGTGTGGCTCTGTAGCGGCCTCCTCCTCCTCCGTACACACCACCAACCTGGATGGCTCCACACCGTCTTCCCCCGTTGCAAGCCCCTGAGGGGGCTCACCCGCCCATTCCGCTGCAGCCATAGTGGCAGACGTGGCACCAGTCCCCTCGCTCCTGGATGATGGAATGTCCCTGGAAGGTGACTGGGCCTTGCGTCGCCGGCCGGCGGTCACTTTCCTCCACAGCGCCGTCTCTACCCTCTTTTTCCCTCGCCGCTATGTAAAGGGAGACATTGAACACAAGCATCAGGGTACTGTACAATAGGTCCCTAGACACAAAGCAATAGCACATTACTGGCACTGTCAAACGTCACTTCCATCATGTCCCTCCACAACACATGGGTCAGTGCAGGCAACACACATGCAGGAACAGGCATGGCACATGCAACAAACATTTTCATCCATGCCCAAGGCACCGTAGAAACATCCAATGGTGGGCTGAAACTCACAGGCATCATGGGACATGCTGATCACATGCACACACATCACCGGAGGGTCATGCATCTGGCCCCGTATATCCCGAGACACAGTGGATACAAGGATGTGTAGGCTGTATCAGTGGATAAACACATCACGGACATGTGTCATGCATCCATGTTGTTTGCCAGTCACTAACACACTACTCAGACTCACGGACATGTACACCATGCATGTCCATGACAGCAGCACCCATCTCTCATACCCCAAACATGTCCAAGTACAAACACAGGCATGCATACACACGTACAATCGGCATGCTGCTCCGCATGATGCATTGTGACACATACACCATCCATGTGGGTCATGCCTGTCTGCACTCACATGCAGCACCTTCATGTCCCTGCACACCCACATCCATACATGACCCATGTCACACATACAGCCAAGTAGCTAACTACCACCACACTGCAACAAGCACTGTTTTAAACAGGAATGCATGGGCAATTACCGCTCGATTCCAGACGGGACTGCATCCTGAGGATCTGGTGGTAAAGCACTGGGCGAATGTGCTCCAGGACCCTCATCTGCTGGGTGGTAAGCTGGCCCTGGCACCCCACTGCATCCGCTGCGTCTAAGAGGCACTGGGCCTTCTTGAGGGTCCTAGACTTGTAGTCCTCCCAGCGCTTCTGGACGTGTTTGATGTCGCTGGGTGCCACCCCCTCCGTGTTGATGGCACCCATTATGTCCATCCAGATCCTCCTCCGTCCTTCCTTGTCGGCGCGCGATGGTGTGAAGAGGGCATCATAATGCCCCAGAACTTGCTTCACCAGGATATCAACTTCCTTTTCACTGAAGCTGGTAGCCCTCTGCCTTTCTGCTGGGGGGTTGCCACCGGTGCCGGAAGGTGTTGCGTCGGACATGGCAACCCCCGAGGCAGGTGTGGGTGGGCAACTGGGTCCTGGGACTGGGCTGTGGAGTGATGGAACACCAGTCGGAAGACTTCTGTTCCAGAAAGGGTGGTCACAGCAACTGGACCCCTGCAGATGGCTAATGTGCAGGCACCAAATGGCAGGGCACAGTGGCATCAGGCAGGCAGGCAGCAGCAGATGGCTTGTGGGAGGCTACTCGGGGCTCTAGGGGGTAGTAATTTGGCTTTCTGGGCAGGAGCATCTCTTCCGTGTGTTGTTGCGTGGCCAGCTTGATACAGAGTGATTTGGCATGTGAAAAACAGCACGTTTGCGTGAATTCCGAGGAAAGGCCCCTAGAGCGTAAGCACGTAGGTGATGTATTGTGCGCGAAGGCGTTTCCCTCAGCATGGGTTAAAGGTCCAGCATGGGTTTCCATCAATCTGTTCATGCTTTTCATGGAGAGCGGTGCGTGTGTTTTCCAGACGTTGGGGTTCACACGCGATTACTTCACAGCAGCTACAGTGTGTACTACTCCTTTTGACATGGGTGTTGGCTACGCATTCTTCTTCTACACGCAAGGCAGACGGTGAGTCATGCATGCTATTTTTCCCACTGCGGTTGTCCTTGTTTGACGCGTACCCCTTTTTTCAGTCATACTAGCGTGGGTGTTGAACATATCTGCATTTTTTGTGTCCCTGGCTGCCACAGCGTACTGCGCATGATTTTTACATGCACGTGGGCTACAGGGGTCGCTTATCTCTTTTTCTTGCTTTTTTGGGATGCCTGAGCGTTGCGTGACCCATCATGTTTCCTAATGGGCCACAGGCAGCCTTGCAGGAGTACAAGGGTGCCGTTTGCATCACGTACCTTGCCCCCTCACCCAAGTTGCCCAGGACAATTGTTGTGTGCACCTCCCATTGGTACTAGTACATCTGTGCCGTGGTTGGGAGGCCACAAAAGGTGAGGGGCACCACAGTTGGGCAGCCACCACATGCCCTTTCCCCTCCCATGCACAGCACCTGTGCGTGTGGTCAGGGATATGGGGCACCACCCCACCGTGTTGCAACATTGTGCAAGGCACATGCTGCCACAATGATCCTGCACACTACTGGGGGTGCATGGAGTAGCTGCCCGCCAGAGCGGTCAAGGGAGCAGAAGTGTGACTTTAGCACTCCAAATCTGCGCTCCACCATGACCCAGGTTGCAATATCTGCTGCGTTGTATCTTACCTGGGGTGGGGTGGTGGGGTTCCATATTGGCATCATCATGTGGGTGCTCAGGGGGTAGGCACTGTTCCCTGGGAAGGTGATAATGGTTGTCAATAGTTTGGTATGTGTATTTGTCTGTGTGTGACATGCATGCATGTGCACAGGCATTTGTACTCACCATTGATCCATGTGTCGCCATGCTTCCCAGCTTCCAGGTCCCGGCTTAGGGGGACATTCTGTATATGAAACTGTCATGGGTGGAACGAGGATAGTTAGCATTGACAGAGGTGATGATCCCCTGTGAATCGCATACTACCTGCACGTTGATGGTATGCCAGTGCTTGCGGTTGCGGTGGATATTCTCGTGGCCCTAGGTGGACGTAGGCCCACATGGGTGCAATCTAGGGCACCGGGCACTTTGGGGAAGTGTGCCACCCTGTAAAAGCCCTGGACCATCGCCTGCCTTTCTGAGGGTGTTCTGGGCATGTATAGGTGCCTGCGGACTGAGGGTCGCACAGTCATGATTGCCAACACCTGGTGTAGGCAGCGTGTCTGCGTGGGTTGTGGGACCCCCACCCCACTATGGCAGTGGTCCGCTGGAAGGACCCAGTGGCCAGGAAATGCAGTACAGTGAGCACCCTTTCCCAGGGGCTCAGTGCTTGGGAGCACAAGGTGGGTGATGTGAGGTCATCCTCCCACTGGTGGACCAGGTATAGGATGATATGAGGTGGAAACCTATACACGGCCAATACTATAATAATGATAGGAGTTCTGTGGATGAATCACAGAAACATGTCTTACGCTTGCAGAGAATATGTTTGCTCACACGTGTAACGATTTATGGCGAGAAAGATTCTAACTGGTACAAGCACAGGTATGTTGACTGAGCAAATGAAGAAGGTAGATTCAGCTATGATTTAAATGACAATAGAACTAACAAAAGTTTTGTATTTACTCTCCTCCTATTCCTGACATCACTATGGCCTTGATTTACACAAATTGGTATGTATGCAATTTTTGATTGTAAATGACAAATATACACGTGATATGAATGTGCATTTGCGATACAAATGAATTATTTGGTTTATGTTCATAAAAAAGCCCTGATGATGGTGCCACGCACCGAAATGCATTGGCATTGACTTGCACTTTAAGAATGAGGAATTCTCATTTCGCCATTTGACTAATTGTGTGAATTAAACACAAGAATATATTTTTTATAAAGCATTCAGAGAAGTCATTTGAATACAGATTTCAATCATTGGGTGAATGAAGAAGGCAGATTCAATTGAATACAATTTATTTTCAAAATATCCACACATAATTTTCAACCTTAACATTAAGCAACAAATTTAGTCCAATTTGGGAGCAAGAAGAGAGCCCGGGTTCTACAGGGTGGATTCCACTCAGTTTGTTTACTTGTGTTGATTATACCTAACCCTTGTGTCATTGGGTTATTTTTTTATCCTGGAAGCTCCACATACAGAAACGAATACATCTAGAAATACTATTGACATATCGAAGAATGGTTTAAGAATATAACAACAATACACAAGTGGTGCCCGCCTATACCCTCTATCGTGGAAACCTATACCTGCCATAGACCTGGTCATCAGGCATCCCAAAAAGGCTGGTCCTGGGCAAAAAAAATGCGGGGCCTGGCTATTCTCCTCCTCCTGCGGTGTCCCATGATCAGTGCTGCAAGAAACGGGACGTTCAGCGTAGCTGTATGTACGTGTTTGTTGTTTGCGTGCATTTTTATACTGCGCGGGGACGCTTCCACCTGCCTTCATGTGGCAGACGTGTTGAGGCCTGCGTGTGTCTTTTGACATGCGCAGGTTTTCCCTATTCGATTCCATGAATACGTGTAGTTTGCGTGCGTGTGGGCGTTCCGTGTACTTCCCAGCAGTACTTCCCCAGTTATGCCCTTATTTTCACACGTTGTTCCTCATTCTGCGTGTTCCGCCCCATGTTCCGCCCCCTTTTTGGTGTGTGCACTAACGTTGTTCGATTTCTCTGTGCACGTCGCGCACGACATTCGGGATGTTGTGGTGACGTGTGCCCCTGTGTGCGTCAACCGTGGATTTGGCGCACATCCTGGGAAAAAACATGCGCAGGGCCTTCTATGAATCGCACACGTGAGCTTGCTTTTTCACGCTTGCGCCACAAATTTCAGCATACATTTGTTCCATGAATTGGCCCCAAAATCCGACGTCATATAAGGCGGATTTCCCGCTCCATAGTAAATCCGCCAACACTGTTGAATGAACATATAGACAGTATTTAGAGAGATCATGATCATCCAAGAATTCAACTCTGTCAACATCTGCTGACTTGATGTTGCGTAATTGAGGCAGTTCTTTGCATATATTTAAGATCCTAGATTGATTCAAATCAAATTTCATGAAAGGGTGTGGGAGGCATTCAATAATAAATTGATGATGGCATTCTTGGTTCTGTTGTATATTGAGTGCTGGCTTGTGCTTGTTTTTGACGCCAACCTCCATTCTCTGACCATGCTTTGTCATCCATGGGTTACATTGATTTGCATGTGAGTACACCAGCGTAGCTTCTTTGGTTGCATTAGTTTCAGATTTGGAACCAGACACTGAAGAAAATGACAAAGCTGCCACTGGCTGTGCAACAAAGGGGTTCACACTTTGACCCTCGGACGCCGTTGACATATAACATTCTATTCCTTTGTATATTTCAGCTTGCATTTCATCAGGTAACACATTAGTTGCAGTTAGATGATTCCTATTGGACACATTTGCCACTTCCTTCAATACTGATGTAACTTGGGGCACAGTTTCTTCAGGCGTGTATATCTGAATTGAGGCTGCAACCAGATCATCCAAAGGTTTATACGCCATGAGTGTAGGTACATCCCCTTGCATGATGGTAATTGGTGACTTACTACAGTTATTCTGTTTAGACTGGGCCTCAATTTTGTTGTGTGACTCAGATAAAATCTTTAGAAACCGTCTGGACTTTGAAACCGTCTGGACTTTGAGCCTTCTTTCGACTTTTTCTGAATAGCCAGCACTCACTTTGTTTTCCCCTTTGGTTTAGCAAGGGAATCAGTACCTTTTCCATTTGCAATCTTTTCTTTGGAGAACATAGTAAATGCATTTAATTGGGGAACTTCATTCTTTCCCCCCAGCAGGACATTATTACTGACTGGATTAACAACACCACTTATGTTCTCATTCACTGCTGACGATTTTAGGGACTCAGATTCCAGATTCCTAGCAGTAGGTGAGCCAGTGTTCATATCTTCATTTGGTTGTGACAATGATTAATCTCTAATATCAACTATTGCTATAGTTTGCGTGCCGGCATTATTTTGCTTACAATTCCCGGAACATTTCGTATGCTTGCTCTATGGCAGGTGCAGTTTCTACAGATATAAAACTCAGATTCAACAATTTTGATAGTAATATTGTTGAGTAATTCATTTTTTGATCCAATGTCTCATATAGTTTGGCCATAGATATTAAGGCTCCATTCATAGTCATTAAGGTATTATTATCTTGTGAAATATTGGATTGGGCTCCCTTATCAGGGTGTAGAGTTATAAGGGCAACATTTGCAAGAGGAGCCATTACAGCAGTGAGTGCTCTACGCGGAGTGGGAGGAATGAAAGACAAGGGGTTCACAGACCCCTCGCCCTCTAGGTCTTCAAATGACTCCAATGAGTGAGACATTAAGTAATTTCCTTCACACAATTGGGCTTCATTGTCACACTCATTCGGCCCACTTCGGCTATTAATAGGGGAAAGATGTTCAACTTGCATCAAATCGCCCGTTTACGAGTGAACAATAATAATTTCTTCATTTTTGTCTGAATTGTTGCTTTGATTCATAAACGTCAGTGTTTCTTCGTCAACTTTCTCCGCAATGCGCAATTCATGATAAGCTTTCCGCAGTTTGTGCTGCGCTGCAACTGAACATAGCATTGGTGACGCTAAACTTCCCTGATTACTAACTTCAAAATGGGGATTGTCTTTATCGCAGCGCTTGCCCTGCAAGTCCATTGTAACATCAGAGAGAACGCTGCCGGTGTTAACAAAAGTGACAACTGTTGGCTTACTGCCTTTCATTGCCGCAATTTCAACATTCATACGAGCATCCAAGTTAGACAATTTAGATTGTGTTACCAATGCATTACTTGATTGATGCACTAATGGCGCCCCTTTATTGTAATACAGCCTAATGTCGTTGCCATTTGACAAAACACGTTTCTTAGTCTAACCTACACATTGTTTTTCATTTTGTGTGCTAGGTATTCGGTTTTAAATGGGCGTGTATGTTTTGGAAAAATCGAGCTGCATGCTTGGATTTACGCCAGCATTAGCTGGCAAGCATAAATTTGCCGGCATACCTGACTTTAAAGTGTACCCACTCATAGTCTTCCCTCGTAAGAGGGCACTCACTCTGATGCTAGATATCGGCAACACGCGGAATGCTAGATTTACAAAAACAGTGCTGTTAGATACTTCTGTATAACACTTTGAATGTTTCTTAAACCTGAATTCTGTGACCCGTGTATGCACCACTGATTACACGGGTTACCAAGTGTTAGGGAGAATTCTCACTTATGGCTAATTTCCCTTACCTAAAGTGTCCCCCAGCAGCTTTGCTGGATCTGAAGGGTTTATTTCTTTATACCTGCTAAGAGTGACAGTCTTTTTTCCCCACTCTTAGGCATATTTGCTATGTGTGTTCTAGGCAATTTTTCTGTTTAATGCCTGTGGGATCTTTTCTCTCACCCATAGGAACCATCTTTATGCACATGTGTCACACAGCACCACCCGTGCCATGAGACAGGGGCGTTGTAGCGACCCCCAAACAAAGACTCCATACCCTGGGACTGACTACTATCTCCCCGGGCATGTAAAGTCCCCATTGACTTTACTAGTCGATCTCAATAAACTAAACCAGTACACCCCATCGTAATATGGAAGTACTAGAAAGGGTTAATAGTTTTTCCCCTATGTTCATTTTTGAGAGGGTACCTTAAAGTCCCCCTATACAAAGTTTCTGGCTGGTGGCAGTGGTTTCTACCTTTTACATTCGACCGCAAATATTTCCCTATGGGATTTTCCCATTGTTCGAGGCTAACGCTTTTACTGACAGCCTCTAACATACCGCCGGTTTATTTTATTATTAACTTTACTCCGGTAAGTTTTATTTGCCAGAACTTTGATATCATTTCTTTCTCGTGTCTTACTCTAAACTCCTAACCCAGGTCGGGGATCCTTTGTTCGCTCTTTTGGCGGGCTTCTGCCAAGAAGCCCTCCTTTCGGCGTCTCTGATTCTGGGGTGGGTCTGTTGTTTGGGAGGGGGAGTAGAACCCCTGGACAGAGTTGCCGCAGCAACTCAGGTCGCACTCTAACCTGATTGGCTGGATGCTCTCCCGCCAAGAAGACTACTCCACTGTGTGAGTGACAGCTAGGCTGTATGAATGGGTCTCTTTCTGCATAAAAGCAGGGTCCTGAGGACTGGAAGAGCAAGACGTCGCCACTAGAACTACGGAACCGAAGGGGAGAGAAGCCACAGACATCTTCAGCATCTACACCACCGGTGAAGCCCTGCCAGATCGTCTCACCACTTTTTTTCGACACAATAAGAGGAGATCTTCAGTGAAAGAGCCTCCTTCCCTTGAGCTGGTGGGGTCAACCAGTTCACCTATCACTTCCTCTGACCTGCTTTAGTCGAATCAACAGTGCCCAGCACTTGGAGACTGGATAGCCAGGCAGCTATCGACCCAGACCGCGATTAAAAGGAGCGTACCTTTTAAACTTTTTTTAGCAGCACCGCGGCTGGTTTCATACCTGGGTAGTGCAGCGACTCGAACCTTCCTCCACGACGAGAGCCTCTCTTCCTCTGTTGGACCCCTCGACCTGCAGGAACTACCAGGAACAAACTCCACCGCGGGAGCCACTTCTTCACGTTTAAGGTACATTGTTCCGCCAGGCCACCCTTTCTCCGTAGTAGCCCTAAAGGTGTTTTAAATCCTTTAACTACTTGTGGGGTCGGCCGCCCTCTGTCTTAACATTGTCTTTCGCCTCGCATCTACCTCTTCAATATTTTTCCACTAAAGACTTGACTGTAGCTACAAGAACATTTTTGCTCCTAAGCTCTTGGTCCTGTACCACTGACTCTGGCTCAGGCCTATTGACTCTGGCTGACTTGTTAGATCTGCTCTCACTAGATTGGTTTTCAATGAGAAATATTTTGATGCACCTAAATCTTCTAAGCCCCTCTTCCTTCCTACTGCTTTAACTTATGGAGTGCCATTTTGCTCAGTTTTCATTCACTTATCTTTTGGCTAAAGTGTTACGGTGCATTACTTGTTCACAAAACTTCAGGGAAGTGTTGCTAGGGGGTGTCTGAAGATATTTCAGTTTAACTTGTGCTATCCCTCCCTTTCGTTGAATTGCTAAAGTGCCATTTGTAGTTGGTTTTCACTGTGCCGTTTTGCTCATTTTTCACTGTACCACAAACTTGTCTACAATTGAATAGGGAGTTGTATTTACTTTTCCTTGACTGCATTTTTACTTACCTTACCCATTGTGATTATGTGTTGACTTAGAAGTGTATAAAATACATATATATTCTCTTTTTGCTACAAAGCTTTGGTCAGTGTTTCCTTGTTCCAGAGTACTGTACTACCTATTGTGTAAAACCTGAATACTGCTCATCTACCTCTTAAGTCTGACTGCTCAGCCACAGCTACCAACTAAATCTTTGTGGTACAGACTGATACCAAAGGAGATTTATTGCTCTTATCTGTAGTCCTAATCTGGTGTTGTGCTCCCTAAGGGAACTTCACTGAATTCTGCCTAACACCAACTCCTATGGTTTTGCGAGGACAAACTTACAAAACACGTACTTTTCAAAATACATGTAATGTTTTCTGCACCCCGCCAATCCTGGCCAAGACAGTCACAGACAGCCCTTCTACAAAGGGCTTACTCCAAAGGCGCGCGCGCAATGGCGAGAGAAAAGCTGTTCAAATAGCCTTGTGGGAAGAAAATGGGTGGAGGCACAGGCACCAAAAAACAAAAAAAAGGCACGTGTGTGGTTAAGTATTGTTTGAGGAAGATGAGGTAGAGGAAGACAGCTTGCTACATGCTAAGAAAGTAACAACCTTTCTGAGAGCATTGCAGTGGTTGGCTTTGGTGTAGTGGGACATGAAGGTGGTCCCGCAGAAGTACTATCCAGGTAGTCCGTGATTGAGTAGTGCATTTCATTTTGGTAGCTTTAGCCTTTGGTACTTTCCTAAAAGTGGTAAAGAACTGCCACACCCATGATTTTCTCAAGGTGCTAGAGGTAGGCACTTTCTCTACCTCATCTTCTTGATCTTATTCATTGGGCCTCCTTACGAGTTTGGACCTTGGAGGACCCGGTAATTCCTCATGCACAAAACCATTCCTTATTCCCATTTGAGCGCCCATAAGGCTCAATGGGAATGGGGATGTAGCTAATAATGGGCCTGTAAATAACGGGCCCGTTATTAGCTCCTTGGTCCCCTCGCGGGACCCGGAAGGACGCCTGGTTTTACCAGACATCTGTTCCGGATCCCGCTAGGGGACCTCGTAATCAGGCATCCCGTAATGAACGGTGCCGGTCCCGTACCGGTACCCTTCATTACGGGAGCGCAAGCCTGGTAATGAGGCCCAATGTCATTGGAAATACTGCACTTTTTTTGTTGTGTAGGTCTTCCAGCTGGTGATGGTGGTGGCTCTTGGGGAGGAGGGATGGCAATAGCGGATGCTATTTTTAAGATAAATAGCAGTTTTGCTAATATTCTTCCACGTATGTGCTTTGTACTAGAGTGTTAATGGATAATGTATAAGAATAGGTGTAGGAGCTGTCAAGAGTACATTTTAACCTTGAGAGTTCCTAGATCAGTAGAAAATGCAGTTCTGAACTGTCCGCAAAGCATGGACCCAATCGGAAAGTGTGGATGCATTTGCAGACACTTCGTCATGCAGTGCATGAGTGTGTGGTCAAGTGTCACTGTCCAGAAGGTCCGCAATGATGTCAGACGTTCGCAGATATCGATGGATTTAAAAAAAGTGGAAAAAGTTGCAAAAAGTGTATAGAAGTGTTAAAAATGATGCAAGAAGGTGCGAGATGGAAGTATTTTAAGGTGAAACTGTAAATTGGACAAAAATGTTGCTATTTTGGGGTAAGTATGATATTGGTAAATTGTAGGAAATTAGTATGCACTGGCAAAACCCCATAAAATTCACTGAAAAAACGTTGTTAAAGGGACTTTATGGTTACGTTGCACTAATAAAAACCTATGAAATTCGATGAAAAATCTTTGTTAAAGGGACGTTATGGTTACAAGTAAAACTGAAAAACCTCTGAAATTTGCCAGTGATGGTAAGCGAAGAAACCATAACTTGTGCCACCACCATGCAGTGCTAAGACTAACACCCAGCACATCAAAGATGACATCACAAATGCCATTGATGATATCATTGATGACATCCCATCTGAAATTAGTTTTGATGAAAAGTCCCTACAAGGGGTTGTGTTTATAATGTTGGTAACATGATGTTAGGTTGTTCAATGTCAGCTCAGTCTGCTTTTGACTCCATTCTCCCTGACGGCTATAAGATCTTCTCCAAGCCTTGACCCAAAAGAGCAGTCGGCTCTATGAATGTCTCATCCAAACAGGTGTCTTCCCTTTCTTCTCAAACCAATAAGGACAACATATCCTCCCTCGCTCCAGCTCTTGCTGACTTCTGAAACCAGTCCCTAACATCTTGCACTTTCCCTCTCAAGCACTCCCTTGTGCACCCCCTCCTAAATCAGCCTTTAGCCGAACCCTCATGTCTGGCCAACTACCGCCCGATCTCTACTATAGCCTTCCTTGGGAAACTCCTGGAGAAGTTGGTCATCCCCCAACTGATAGAACACACTGAGCTCGTTGGTTGGTTACATGACCATCAATCTGTATTCTGAGCATTCAGAGGCGCATAAACTGCTCTCCTGAACACCCGTGAAGCACTGCTCACAAATGATGACTCTAACTCTCTTGCTGTTCTCATTCTCTTTGGCCTCTATACCGCCTTTGACACGGTCAACCATTTTCACCTCATAAAGCAGCTACAAGATATTCTTGGTACCTGAGAAAGGGCTCTAGATTGGTTGACCTCCTTCCTCACTGACTGCCCTTACCTGGTGTTCCTTGGCTCCATTCTCCTCTTCGACCACTCTCTCTACATGTGGTGTTCCCCAGGGCTCTAACATCGTGCCTTGGCTTTTCAACATCTACCTTGCACCTCTTGCTCACCTGATCTCTGACTTCTCTCCACATTTCCAGTGATACGAAGATGACACACAACTCTTCTTCAAACTCCCTTCTTCTTCCTCCTCTTCTCCCTCTATCATCTGGGTGCACCTCAAATGATCTCTGGTTTAATGCCAGTAAGACCTGGATTCTTTCTATCGGGACAACTGGTTCCTGTTTCCCTCCTGCACTCTGACCATCCTCTATGGGCTCACGTCCATCTCCTTCCACTGAGGCTAGAAATATTGGGGTCATCTTCGACTCCTCTCTCTAATGTACTCCTCACTTCTTTGACCTTGCCAAGAAGGCCCACTTTCAACTTCACCTCCTTTGAGACATTCTCCTTCTCCTCACCTTTCCCCAGAAACTCTATGGGCCTCATTACGAGGCGGGCGGTATGCAGCTAACGGCCCCGGTAAAGGGGCCAGCTATTAACCCTTACCACCCCATTATGAGGTCCGCTCGCGGGATGCGTTCGGGAAACATGGTTTTACCAGATGTACTTAGCGGATCCCGCGAGCGGCACAGCAAGCTAACAACGGGCATGTCATTAACGGGCCCATTGTTGGCATGCTCCCCATTCCCATTGAGCCCTATGGGGGCTCAAATGGGAATGGGGATGGTCCGGGTTCACTGAATGGGAAATACAAAGCCCTCCCAGGTCGGAAAGGCCCGGTATTTCCCCATTCAGGGAACCCGGACCAGAGTTTGGAGGTAGTCATGCCCTTAATAAGGGCATGGCTACCACTAAACTCGTAATGAGGCCCTATGTTTCTAGACCTCTGATCATCTCCAGGCTAGATTGCTGTAACGGCCACTTCCTCAACCTGCCTCTTTCTTCTCTCAGTCCTCTTCAAATATTCCAAAATAGGGCTGCGAGACATATCCTTGGCCTCAAGCCCTGGGACTATATCTCTCCAGCTCTACAATCTCTCCACTGGCTCCCAGTTGCTCGAAGGATCAAATTCAAGACCCTCTTCATCATCCACAAAGCTGTCTGGGGCCTGGGACCATGCTACCTGCAACTCTCTTACTAAATACTGTCCTTCCAGATCCCTTCAATCTTCTGGCTCCAACTCTCTGCTGATAAAACGCTTCTTCAGGCAGAGAGCTGCGGCAGATCTCTCTCCTCAGCAGGCTCCCTCCTGTAGAACAGTCTCCCTCTCTCTCTCATTCTTGGTCCAGACCGCCTCAAGTCCTGCAAAAAACTCAAGACCTTTCTCTTCTCCTCCTTCCCTCTCCCCCTCCCGTGCTACCCATCCTCTTTGTCACGTAGATTGGCAGCCTGGTTCATCAAGAGTCCAATAGGGTCCTGGCCTTCTTCCGAATTGTCCCCAGCACCCCACTGCACGGCCCTCTGGTCCCACAACCACCTGTCGGGTGATTTCCTTCTGCACTCCACTTGCCTGCTGGGCGTTAGACCTTTCTCTACGTCTGGAATATCTCCACCCATGCACTGACCTGTTTCCTCTCCAGTGGGCACCTCTGGTGCTCCCTCCCATAGAGTACCCTAATAGCACTTACCCCCACCCACCTCCTATTTTCCTTTTTCTTTCACTGCACTTGCACTCTCCAAATGTCACAAGGCCTAGTAGGACCACTTTCCCTTTGTATTTATTCATTGTCAGTCTCATTGTTTATTTTCACCCTTGTTTCCTTCCCTTGTGCCTTGCTGCGCTTTGAAATAAGTGCCTTATAAATAAACAATAAATAAAAAATAACAAATACCATATGTTATGGAGGACTCTAAATCTTAGCTCTGCACAGACCGGGTAGGACGGGAAATCCCTAGCCTAAAAATGGAAGAATCAGAGTGAATGACAAAATGCTGTTTTTTTTTAAACAATCGTAAAAACAATGGGAGCAATTTAAGCACACAAGTCTCAAATTTCACTCTCTTCATAATGCAAAACAATTGTTAAATAAACAAAAATATATCACTTCTGACATCTGACTCCTCTCCCCTGCTGATCTCCTGGCTGAATCTGAAACTGCACTGGTTACCCTGTGATCTCGGGCCCAGGACCCCTCCCCACCAGTTGCACACCTGCTTTCCCCCCCCTGCAACCCTGGCACTCGGGGACTGTGTCTGTATCCCTACAGCCCCTACTAGCACTTGACACCTGATGTCTGCACTTAGCCTTGCACTTGCCACCAGGTTGCCGCACTTTTATTCATTGTCTTTATTTATTTTACTGCTATCCTATGTACTGCACTGCCCCGTCCCCTTTCCCCCACACTTTTCCACTTCTCCCCTCCTCTGAACTTATGCAATTTCAATGTCACCTGGCCTAGTAGGATCGTTGTCTGTCTTCCCTCTGTTTCCCCTCCCTTGCCTTGTCGCGCCTGTAAATACTTGTGTATAGGCGTGTTATAAATGTCATATCATATCATATCATGTGCTCCGTGTCTCGAGTGTCTACGTGTGTCAGAAGAAGAATGACATCTCTCGCTATTGTCATTCTTTGGTTACAGCACTTCCATGTATGACAAATCTTGTAGGGTCATCTCTTCTTCAATTGTTCTGAGGTAAGGCCGATAGGGTTGTCTTAGTGAATAACGTCTTTAACTTCTAAAGTATGGCAGTGGAAGGGGGGCAGTTGTTCGGCTGACATGCTGCTCTAATTTGGGCGATAGTGAGGTGGGGGAGGAGCCAACATCATAGATGACCCCTTCATCTGCCTCAACCTACTAAATATTAGGACAATCAGGCACTGTTTTACTTTCAACACCGACAAGCATCTCTTAACGGCTTTTGTATTTGCTAAAATGGACTACTGTGCCATCATCTTCTTTAGTCTCCACAACTATGTTTTCTGTCCTCTTGACAGGTACATTAGTTTTCCTACCAATACTCTCTTTGAACTTCCTAACTTCACACCTACTTCCTCTCATGGTAATCAGGCTGGATGCCTGACGATACCGCAAAACTGGCCCAGATGTACAATGTCTTCTGCTGGTTCACAAATCTATCCACAGTAAGGTACCACCATATACATCCTCCTCTATCCAACTCTCAAAATCTGGCTCCTTTGTCTCACCTAGTGAGTCTGCTGCCGAGTCAGATGATTGTTCTTCTTGTGAGACCGTGGTCCTTCTTCACGAAGGTCGCAGATCCTCGTAGAGAAACGTTCTGTCACGGGAGATACCCACTATGCCTGTCTGATTTGCGACAGCTGGCATGAGTGGCCCTCCTCCTGGATACAGCCAATAGAGGAGGAAAATCCTGCTGCAGCTTAAAACAACTCTCAACTAAGGCTGTGGGTGTTGCAGATGGTATTTCCAAAGGATGAACACAAGTCTGTGTGGATGATGAAAAAAACAAAGAATATTGAGGAAACAGCCCTGCCGTCCTTGGGAATCAGGCAAACAAAAAAATGCAGGAAGCAGGTAAGTAAATGCCAGGCAGCAAGGGAGAGCAATGGCAAGGAAGTCTTTTGTGAGTGGAGCCAGAGGAGTGCTGGAAAGCAAGCAAGGTAGAGTGAAGAAATGGGGAAAGGCACAGTAACTTTCCCTGAGGAAAGGAAAGAGGGTTGCAATCAACCCAGGTGGCGTTCAATCCGATGTTAAAGAACGTAGGGGTTCCATATTGAAAACAACTAGAGTGAAGCTTAACGCTGGAAACCAAACGTGAGGGGAAGTTTGAAGGTGGTGCTTCCAAGTATAGCATAACTTCCAGGATGGACGAACTATGGCAGTATTCCCCCTCATATTCACAGATGTACCGGGCTTTCTTGCTTGCAATCGATGAAAGCGATAAATCAGTAGGGGGGCATTGCTATATGAGCAGGGTTCCCATGAGTTCTCAGAAGAAGATTATCCTTTCCATTGCACCAAATACTGCAGATGACCCTTGTAGTACCTGGAATCACATATACTATAGACCTTGCATTCTTCTATGTCTCTTGTGCTTGAACCACATGGAGGTGCCTTCTTAGGGAGTATTCACCTGGCACATAAGTATTTCTCGAAAGAACACCTTGGCCATCTATGGGGCTGATGGAATGCCTGTTAAGGGGATGAAATGAGCCATCTTACTAAAATAATAGACCCTTTCATAATGGCAGCATAGCCTTGGGAGGACAGCAGATCCACCACAGAATCTGTGGAAATATGACTCCATGGTCTAGTGGGTGTTGGGCATTGCTCTAGTAAACAGACCAGTCTGGCTGTGACGTACTTCCCTTGAGTACAGAGAGGGCATGTATTTATGTAGTTCTTGACATCTTGTCTGACAGTGGGCCACCAAAATTATGTGCGAGCAAGTCCATGGTAGCTGCAAAGCCCTTGTATCCAGCAATCCTGTGGGTGTAACCAGACGCTCACCATAGAAGACCAAATCATTCTTCCTGGAGAAAGCTTGATGGAACCATCCAGAAAAAGGAAGCACATTACCAGAAGATGCCTCTTTGACTTCTTCTAGAAAATAGGACACGGCAAACGCAAATCTTTCTTCCAGAATTATACGTTCTTCAGAAAGGTACTCCTCTACAGGGATGCCTGTACTCCTGGAAATGGTATCAGCAATGATGTTCTCGCTGCCTGGAATGTAAGTCACTGTGAAGTCAAATTGGGCAAGAAAAATAAGCCCATCTGGCTTGTCGAGTATTGTAGCAGTCCATCTGTTGAAGGACTCTGAGGTTATGATGATCCATCAGGACCTCAAACGGATGTACTGTTTTCTATAACCAACCCCGCCATTCAGAAAAGGCCTGTTTTGTAGCTAGCAGCTTGTTTTCAATAACTGAATAGTTAAGCATGCTAGTGCTTAAAGTTTTGGAAAGATAAGCGATGGGATATTCAGTACTATCCATTTCCTGTTTGAGGACTGCCCCTCTGGCCCCTGATGAAGCGTCCACTTCCATGATAAAGGATTTTGACTGATCTGGCTGTTTCAATATGGGAGCAAAACAAAACATAGACATCTGAAAGCTTGCTCAGCTTCTTCCTTCCAAACAAATGGATCAACCTTCTTATGCAAGGCTGTAATCAGAAAAATAATATCAGAGAGGTTCTTAAAAAATTTCTGATCAAAGTTTGCCAAACCAAGAAATCTTTGGATCTCCTTCACAGAGGATGGAAAAGGTCCTTGGAGGATTGCTGACACCTTGCATTGATCCAGTTCGATACCCTTGTCAGACAACACGTATCCCAAATAGGAAACAGAAGAGTCTTCAAAGAGATACTTCTCAGGTTTGGCAAGAAGTTGATGGCTTTTAAGCCAGTCCAGCACTTCTGAGTGATGGTCTTGATGTTCCTTAGTGATGAAAAACATGAGTATATCGCCCAGATATACAATTACAGAATGGAATAGTGAATCTGCAAAAAGTCTATCCATGAGGCGCTGGAAAACCGCAGGAACATTGACCAATTCGAATGGCATTACTTGGTATTCATAGTGCCCATAAGGTGACCTGAAAGCAGTCTTCCATTCATCCCCAGAGCATATTCCCAGAAGGTGGTAAACCCCACAAAGATCCAGCTTAGTGGAAAATGACTGCCACCTGGATGGCTTCCAAAATGTCCTTGATGCGTGGCATGGGATACCGGTCATGTACAGTGACCTTGATAAGGCTACTGTAGTCAATGCAAGGCTGGATTTCTTGTGAATCCTTCATGGGGATAAAGAACAACAAAGCTCCACCGGGCGACTTGGATGATTAAATGAGGCCGTTCTGCAGATTGCTATCAAGGTATTCCCTCAATGCCTACTTCTCTGGTAAGGTCAGAGACCCTATCCATCCAAATGGAGGTATCACAACAGATAATAAATCAATGGCACAATCCTCAGGCTGGTGTGGTTGTAACTCCTTTGGACTCTTTTCTACGAAGACATTCATAAAGCTTTGGTATTAAACCGGAATACAGTGGATACCAACCCCAGTAGACTGAAGAGTAGAGTACTTAGCCGGTAAGACCTCCTTTTTGCCTGAACCCAGGCAATGCAAAACACATTATCCTGACGTAAAGTGTAAAGTGTTTTGAGACCAGTTGATGAGAGGATTATGAAGGTGGATCCACGGAATACCCAGAATGACCGGAATGTGGGCTGCTCAAATGATATCAAAATATATGGTCTCTTGATGATCAAAAACAGAGACAAACACAGGCACAAATGTATGTGTAACGAGACCAGCAAACAAGGGTTGACCATCAACACCCCCACAGGTTGGTTTTCCTTTCTTACTTGTCTTGGTATACCGTCTTTATAAACCCAGATGACATCCATGAAATTGCCTGTGGGCCCACTATCAAACATAGCTAAGGCTTCGATCTTCCTCCCTTCTCCAAGCAGTAAGTGGATACTTACCACCATCAAGCGAGGATCCAAGTACATCGAAACAGTTTGTGATGAACTAATTGAACAATTATGAAAACCCTGGCTAGTTGTCCCCCCTAGCACTGGGGTCTTTTGTTTCCCTGTTTCCTGAGGGGCATTTCAGTACAGTCACACATCAAATGGTTTCCAGAATCACAATACAGACACAACCCATCTGCCTTCTTGTTCTTCTTTCAGTTGTGGTCAAGCCTGCTTGGGAAGTTCTGATTTCACAGGTCCTTACGAACAGATGCCTTCCGTAGAAGACAAAGGAGGACTTGGAGAAGACTGGGTCAAATACGAGTCCTTGATCTTCCTCCATTCTGCCTTCCGCTCCAACAGATGGCATTCAATCTGAAGCACTAAAGTGAATAACTCATCCAGAGTATTGGGGCACATGGTATATGCACAATCGTCCTTGATGTCTCTGTGTAATCCTCTCCTAAAGACAGTATACTGTGCAGCTTCCGGCCAGTCAGCCTCAGCTGCAATCCGTTTAAAGGTTGTGATGTAAGATATAATGTCAGAGGAACCTTGTCGAACATGGAGGAGAGACTCCCCTGCTGCATATACTACTTCTGGTCTTTCAAAGATCTGTCATAACAGACATAAAAATGTGTCATAGACCAGTAGAACAGGATTAGCTGATGTAACAATTGGGGTAGCCCATGCTAAAGAATTACCCGCTTTGTTTGAAATTACAAAACCCACCCTTGAGCAGTCTGATGCATACGTTGTGGTTGTAAAAGTGAAATACACCACACATGCATCTATGAACGATTTGATCTTTTTGGGAGAGCCATCAAACTTCCCTGAGACTAATCCCAATGGCAGAAGGACTGTTTGATGGGTGTCTCTGGCAGTTACCAGCTGTCTGAGGTCAGTGTTTTCGGCTTTTAATCCCTTGGTCTAGAGGGAAAGACTCTGAATTGGAAAGACCAGTTCTTGTATCTGTTCTGCGGTAGCCATGGTATCTTGGCATTGTAAACTCTCAAAATCTGGCTCTTCTGTCTCACCTGGTAAGTCTGCTGCTGAGTCAGAGGATTGTTCTTCTCGTGAGGCTTTGGTCCTTCTTCTCAAGAAACGCCAACCCTTGTAGAGAAACGGTCAGTTCCGGGAGGTAGCCACTATGCTCGTCTAGTTTGCGACTACTGGAACAAGTGGATCTCCTAACTGATGCAGCCAATACAGGGGGAATAGCCTGCTGCAGCGTAAAAAAAAAACTGAACCCAGGCTGTAGGTATTGCAGATAGAATTTCCAAAGGCTGAAGACAAGTCCCGATGAATGATGATAAAACCAAGGAAAATACAGGAAACAGCACCTCCGGTCTCTGTGATGGAATCACGCAAAAGAATAAACACAGGAAACATGTAAGTAAAGGCGAGACAGCAAGGGAAAGCAACAGCAAGGAAGCCATTCGTGAGTGGAGCCAGCGGGGCACTGGAACGCAAGCAAGGTAGACCAACGAAAAGGGGAAAGGCACAGCGTCTTATCCTGGGAAGGGAAAGAGGGTTGCAACGCCACGTGGGTGGCATTCAATCCGAGTCCACAATCAAGTAAAAATACCTGCTTTAGTTTCCAGGATTGCAAACTCTCATGCCACATCCTGAGCAAATATTCATGACTGACTTGAACTCTCATCATCTTCCCCTCCTCACTCGCATGTTTGGCTTTCAGCAATACTCTTCTTCATAAAGATGGCTTGAAAAGTACACGGACCATAGTAAAGTATTCACACAAATAGATAAATCTTTATAGAACTATGCTAGGCAAAATGTGCAGAATTGTGACATTATTCCACTGATACTGACTGGGAGACTACAAATAGCAGAATCCAATTCAGCAAAAGGCAAAAAATGGCCTTTGTGGTTTGAAGATTTACTCCCAAGACTTATAATGAAATGTAATATGTGAAAAGGTTACCTGTGTATGTTTCAGTGTTTGACAAATGCAGTGTTCATCTATGATTAAAATATTACATTATACCTTACATAAACACTTTTTGCTGTGTTACATATGAAAATCAGAAAATAATGTAGTTAGTTTTAAAACAGTTTTGTGTGATGTCGTTGAATTTCCCTGGAGGAGGGCATATATTTAGGCAGTGAAATTATCTTAACAATAATGAAAGACTATCACCGCGCTTGGGACTAGTATTCTTAGTCAGTAAACATAATACAATCAATGTTCCTCTTGTAATTCGTAAAATGGAAGCAAGACTTATTTGTCTGTTAAGAACAACAGAGTCTGGTTTGAATTCAGATCATGAGATGTATAGTTTTGTCTATTATGAACCTGGTAAGCATGAGCACTGCACGATAGACCTAAGCCTTTTGAAGATCCTAATGAGACTACCAGTCTCTGTCCACGTTATTCATTGCATTTATCCAAGGATTGCTCAAAGCATCCACGCTATTACAGTTGGGTATGCAGACATATAAACTACTTTCTTTAGTTACTTTAGTTACAGTGGCTAACACAGAATACATAATGTTCATTTAGTATGACCATTTTGTATGTTTTTTTATTTCCATTTAAGAAATGTTATGCTCAGTATTGGTTAGTTAGGAAATCTACAAGTTATAATTCAGCATAACAGCGCAACCACACATATTATTGTTTGACACGCGGCGCGTTCACATGATGACGTCACGCCTTACCATGCGCGTGATGTCATCACGCGACACATGATTTTCAGCGCGACTTGGCCGGATATTGCCAGAGCTACGGTGATGTGGCCAATGCAGGGAATAGCGTTGTAGGAGTAAGAAGTCCAGGGATTCGTCCCAATTATAGGTAAGCTCTAGTCATTTAGGACATTTATTCATGTTACATAATAATTATTCATTACTCAAACACATGGTTTCTTTTGATTGCTATGGCGCAGGGATCTGACCCAGTGATTACCTTGTTGAGATACAGAAGACACTTCATTGATTTAGATGCAACGGTCCATGAGGTGGGCAATGTTATTTGACACATTCTATTAACAGCATGTCAGATTATTTACATTAGTGATTATAATCTAAACTCCGTTCCTGCATTCACAGACCCACTTAGGACCAAGTGTACTTAGAGGGTAAGCATATACATCTAAATCCAGTCACTCTATTATAATCACAAATCGGTGAATTATAAGCATGACAATAGAATGCAGCATGCTAGCCACTCTGCACTAATTTAACAGAATAGGTTAACATAATACGGACTCCAAACGGGTGGTCGTTTGTGGTGGACTCAGGCGTTTACCAATTGGGCACAAATGTATTTTGATTTAAGCTTTTGAAATGGTGCACATGGCATGGTGAAGCCTTCACAACAATATATGTTATCAGTGACATTTATTCAGAATTGAATTTGTTTTTTTCTCAAATTGTTTCCATGAACGCTTGCCTACCCATCACCAGTGGCGTAACACAAGATCTGGGGGCCCCCCTGCTAGCCATGCTGAGGGGGGCCCCCCCAACTCGGCAACAAATCACCGGTCGCGCCACTCTCTGAGCCGGCTTAGATTACCACGCTAGCGCAATACGCACAAACGTGCTGCTGAAGGGGTACGCCGCACACTGCACTAGGAGAAAGATATAAATATGTGTTTTTATGCCATATACAGCACATTTTCTAAGACAATTGTGCTAAAAAGCCAGTGTTTGCTATTGTTTTGGAGGGTAACACCAATCCAATACATGCAAGTCACCAACAGTGCACAGGCACATTAATGCTTTGCTTTTAAAAATGCCATGCCACAATGAAAACATGTCCAACTGGCTGCACAATGTAGACCAGTGTAGACACGTAATAACATTACAGTAAAGCATGCCAGGCCACATTTAGACATACCTAGACTGATTGCACCAAAATGCCAGTCGAAAGCATTAAGACTTATCAAGAAGAGAGCACACATTCATGCCTGCGTC